>NC_073383.1:39033960-39738960 GCF_028641065.1 Leucoraja erinaceus
TACTGTTTGTGGGTAAGTGTGTCTGTTTAGTGTTCAGCCATGAGCGAATGGCGGTGCGGGCTCGATGGACCTGGTGGTCTGCTCTCGCACCTACTTTCTATGTTTCTATGTTTCTATTAACTCTACCTTGAAATTTGATCAGGAGCAGCAAAAACATAATGTAGCAGAATTGGTATGTTATACACTATATTCAAAATATGTTTCTAGCTATTTCAGCATTTAAGAACAGCACTACTAGTGATTCTAAATACTGTAGATCATCTAAAAGCAAAAACTGCAGTTGCTGGAATTCTCCAAGAACATAAGAAATTGAAACAGTAATAAACCATTAAACATTGGGTGGTGCCACGGTGGTGGCTGCCTCGCCAACAGTCTGTCTGTCCCCTCTCTGTATGTTTTAAAAGTATGATTTAGTGTTTCTTGGTTTGTTTTATGTGGGGGGTGGCAGGGGGGAATCGGGGGAAACCTTTTTCAGTGACTTACCTCGACAGAGATGCAATTTTTCTCCATGTTGCATCTCCATCTCCCCCTGCAGCCTACAACCTGGAGTGGTGCGGCCTTTCCTGGAGACTGCCCTGGAGCTTCAAGCTGCGGGCGCAGCGTGGACTTTAACATCGGGAGCTGCGATCCTTTGCCGAGGATCGCCAGCAGAGCTCCGACCACGGGGCCTGTGGACTTTAATAGCATGAAGCCACGGTCTCCAGTAAGAAGAAGCCGACTCAGGAGCTCCATGCTGCAGAGTGCTCCGATCCATCCCGACGATAGGGTTTGAAAATCGGACCGTCGGCAGCAGCAAGTGCGTAGGGTTCAAAGGCCCCGACCAGGGTTGAACAAAGGAGGAAGATGACTTCCATCACAGTGAGGAATGTGGATTCCACTGTGATGGATGTTTATGTAAAATGTTACTGTGTATTGTTGCATTTCACTTAGTATGGCTGTATGGTAACTCAAATTTCACTGTACTGTAGTTGGTTAAGCGACAATAAACACAAATTCGAACTTGAACGTCTTGTGCCTACTCTATAGTTCATGAAGATCATGACTGATCTTTCAGTGCAGCTTAATTTTCCTGTCCTAACCGCATGTACCTTCATTCTCTTAATATCTATTGATCTCATTCTTGAATATGCTCAGCAACTGAGACTGCAAAGCCTGAGACAAAATGACATATATTTTTTATAATTGGAGCAAGACACATCTGTTCAAATCATCTTGCAATAAATTTGATTTTAGTTTATTGATCTTGATTTTAGTTTATTGCAATTTGCAGGTACAGTGAAAAGCTTTTGTTGTGTGCTTACAGTCAGCAGAAATACAATACATGATTACAATCGAGTCATCCACAGTGTACAAATACATGATAAAGGGAACAATATGAATAACATTTAGTAGAAACATAAAAACGTAGAAAATAGATGCAGGAGTAGGCCATTTGGCCCATCAAGCCAGCACCGCCATTTAATATGATCATGGCTGATCATCCAGAATCAGTATCCCGTTCCTGCTTTCTCCCCATATCCATATCCCTAATAGGCACACCCAACTCTCTCTTGGATACATCCAGTGAATTGGCCTCCATTGCCTTCTGTGGCAGAGAATTCCACATATTCACAACTCTCTAGGTGAAAAGGTTTCTCCTCATCTCAGTCCTAAATGGCCTGTCTCGTATTCTTAAACTGTGACCGCTGGTTCTGGACTCCCTCAACATTTTTTCTGCATCTAGCTTGTCCAATCCCTTAAGAATTTTATATGTTTCTATAAGATTTCCTCTCATCCTTCTAAATTCCAGTGAATATTGGCCCCGTCGATCCATTCTTTCGTTGGTCATTCATTCATTCTTTCGTGCAAAATTGTCCAGTAAGTCCAGTAAAGTCCGATCGTAGATAGTCCAAGGGCCTCCAATAAGGTAAATAGTAGCTCAGGACTGCTGCCGTAGGCTGCCATACAATTTAACTTCCTAATTACAATATCTGCAGTACTTGTCTGATAACTTGGTGATTTATACAACAACCAGGTCTGTCTCAACACCAATACCATTTCAAATGCTCACAAAACCTTATTTACATGCAGCAAGCCAGCTGCCAGCCTACAGTTGCCTTCACTTCAGGAATGCCCATGAGTCAGCAGAAACTGAAGTTGAAGAAACCCAGGAGAATAAACAGCTGGTTTTATTACAATTTCTTTAAAGACATTCATTAGTTATAAAAACATTTGCAATAATTGGAAAAGGGCTATATAGCTGAGACTTAAAAAAACATCCAATTGAGCAACAAGTCTGTTGAACCAAAGGTGGAACATCACAACGATGGCCATGCAAGACAACCTATAGTGGGAGTAAAACAGTTGGAGGTAGAAGTTAGGCTAGATTGCAATTCCAGACTAGCTCCTATACTGGGCTCGGAGACAGCTTGCCTGTTGCGTGCGGAATTTGTCAAATTAACCACTTGAGCTAGAGCATGGATGGGTCCATACCTAATGCATTACCAATATGTCTTTTCCACTGTGACCAATCTGCTTCTGTGCTTCCATTTTGCTTTGGTTGTTTTATTTAATCCATGTCTTTAAATTTTTGTGTGATTTTTTTATTTTCTTATTATTGTACTTCAGCAGTATTGAAGGTGGATGGCAAATACCTGATATTCTTTCATACCATTTGTTACCTTTAAAGTCTCAGCAATATGCTATGGTATTATGCAGCAATTGGAATTCCATTATCAAACAGTGAAGGTTGTGCAATGACCTTTACAGAAAGTCATTATGAAATACATTAGGCTCAGACACAAATGTCAGGCGATGGATTTACAAGTTAATTAAAGTGCCCACGATCGATGCTTAAAATTGCAGCAATATTTAGTCACGCATTGGTCTTCGTTAATGTTGAGATTCATGATAAGAATTATTGACTGAAGTGATTGTGGTTGTCTTGGCTGCATTAAAGTAGAAATCTGTGATCAAGACAAAGTGAATGCTGCAAAATACTAAAATAAATTTTGCTATCTTGTTGATAAATTATACTTACTACTCCACAGCCAACAATTGTGCTTTATCTGGTAACAATTGTATGGCATGGCACCTTTTATTTCCAATGATTCAACTATTGATACTGAACTGAACTAAATGTCAAGAGTCAAGAGTCAAGAGTGTTTTATTGTCATATGTCCCAGACAGGACAATGAAATTCTTACTTGCTGCAACACAACAGAATATGTGATATGTAAACATTGTATATAACAGGAAAAAAAGAAAACGCTCACTAAATAACAAATATAGTGCACATAACAAATAATAATATAGTCAAACCTCACAAGGAAGATGCATAATGCCAATGCTCAGTTGGTACCAGTCCATTGACTATTTCAGAATGTTGTGGGTTCCAGTCCTATTCCTGAGACTAAAGGCTCGAAGACAAGACTGAACAGTGCTGAACTACCAAATATTATGTCTTTCAACAGATGACAAACCCTTTCTGGCCTCTCTGAGATCCCTCTGCACTATTTCAGAAGAATTATCCCAGGTGAAATATTTACCCTTCAACCCACACCTGTGGTAGATTCTCTACAATGCTACATTCCTAGTGTCCTGGCCAATATTAGGTTCTCAGTCAACATTGCTATATTTTGCGTCTATTATTACTATATTAGATAACTGGTAATTTAGCACATTGGTGTTCATGGAACCTTCCTTGCTCACAAATCTCTTGACTATTTCCATAATTTCATTTAAAAATCAATCATGTTTTCACACAGAAAAAGGATGGGATTCGTGAGCAGTTATATAAAAGGGGATATTGATAACTGGAGACTAACATTAAAGGTGAAGAAATGTATTAGAAAAAAATCTGAACTGTAATATAAGCTGTCAGTTGAATTTTACCAAAGGGTTTGATAAAGTTCCAATTGGAAGAACTGTTCAGAAAAGTAAAACCACATGGATACAATAAAAAGTGAATGACAGATGCAAAAGTATTCCATCTGGTCAGTAGCAGGTTACCAGTGATATGGATGAAGTGTGGTTCAGTGCTAAGAGCATGGATTTATTTTTGAGACGTATCAATAATTTAGGCTTGAAAGTAAGGAGCATTATTAAGAGGTTTGCTTATGATACCAAGGCTCTTTATGGTATGATATCAAGGCTAATTGTGAGAAAGAAAGCTAAAGTTTGCAGGAAGTTATAAATGCACCTCTCAGGTGGACAATAACATGGAAATAGAAATTTTAATCAAGGGCTGTGTGGTAATGCATTTGGAGATTTAGAGAGCTGAGGGAAATACATAAACTATAGACATTTTTATTTTTCTCAGGCAGACCCTCAGGATTGAGGATGATTTACATCCATTGGATTTCTGGATTCTGATGAGTCTATGTGGGAACCACTGATTCTTCCACAGTTTGGGCACAAACTACCTGGCTCTGGGTAATTTAGAAAATAGTGTGCACTTTCTGCCACTTTGGACTTCTATGCCCATGGACCTAATGTTCTCATTGCCATCACATTTTCTCCATCTCTACTTTGAGTGGTCATGGGCCAGATTAATTTTAAGGAGACTTTGAACACATTCTTGAATATTTTCTTCTGTCCACTGATAATCCCTTCACAATTTAAGGATAACTTATGGAGGCCAAGTCAATGGATATTTTGAAAGCAGAGTTAGACAAATTCTTGATTAGAACGGGTGTCAAGGGTCATGGGGAAAAGGCAGGAAAATGGGATTAGGAGGCAGAAATCAGCCGTGATTGAATGGTGGTGTAGACTCGATGGGCCGAATGGCCTAATTCTGCTCCTATAACTTGTGAACTTAAGGAAATGTTCAATAAATGGCAGCATATTGAGATTTGCAGGGGTGCTTATGTGCAACAAAGGGACTGGTAGCACAGCCTCCTCTAGATAAGCTGGTTATGAAGGCTTATAAGATTTACTAACAGAAGAAGAGAATGAAAGACCAAAGAGGTTAAACCAGAGCAATACAGATATTACGTAGGGTGCAACAAGAGTGCAGCTCTGGTCACAATACATAAAGGAGGTGATAGCATTGGAGAAGACACAGAAGAGATTTATAATGGTATTGTCAGGATCAGTCAAATTTTGTTAGAGGGAAAATGGTATAAGCTAGGGTTACTTTCCTTGATAGAAAGGAAGGTGTCAGGAGATTAAATTAAGTGTATAAATTATGAAAGACATATAATGAAAATAAAGACCTCTTTTCCTTGTCAGAGATTAATAAGAAGAAGGTATAAATTTAAACCGTTGTGTAGAATAATTAGGTGGGTGATCATGAACAGCATTTTCATTCATAGCGTAATGGGGTCTAGTACTTACAGTCAGAAAAGGCTGGGGAATGAAATGCCTTCATCACATTTAAACAGTACTTGAAGAAGAATCTTGCTGAAATGCTCGGGATAGTCAGCCGGAAAGTCGGAATAGTATAAATAGTTTTATTTGGTTAGTATGTTTACAATGCAATGGTTATCCTCCATAATATAAATGTCGATAACGGTGGCTAGACTTCAGAAATATTTCATTATTTGTTAAATACTTAGGACGTATTATTAGTGTGAATTTTCCCAAATAAATTAAGGTTGAACCGTGCACTGGGTCACCTAGATCAAAGGCTCTTTATTATTAACAGGATATTATTTGAAATGCTTAAACAGGTCATTGGAACCAAATCATAACCTGACTGCTCATATTCACTTTAATCACTGACGCATTGATTGTTTCATATTACTATGGTCAATGCGTTAATCACGCCTGTGGGCATTTAGCAGATAGTGCTTGATCTGTAATGTAAACCATAAGCAGACAGGTACAGTATTTAAGGTTCACAAACATAGCGGCCATCAGTTATTTCCAAAGATAGACACAAAAAGCTGGGTGATGTTTTGGGTCGAGACCCTTCTTCAGACTGTTTAGGGATACTGGTTACCCATTCCTTCTCTCCATGCTGCCTGTCCCGCTGAGTTATTGCAGATTTTTGTGTCTATCGTCAGTTTAAACCAGCATCTGCAATTCCTTCCTATGCATGAGAAATATCCAATATAGTTTCATGGTTGCCATCTTAGATGCTGTAATACCATTTTAATCCAAAACATTGGCAGTCATCTGATATGGATGGAATCCAATTCTGTTTTCACCAGCACACGTTTCCATAGGTATATTAGATTAGTAGATCAATTATTCAGCAACAGAATTCTGGATTAATTTGTTCCCTTCTATGACAGAGGAAATTCAAGTCTTATTGCAGATCATATTCTGCTTTCCTTATTGAGGTTAGATTGAAATTCAGACGTAATCTTCTCATTGTGCATGGCAAAGCCATTCAATTTCAGTCCGTTTATTCACCAACTGCAATCAGGCTGGTACAATATATTCATGATGTGGGTTTAAAAAGTATACTGACAACATTTTGGTGATAGATGGTGTTAAATAATTTGGGAATTATATCCTTATGCGCTAAGAATAAATTGAGGTAAATCCCAATCACATAATCCAAAGTGAATGTGTTTTACAGTCATGGAAACAGTATCTAGCTCTGTGATCTGTTTTTGCCCCCCAGAAATCCAATTTCCTTTTATTTTGGCCTCTCATGCATATCTAATTTCCTCCAATTACCAGCAGGCCCTTTGAACAAAAAAGAACAAAAATCTGAATAGTATTTATTCAAAGTTCAGGAAATTACACAAATATTATGAGCTATTATAAAAGACATTAGAACATAGAATAGTACAGCACAGCACAGGCACTTCTGCCAGAATATGGTCTACACCCCTCCATTTTCTATTTCTGTATATATCTGTCTAAATGCTTCTTAAACATTGCTATAGTATCTTCTTCCACTGCTTCTCCTGGTAGCACATTCTAGACACCCACCACTCTTGTGTGTAAAAAACCTGCCTCCTAAATCCCATTCTCTCACCTTCAACCTCAGCCCTCTAGTATTTGATATTTTCACCCTGAAAAAAAGACTATCTCATCTGTCTGTGCCTTTCATAATTATATATTTCTCTATTAAGGTTGCCCCTCAGTCTCCAACACTTAAGGGAAAACAACCCAAGTTTGTCCAATTTCTTCATATAAATAATACTACCTAATCCAGGCATATCCAAATGAACCTCTTCTATACCCTCTCCAAAGCCTCCACATCCATACTGTAATAAGGTGACTACAAATGCACACTGCTTTCCAAATGTAGCCTCACCAAAATTTTATAAAGCTGCAACATGACTTTCCAAATTTTATACCGAACACCCTGACCTGTGAAGGCAGGCATGCATGCATTTGCTTTCTTATCACTCTATCTACTGTGTTTCCATATTCAGGCAGTGATAGATTTGCACCCCAAGATCCCTCTGTACATCACTGCTCCTAAGGATCCTGCTATATACTATGTACTTTCCTCATACTTTTGACTTCCCAATGTACAATACCTGAACACTTGTCCAGATTAAACTCTATCTGCCACTTCTTTGTCCACATTTCCAACTGGTCTATAGCCTCATTTGACAACTATCCTCACGATCCTATCCAAAGCGCAAATTTATGTTGTCTGCAAACTTACTAATCAGCGCACCATCATTTGTGTCAAAGATAGATTTAAAATGCTGGAGTAACTCAGCGGGACAGGCAGCATCTCTGGAGAGAAGGAAATGGTGACGTTTCGGGTCAAGACCCTTTTTCAGCCAAATCATTTATACAAATCACAAACAGCAGTCTGAGCACTGATGCCATACTTCCAATCAGAATAACATGCCACCACCACTATCCTCTCCCTTCTTTGGCCAACCCAATTTTGAATCCAAACCTCCAGTCCCCATGGTTCCCACGTGCCTAAGTTTTCTGGATCAGCCGACCACAAGGGACATTAAGCTTTGCTTAAGTCCCTGTGTAATCTACTGCCCTATCCTCATAATCTGCATCACCTTGCCTAAAAACTCATTCATGTTTGTAAGAACTCATCTCCCCCATATAAAGCCATGAGGAACATTCCTAGTAAGCCTGTTTTCACTTTTTGGGGTATTATGGGGTATTGTGTGTAGATAGATGATTAAAAAAAAGAATTATTCCATTTCAGAATAAGGCTGTAAGGTAACAAAATGTGGAAAACGTGAAGGGGCCTGAATACTTTCTGAATGTACTGGTAGAAAAATAAAGAAAACAGTATGTAATGTTGTAAAGATGAAACTGTCTGTTTAAGCAAGAAAATTGAAAGCTATGTGTAGATTGGCTATTGCATGTTAGCCAATTAGAGTGTTTGTTTGTAGTAGCCTTGCCTAGTACATGTTTTATAATATTAGGAGCTTGCCTGCATCAGACAGTAGATGCAGCAGCTTGGACATGTAATGTACTGCATATCCAATTCTGTGGAGTTCAATAAAGATGGGTTGTACCTTTAATAGTGTACGAGTCCGGTAATTACATGGTGTCGGAGAAGTGATCCAGTCCCATACCGCGATTTATTTCTTTTGTCAGTTTTATTTTATCACATTTCTCCTCGTTATGGCCAACACCTGCCGCAAACCTAGCCCTTTAATCTTTGATTCAAACATCGCCGAGCAATGGCATATCTTCGAACGTGACTACTCATTATATTCGCATTGCTCATCGTAATGATCCTGATGATTTAAAGGCCTCGCTACTGCTCAATCTAGCGGGTCCAGAGGCAATGAATCGCGCAGACAACTTTGAATTTGCTCCTGCCATTCAAGATGCGAATGGCCAGGTCCTAGTGCCTGCCGAGACCATCGACAACCCAACATTTCTGCTCAGAAAATTCAGAGAGCTGTGTGACCTACTCTCGAATCGCATACTAGATAGAACAAAGTTCTTTGCCCGTCAGCAACAGGTCGACGAACCTGTCGAACGATTCATCAGTGATTTACGACACATGGCTACACGTTGTTGTTTCAGTGAATTGACGAATGAACTTGTGAGAGATAAGATTGTGGGGGGTTTGATCGATCGCAAACTGAGGGCTGAGCTCCTTCGCAACCCAGAATTGACTTTGGAGCAAGCTATCCATTCATGTCGTATGTCAGAAGTCGTTGCCCCACTTGCAGACTCTGCGTCTCTCAGCCCACGACAGCAACATAACGTCAATCTTGCTAATTATTCTCCCCGTAAAAGCTCAAATGTGCCTGCTGCGCGATGTCCGAACTGCAATTATTTCCACTCGAGGGGGCGCCAGTTTTGCATGGCTGATGGTAAAACCTGCCATCACTGTAAGAAGCTTAATCATTTTGCGATGTTGCCATTCCCTTGAGTACAGCGCTTCAAGGACAAACCTGCACCTGTTACGACAAGAGCTCTCAGACTCTGACTCCCAAGAGCTCGACAATGCCTCCCACGGGAACAACTCTGATAATGCTGACACCAGCTCTGCGATCCACTCCCTCCTACGATCTTCTGGCAAATTGCTCGACCATGTTCATAAACAACAGGCCCCTGACAGCCAAGGTAGATACGGGGGCAAAAGTCAACGTTATGTCGTTAAGGGAGTTTAACAAAATCCAGAACACCGAATGAATGTAAAAGGACTCCTCCACACTTCATGCTTGTGGGGGTGAGGTTCTGCATCCATTTGGAAAAGCTGATTTAAAGTGCACGGTAGACGACCAGACAAAAAGCCTGCAGTTTTACATCGTGCAGTCAAATTCCGAGACCCTGCTTAGTATAAATGCATGTCATGACCTGGGCCTGGTGTATTTTGGACGTGCCATCCACAAACTGTGTCTAACAGAAGAGCCAGCACAGCAGCTGCTATCCCAGTAGAAAGACCTGTTTGATAATGGACTTGGCAAGTTACCCACGAAGTATAGGTTCGCTGTGGATCCTACAGTCACACCTGTGGTCCGTGCACCACATCGCATTCCCCATGCCATGCGGGACTGAATACACAATGAACTCAAACGCATGGTCTCCATTGGAGTAATTGCTGAAGTTAACGACCCGTCTGATTGGGTTTCCACCATGGTCGTGGCGACTAAGAAAAACAAAGACAAGGTACGCATCTGCATCAACCCCAGGGACCTGAATACTGCAATCAAGCGCCCTCACTACCCGATGAGAACCACAGAGGACGTCGTTGCGCAGATTGGAAACGCAGCAGTGTTCTCAGCCCTGGATGCTAAAAGCTCTTTCTGGCAAATACCACTAGATCCTGCATCATCCAACCTGACAACTTTTGTCACACCATTTGGCCACTACAAATTTTTAAGGATGCCCTTCGGCATCTACTCCACCAGCGAAGTTCTTCAACGCGCAATGGACCAAATGTTTGCAGAACATCCGTGCGCTATCAGTTCTCTCGGTAGAAAAAAAAGGCCGGCATCTTACAGACATGTACTCGAGGTCAGGGGAACATTGTTTGTCTATGATTATCCCGTTGTTGCACCAATTCTCATGCATGTATATACAGAGACCCCCTCCCCTGCTCTTACCGGAGTCCATAGTCCTGTCCCCGCGGAGCAGAAAGCGTCCTGCTAGCTGCATGCTAGCATCAGGTATCCCCGGGTGAAGCCAGGTTTCGGTGATGATCATAACACAGCAGTCGCGGACATATCGATTTCCAGCGAGTTGTACTTCCAGGTCATCCATTTTGTGAACCAGGGATCTGGCGTTGGAGAGATACAGGCTCGGTAGAGGTGGCTTGTGTGGTCGATTTCTTAGCCTTAGCAAAGCACCGGACCTGCGGCCTCGCTTCTGCTTCCTCTCCCTCCTCCGTCTGCGCCGCCTCCTAGACCCGACAACAATCCACGGGGACCCCGGTGGTCTCGCTATGTCGCCCGGGATGTTATACTTGCGATGGAAGACACCCGAAACCGCAGTCTGGCGCTGGTCACCGATATCACCGATATCCACGAGGTTCTGTCGGGTGTAGCGGGTGTAGCGGGTGTTCGCAGAACCGACAGCAAAGACGTACACGGACAACACAACGTACAAAAACAACAAAAAAGAGCACCGAGTCCGGTAGCCGTGAGCCGCTGCGACCGTGCGCGCCGCCATCTTGGACCATCTACCAACTACAGAGGCTGTGCCACAAAGTCAGAAGACCTGAGTGCGCCGCTGGCAGAAAAGCTAAATTGCTTCTTCTCCCGCTTTGAAACATCACAACAGCAGCACTCACCTGCTACAGCCCTGTTTCCACCCTCACCTGGCTCCTGTACTACTCCACTCACTGTAAGGGAGCACGATGTCAGACGGGTGCTCCTGGCAGTGAACCCCAAGAAGGCTACCGGCCCAGATGGAGTACCTGGTAAGGTGCTCAAAGCGTGCGCCCACCAGCTCACTGCCATCTTCACCAGAATTTTCAACCTCTCCCTGGACCAGGCAGTTATTCCGTCCTGCCTAAAATCAGCCACAATCGTCCCAGTGCCGAAGAAGTCTCCCATCACCAGCCTTAATGACTACCGTCCTGTGGCCCTCACTCCGGTAATCACGAAGTGCTTCGAGAGATTGGTCCTCCAGCACATCAAGGACTATCTACCACCAGACTTCGACCCCCACCAATTCGCCTATCGCCAAAACAGATCCACAGAAGACGCCATTCCCGTAGCTCTCCACTCTGTGCTGAGCCATCTGGAGCAGGGGCAGAGCTACGTCCGATGCTCTTTGTGGATTATAGCTCAGCTTTTAATACAATCATTCCGGACATTCTCATTGGTAAACTGGTCACTCTCGGCCTCCCCACTCTCACATGTGCCTGGATAAAGGATTTCCTCACCAACCGGCCCCAGACTGTGAGACCCAGCCCCCACCTCTCCTCCACTCGCAGGTTGAGTACCGGCTCCCCACAGGGCTGTGTGCTAAGCCCCCTCTTATACTGTCTCTACACCTACGACTGTAGTCCGGCCCACAACAACAACCGCATCGTCAAATTTGCTGACGACACTACTGTAGTCGGACTTATTTCAAAGGGAGATGAGGCAGCTTACAGAGAGGAAGTCCTGAAGTTGACAACCTGGTGCTCAGAAAACAATCTGGCTCTGAACACCAGGAAAACAAAAGAGCTCATTGTCGACTTCAGGAGGCACAGCACCGACTTAGTCCTCCTACACATCAACGGCGAGTGTGTGGAGAGGGTCAACACCTTCCGGTTTCTCGGCGTCCATATCGCTGCGGAAATCTCCTGGACAGACAACACGACAGCGGTCATCAAGAAGGCTCAGCAGCGGCTGCACTTCCTGAGGGTCCTCAGGAAGCACAACCTGGACTCTAACCTGCTGCTGACCTTCTACCGCTCGTCCATCGAGAGCCTGCTGACATACTGCATTACAGCATGGTATGGCAGCTGCACCATGGCAGACAGGGAGAGGCTTCAGAGGGTAACTAGGACAGCGCAGAAGATCATTGGTTGCCCTCTCCCCTCCCTGATGGACATCTACACCTTCCGCTGCCTTAGCAGGGCAAAGAAGATCATCAAAGACAGCTCCCATCCTGCGTTTGGACTGTTCAACCTGCTGCCCTCTGGAAGGCGCTATAGGTGCATCAAATCCAGGACAAATAGACTCAGAAATAGTTGCTTTCCGAGAATTATAACTACTATTAATTCAAATTCACACATGCACTGACTTCACTGCCCAACACCCGGACTTCCATCTGTATATATGTATATATGTATGTAGCGCCGCAGAATTGTGCACCTATCCCCCCCCCATCCCCCCCCCCCCTTCTCCCTTCTGTTTTTGTTTTTCTGTTTCTTTTTTTTTGTGCTAAATTGTATGTATGCACTGAGTACGAGCAGCTTTCAGTTTCACTGTACATGTATAGTGACAATAAATGGCATATCATATCATCATTGTTGATGATATACTCATCTATGGTCGTGATTTGGCTGAGCATGATGCTAACCTGAAGAAGATACTGAACCATGCCAGAAACATTAACCTCAAAATTAATCCACTTAAGTGCAGATTTCGTGTTCCGGAGGTCACTTACGTCGGACATGTTTTCACCAGCAACGGCCTGAAGCCAGATCCGCTAAAGACTGTAGCCATCAATGAACTGCCTGTTCCTACCGATGTCACCAGTTTGCAACGATTCCACGGTATGGTGAACTACCTGGGCAAATTTATTCCCAACCTCATTGACCTGTCGGCCCCCCTGCGCCAACTGACACATAAAGACATGGTCCTGGTTCCCGCAGCACCAACGGGTTTTTGACACACTCAAACTTCAATTTGGCCAGCGCGCCAACACTGTCGTATTTTGACCTCACATTTCTGGTCACCATCACATGCGATGTGTCCCAGTACGGGCTAGGCGCGGCATGCCTACAGCGACGGCGACATAAGGCCAGTCTCATATGCATCCCGTACACTGACGGACACCGAACAACGTTATGCCCAGATTGAAAAAGAACTGCTTTCTGTAGTTTTCGCCTGTTCCAAATTCAAAGACTTCATTTTTGGTAAAACAGTCACAGTTGAAACTGACCATCAATCATTGGTCACTATTCTGAACAAGTCCATCCACGCGGCCCCGGCACGGCTGCAGCGAATGATGATGCAGCTGCAGCGTTTTGACTTCCGCATTGTCTACAAGAAACGTAAAGACATGCACATAGCAGACACGCTTTCCAGAGCCCCGCGCACAACCAGCGAACGGCACCTCATCGAGCAGGACGAATTCTCGGTCCTGAAGGTCTCGTTTGTGCCGACGGATCGTTTACCACGCCTTGCCAAACACACGGCTGCGGACAATTGCTGTCTACCATCATACGGAACGGTTGGCCCCACAAACCACCGAACACCTCGCTCGAGATACGGCCATATTTCCTAGTTCGTGACGAATTAGTGCTACAGGACGGAATAATAGTCAAAGGTCACAAAGCGGTGGTTCCCTCCGCACTACGGGGCGAGTACTACGATGACATCCACAGAGTCCACCCCAGCATGGATGCCACCCTCCAACGGGCCCAAAGCATGTTCTACTGGCCCAGGATGACAAGATTCGAACGTGAAAAGACAGAAACGTGCGCTATCTGCAACAGTCTAGCACCACACCAGCAGAGGCAGCCTCTTCTGCCTCAACCAGCTCCTTCCCTCCCGTGGCCCTCACTGGCCGCCGACATCTTCGAATGGCATGGACAACACTACCTTGTTCTTGTGGACTCTTACTTGGGTTGGTTCAAAATAGATTTATAAAAAACTATTTCCTCTGAGTCTGTGATCGAGAAGCTGCAGCGCCACCTGTCCATACATGACTCCCCTGTGCGCATTCAGACTGCCAATGGCAGGCGATTCACCAGCCAACTATGCCAGAACTTTGCCAAAAGATGGAACTTCCAACACGTCACCAGTAGCCCAGAATTTCCGCAGTCCAACGGACTAGCTGAGCGCGCTGTTCGGAGTGCTAAACAACTTATGGAACGGTCCTACCAAGCAAATTCAGACGTTTACCTGGACTTGCTCAATCTACGATACATTGCACGGGACAGCGTTCTTGGCTCCCCCGCCCAGTGACTAATGTCTCGCCAGACACGTCCATCCTTGCCTGTCTCCCAGCAACAGCTGCAGCCGCCCGCGCCCTGCCCGCGATGTAGAAGCAACTGCAATTTAAACGCGACACACAAAAGCGTTTTTACGACAGGTCCAGCAAGCCGCTTAAACCACTGACACGTGGACAAGTGATTCGCCTGCAAACTGACAAAGGACATACCCGACTGGAGCACATCCATGGCCCTTCCAAAGAACCACGTTCCTACCTGATCGATGTGGACGGTGTCATCTACAGACGCAACCATCAACATATCCTTCCAGTGAAGGAACTGCGTCCTGCGCCTACAGGTCCTGATGCCCCGCCTATCGTGTTTGCACCAACGCCTGCTCCAGCTACCCTACCAGCTACCCCACCACCTGTTGTAACTGCTGCCACGTGTTCCCCGCATCGGTCTACCCCTGGCTCGCCTGTGGCGATTTCTCCCACCAGGGTCGCTGATCGTGTCCCCACTCCCGGTTCCCATTTCTTCTCCCGCAAAGGAGGGTGAGGCGGTCTCTTACCGCACAAGGGCCAGACGGGTTTGTAGGCCACCCATCAGATACGGTGATTTTGTATAATCCTGTTAGATACCCTCAGTATATTGCTTAAGGCTCCGTATTTGCTTTTCATCTTCTACAAAAAGAGATGTAGATTGGCTATTGCATGTTAGCCAATGAGAGTGTTTGTTTGTAGTAGCCCCGCCTAGTACATGTTTTATAATATACATCAGGCAGTAGATGCTCCAGCTTGGACATGTACTGCATATCCAATACTGTGGAGTTCAATAAAGATGTGTTGTACCTTTAATAGTGTACGAGTACGGTAATTACACGATGTATATCATTTAAATGGTATGATAAACGGTTGTTGAAGTCTATGATGGCAGGAATCCGGGTGTTGCAGTGCATGATCCAAGTGACTAGTATATAGGTACAGAATTCTCGGGTACAGAACTAATTACCAAAATGTTATTGTTTAATGCATGGGAAATTGGATACAAGATAAAAGAAGTTGCACTTTTGCTACAAAGTCTTCTGGTGTGATCATGTCGGAGGTGTTGTGTACAATATTGGTTTTCATATCTAAGGAAGGACGTTCGTGCATTGCAATCAGTACATGTTTAATAGAATAGCAGCTAGAATAGGAGAATTACCACTGTGCCACTGTGCCGCCTCTAAAGTTAATTAATGCAAGTTAATGCAAACAATGCACGTTCATTTCATTGTGTGTTATAATAACATCAGAGCAGCAAGATCTGGGATTTTGTTTTATATTCTGATGCTAGATCACCTGTAATTGTTTCGTCCCTCAGCTCCACAGATATTGCACTTTATTCTTCATCTTTGGTGGTGGATATATAGAACGAGCTGCCAGAGAGGGTAGTTGAGGAAGGTACGATAAACACATTTAAAAAGCATTTGGGCAGGTAATGGATAAGAAAGATGTAGAGGGATATGGGCCAAACACAGGCAGGTGGGTCTACTGTAGATGGTGCATCTTGCTCGCGTGGGCAAATTGGGCTGAAGGGCCTGTTTCTATGCTGTATAGAACAGGCCCTTCTCAGGTTCTACGACACATCCAAAATTCTATAGTGCAAATAAAATATTTGTTCCTAATTTACAGAAATTGCCCCCCTGGCACATCTAGCTGTGTTCTTAAAACCTGAGTGGACCAACTGGCTGATTGGTTGCAGACATCTTCATCCTCACGCTAAGATCCGAGGTTTCCACCTGCTTTAAAATGGCATTGTAGTGCGTGGGTCTCAAAATGAGGCAAGTAGTCCGCAGTTTGAGAAGCACTTTACTTTATTTCCTCCTGGTTCAGGGGAAGACGAAACCAGGGAAGGATGGCACCCAAACCCTGCCTTTTATACCCTCCGGCTAAGGACCGCCTCCGGACTGCACCACTCCTGTGCCGAGGGGTTCGGCAGTATAATGGGACGACCCTTAGGAGCCACCACAGGACCCCCCCCCAGAACCAGAGGCACAAAACGCACCGGCGGGCGCACGACCCGGCCGGCCCGCGTGCGGAAGTCAGCAGATCCCGGGGCTTGCGGGGGCGTAGGTGGAGGGACAGGTCGAGGGGCCGGCGGGAGGACAGGTGGAGTGACAGGTGGAGGGAGTCGTGAGGGGGGACGCCCTCGGGGCCGAGATTGAGCAACCAGCACTGGCTGGTCAATGTCCAGGTGCGCCGGCTTTAAACGGTCAATCGACACGGCCTCCGGCCGGCCCCCCATGTCCAGGACAAAAGTCGACTGCCCGTGTTCCAGCACCCGGAACGGGCCCTCGTACGGCCTCTGAAGTGGCGTCCGGTGGGCATCACGGCGCAGGAAGACGTATGGGCAGTCCGTGAGGGCCATTGGCACGTGTGGGCGAAATGTCCCATGGCGGGATGTCGGGACGGGTGCGAGCCTGCCAACTCGCTCGCGAAGGCGTTGAAGGGTGGAGGAGGGCGTTTCCTGCTGCTCCGGCGCCGACGGCACGAACTCCCCGGGCACTGTGAGTGTCGACCCGTACACCAGCTCCGCCGATGATGAGGCCAAGTCCTCTTTGGGAGCGGTCCGGATGCCCAGCATGACCCACGGCAACTCGTCCATCCAGTCCGGGCCGGTGAGCCGTGCCTTCAATGCCGCCTTCAGCTGCCGGTGGAACCTCTCCACCAGACCGTTAGCCTGCGGGTGGTAAGCCGTGGTGTGGTGCAGCTGCACCCCCAGCAAGCGAGCCATGGCTGACCACAGCTCGGAGGTGAACTGTGGCCCCCGGTCGGAGGAGATGTGCGCCGGCACCCCGAAGCGAGCAATCCAGTGCGCGGACAACGCACGAGCACACGAAGCCGATGAGGTGTCAGCCAACGGAATGGCCTCTGGCCACCGCGTGAAGCGGTCCACCATGGTCAAAAGGTGGGTGATGCCCCGGGACGGTGGAAGGGGCCCCACAATGTCCACGTGGAGATGGTCGAACCGCCGGTGAGGTAGACCGAACTCCTGGAGAGGTGCGCGGACATGGCGCTGGATCTTTGCTGTCTGGCACGGGATGCAGGTGCGAGCCCAATGGGCAACTTGCTTGCGCAGACCGTGCCACATGAAGCGAGCTGCCACCAGTGCCGTTGTCGCCCGGATTGATGGGTGAGCCAGTCCGTGGATGACCTCGAACACTCTCCGGCGCCAGGTGGCAGGGACGATGGGGCGCGGCTGACCGGACGACACATCGCACAGGATTGTCATACCCCCAGGACCGAGAGGGACATCCTCAAGACGGAGTCCGGAGATGGCAGTCCGGTAGGTGGGCACCTCGTCGTCCGTGAGCTGTGCCGCCGCCAGAGCAGAATAGTCCAATCCGGGCGCCACCTCGAACACGGCATTTATAGCAGGGCGGGACAATGCGTCGGCCACCCGGTTCTCTTTCCCCTTGACATAGCGGATGGCTGTGGTGTACTCGGAGATGTAAGCTAACTGCCGCTGCTGACGTGCGGACCAGGGGTCGGAAACCTTCTGCAGGGCGAAAGTGAGCGGCTTATGGTCGGTGTAGGCGGTGAACGGGCGGCCCTCCAGGAAGTAACGAAAATGGCGCACAGCCAGGTACAGAGCCAGGAGCTCACGATCGAACGCACTGTACTTGGTCTGCGCGCGGTTGAGGTGCCGACTGAAGAAGGCCAGAGGCCGCCAAACTCCGCCCGTCAGCTGCTCCAGTACAGCACCAACTGCCGACTCCGAGGCATCCACAGTGAGAGCAGTCGGGGCATCTTCCCGCGGGTGCACCAGCAGCACGGCCCGAGCAAGGGCCTCCTTCGCGCCGTCGAAAGCTGCCTCCGCCTCGTGGGTCCACTCAACGCTCTTCTGCTGCCCACCCGCCAGAAGTTGATACAGGGGCCGCATGATGTGGGCCGGATGGCACGAAACAATGGTAGAATGCCACCATGCCGACAAATTCCTGCAGACCACGCACCGTGCGTGGGCGGGGAAACCGACGGACGGCGTCAACCCTGTCAGGTAGGGTAACCGCGCCTTGCGCAGTCACGCGGTGGCCGAGAAAGTCAATTTCGTTGATCCCAAAACGGCACTTGTCCAGGTTGATGGCCAAACCATGCTCGCTGAGCCGCTGACAGAGCTGTTGAAGGTGAGCGCAGTGTTCCTGCTGCGAGCGGCTGGCCACCAGGATGTCGTCCAGGTACACGAACACGAATTCGAGGTCACGACAAACCCCGTCCATGAGGCGCTGAAAGGCCTGTGCAGCGTTTTTGAGGCCGAACGGCATCCGAGTAAACTCGTAAAGCCCGAATGGCGCGATGATAGCCGTCTTGGGTACGTCATCCGGGTGAACCGGGATCTGGTTATAACCCCGTACCAGATCCACTTTTGAAAAAAATGTGGCCCCAGCCAAATGGGCCGTGAAGTCCTGGATGTGGGGTACGGGGTATCGATCCGCTGTTGTTGCAGCGTTCAGCCGTCGGTAATCCCCACAAGGTCGCCAACCCCCGCTTGACTTAGGGACCATGTGGAGTGGGGACGCCCAAGGGCTGCTCGAAGGGCGGACGATCCCCAAGGCCTCCATCGTGTGGAATTCCCGCCGTGCCAGACGCAGTTTATCTGGTGGCAGTCATCGTGCTCGTGCATGGAGGGGTGGGCCGGTAGTCGGGATATAATGTACAACTCCGTGGCTGGGGGTTGCTGAATGAAACTGCGGAGTGAGAATGTCCGGGAACGCAGCCAAGATTCGTGCGTATCGGGAGTCCACGGACGCCAGTGGCCATCCCACCGGTTGACCCAAGCGCAACGTGATCGGCTCCATTGTAGTGGCGTTGACCAAACGCTGACGCCCGATGTCCACCATGAGGGAATGTGTCCGGAGAAAATCGGCCCCGAGCAATGGTTGGGAGACGTCGGCAACGGTAAAGTTCCATGAAAAATGGCAGGAGCCGAGCACGATGGGAACCATGCGGTCCATATGTGCGGATGGGGCTGCCGTTCGCCGCGGTGAGGACGGGCCCCCGCTTACCGGAACGAATGTCGGCCAGCGAAGGGGGCAGGACGCTGAGCTCCGCTCCTGTATCCACGAGGAAGCGGGTCCCGGAGCGCCGATCCCAAGCAAAAAGGCGGTGAATTTGGCCGGCCACCGCGGGGACTATTGGCAGCCGGCCCAGGCGTTTCCCGGAAACGTGCATGGCTGGCGGCATTGTCGTGCTGCAGCACCCCAGCGCTGATGGAAATAGCACCAGCTCCTTGTGTTCGTGCTATTTTGAGATTGCCTGCCCCTGCTGGTGGTGCCTGCAGCTTGCTGGCGCTGGACTGCAGGTGCAGTACCCCTCACTGCCGCTGGGGGTAATCGAGCGGGCCGTCGGGCTGGCGCTGTCACTCCTTCCACAGCTCCCCCGCCCCACCGGAGGAAATCGGGAGCTGCTGGGGAGACGTCATCGGTGTGCCTGCCGACGGCCAGCGCGTTGACGTCACCGGCGTGCCTGCCGACGGCCAGCGCGTTGACGTCATCCCGGCGCGTCGACCTCAGCGCAACCTCGTCTCTGCTGACGCCCAGCGCGCTGACGTCATCAGGGCGCGCCATCCACATGGTGTCGGCGCGCCTCCCGAGGGCCCGAAGGTCGGCAAACGAGGCGTCGGTGAGTTCCAATCGAATGTAGGCCGGCAGCAGATGCAGGTAAGTGTACTCGAACAACAGGCACGGCGTGTGCCCGTCTAATAACGCCACCATTTCCTTTAGGAGGGTAGATGGCCGCCGGTCGCCCAGGCCACCCATATGCAGGATCCTACCTGCCCGCTCCATCCTACTTAGTCCGTAAATTTGGAGCAGGAGCTGTTTCAGGCCGAGATATTTATCATTGTCCGGGGGGGCTGCGAGGAAGTCCGATACTTCTTCCACCGCATCCTGGTCGAGGGCTCCCACCAGGTAATAGAAGCGGGTGGCATCGACCGTGATGCCCCGCAGGTTGAACTGGGCCTCCGCCTGCTGGAACCAGATGAGCGGCCGTGTGGTCCAGAAGCTGGGCAGTTTCACGGAGACCGCGTCCAGAGACAGAGTCGGGCTGGCGTGTGAGGAGGTAGGGCTTTGTTCGGTCTCCATCATGATGCCAATGGAGCGTCGGGGGTCACCAATGTAGTGCGTGGGTCTCAAAATGAGGCAAGTAGTCCGCAGTTTGAGAAGCACTTTACTTTATTTCCTCCCGGTTCAGGGGAAGACGAAACCAGGGAAAGATGGCACCCAAACCCTGCCTTTTATACCCTCCGGCTAAGGACCGCCTCCGGACTGCACCACTCCTGTGCCGAGGGGTTCGGCAGTATAATGGAATGACCCTTAGGAGCCGCCACAGCATCAATAATACCAGTTCCCAAAAATCGCAAGGTGACATGCCTCAATGACTACCGACCTGTGATAGTGATGTCCATGGCAGTAAACCGACCTGTAATAGTGATGTCCATGGCAGGTTGATTATGACTCGCATCAACTCTTACCTTAGTAAGTACCTGGATCCATTACAATTCGCCTGGTGCCATAATAGATCAACCGAGGGTGCAATCTCACTGGCTCGCCAATCTGCACTTGACCACTTGAGCAATAAGAACATATACATCGGCCTGTTGTTCATTGACCACTGCTCGCCATTTACCACCAACATCACCTCCAAACATACTATCAAATTTAAAGATATGTGTCGCTGCTCATCTTTATGTAATCAGATCCTTGACTTCCTCGCTATTAGACCACAAACAGAACAAATTGGCACATCACTTCATCCTTGATAACCATCAGCACAAAAGCACAGGTCTGTGCACAAAAGCACATACTCTTGCTCTATACTCTCTATACCCATAAATGTGTAGACCAAGGAGCTTTGGTTGACTTCAGGAGGGAAAAACCGAGGATCCACAAATGTGTCTTCATTAATTGCATGGTGGTGGAGAAAGTCAACAGCTTCAGCTTCCTAGGTATGCATATCTCTGAAGATCTGTCTTGGGTCCAGCACATTGATGCAATCACAAAGAAAGCTCATCAGTGCCTCTACTTTCTTGGAAGATTGATGAGATCCAGTATGTTAACTATGAAGTTTCCACAAGTGTATGGTGGAGAACGTACTGACTGTTTGCATCACTGCATGGTTTAGCAACTTAAACGCCTAGGAACAAAGGAGATTAGAGTAATAGGCACTGCTCAACCTAAGACAGGTACTGAACTCCCCACATTAAAGGGATCTAAAGGAGGCACTGCCCACATTACCCTGGCCATGCTCTCATTTGCTCCTACCCTTGGGAAGAAGGTGAAGGAGTCTGATAACCATGACCACCACTAGGTTCAAGAATAGTATCTTTCCAACTACTGACAGGCTCTCATACACTGTAGGACACTTTTGATCCTCTATCCTATTTTGTAATACAAGTAGAAAATGCAAACTTTCAAATAAAGTGATCTTCTTGCGTATGGCGTGCACTGCCTAAAGTTGTAGGACAACTTGTTTTATTTGATTTTATTTGATTGTGCATGCCAGGTTGATTGCATTTGTCGAAATAGGGCGGACCACGTGAAGGTTACAATCTCCTACCCCAAAGAAAGTGATAAAAGAAATAAATGCTCCAATGATATTTCCACTGAGTTTCTCACAGCAACGTGCTAAACTAAGCTTCAATTCCTGGAAGGTGGACAATAGTAAGCAAGCATTGTGGGAAAATGAGCAGATTCCCGAAAAGGGATGCAAGGCCTTAAAACCTTCTCTGATAAAGATGCACATATATGCAATTTCATTCTAGAGGCTGTTCTTCATAGGAATGATTCTGATGGATCTGCTAATAAACTGTCAATCACGAGGCACTATTTCAGGCAGATAAAATGGGTCACTCACTGTCTCTATTGATTCACCATTCTTGGTGCCTGCTGGCAGAGAAGCTTGTTCAGACATTGGGGATATTATTAGTTTAATGAGGGAATACAAAAGTCAGCCCATTTGAAATCCTTAAATTTCTCATCACATGTTTGACCTTGTGTTTTTGAACTGCAGACAATAGACAATAGGTACGGGAGTAGGCCATTCAGTCCCTCGAGCTAGCACCGCCATTCAATGTGATCATGGCTGATCATCCACAATCAGTACCCCGTTCCTGCCTTCTCCCCATATCCCTTGAATTCACTATCTTTAAGAGCTCTGTCTAGCTCTCTCTTGAAAGCATCCAGAGAACTGGCCTTCACCGCCCTCTGAGGCCGAGAATTACATAGATTCACAACTGTGTGAAAAAGTTTTTCTTTATTATATTGTAAATGGCTTACCCCTCATTCTTAAAATTTGGCCCCTTGTTTCTGGACTCTCCCAACATTGGCAACATATTTCCTGCCTCTAGCGTGTCCAAACCCTTAATAATCTTATATGTTTCAATAAGATCTCCTCTCATCCTTCTAAATTCTAGAGTATACAAGCCCAGCTGCATCATTATATCAACATATGACAGTCCCGACAACCCTGGAATTAACCTGGTGAACCTACGCTGCACTCCCTCAAAAGCAAGAATGTCCTTCCTCAAATTGGGAGACCAAAACTGCACACAATACTCCAGGTGTGGTCTCACTAGGGCCCTGTACAACTGCAGAAGGATCTCTTTGCTCCTATACTCAACTCCTCTTATTATGAAGGCCAACATGCCATTTGCTTTCTTCACTACCTGCCTGCTTACTTTCATTGACTGATGAACAAGGACCCCCAGATCCCGTTGTAGTTCCCCTTTTTCCGACTTGACACCATTTAGATAATAATCTGCCTTCCTGTTTTTGCCACCAAAGTGGATAACCTCACATTTATCCACATTAAACTGCATCTGCCGTGCATCTGCCCACTCACCCAACCCAAGTCACCCTGCATCCTCATAGCATACTCTTCACAGGTCACACTGCCACCCAGCTTTGTATCATCTGTAAATTTGCTAATGTTACTTTTAATCCCTTCATCTAAATCATTAATGTTTATTGTAAATAGCTGCGGTCCCAGCACCGAGCCTCGCTGTACCCCACTAGTCACTGCCTGCCATTCTGAAAGGGACCCGTTAATCCCTACTCTGTGTTTCCTGTCTGCCAACCAATTTTCTATCCATGTCAGCACCCTACTTTTCCATTTACCCTTTTTCTTCCTTTCCTTATACTAACCTTCTTTCAAACTGAGAACTTAAATTATTTTCCTTCCTTGTAGAACCCTCTAACAATAAGGACCAGCATTACGAATCTTAGCTTTTTCAAAGCTTGTTTATTAAAGCTTGTACCTGATAATTGGCCTGATAATTGTAGATCAGCGACTCATGTTATGTCATACTTTGTAGCTACGCCCACTAGTTTAACAGAAAGCCTCCCTTCCCTTTCTCTCTCACTTTTTAGAGTAACGTGTTATGATGAAGTTACCTATGCTGTAACATTAATAAAGTCTTTAGATCTTAGTGTGTGTGTGTGACTTAAGTTATTCCAACAACAGAGGCTCAACATGGTGTCAGAAGTGGGATACAAACCCACGCCTCCAATTGGAGACCAGATTTCAGGGATATATGTGATAGCCTAGTCCGTGACCGTTTGGTCTATGGTGTTCGCAATGATAAATTACGCGACGAGTTACTGCGAGATGCTGAGCTTACTCTAGAGACTGCTAAAAACCGCTGCCGCATTGCTGAAATGGCTGATGCTCATACAAAAGTTTTAGGACACTCTACTGGTCGTGAAATTAATGTTGCCTGTATGTCTTATCAAATCTCTCGCCATTCACCTCAAGTGCCCGACAACTCTATCGTGATTGAATTGAATTGAATTGAATTCCTTTATTGTCAATCAGACCTTACGGTCTGAACGAAATTTCGTGCCTGCAGTCATACATACAATCATACAATAATAAACAACACTAAACACAAATTTTACTTCGGAGTCACGTGAGTGATTCCGTGAAGAACCCAGCTCTACTGCGCATGCGGCATTACGCACAGCTGTGCAGAACGCGGCCAGCGGGAGTCGGGCAGCTCCCGCATCCAAGGACGAGAGGTAAGTACTTACCTTAATCGGGCCTTGTGGTTTTTGCTCCAGGGGGAGCAAAGTAGAGAGGCATGGTGAGCGGCCCCATTTCGACTCCAGCGTGGAGCCGACAGTGGACGGGGAAAAGGCGCTACCCGGACCGCAAACGCTGCGGACCGCTGCAAGGAGCTGCGCTAATGCCGGTCCGCTGAACAGCTGTTTGGTAACAGCAGCGGACCGGCGGGAAGTTTTAAAAACCCGACCGGCAGCCCTGCAGACTCCTGACAAGGAGAATCGCCGCCCGGGAACCGCTACAATGCCGCCTGGAAAACGGCAGGCAGCCTCTACATACAGGTAAGAGAAAAATCTTCCCAATTCAACAGGTTCTACAGGAGCCAACTTCCTCCAAAACTGGAACAGGTTGGAGACAGCAAAAAGTCTGTCTCCCCAAGCCAGAGGAGGTCATGGAGTTCACCTCCAGGAATAAAGGGGCACTGGCTGAATGCCAAGGGAGCTGACTCCTACCCCAGTGCTATTGCACTAGCCATCTCCCTTGTCGAGGGATTGATGCAACAGCGGAGTTTGAGCTATGCCTCCTCCAATTTATAGCACACCCTTTTGCTCCCTCTTTTGAGGCTAGCTAAGGAGGCCAGGGCTGGGCTGGCTTAAACGCTGGGCAGGCGGACGAGAACAGCAGTATGCCAGGGGAGCAGGATCAGGAAGAGCTACTGGGTGTCGTGGGCCACTACATGGCTCCTCCACGCGACCATCTTCCCAACAAAGCCCTGCAGGAGCAGGCCTTTCCAGAGGCAAATCCGCAGGCAGCTGGGTCAGCGGACTCGCAGACAAGAAGCGAATTCTACAGAAGGGTCAAGATGTTACCGCCTTTGCTCGTTTTTTCCACGGATTATACTCTCCCAGGATGAGACTATCCCATTGCACTACCAGGGTGCTGACGCCTAAGATGTTCCCAAATTTGGGATACTTGACTGAACAATGGTGCATATAGACCTGCCCGCAACCCCAAATATATGGGGCTATGCAAACCGCTGCTGCAGGAAGAGAGGCAGCTAAACCTGTGCGCCTCATGAAGGCAGGCCATGGAACGAGCAGGACATCGCATCCAACACCCAGCTGGCAGCACCCCTCGGCATCCACCAGCGATATCAAACAAGGACTGGTGAAAGCCTGGCGACCGCTTCACATTACCCCCAAAGTTCTTTTTAGACGGGGCCCAGAGCGGAGCCGTGGGAAGATGCGCCGCCCCACCGACAGCACCAGCATACCAGCAAACTACGCCTTCATGAAAAAACAACAAACATGGAGGTAGGTAGTCTGGTTCCTCCCAGTTTACACTAAACAAGGGTGTTCTACTAACTGCGGGGGGGGGGGGGGGGGGGGCATTTACACTTGTTAATAAAGCATGGGATGCTGTCACAAATAACTAAAATATACTCAACAGTATTAGAGGATAAAAACGAATTCAAATTGGGCATATTACCGCCAGTTCAGCAATGCGCCCAAAGGGCACTTTCTCCCTCTAAGAAAAGAGGTGAGAAGGTCAAGCTGAACTAGAAAGGCTCATTACTAAACGGATCATGGGAGTAAACATGAACCATTGGAAACTACAAAAGATGGTGAATGTAGCATCATCA
The DNA here is from genome assembly GCF_028641065.1 of Leucoraja erinaceus. Lineage (NCBI taxonomy): Eukaryota > Metazoa > Chordata > Chondrichthyes > Rajiformes > Rajidae > Leucoraja > Leucoraja erinaceus. The sequence goes on from NC_073383.1 coordinate 39,060,062, forward strand.
TTGATCTAATATCACTAAATAAATCTGTTGAGTATATATACACTTTAAGATGGAGATGGGTTTTTGTCACTGCCAGGCATCTGATCTCCCAAGGATACCTAAGGGGAGCATTGATATGGAAGATGCTAACTATCTTATACCCATACACTAGGATCATTATAGATACCTAAAAATTTTACCTGGATAATGGATATCCCGGTTAGGGCAACCATGGGAGCATAGAGCAGTCCCTATGGTCTAACTTCTGCCCTAAATCTATTATAAATATCAAACAGCCATGAAAATATTAAGAAAACAAGCATAATCATGGCATATATTGGATGATATCCTCATATTAGGGGAAACAAAGGAATTAGCTGTGGCAGCAGTTCTAGCTACGAAACAGCTCCCTAAGCTCTGAGGTTTATCCCACGCCCAGATAAACCAGTATTGAAGCGTTAACTACCAAGGATTATCTGGGCTTCAATAATAATTCCGTCCATATGACTGTTACTTTGCCTAGGTACTTGGGTCACTATAATCAAATCATGAATGAACCCACTGAAGCTATATCACAACTAAGGTGGTGGGTAGACATCTATTTGGCATAGTTTTCAGCCCTATTATCATCACCAATCCCAATTTGGTTATTAAAAACCGATGCCAATACTTTAGGCTGGGGAGCAACTAAACTCCATATCCAGCACAGGTAACAGATGGACCAATTCACAAACATCGTTACTACACATACCAGGCATCAACTACTTGGGATTGGTGAGCGCCTATTGGGCTAAAAAACATATGCATTTCAAATGCAGCACGTACATATGTGGTTACGGATTGATAATACTATGGTGGTGGCTTATATCAACCATATGGGGAGCATAATAATCATTGTTGTGCATCAAATTGGTCAAACAAATCTGGCAATGGTGTGTCAAAAGACATTTTAACTATCAGCTGCCTATGTCCTAGGAAGCTAGAACACAGTGGGAGACACCAGGTCACGGGGTAAATTTATGATTACATTGAATAGATGTTAAACCCAAAATATCTGCTAAAGGTATTAAGCAGTTTGAAAGCCAGATATCAATTTGGTTGCACAAGAAGGAATCACCAGTAACCTATGTATGTGACTTGGGAACCAGATTAGAGGCAGCAGCGATAGATGCCTACACGCTGGAAGGGGGAATTTCTGCTTTGCCTTCCTCCCTTCTGCCTCATCAGACGGGCACTTCGGAATACAGATGGGAGTCTCCGAGGTATTGAACGTGCCCGACCGGCCTACACAGCCATGGTTCCCAGTTCATCACGACACGGTGGGCGAGTCACCTATGGATTTCCCTAGTGGACCATGGTTGCTGACTCAACCCAGTATCAGGCACACGCCACCCATGCCAGGGAAACATCAAACTCCTGGGTGCAGGGTTTGAATAGACCTTACCAGGGACTGGGATTATCCAAGGGACCACCATGTCGGCATCCCTGCGAACAGTCACTAAAAGCTAACATGGGTAAAATACTGCCACGACGCAGGGACAACATACCGAATTATTCAACCACTGACGTATTGGAGTTCCTGGAACATCTACACCATGACCAAAAGGTGAGTTACAATGCCGTAAATACAGCATGAAGCGCCTTATCTGCTTATCTAAAACAGCATGACAGCGGAGCATGGGATCCCATCCACTGAAGGTAAACTTATGAAGGGCAACTATAATATAAGCCCCAAACACCCAGGTATATACCCATGTATGGGATATTGGTGTGATATTGACATATCTCAGAGAATGGCACCAGCCAGATCCCTCAGCTTGCTTAATCTATGTTTTAAAAAACGCTCATGCTTATGGCTCTCGTACACGCTCACAGAGTCCGGTCACTCCATAAACTAGACTAGATACATGGTGATTACCCCGGACGCATCACGTTCATATTTAGGTCTGGTAAAATCTAACTCGCAGGTATTTGGGACTAGGCGAGATTATGAGTTCGGCACGAACTAGTAGGGTCGAGATCGCCTGTGTTTTCCGTGCTGTAGTCGTTATATGGCTATATGGACCAGAAACGCCCAATTCACTGGTGGGGTTCCGGGCCTACCCACCAGAGTCCAGGTTGAGTGTGGTGACCCATCTACTACTATATATAGACACAACACACAATCTTAGAGGGAGAGGAAAGTCTATGGGTCAACCACAGTAACCCAAGACGGGGTACGAGCCAAACCACTCCAAGGTGGCTCAAACAGGTACTGAAAGCTGCCGGAATAGATAATAATACATTTATTCCCATTCCACTAGGGCAGCATTGGTATCAGCGGCTGAACGAATGGACATCCCGGTTGACCACATTTTCAATACAGCAGGATGGTCAAGGGAACGACGTTCTGAACATTTTTTATTATAAGCCGTTGATAAACCTGATTTAATTGCAGGAGAATATTACAAACTGCAATATTAATTTAAGCTCAGAGGAGCTCTTTATGTTGTTATTGTTAACAAATACCTTTCTGTTTCTTTTGAAAGCAGATCCACTGGTTGATTACGATAACACTTCCTCCCTCATAAACTTCGGCAGTGAGTGAAATAAAAACTGTTACACGGTTTGAAATCACAGACCTTTGAAGTCTTCACGGAATCACTCACGTGACTCCGAAGTAAAATAGTAGGATTAAACGAGTACTTACCAGTATGAAGTTTGATCTGTATTTTATGAGGAGTTACGGTGAGGTATTACGTGCCCGCCGCTCCCACCCTCATTATATAGATCAAACTAATAAACTGATGTCTCGTGATCTTTACTATCTTACTTCAAATATTGTGTCTATCCTGTGATTTCACACCGCTGCTTCGAAGTATGCCGCATGCGCAGTAGAGCTGGGTTCTTCACGTAATGCCTCACCGTAACTCCTCATAAAATACAGATCAAACTTCATACTGGTAAGTACTCGTTTAATCCTACTATTAACATCCACCACAGTGTATCCTTCAAGCACCTCCTCACTGTGGTGGAGGCAAAAATCTTAGGGCTGCAGTCTCTTCCCTCCTCTTCTCCCTCTGCGCAGAGGCGATTCCCCACTGGGCGATGGCACAAACAGTCCCGCGGCTCACCGAACCCCGCAAACGGGCCGGCTCAAACACCACGGCCCGCGGTGATCGAAGCTGCCACCCTCCAGTCCAACGGACGCAGCCGCTGGCCCGCGGCTGAACCCCGGACTCAGGTCATAGCCACCAGAACACCGTCCCAGCCACCAGAGCACCGTTCCAGCCCCGAGCCGGATCGCTCTCACGTGAGTGCCGTTCCTCCCTCGAGCTGGGCCGTTCCGACGGGAGCACCATTCCACCCTCAGGATGGGCCGCTCCGACGGGAGCACCATTCCACCCTCGGGATGGGCCACTCCGACGGGAGCACCATTCCACCCTCGGGATGGGCTGCTCCGACGGGAGCACCATTCCACCCTCGAGCTGGGCCGCTCCGACGGGAGCACCATTCCACCCTCGGGATGGGCCGCTCCGACGGGAGCGCCACAGCCCCTCACGGGAGAGTCTCAGCCCCTCGCCAGGCCGCCCTCACGGGAGCGTCACAGCTGGGCGTGAGTCCTGACTGGCTGCCTCCGGAGTCTCGAGGTTGCCAGCTCCACCATTAGGCCTCAGCGCAGACGGAGGCAGAGAAGGGGGATACGACAAAAAAGTCGCATTCCCCCCAAAGGGAGAGACAGCAAGCCCCGTTTCAACCCCCCCCCCCCACATAAACACAACCTAAAAACCAAAAACTTAACTAGACAATACGAAAAAAAACCAACACATAAAGGAAAGACAAGACAGCCGTTCACCAGCGCCGCCACTTCTGGATATTAATAGACAATTGTTTTAACTGTGTGGGTTCACATGCTGCTGTTCATGACCTTGCCCTGCGTATCGAAAATTATGTCGATTTTGCAACAAAATAAATAATTTCTTCAGACGTTGTCGTTCACGTAGCAACAGAGTTCAAACAAGGCAATCTGTTCATTCTCTTGGCCATGAGAACTTGCTCTCAGAATGCTCTCAACCAGCTCCCACAGATTTGCAGGCTGCTGGCGAAGGTTTTTACTTTGACATACATTCCTTGTCTGATTTAATGCATAAACAAGTAGACCACAAGGTCGCTTTGCTAGTTAATGGCAAGAACATTTATCTGAAAATGGACTCCGGCACAAGATGTAATGTGATTTGTCTAGCTGTGTTTAAAAAGTTACGAAAAACAGAGACTGTCACTCCTACGGCTGCCTCTCTTCTCCCATTTGGCAGGTGGTCCAGTGCACCCTATCAGTCAAGTTGAGTTACGTTGTTGTCTTAAATCACGTGTCCACAACCTGAGTTTCTATGTTGTTCGTGAGGATGTGCAGTCTCTGCTGGGTGCCAACGCATGTCAAGACATGGGACTTGTCTCTTTCAGCCCTTCTGTTTGTCATCTGACTAGTCTATGACTTTAGCAAACAAATCCTGACACAATACAAAACTTTGTTTGACGACAAGCTGGGCAGGTTGCCTGTCAGGTACACAATTACCATTGACCCTGAGGCAATTCCAGTTGTTCGTCCAGCTCATGCTATGTGTGACCGTGTTCAAAGTGAACTCAACAGAATGGTGTCTCTAGGTGTGTTTGCTCCCGTCGCTGTTCCCTCGGATTGGGGTTCCACCATGGTCGTGGCAACGAAGAAGAATAAGGATGAATAAAGATGAATAAAGATGAATAAAGAAGAATGAAGACGAAATTTGTATCATCCTAAGGACTTAAACACAGCCATTAAATGACCTATCCCATGCACATTGTGGACGAGATTGCAGCGCAGATGGCTGAGGCAACTGTATTCACAGTACTAGATGCCAAGAGTTCATTCTGGCAGATTTCGCTGGAACACAGCTCCTCCAAGTTTACCACTTTCAGCACATCGTTTGGGCGTTACATATTTCTTCGCATGCCCTTTGGCATATGCTCTGCTAGTGAATTATTTCAACAAGCTATGGGGCAGTTGTTTGCAGGTTACCCATGCTCCATTGTAGTGGATAACATCCTCGTTGCGGGATGAACTGTCGAAGAACACGATGCTAATCTGACGAAGGTCCTGGATCGCGCCAAGGCCATCAACCTCAAGCTAAACCCTCAAAAATGCAAATTCATGGTGAGGTGAAATACATAGGCCATGTGTTTACTAAAGACGGCCCAAAAACTGATCCGGCGAAAACCAGTGCTATCAACGAGTTCCCAGCACCCACAGATGTGCTCGTTCGGCAGAGATTCCTTGGCATGGTTAACTACTTGAGCAAATTTATTCTGAGCTTCAGTGAAATTGCTCACACTGCTGCTAACAGTACTTTACAGTCACTTGCCTCCGTCATTAAGCATGGCTGGTCAGACAAATACTACAACGTTCCGCTGCCAGTTCGGCCTTTCTTTGCCGTCCATGATGAGCTAGTGCTGCAGGATGGCATTATTGTAAGAGGACACAAGGCTGTGGTCCCTGCTTCGCTGCACAGCAAATATTTTAACGATGTCCACGCAGGGCATCCAGGCGCTGAAGCTACCGTCCTATGGTCAAGAAACATGTTTTACTGGCCTGGCATGGCCGAATACATCACCGAGAATGTGGTGTCCTGTGCAGTGTGCAACAGCTTCGCACCTTACTAACAAAAGCAACCACTTCTTTCACATCCTGCTCCTGCACTCCCATGGTCTACAGTGGCAACCGACATATTTGAGCGGCATGGCAAGCAGTACCTGGTACTTGTCGATTTGTATTCAGGATGGTTTGACATTGATTTTCTTAGCAGCCCCACTTTTCATGGGGTTGTTTTAAAGATTGCTCGCCATTTTGCAGACCACGTAGCTCCGTGCAGTCAATTTACCAGCCAACACTTCAAGGAGTTTGCTGCACGCTGGAGTTTTGCCGCATCACCAGCAGCCCTGAATATCCAGTCAAATGGATTAGCTGAGCGAGCTGTCAAGAGTGCCAAACAGCTCATGGAACGTTCGTATAGAGCCAACTCCGACGTGTTCCTGGATATACTCAACTTACGCAACATCTCCCGCAACCCCATTTTGTGTTCACCTGCTCAACGTTTATTGTCGAGGCAGACCCGAGCCACGGTGCCTGTGGCGGATCATGCAATGATCCCACAGGTGGTTCCACCATCGGAAGCCCAGTCCAGGTTGCAACAAAAGTGTGACATTCAAAAACAGTGGTATGACAAAACAAGTAGGCCACTGCCACCATTAACCATGGGGCAGGTGGTTTGTTTGTAGACTGACAAAGGCCATGACCATATCGGTGTAATTTCTGGAACTGCTACTGAGCCACGCTCATATCTGGTCAGTGCCGATGGCAGCACCTACAGGCGTAATAGACAACATATCCTGCCTGTGAATGAGCCAGCTCCACCTCCATATTATCCAGACCGTATAAGTGTCCTTCCATCCGTGTCCAGCAGCATTGATTCGCCTACACCAGTACAACAACCCACTTCTGGAGCGGCTGCTTTGCCAGTGGCGACGTTCCCTCCGCCTGCGCCACGGTCCCTTGTTTCATCACCGGGAATGCTAGTTCAGTCTCCGTCACCTGTGAAGCCACCGACTCTGTCCCCAGTGGGGAAAAACAGAGATGGTCTTTATCGCACACGTGCTGGTCATGTTTGCAAGCTCACCGTGAAGTACCTGGGCTAGGTTTGACTTTCCTCCAGCTTATTATCAATTGCTATGCATACCTTATTTAGTCAATGGTTTTGTACTGACATTTAATTCTTTAAAAGGGAAGGTGTAGATCAGTAACTCATGTTATGAATCATACTTTGCAGCTACGCCCATTAGTTTAACAGAAAGTCTCCCTTCCCTTTCTCTCTCACTTTTTAGAGTAACGTGTTAAGATGAAGTTACCTATGCTGTAACGTTAATAAAGTCTTTGGATCTTAATCACGGTGTGTGACTTAAGTTATTCCAACAGAGGCTCAACAATAATGAAAAAACATTCAAAGGTTTCATTATTAGTCACGTACACCAATTGGTGTAGTGAAATGCTTGTTGCCAATGCAGCACATAAAAAAATACAGACATGACAATAATAAAGAAATTTAAACATAAAAAACATCCCCCCACAATGGTTTCCATTATGAGGGAAGGCACAAAGTTCAGTCCCCATCCCCATGTCCACCCATAGTTGGGCCTATTTTGGCCTCCGCAGTCGCCTTTATGGAGGCCCAATGTTCCAGGCCGTTCTCGCCGGATGATGGTGCTCCGGCGTTGGGAGAATCCTCACAGCGGCTTGGGTAACCCGGAACGGCCGCCTCCTTACTCGAGACCACGGCTTCCGAAGCCGGCAGGCCGCGCTGGATGGAGCTCCACCACTGGTGATCTCGGCGAGAGATCCCAGGCTCCCGATGTAAAGTTCAGCGCCGCCGCCCGCAGCCCGCTCCACAGACCCGCAGATCCGCAATGTTTTTCTCGGCGGTCTCAGCTCACCGGAGCTCCAGCGCGGCGACCCGGGCAAGTCATCGCCCGCTCCGCGATAGCGCTCCAACGCTGTGCCGCCACCGAAGCCGAGGATCTGGCCAGTCCCAACAGGAAACGCCGCTCCAGGCCCGCTGGTAGGCCACGAGGACGGGTCGAAGGTGCTGCCCGGAGAAAAGCCGCCTCTCTGACCAGGTGGGGACTCTAAAAAGCAGTTTCCCCTTCCCCCCACATAAAAATGACTAGAGCTCCAGAACAAAACACTTTAACTAACTAAACATTAAAAAAAGAGATGAAAGAAATGGACAGCTGCAGGCTGGGCAGCCATACCATACAGGACGGCACATTTTTACAATTCTTCTCTCACACCACTGGAGTAATTGTAACTCAGCTCCTCTGTGCACGTACATCGTGGAGATCAAGAGGCTGAGAGAGGCAGTGTCAAAGGGGAATAACTTACTTTATATAGTATTTATCCCACCACATGGAAGACGTTACCTAAATACTTTGCACTGTCATACTATCAGCTATGTCTGGCTTGTTAATGTCTAGCCAGCCCAGTTAAGCTTTTAGCCTATATTGTGGTAGAAATCTATCCTGAGCACACTCAAAGTCAGTAACTCTCAGAAAGGAGAGTTAAAGTTAAAACTTAAAATTAAAATCCCAAACTAAAAATCACTTTATTTGCTGAATTATTGACTAATTTATATATTTATAAATGGTACCAATTCATAACTATGACTAACAGTGCATAATTCAACTATTATGATCATAAATCATTTCCATTTTCCTTGTCTGCCTACAATTTCTGTATCAGCCGCAGGATTATACATCACCTCAATGTTTAACCTCATGGTTCCTTCATTCTACCATTATTATCAACCCGAGGGACTAACTCCGTTTCAATGCAGAATGCAGAGGGGAAAGATGGACGAGACGATACGATAGAACTTTATTTATTCCAGGATTATTTAATTTGCCAACAGTCATAAAAAACACAAAATACATGAAACATGAAAATAAAGTGACGAATGGTAAGGCTTTGGGGATGTGCAAAGATTGAGGTGGTGGGTTCAATCTCACTCAGTCTACTCCACGACAGAAGGGGGAGGAGTTGTAAAGTTTGATAGGCACATGGAAGAAGGATCTCCTGTGGCGTTCCATCCTGCATCTTGGTGGAACCAGTCTGAAGGTTCTCCTCAGGTTGACCAGTGTGTCATGGAGGTGGTGAGCTGTATTGTCCAAGATGCTCCGCAGTTTGAGGAGCATCCTCCCTTCCAAGACCACTCCCAGGACGGAGCCAGCCTTCCAGATGAGTTTGTTTAAACTATTGGCTGCCCCAGCACATGGCAGCGAAGAAGATGGCACTGGCTACCACCGATTGATAGAACATCTGCAGCATTTCACGAAGGGGTCCAGGTAGGGTTTAACCAGGGGTCGCAGGTGAGTGAGCACCAGCCTCTCCAGGGACTTCATGATGTCTGAAGTCAGCACCCCCAATCTGTAGTCATTGTAGGAGCTGGAGCAGGTCCTCTTTGGTACAGGAACCAGGGATGTCTTCCATATCACAGGAACCCTCTCATGGCTCAGGTTCAGGTTGAAGATATGCTGTAGCGCTCCACACAACTGGCTGGCACATGCCTTGAATACCCTAGGGCGGACACCATCGGGACCTATCGCTTTGCCTGGGCGGAGTCTGCTCAGCTCATTCCTCACCTGCTCAGCCTTGATGATCGGGCTTGGCAAAGAAAGGGCAGAGGAAGTGAACCCAAGGGAATTGAGGGGGAGATACTGTTGGGGAGCAGAGGGGACGGTGGACAGAGGCCCCACCATCAAATCTATTTAAAAAAAACAGGTTTAGCTCATTGGCTCAGTACAAAAAAGGAACTGCAGATACTGGCTTACAAAAAAAAGTCACAAAATGCTGGAGTAACTCAGCAGGTCAGGTTGCATCCCTGTTGAACATGGATAAGTGACATTTCAAGTTGGGACCTTTCTGCTCTCTGACTGGCTGGGGGGGGGGGGGCGGGGGGAAGAAAGCTAGAAGAGAGGGGGAGGGAAGGACAAAGCATGCTAAGTCATTGGTCAACCCAGGCGAGGGGGGGGGTGTTTCATCAGAATCAATATGAAGGCCTAGATTATTGGCTTTCTCAGTAGTAACTTTGATCTGGAGGTCTGTTTGACAAAATATTTTTGTGCAAAGTGAAAACAAATGCAGATCAAACTGTAACAGTGGGCTGTCTGATGGAGGACATAGTGGATGGTCAGATCACCCTTGAATATTTGTATTATTTAACCATTGATTAAAGTCCACCAAAGCCTCAAACAGCTCGGCAATAAAATCCTCTATAACATAATCATTATCCTATTTTAATTTAAAAGTCATCTCCAATCATCTCATTGAAAACATGGGCAGATGATGATCTACAATAGGTAATGCTCAAAAGTTGGTCAATGCTGCCGTCGTGAAGAAAAATGTGAAAAAGTCCATTTTTAAAACAGAGAAATTGCTGTAAACATTCAGCAGGTGAAGCAGAGTTAACATTTCAGGCCAGACCTTTTGTTAAAACTGGCAAAAAGAGAACAAACAAGTTGGTTTAAATTTGCAGAGAAAGAGGGGTTAGGATAGATATAGCAGGAGGAATATCTGTGATAGGATGAGAATGGATTAAATAGATTAATTGGGACCATTAGAGAGGGAAAATATGCTTATTTATGTCATGGGTTGCCAAATACCATCTCTTCCCTGTACAGGGACCCAACTTTTTCCCTGTCGGGTCTATGGTGTTGTTGGGCCTAACATTGTGGAGCCGGCGGCGGCCTCCAACCACAACCAACCCGAGGGCTCCAGTCGCGGAGCATGCGGACTTGCCATCGCTGAGCTGGCCAACTTCGGAGCGGGGAGAGCTGTAGTGGCGCGTGGCTGCAACCCGACTTTGGACAGGAACATCGGGAGCTCGCAGGTCCCTGGTGGGAGATCGCTTTTCAGAGCTCCTGCAACGGCAACTTCTTCCGCCGGAATCGCGGGGTTTTAATGACTTGGAGTGGGGCCTAACATCGCCCGGCGTGGCTTAAACGGCCGCGGGACTTACCATCGCCCGCCGGGGGCTTTAACATCGTGAGCCCCAGTCGCCTCGACGCTGCAGTTGGACTGCTGGACCGCGAGAGAAGAACAAAGGGAGGAGATAAGACTTTTGCCTTCCATCACAGTGAGGAGGCATTGGAGATTCACTGCGATGGATGTTTGTGTTAAGTGTGTGTCTTGGTTTTTTTTGTAATGTCATGACTGCAGGAATGAAATTTTGCTCAAACCCTGTCTGTTTGAATGACAATAAAGCCATTCTATTCTAAGGAACAGTTTATAACTCTTCCATTCCTACCAACCATTCATCTTACAGCATTAACCCATTTGACTCAGCCTCACCCTATAACAAATATTCCCGGCCCTTGTTAAAGCTTCTTTGCAACATAAAACCAACCTATTTGTCTCTTTCCGATTCTGAAAAAAGGCCTCTGGACCGAAGCATTAACTTGGTTTCTCATTCCATAAATGATGCCTGATCTACTGAGTATTTTCAGCAATTCTTTGATTTTTGATTTAGATTTTGCAGTGTTTGCTGTTTTATTTATGATGTTCTTTTAAGAAAACATGAATGCCAATGCTTAACACCGAGAGGCTGTGGATGCATCTTTATTGGTATATTCATGTCCAAGATGATAGATTATCACAATTAATTAGAACGAGGACCGATAGGAATCAGGCAGGAAAGTGGAATTGAAGCCATGATAATAAACGGTGAAACAGGCTAGTAGTGTCTTATGCCTGGCTCTTAATTCTGATATCTCAGACCACATGTAGCCTTCTGTCCTTTGTTACCACTCCTCTTTTTCTCCAAATTTCTTTCCCTCCCCTCATTCTTTTTGCACTTCTTACTTCTCCTTAATACAATCTCTGCTTCGTGTGTTTGCTTAACTTCCTTCACAACTCAACCACAAAGCAGAATTGTCAACTGAACATTAATTCACCTTATACACCGAATACAACACTGATGAATGGATACCTGTAAATGCCGAGTATGTCAGAAGAGCTGTTGCACTGTTCTTGTATTGTATATATTGTTTATTATTCTGAATAAAGTTTGTTTTTTGAAACAAAGAGTTTGAACTGTGCATGGGTTCAGCTACCACACAGCAAGTAATCAGATCATCCTATCCTCACAGCAAGTAAGCCATTTGCACAGTAGATTTTCATTTATGAAATTGCCCTTAATACTTATGCCTGTAATAAAATTAGAGCATTATGACCTTTCAAGGACAGAGGCAAAAACAAAACAATCCTGACCATAAGGCACTTCGGATATACTGTGTTTGACAGCAGGGCCGCTCATGGAGTTCGAAAAGACGATAGAAGACAACAAATGCACCCTCGCAAAAATAAAATCAATCAATCCTAACCACAGCCTGCAATTTTGCCTAAAGAAAATATAGCCCAATATTACTGGAGACTTGAGACTGAAGATACTGTAATATTGAGCGACAAACTGCCAGAGGAACTCAGACTGATGGCAACCAGGGCCGGATTGACATATAAACTAGATAATCTTAAGCTTAGGGCCTCGAGATCTAGGGGTGGCCTACTCACCTCGCCGGACCTGTTGAACCTCGCCGCCCCACCGACCATCGGGACCTCCTACTCTTTGCTCGCTGACCCTGGCCACTCCACCGTCCTCCAGCAGCCCGCCGTCGCCTTACATGCAGCCCGGACTCAGATTCAGATTCAATTTTAATTGTCATTGTCAGTGTACAGTACAGAGACAACGAAATGCATTTAGCATCTCCCTGGAAGAGCGACGGGCCTCAGCACCGGGCCTGGCGTTTCCAGGCTGCAGACTCCCACTCCCCCGGGTTTGACTGCGCTGGGTTCTAGTGCTAGTCCCCCAACCCTGGTAATCTCAGTGGCTGTTCCACTGGGTCTTCCCCATTCCCCTCAAACCATGTGACCCCAGCTCTTCCCCACCCACACCTCATACCCACGACAGCCCTCATACCCCCCTACCCACTGACCACCCACCACGCCTCCACCAGACATCGCCTTGGCCTCAGTCCACTAACCTGCCTTCCTCCAGCCCCAACCCCCATTCTTGCCGTGTGTTCACCATCCACCCTGACCTCCCCCTCTCTGATACTGAACAGTCTGTCCTCCGTCCCCACCTCAATGAGTTCTGCGCCCGCCACGATTTGGAGCTCTTCTTCCCTCGCCTCCGCCTCACACCGTTCTTCCATGGGAAGGAGTCCTCGACCCCATTGATGATCCCTTTTCCCGTCTCCAACGGACCCCCTTCTCTTGGACCCCCCCTCATGGCCATTGGTACAATGATGTTTGGGGGTCACCATCCGACGTCGGAATGGGAGAACAATGGCCTACTCCTGCAACATTCTCAGTGGCTTGGACTTCCGAGTCGGCCACTTCCTACCGGAGACCGCGGCTCCCAAAGTCCACGGGCTGAGCTGGGTGGAGATTCACGCTGGCGGCCCTTGGCAAAGGGATCCCAGGGCTCCGCAATATTGAAATCAGCACGGCCTGATGCTGGGAGCTCTGCAAACCACAGTTCCGTGATGTTGAAGCAGCAAGCCCAACACTCCAGAGTTTCAAACAGCGATCCAGGTGAAGCATCGTTCGCTCCGCGGTGAATCCAATATGTATTTTAAAACCAACTGTTTAGAATGATCTAAAAGTGTCGCTGTCGGGTAGTCATGGTCCTCTAGTCGTGGGGGTGGGGGATTGGGAGGGGGTGGGGGCTCACAAGTGAAATACCTTAGGGCCTCTCTTCATCTAAATCCAGCCCTGGTGGCAACCCGATAAGTCTTCTGTCCATGTCCTCTACAGAGGCTGCCTGACCCGTTAAGTTCCTCCAGCAAATTATTGCGGCTGAAAGCTGCCGGATGGTGTTGCCTCTGATTTTAAGGGGGATGGGAGGATTCGCTGGAAGGGGGAGGGGAGGTAAAGGGTGGGGGTGTGAAACCAGGGTGGCAGTGGACTGGGAGGGGGAGGGGTGTTAGCATTCGCTGATGAGAGAGGAGTACGAGGGTGGGGAGATAGAGAGAGGGGGGTGGGAGAGGGAGGGAGAGAGAGGGAGAGAGAGAGAGAGAGGGGGGGGAGGGGGAGGGGGGGGGGGGGGGAGAGAGAGGGGGGGGAGGAGAGAGGGGAGAGAGAGAGGGGGGGGGGGAGAGAGAGAGGGTTTGGTGTAGGGGAGGGGCGTGGAGAGCCGCGGCGCGCATTGGCGAGTACGAGCCCGGGAGCAGCCGGAGCCAGATAGAAGCCAGCGGAGAGCGGACAGACAGACAGACGACCGGCCGGCATCCATCCATCCATCCACCCCGCACAGGACACCATGGCGCATGTCGACATCGAGCAGCTGAGGAGCAGGGGCGCCGGCAAGTCCATCGCTGTGTTGACCAGCGGGGGAGACGCGCAAGGTGAGACCGCCATGTCGGGGTGTTGGTCTGTCGCCCTCACCCTCGCCCTCCGTTCACAGCAAACCCTCCGCCCTACCCCGCACCAGCCGGGATAAGGGGGGGGGGGGGGGGGGGGGGGTGGCCTTGTACCTTCTTCGCAAGGTACAAGGTGCAGGAGATGGGACCAGTCTGAAGAAGGGTCTCGACTCGAAACGTCACCCATTCCTTCTCTCCAGAGATGCTGCCTGTCCCACTGAATTACTCCAGCATTTCCATCCTTCCCTCGCTGACCAGTGCCGGGCCTGGCCCTCCTCTCCTCTCCCCCCTCTCCGGTCACTAACGGACTTCCCTCGAGCCCAACGGCTGCGGCCGCCATCACAGAGACAAGCAACACACACACACACACATTGCGATCGTGCATTTATTTAAAAACCTTATTTAAAAACCTCAAGCCCCGAAAGGTGGAAACCCTTGTTTAGTGCAAGCTTGTGTTTTTTGTTTAAAGACGTGTAGCTGACCTGCATTGAATGGGCTGTAAGGGATCTGCAGCTTCCCGAGTTGCCAGTATCAAGGATGGCGACTGTGGCAGGGGAGACCACGTGGTGCGGACGTGCGTCCCTGCAGGTCGTCTCTGACGCTCCTGGCAGACAGACAGACAGACTGGCGGAAGACAAGGCACTAGGGGCACACCGTACCTGCCCTCTAAACATTTCATCCAAGGTTGCTGCATGTTCAGACCTGCCATTTTGCTCTCACTGTCTTTAAAAATTGTAGCCAGTTATTACTTGTCTCGCAGCTCCCTACTGATGAGAGATACAGCGTCCGGGGAAACAAATTAGCACATCATTGTAACATCTTAAAACATATAACTTGATTCAATAAAACCACGGCTGATCTGAACATGCTGATCAATTAATTTGCTTTTATTCAATATGTGTCGTTTTGGTTCTCTTATTAAAGATAGCATATTCAAGCATTGAGGCAGATCAGAAGAAATTCATTATTCCTGGCATTAGGGAGCTGGCGTTACATGGAGAATCATAGAGTGAGTGATACAGTGTGGAAACGGGCCCTTTGGCCCAGCTTGCCCACACCGGCCAACGATATCCCAGCTACACTAGTACCACTTGCCTGCACTTGCTCCATATCCCTCCAAACCCGTCCTATCAATGTACCTGTCTAACTGTTTCTTAAACAATGGGATAGTCCCAGCCTTGACTACCTCCTCTGGCAGCTTGTTCCATACGCCCACCACCCTTTTGTGTGAAATTGTAACCCCCTCGGATTTTTATTAAATCTTTGCCCCTTCACCTTGAACCTGTGTCCTCTGGTCCTCGATTCCTCTACTCTGGGCAAGAGACTCTGCATCTGCCCGATCTATTCTTCTCATGATTATGTACATCTCTATAAGATTCCCCCTCATCCTCCTGCACTCCATGGAATAGGCTACTACTCAACCTCTCCCTATTGCTCACACCCTCTAGTCCTGGCAACATCCTCATAAATCATTTCTGAACCCTTTCAAGCTTGACAATATCTTTCCTATAAAATGGTGCCCACAACTGAACACAATATTCTAAATGCCGTCTCATCAACGTCTTATACACTGCAACAGAGTCTGAAGAAGGGTTTTGGCCCGAAACATTGCCTTGCCTATTTCCTTCGCTCCATAGATGCTGCTGCACCCACTGAGTTTCTCCAGCATTTTTGTGTACCTATGAATGGTTATAACATGAGTTCTGTATATCTATGCACCATTTCAGTATTTAAATTTGCTGGTGTCTAGACATAGAAACATAGAAAATAGGTGCAGGAGTAGGCCATTCGGCCCTTCGAGTCTGCACCGCCATTCAATATGATCATGGCTGATCATCCAACCGTATCCTGTACCTGCTTTCTCTCCATACCCTCTGATCCCTTTAGCCACAAGGGCCACATCTAACTCCCTCTTAAATATAGCCAATGAACTGGCCTCAACTACATTCTGTGGCAGAGAATTCCAGAGATTCACCACTCTCTGTATAACATTTTTTTTCTCATCTCAGTCCTAAAAGATTTCCCCTTTATCCTTAAACTGTGACCCCTTGTTCTGGACTTCCCCCAACATCGGGAACAATCTTCCTGCATCTAGCCTGCCCAACTCCTTAAGAATTTTGTAATTTTCTATAAGATCCCCCCTCAATCTTCTAAATTCTAAAGAGTACAAGCCGAGTCTATCCAGTCTTTCTTCATATGAAAGTCCTGACATCCCAGGAATCAGTCTGGTGAACCTTCTCTGTGCTCCCTCTATGGCAAGAATGTCCTTCGTCAGATTAGGAGACCAAAACTGTACGCAATACTCCAGCTGTGGACTCACCAAGACCCTGTACAACTGCAGTAGAACCTCCCTGCTCCTATACTCAAATCCTTTTGCTATGAATGCAAACATACAATTCGCTACACCTGCATGCCTACTTTCAATGACTGGTGTACCATGACACCCACGTCTCGTTGCATCTCCCTTTTTCCTAATCGGCCACCATTCAGGTAATAGTCTACTTTCCTGTTTTTGCCACCAAAGTGGATAACCTCACATTTATCCACATTATACTGCATCTGCCATGCATTTTCCCACTCACCCAGCCTATCCAAGTCATCTTATAGCCTCCTAGCATCCTCCTCACAGCTAACACTGCCCCCCAGCTTCGTGTCATCCGCAAACTTGGAGATGTTGCATTCAATTCCCTCGTCCAAATCATTAATATATATTGTAAATAGCTGGGGTCCCAGCACTGAGCCTTGCGGCACCCCACAAGTCACTGCCTGCCATTCTGAAAAGGACCCATTAACTCCTACTCTTTGCTTCCTGTCTGTCAGCCAGTTCTCTATCCACATCAATACTGAACCCCCAATACCATGTGCTTTAAGTTTGTATACTAATCTCTTATGTGGGACTTGTCAAAAGCCTTCTGAAAGTCCAGATATAACACATCCACTGGTTCTCCCTTATCCACTCTACTAGTTACATCCTCGAAAAATTCTATAAGATTCGTCAGACATGATTTACCTTTCATAAATCCATGCTGACTTTGTCCAATGATTTCACCACTTTCCAAATGTGCTGCTATCCTATCTTTAATAACTGACTAGCAGTTTCCCCACTACCGATGTTAGAATAACTGGTCTGTAATTCCCCGTTTTCTCTCTCCCTCCCATTTTAAAAAGTGGTGTTACATTAGCTACCCTCCAATCCTATGGAACTACTCCAGAATCTAAAGAGTTTGTGAAAAATTATCACTAATGCATCCACTATTTCTGGGGCTACTTCCTTAAGTACTCTGGGATGCAGCCTATCTGGCCCTGGGGATTTATCGGCCATTAATCCATTCAATTTACCTAACACCACTTCCCGGCTAACCTGGATTTCACCCAGTTCCTCCATCTCATTTGACCCCCGTTCCCCTGCTATTTCCGGCAGATTATTTATGTTGTCCTTAGTGAATACAGAACCAAGGTAATTATTCAATTGGTCTGCCATGTCCTTGTTCCCCATGATCAATTCACCTGCTTCTGACTGCAAGGGACCTACATTTGTTTTAACTAATCTTTTTCTCTTCACATATCTATAAAAACTTTTGCAGTCAGTTTTTATGTTCCCTGCCAGTTTTCTTTCATAATCTATTTTCCCTTTCCTAATTAAGCCGTTTGTCCTCCTCTGCTGGACTCTGAATTTCTCCCAGTCCTCTGGTAGGCTGCTTTTTCTGGCTAATTTATATGCTTCATCTTTTGTTCTGATACTATCCCTGATTTCCCTTGTTATCCACGGATGCACTACCTTCCCTGATATATTCTTTTCCCAAACTGGGATGAACAATTGTTGTAGTTCATCCATGCAGCCTTTAAATGCCTTCCATTGCATACTCTGCATCTCAGTACCCATTGTAAATCGGTACTGAGCCTGTGAATATGGAGCAGTCCTGAGGGTTTGTTATATTCAAGGGCTTATAAGTGTAGTGTCATTTTTGCTCGGTGATTTTAATTGATGTCCTTTAGGCATTCGAGCATTTTTGTATATACAACAACTGCTGTCACTTTTATGTAATTGCTTATACACAGAAGTGATTTACTTTTGCAATAACAAGTTTCAATGCTATTTCTCTATATGTCATCGATCCTTTCAATTTTTTTTAGGCTGTCTCTACAAAACCAGATAATTTAAGAATGTTTATAGGGGCTTGACATTCACATTCTATTGTCTCAAGAAATAGAATGAAACCTGTACAAAAACCTTGCGAGACCTTTGTCAACCAGCATTTGTGGTTCCTTCTGTTTAACTTGTTTAACATTTTTATTATCGAAGTATAGAAGTTGGGATGTAATGTTAAAATTGTACAAGGCATTGGTGAGGCCAATTCTGGAGTATGTTGTACAATTTTGGTCGCCAAATTATAGGAAAGATGTCAACAAAATAGAGAGAGTACAGAGGAGATTTACTAGTTGCCTGGGTTTCAGAAACTAAGTTACAGAGAAAGGTTGAACAAGATAGGTCTTTATTCTTTGGAGCGCAGATGATTAAGGGGGGACTTGATAGAGGTCTTTAAAATGATGAGAGGGATAGACAGAGTTGATGTGGATAAGCTTTTTCCATTGAGAGTAGGGAAGATTCAAACAAGAGGACATGTTTTGACAATTGAGGGACAGAAGTTTAGGGGTAGCATCAGGGGGAACATCTTTACTCAGAGAGTAGTAGCTGTGTGGAATGAGCTTCCAGTGGAAGTGGTGGAGGCAGGTTCGATTTTATCATTTAAAAATAAATTGGATAGGTAAATGGACGGAAAAGGAATGGAGCGTTATGGTCTGAGTGCAGGTAGATGGGACTAAGGGGGAATAAGTGTTCGGCACGGACTAGAAGGGCCGAGATGGCCTGTTTCCGTGCTGTAATTGTTATATGGTTATCAGATCTACTTATTATTTTTATTATCAGATATCAGATCTACTTTTCTTCACATCAATTGATCTTTTCTAATCAAACAATTATTTGCTGCCTTTTTGGGATATGTGAAAATATGACTTGTTTCCACTCTAGACCAATTGATTCTGAAGCAGTTAAGTTCTTTTTTAGGGTAATGCTTGCTCACTCTGGATTAATTAACACAAGCAGGGTCTCTGTACCATCTAAGCTAAAACTTTTATAGTATAAACATCTCCAATACATAACACATGGCCTTCTAAACAACAAAAGCTTTCCTTTGCCTCCACCTACACTCCACCAAACCTTTTCCAGTTGTCTTGGCCAGACCCAATTTAAATCCATGAAACACTGCAGATGCAGGAATCTTGAACAAAAAATAACGTGCTGGAGGAACTCAGCGGGTCAGGCAGCATCTGTGGGGGGAATTGACGAATGACGTTTTGGGGTAATGGTACAATATAATATTTATATCAAATCCTGATCCGTTAATTTCATCATGGCCTACTTTTGTGGTGCCATTCATAACTTCATGATGTCAAGAGCAACAAAGTAATTTTGAAATACAATTGTTGTTCCAATGCAGTCAGCCTCTTTATGCTCCAGAAAGTCTGACAAAACAGCAATGTGATAAATAACAGATCGTCTCTTTTAGAGGAGTCTGATCATGGGATCAATATTTGGCCAGGATAATGAGGAGGAATTCTCTCTGAAAGTATAAACAGAGTTTAGATGTAACATCTGAATACCACCATGACCAGTTCTGTACTGACGTGACACTGCTTTAAATTCCATGCAGGTCTGTGCAATGGTCCTTGAACATTGTTTTTTCCGCAAGTGCTTCAAATGGAGGCAGATTTGATGCCACAGTGTCTTCTAATCGGCCAAAACAACAATTGAAATTTTTATTAATGTGATAGTTTTACAAATCGGGTCAATTTTATCTTGTAAAAATATAATAAACTCAAACTCTTTATCTATTTTTCAATTAATTTCCAATAAGACAGTAAAATTCCTACAAAATTCCTTCATTCCTACTCGATGGGTATTTTCATTAACTCCACTAATTTTACCTTCCCCAATTTTCTCCTTATGCCCTACCTCAAACATAGTATTTGAAAAATATTGAGAAACAAGAAGTTCAAGTAACAAGTGAATTGTTGTGTGGAAATACTCTATTAAGAGACAGAGGCCAATGATTCTGTAACATTAAGTAATAAATAAAAAGTAAAGAACATTATAGGATTAAAATTATTCAAAGCTTCTGAAAAGAATTGACTTTGCCATGATATGCAATATCTTCCTCCCAAATCGATGGGTTTAAAGAACTTAAACTTTGTGGGTATCACAAACCAAAACCTAGCTATCTGGTTGGTATTGAGGTTTACTTAGGACCAGATTACACAATTACAGAGTGTAGAGACGTTGCAAATCCAGGTGAAATCAGATGTGTACTTTAATGTTATGCCATTGTGTATCTCTTTGCCTGTTCCCATTATTCCCATTGGCACCAGCCTATAAATGGCTTCACCCCTCAGTAAAACTCACTGGAAGCGCTGAAGGACCAAATCCATTGTATTTTAATGAAACCCTAGTTGAAGACATTATTTTCGCTCTGAGTTTGAATTGATCTCTGCACAACAATTATTCTTGTTATTTTGTGATCAATTAAATACTTTCTACGGTAAAGGTATTCTAGATATAGGATAATGCATTGGTTGCAGATGCAGTTATAGTTGAGCTGTGAAAATATTCTGTAAGTAGTCTTTCAGCGTTGGAAAGAGTGCTGAGGTGTGAAATTTTAATTATAGCTTGCATATCTGCAATACCCTCTATAAAAATAACTGGGGGGAAAAAATCATTTTTTCAGTTGGCACAATTTCAGCTGTTAGGGGACTGAAAATAAAATTGAGAGCACGTATTTAGTTAGAGTTGTCCAGGAGCATTTTGCATGAAACCCAAAAACATTTTAATTAGCGTCATCCATTCATAACGTCATGAGTGATAGGAGTAGAATTAGGCCATTCGGCCATAAGTCTACTCCGCCATTCAATCATGGCTGATCTGTCTCTCCCTCCTAACACTATTCTCCTGCTTTCTCCCCATAGCCTCCGACACCTGTACTAATCAAAAATCTATTCATCTCTGCCTTAGAAATATCCACTGACGGCCACTACAGCCTTCTGTGGCAAACAAATCCACAGATTCACCACCCTCTGACTACAGAAATTTCTCCTCATCACTTTCCTAAACGAACGTCCTTTCATTCTGAGGCTATGACCTCTAGTCCTGGACTTTCCCACTAGTGGAAACATCCTCTCCACATCCACTCTATCCAAGCCTTTCACTATTCTGCATGTTTTAATGAGGTCCCCACTCATTCTTCTAAACTCCAGCGAGTACAGGCCCAGAGCCAACACACGCTCATCATAGGTTAAATTCCTTCTCTCCAAAGATGCTGCCAGCATTTTGTGTGTATCTTACCTAAAGATCACTTGGATTTCTTCTGATCACTTGGATTTTCTCAATTGCCTTTGGAATGTCATTAAAGCATCAGCTGAGATCATGAGATAAAAATGCAACAGATGAAGTACATTTAAAATATATTGATTAAGGCTTTATATCTCGTTTAAATGAATTCCTGTGTAGTGGCAATGATAATTGTAATGTGTCTCAACTCAGTTGATCATAAACC
Organism: Leucoraja erinaceus; assembly: GCF_028641065.1. Classification (NCBI taxonomy): domain Eukaryota; kingdom Metazoa; phylum Chordata; class Chondrichthyes; order Rajiformes; family Rajidae; genus Leucoraja; species Leucoraja erinaceus. The sequence goes on from NC_073383.1 coordinate 39,081,625, forward strand.
ATTCAGTCCCGTTGTCAGCTGTTTCCTCATTCACAGACCACAGTCTATCCGTATTGGTGGAAATGTGTCATCCTCGATAACAATCAGTACAGGAGCACCTCAAGGCTGCGTGCTCAGCCTGCTGTACTCTATACTCATGACTGCATAGCAGACATAGTGCGAACTCCATCATCAAGTTCGCCGTCGACACCACTGTTGTGGGACGTATCACTGATGGGGACGAGTCAGAGTATAGAAGTGAGATCGATCGATTGACCAAATGTTGCCAGCACATTAACCTGGCTCTCAACACCAGCAAAACCAAGGAACTGATTGTGGACTTCGGAAGGGGTAGGACGGGGCCCCACAGTCACTGTTTATATCAACGGGTCGAAGGTGGAAAGGGTCAAGAACTTCAAATTCCGAAGATCTCTCCTGGTCCCAGAACATTGATGCAATCATAAAGAAAGCACATCAGCGCCTCTACTTCCTGAGAAGATTACGGAGAGTCGGTATGTCAAGGAGGACTCTCAAACTTCTACAGGTGCACAGTAGAGAGCATGCTGACCTGTTGCACCAGTTGGCTTGGTACGGCACCCTGAGCGTCCAGGAGCGGAAAAGGCTGCAAAAAGTTGTAAACACTGCCAGTCCATCATCGGCTCTGACCTCCCTACCATCCGAGGGAATCTATCGCAGGCGCTGCCTCAAAAAGGCTGCCAGCATTATCAAGGACCCACACTCATCTATCCGCTGCCATCAGGTAGAAGGTACAGGAGCCTGAAATCTGCAACATTCAGGTTCAGGAACAGCTTCTTTCCCACAGCCATCAGACTGTTAAACACAACTTCAAACAAACTATGAACTATAACAGCCTATTGCACTTTATCTGTGTATTTATGTGTGTGTATATATATTCTATGGTATATGGTCACACTGATCTGATCTGTATATATGCCTAAAATATTCTGTTGTGCTGCAGCAAGTAAGAATTTCATTGTCCTAACTGGGACACATGACAATAAACTCACTTGACTTGACTTGAATGAGCTCTTCATTCCTACTCAACTTGTCCTTTCCCATGCATATTTTATTTTTCAACTATATATCGTTCCTTCTGAAATTTAGGCACACGGAACTGCAGATGCTGTTTTACAAAAAAAGACGCTCCTTGCTGGAGTAACTCAGCGGGTCAGACAACATCGGTAGCGAATATGGATAATCGATGTTTCATGTTGAGACCCTTCTTCAGACTTTCAACTCCTAGTCCCCCATTTCCTCAGCTTTACCTTGGATGTCCAGCCCCTTTACACCTCCATCCTCCCTCTACTAACATTCACCTGGCCCTCAACAACTTCTCTAATTCCCCTCACTATCTTCATTAAAGGTGTGCATTCACTTGGGTGCCCACCTTTAATGTGGGCACTCACTTGGTATGCCTCCAGATATGCCTGCATTTTTGTTGGTTACGTTGAATAAAACGTACACCAGCACTGTCCTCCAACTCTTTCTCCACTACGTCGCGATTGCACCTGTGCAGAACCCTTTGATTTAATTAACTTTATCAAAAGTCGCCTTTCCATATTCTCCAGAGATGCTGCTGACCCACTGTTACTCCAGAACTTTATGTCTCTTTCCGAAATTTGTTTCTGTCATCTCTTTAGGCACGGAATTTCAGATCTTCACTCCTGCTACAAAAACATCTCACTTTTCCCCTCAGACATCCCTGCCCCCTTCCTTTTACGAGTTGTGTGATCTGGTTACTGCACTCCCAGGAGGCGTAAATTGTTTCATATTTACTCTGTCTTAAATATCTCATTGTTTTAAGCACCGTTATTAATTCTTCCTTTCAGATTTTCTGGTCTAACTACATGTTGTAATCTACAGGTATGAATGCTGCCGTGCGAGCAGTAGTACGGATGGGGATCTATGTGGGCGCTGATGTTTATTTTGTGTATGAGGTTAGTGTCACTGTTGGCCTAGATGTCTAATATTGAGGATTTGAGCCATATCAGGAAGGTTTCCATCCTATTATCTTGCTTTATTTGACTACTCACTTGTTTACAATGAACTTTGGTGCTCTGGCCTTGGTCTCTAACTTTTTGCATGCCATTTTATTTTGTAAGGAAGAAAAGCAGATTAAAACAGATACGGTGCTCTCCATAATGTTTGGGCCAAAGACACATAATTTATTGATTTGCCTTTGTACTCCACAATCTGCACATTGTCAGATTTTATTAAAGGGTGTTTTTACACATTTTGGTTTCACCATGTAGAAATTACAGCTGTGTTTATACACAGTCGTCGTCGTCGTGTGTGTCGTCCCCCCCCCCCCCATTTCAGGGCATCATCATGTTTGGGACACGTGGCTTCACAGGTGTTTGTAATTGCTCAGGTGTGTTTAAATGCCTCCTTAATGCAGGTATAGGAGAGCTCTCAACACCTAGTCTTTCCATCACCTTTGGGAAATGTTATTGCTGTTTATCAACATGAGGGCCAAAGTTGTGCCAATGAAAGTCAAAGAAGCCATTATGAGTGAGAAACAAGAATAAAACTGTTAAAGATATCAGCCATACCTTAGGCTTACCAATGTTTGGAACATCATTAAGAAGAAATAGAACACTGGTGAGTTTACTAATCGCAAAGAGACTGACAGGCCAAGGAAGACCTCCACAGCTGATGACAGAAGAATTCTCTCTATAATAAATAAAAATCCCCAAACACCTGTCTGACAGCTCAGATACACTCTTCAAGATTCAGGTGTGGATTTGTCAATGACCACTATACGCAGAAAACCTCATGAACAGAAATACAGAGGCTACACTGCAAGATGCAAACCATTGGTTAGCTGCAAAAATAGATGGGCAGGTTATAGTTTGCCAAGAAGTGCTTAAACGAGCAACTACAGTTCTGGAAAAAAGTCTTGTGGACAGATGAGAATAAGATTAACTTAGATCAGAGTGATGGCAAGAGCAAAGTATGGAGGAGAGAAGGAAGTGCCCAAAATCCAAAGCATACCACTTCATCTGTGAAACACGGTGGTGGAGGTGTTATGGCCTGGGCATGTATGGCTGCTGAAGGTACTGGCTCACTTATCATCATTGATGATACAACTGCTGATGGTAGTAGCATAATGAATTCTGAAGTATATAGATATATCCTATCTACTCAAGTTTAAACAAATGCCTCAAAACTCATTGGCCGGCGGTTCATTCTACAGCAAGACAATGATCCCAAACATGCTGCTAAAGCAACAAAGGAGTTTTTCAAAGCTAAAAAATGGTCCATTCTTGAGTGGCCAAGTCAATTGCCCGATCAGAACCCAATTGAGCATGCCTTGTATCAGGGTTGCCAACTCTCACGCTTTGAGCATGAGAATCACGCCCTCAAGTAAACTCTCACGCCCTCTCAGTCGCTCACTGCAGCTTCGGCCATGGAGCACTCCGGACAGTGCGAGTGTCCCGGGCCGTCGGTGGCGTCAGAAGCACCGCTGCCGCGAGAGTCTCTGTGCCGAAGGGACAGACTCTCAAAGGGAGGTGGAGAGAGAGAGGGGGGAAGAAGACAGGGGGGAGAGACAGAGGGGGGGGGGGTGAATGGAGAGAGAGAAGAAGTAGGGGGGACAGTGAGTGGGGAGAGGGGGGGGAAGAGAGAATGGGGGGTGAGAGAGGGGAAGAAGGAGGGGGGGGTAAAAGTGAGGGGCAAAGAGAGAGAGGAGATAGAGAAAGAGAGGGGAGAGAGAGCAGGGGGGAGAGTGAGGTGGGAGGGAGATATGGGGGAGTGAGAGAGGAAAGAGGGGGAGTGTAGAGAGGGAGGGGGAGAAGGGAGGGGAGAGAGAAGAAGGGGGGGAGAGAGAGAGTTAGGGGAAGAGAGGGGAGGGGCAGAGAGAGGGGTGAGAGGAGAGAGAGAGGGAGAAAGGGGAGAGATAGAGGGGGAGAGAGAGAGGGGGGTTGAGAGGAGAGAGAGTGCATCCTGGAGGACAACCAGTGGCTGCTGGAAGTAAGTACCAAGCACTGGGTAGAAACGGTGGAAGATAGTGGACTTCAAATGGGGGTGGTTGGAGAAAGCATCCTGCTTGCCTGCTAGATTTTCACTTACTGTAACTGCAGGAAAAATGTTCCCGATGTTGGGGGCATTCAGAACCATGGGTCACAGTTTAAGAATAGGGGGGGGGGGGGGGGGGGCAGTTAGGACTGAGATGGAGGACAAACTTTCTTCACGCAGAGAGTTGTGAATCTGTGGAATTCTCTGCCACAGAAGGCAGTGCAGGCCAATTCACTGGATGTTTTCAAGAGTTAGATTTAGTTCTTGGGGCTAACAACATCAAGGGATATGGGGAAAAAACAGGAAAGAGGTACTGATTTTAGATGAATAGCCATGATCATATTGAATGGCAGTGCTGGCTCGAAGGGCCGATGGCCTATTCCTGCACCTATTTTCTATGTTTCTATGCTTGAGTATATGGCAATAAAACTCGATCACTTGATTTTGAAGCATTCATGCATGGTGGAGGTATAATGTAGTCATAGAGTGATACAGTGTGAAAACAGGCTTTTCGGCACAACTTGCCCACATCCGCCAACATGTCCCAGCTATGCTACCAGCTTTTGATCCATACCTCCAAACTTGTCCTATCCATGTATCAGTAACTTTTTCTTAAATGTTGGGATGGTCCCTGCCTCAACTACCTCCTCTGGCAGCTCGTTGCATACACCCGTCACCCTTTGTGTGGATAAAGTTACCCCTTAAAAAGTTTCCTCTTAAATATACTTCATACAAAAAACATTGAAATCATACTTCTACAGTGCACTAAAACATGATTTTAATACATCAAATCCGTCGGGCTTGGTCTCTTGCAATTTCTTACTCCCAACTCTCACCCAATGTTGGCAGCCCTGCTTATATGCTGGAGAGAAAACTGAAGGTGACTAGACCCCAAAACATGCAGCAGCTAAAGATGGCTGCAATACTGGCCTGGCAGTGCATCACCAGAGAAGACACCCAGCAACTGATGATGTCCATAAATTGCAGACTTCAAGCAGTCATTGCACGCAAAGGATATGCAACAAAATACTAAACATGACTACTTTCATTTACATAACATTGCTGTGTCCAAAACATTATGATGCCCTGAAATGGGGGGACTATGTATAAACACAGCTGTAATTTCTACAAGGTGAAACCAACATGCATAAAAATTGCCTTTATTAAAATCTGACAGTGTGCACTTTAACCACATGTGATTTTTTTTTTTTGTATTACAAATCTCAAATTATGGAGTACAGAGGCAAATAGATTAATGATGGCTCTTTGTCCCAAACATTACGGAGGGCATTGTATGCGTTTCAGGACATTAGCCCCATACCATTTTATGTGTGTTTACTCGTTATTCAGTGCTTTTCTCTGACCAATAACTCTGGCATTTTGACTACACTCAAAGATAGGCCCAGAATGCTTGTGTTTTTGGCAGAATATTCAACTCTAATCCTGTTGTTACACGGACATTTGTCTCTAGGCAGGCTGCCAAAGAAACAATTGAGAATGAGTACTTGTGTTTATCTGTACACTAATAGCCACATTTACTGGTAATGTTTTGAGAGTGAAGTGCTTATGGACAGGCTATAGAATTATTTTTTTTCGCTTTCCATCCTTTGTTTTAGTCATGTAGATTTAAAACACACTTCTGGTATCTGAACTTTCATGCAGTCAACAGTTCACTTGGATTAATGTCCTTAATTCCTTCATAAATTAAAAAACTTAATTTCATCTTGATGCTTGAAACAAATACCATATTCCCAGTTTCAGCTAGCCGTTCACTTTCTTAACTTCAGAACAATTTAAATAGTTCACGCTTAGTTTGCTATCTAGTAAGTTGTTACAGATTTTAACAAACTGTATTATTTGAAAAGTAATCTTCTATAACATGTTTGCCTTTCCCATGTTGAATTTAGTCCTGTTATATTCCCAATTTTTGGTTGAAATTGAGTGTTGCAATCTGGCTAGGGATTTTTATTTTCACTAACAGGGGCAAGCATTCAGCATCTTCCCAGAAAACTCTACGAAAAGGAAAACTGTTTTATTTGTTCTTTGGCCATGAAGCTCTGGAGTTACTCATGGGAACTTGAGCTATCACTGAAACTCACAAAGTGAGTCAAAAGCAATTAGGATTTATATGCCTTTGTTACAGGAGTACAACCTCCCGAGGAAGTGTACAAACTGAATTTGACATCAAGCATCACAGGGAATATTAGTAGGAAAGAACTGCAGATGTTGGTGTAAATCGATGGTAAACACAAAATGCTGGAGTAACTCAGCGGGACAGGCAGCATCTCTGGTGAGAAGGAATGGGTCACATTTCGGGTCGAGACCCTTCTTCAAACTGATGTCAGGGGAGTGGGCGGGTCAGAGATAGAATGCAGTCGGAGACAGTAAAACTGGTGGGAGAACTGGGGAGGGGATGGAGAGAGAGGGAAGAGAGAGGGAAAGCAAGGGCTACCTGAAGTTAGAGAAGTCAATATTCATACTGCTGGGGTGCAAGCTACCCAAGCGAAATGTGAGGTGCTGTTCCTCCAATTTGCACTGGGCCTCACACTGACAATGGAGGAGGCCCAGGACAGAAAGGTCAGATTGGGAATGGGAGGGACAGTTAAAGTGCTGAGCCACCGGGAGATCAGTTAGATTAAGGTGGGCTGCGCTGAGTTGTTCAGCTAAACGATCGCCGAACCTGCGCTTGGTCACGCCGATATACAGGAGTTGGCACCTGGAACAGTGGATACAGTAGATGAGGTTGGAAGAGGTGCAAGTGAACCTCTGCCTCACGTGAAAAGACTGTTGGGGTCCTTGGATAGAGTCCTCCTTCCCAGTTCTCCCACCAGTCTTACTGTCTCCAACTACATTCTATCTCTGTCCCGCCCGCACCCCTGACATAAGTCTGAAAAAGAGTCTTGACCCAAAACGTCACCCATTCCTTCTCTCCGGAGATGCGGCCTGTCCTGCTGAGTTACTCCAGCACTTTGAGATTTGTAATATAAAAAATCACATGTGGTTAAAGTGCATACTGTCAGATTTTAATAAAAGCCAATCTTAGGACAGGTCGGTCAAAGAGATGGCTTGAAAGAATCTACTTGAATGGAGAAACAAACGAGCAGGTTTATGGACTTTGCAGCAGGAAGTATGGTTACCAATGGAGGGGCAAGGACACCTAGGGATTCTCAAATATCTAACAGGTTTGTCTTTGCTTTGCAGGGTTACGAAGGGCTTGTTGGTGGTGAGCAGTACTTGAAATTAGCAGAATGGGACAGCGTTTCCAATATCATCCAACTTGTAAGTAATAGACATTTCGTCATTCTGTTCCATAGGTCTTGCACAAGAAGATTCTGGTTTAGAAAATATAGTTAAATGTAATCCCTCCAGTCAAATATTTTTAACATTTGTGTTAGATATGTGTTGTTCACTTTCACCTCTACTGTAAACCAGAGAGCAGACCTGTAGCTACAACACTAATCCTTGTCTGAGGAATCCACACTCAAATTTAAGATGAGTTACTCCTGTGAGATATTATACAAGTCTTGGTTACAGCCAAGCTTTCCAGCACTATCTTATCCACTTTTACTGCATCTTGGAGATCATATTTTGTACATTTGAAAGTATGATTGTACATACGTGGACATCTCTCTTAGTATCGCCACCTGATTGCAATCGCACCTTTCAAATGATGTTCTCTCTCCAATAATCAAACTGAGCCCAGGAACTTCTCAGAATTACACAGCATTCGTTGCTTAAATTGGCAGCATATCTTGAGGAAGGAAATTGTGGAGCAAAGGCACGTTTGCCTCAAATCAAACTGCTGAAGGCTGTGGCTGTCTTTAGACTCCATCCAGATAGGATGTTTTACTAACCATTTTCCAATAAGCTAACTTTGGCAGCCGTGCGGAATGTTTTTGCATAACTTGACCTATGACAGACACTGTAGCTGCCAGAAGCTGTAATCGTTGGACAGTGAGTGAAATGACCTGTGAGTGCAGAAATCATTGTGATTAGTCTGATGTTCTCACAGTACAGGTGGTCTGCATGGTTAGCAGTTGGAGAATTTAACCCAGCTAAATGATGAAAGGGATGGGAGAAATAGTTCCTTGATGGTTGAGCTGAAATCTTGTTGGATTTCAGGTTGGATTTAAAAAAAAAAAAATTTGAATTACTTGCTCACGTTTTTTTTAACCATATATGTTATAGGTATCCTTCTTTCTGTACAAATTGTCATCTATCTGCCCCAGGTTGCATTCATAGTGAAATGTCATCATTTTCACGTAGTGATGGAGTGCCATCAATGGTAAGATCGTTCTGTTTCTGGCATTGGTTGCTTGTGCCATTGCAACATTGTAGCAAATGGGGGATTTGTTTGGTGTTGGGTGCAGGAGGGATTTGGAGGTGGGTTGTGAGAAAGAATGCTGCTTGTGGAACATGATGATTGTGTCTGCAACCCACTGCTGCTGCTTCCATTAACTGCAAATGGTTGGCTCATCATTTTATGCTAGAAACTATTCAATATAGAATAGTTAGCAAGCTTTATTTAACCAACATGACCAAAGCCATTCACACAATTGTTATTACCATGCCAATACATTTAATTAGTGCTGTTTATTGTTATTTGTTGCTTGGCCAGAGGAATCATTGTGCTCGGGAGATAATGGACAGATTGTGTTTATCGTAGTTTATTTGTAATTTCCGTTTTAATGTCCGTCCTACTGTCTTTGGGCATCATGTCTCAAATTAGCATGTATCTGTGTGGAATGATATCCAATCCCCATTGCTTGTCCATTCCAAACAGCTGCCTCTGTGAGACTTGCATCAACATGTCTGGAAAATGCTTTGAGATTCTTGGGGAAGGGGACAGTGGGGTGGGGGATAGTTGGTGTGAGGGTGGGCAGTGTAAGATAATCATCACTTAAGGAGCATGCCAATATAGTCCATGGCTCCAGCCTCACATTCTAGTGCCAAAACCTGGAGGTTGACTACATTTAAAGGACTGTGAGGCTAAGACAGCATCTGTTGTCCAATTTGAACCTGTCTGAAAGATTTCTGGCGTCAGCGTAGAAGAATCAAGAAGTAACCCTCCCCAATAAGGCACTCCATGGATGGACTTAAACTGTCAGAAATGGCCAGTGTGTTAACAAAAATAATGGCATTAGAACGTACATTTGTTTAAGGGAGACAAACATATTGTGTTGGCAAAATCAGTGAGTGAACTTTGACAGTATTATTAAACACTTGAACAGTGGTGGGAGGAATGCAGTAGGAATGCAGCTGTTGATAGTGGCCCGTTCTAAAGTCTGAACAATTAAAATAGCAAAGCCAGGATTGAAAGGGCAGATCAGATAGAGGGAGGTGCATGGAAAAAGGGTGAGGAATCCAGAGGGAAAAGCAAACTTAAAATGTACACATTAAGATGAACAATAGTAGATGGTCATTTTTGTTTTTATGAAAATATTTTTTATACGTATGTACAGAAAGATATACATTTATTGAAGACAAGAAGGTTCAGGAAGAAAATTAAAGTAGATGTAGAAACTTGTCTCAAAATGGATTCTGAAACTGAGAAGTCACAAGCACACTGAACAAGCCTTCCAGTTATTCCATGAGAAACCCATGCTGCCTATTTAGGCTCCAGAATTGGTAGCGCAATCTGAGATGGTGATCAGTATCTTGCAAAAGATACTAGAGACTAGGCTTAATATAATCAAGACTAGCTTTTAACATCCATTGATTTCCTTTTGCATGAGCCTGATTAGCTTTCAATGCATCCTCAACAAATGAACATTCATACCCAAAGCCATAGTAGCGCATGGGCAAGTCTCAGTAGAATCTTTCCTTTCTCTGGTGGACAGGGTGGAACTATCATTGGCAGTGCCCGGTGCAAGAGTTTCCGCACCCGAGAAGGACGCCTGGCAGCAGCTTACAACTTAGTCCAACATGGCATCAACAACCTGTGCGTGATTGGGGGTGATGGCAGTCTAACTGGGGCCAATATCTTCCGGGCTGAGTGGAGTGACCTGCTGGCAACTCTTGTTCAAGAGGGTAGGTGCTACATCTATTATCTTGACTGCTACTAAAACCTGAAAAATGAATTGCCAGCTGAAAAATGTACTGGACTTTTCTAATATTAACTAGCAATTCTGCGCAGTATTATCAACATTTCTCAGTCTAAATCCAACAATTTTTTTGTGATTGCCCCAGGCAATTAATCATTAGATGTTGGTATTATTGAGCACTGCTGGAGATAGTAACTTGAAGGGGTAGGAGAATCTGGGCAGCTTAATCCATACTCTCCATCACACCATCTGGATAACTGTGTGGGGGGGGGGGGGGGGGGGGATTTTATAATTTGAGGAACAGGGCATCTATTGTAAATTAGATTGAGAGCTCCACATGTTTCTTGCTTATCTTGTGTAGTATGGGGGAACATTTTGAGGTGGCATGAAAGGATATTGAAGTGGGAGGCATCGGGTTTTATTCTGTATAGGGGCTATGTAAATACCAGAGTGCCAAATTATCCTATTTGGAGAGCACCAAGTGCTCAGAGTAAATCAAAGGATGGGCTTCGGAGGACGGGACTTCTTGGATTATTATCTCTGGATTTTTCGCTTGAGAGATTGAATCATGGTGAAGTGGCCCGGGAAAGAGCAATTTCTTGTCATGGGACACTGGCAACAGTTTTGAGTTAGGAATGTACACAATTGAATGGATGGGCCGAATGGCCTAATTCTGCTTGTATCGCTTACGACCTTATGCACATGAAGGTATCCATTTGAACTGGATCATGATTGCTATCCAAGCAAAAAGGATAAAAAGACTGATATGGGTTCTTTAAACTAGTAAATGCTGGGGAATGGAGCACACTACCTCACACAAATTGATGTCAGGTCAATTGTTAATTTTAAATCTGAGAGTAACATTGGTGATAATGAAGGGCATTAATGGATATGGGAAAAAGGCAGGCATTTCAAATTGGGTCACAGACTAGCTATTATCTAAATGAATGGCAGAACAGGCCTGTGGCCTTGCTGAATTGGCCATTTATGTCTTTGCATTCCTCCAGTTCTCTGCTCTTTCTTGTGACAACAGCATGGTGCACTGAGCTTAAACTTAAACCTGTTGATTAGTGAGGAGGTCCATGCTGTGAGCAATCTTTTTGTAAGAATGTATGAGATACGAGTAGAAATATGCCCTTCGTCCATTCATTAAGACTATTGCACATTTTCTACCTAAACTGAAATATCTTTCCCACGTCCTCTACATCCCTTGATTTCCATATAGAATCCAAATATTTGTTGTTTTGTACCTGGCATATACTCAACATGACAATTCTCTGGACAAAGGCATTTCCCCACCATACTTCATAGTGGGGAAAACTCTTTATTCTGATATTATAGGTTCCAGTCCAAAACTCCTTGGCCAGTTTCTACCCTTCTAAGCACTGCAAGAAAGTTGTCTGTTTTAATGAGATCATCCTTCAAATGTACATCTAGACTACTCAGTCTTTGCATCATCTCAGAAACTGCAGAGTGAATCTTTACACAATTCCCTGTGGAGCATGTATTGGTAAACAGACTAAAATTGTATAAAGTGCAACAGTTGCAACACATTCCCATGTAACTGGAACAATATGTTACTTATGTCCTCTAGTTCCTTTCTAATAATGCCCAACATTTAATTTGCCTTCCTAATTATCTGCCATATCTGCAAATTAACTTTCTGTGATGCATGTACAAGACTGATATTTTCCTGTCTTTTCTATTTCTCCGGTAAAGGTGATACCTTTGAATTATAGGATAATCTTAATCTGGGAAAAAAGCAATTGCTAAATTTGAACTCTATCCCTGATGAGTAAACACCAACGTCAAGTCTTTGTGCACCAGAAACATTTGTATTTCCTATTTGTCATTCAGGTAAAATTACTGAAGAGGTTTCCCAACAATATTCCCACTTGAACATTGTTGGGATGGTAGGATCAATTGATAATGACTTCTGTGGAACAGACATGACTATTGGTACAGACTCTGCCCTTCACAGGATCATGGAGGTGATTGATGCCATAACCACCACGGCACAGAGGTATGTCTTCTTTTGAACACGTTCAGTGGCAAGGGTTTGGGGATAGTTGTATGCTACACAATCTGCCTGATGTTACTGCAGTTATTTTGGGCAACAGGCTCCACTGAAGAAAAGGGAAATCATGAATCTCCATAAACTGACATGGTTTGAGCCAGGTGATAACCAGAGGTTTGTGTTGGAAGATGCCAAATAACTTTAGACACACTGCTTCTGGTGCTTTCACCAATGACTCTCCTCTAACTATGGTGTTCATGTTTCCTTGCTGGAACCCACCAATATTTAGAGCACGTGTGTACCTCAAAAAAAATAAATCCTGATCCTAGTTGACTCGGAGTGTTATACAGCACAAAGACAGCTCTTTGGCCCAACTGATGTATGCTGACCAAGTTGCATATTTGCCCTCTCTCTCTCTGTTTTCTCTCTTCCTTTCCCCTTCCCTCTATGGATGTGTCTGCCTGTCTCTCAATGCCTCTTCCCTTCTTTATTCCTCTTTCCCTTTCCTCCTTGCATTTGAATTGAAATAAGTTGAATTTCAATTGTAGCTTTTGCAATCTCAGCACATCTGTTAACAATAGTTAAATATTTTTTTATCACAGATGTAAGATAGGACAAGTAACAATTCAGCCGAGTCTCACCAATAAATACTGATAATGACTAATGTTACTGAAGTTGGTTAAGCTTCAATATTGGGGAGTTCGCTGGGGAGAACTTGCCTGCTGTTCTTCCAAATACCTCTGGGACATCTTTTTGAATCTCCAACCATCTGAACATTCCATCTGAAAGGTGGTACCTCAGAAAGTGCAGTACATACTCAATTCTGCGCCAAAATATCAGACAGGATTTTGTGCATTCAATCTCTGGCATGCTACATTGTGACTAGGACCCACACCCTACCTCTGTGCCAGGATGTCAAAGTATCTGAGTCGGGCTTTGAGCACAGATCAGTAGAATTAGTGTATAATACTTTGTATCCCACTATTTAATTTCTATACATCACAGATAGCAATCCATCTCTGTTAAGTTCAAGCACAGCACATTCAAAGTTAATTGTCACTAATAATAGAACATTGTTGGTGTAGCCAATCGATGACAGTGAAGGGAGCTTCTATAAATTAGCTGGTTGAAATTAATTGGGGACATATTTGTAAACACTGAGAATTTAATAATCCTATACTCAATTTGTTGCTTAGAAGTTGTGTACCTGGAAATTGGATTGTGTAACATTGGGAAAGGAAAACACATGATAACAATTTTGATTCTACTCGGAATAACTCACGTTGGTGACAATTTTGATATAAAACCACACCAATGGCAAAATTGGGTCCGACATTTAAGAATGACGTTCACAGCAGCTCGGTTCACTTTCCCAGCATCAAATGCACACTTAATGATGTCACTATTTATGCAATCTCTGCACCTATGACAAAATAAATTAGACTCCACTCATAGGAACAATCTCTCTTAGATTGCGCTGGGATTTACCAGCAGTGCTGTCTTTGCACTGGTACATATAGTCATTGACTGCACTCCTGCCAATAGCACTTCCTTGTAGGCCCTGACTTCTTCATCAACAAAAAGGGCTTTCACTTCCTATTGTGCAGCTGATAGTGGATCATGAGGATTTCCTCAAGAAGAATGCCGTGTTTTTAGGAAACATGTGATTCCCTCCTCTTGTTGGAGTCTGCACTGCTGGTTGTTTTCAGCAGCCATCACTGCCCAGATCGATGGATCCCAGGAGTCCAGTGCTGCTCATTGAGGCTGCTTACACCACTGTACCCTCCAAACATACCAGACAGATTTCCTCAATGTGAAACTCAATAGCTGCATCAATTAGAGGGGCGTCTTGCACTAAGCACCCAGCAGTGTGGAGACTCATCGTAGGGCATGTTATCCTGCACAATCATGCAAACATAATGCAGATGAAGAACAGCAAGGAGAACCAGAATGAAGAGCATGGGGTAGCCCTTGAAGGAATGCAGGACCAAAAGGTCTAGAAGGAAGAAGCTGCTTGCCAGTGAGTTGTCTCCAGTCATCACCTGGGCCATGAACATGCCATTTGGCTCTTTAAGCCTTCGCTGCCATTTAATACCATGCCTCCCAGCTGAATGGAGGAGGTCAACGATGGGTTGCACAATGGGTTATGAGGAATTCCATTACAGAGACACTTCTCCCACAGAGCCTGAAAAATCTTGATCCTCAATTTAGGTTAATGCGTACTAGTGACATAGTACAGCAGTGATTGTGCACAATAATTCCTCTCATCCTGCTTTGCAGATTCATCTACGCTGAATATGTTACATGACCCAGTTACTTAAATGGATTGCTAGTACTCAGGGTTTCTTGATGAACGGCACCTCGCTTCAAAAATTAATATTTCTACTTTGTAGTTACCAACAGTGGTCCAGAGCTTCAACACTGTAGCTTGCTGTTCAATGTTGTGGGTGTGAGGCTGCGAACATCATCACTGATTATATTTATATTTAAGAAGAAGATAGATGTTGAGATGCAAAAGATATCAAAGGCTTTGGGGAGAAATCAGGAATATGGTATTGAGATACCAGATCAGGCATAAGGGGACATTAAATGGACGAGAAGGCTTAAAGAGCTGAATGGCCTGTTCCTGGTACAATTGTATTTTTCTATGGATTCTGGAGGATGTGCAGAAAGATAACACGAATGAGAGAAATAAAGTTTCTTGGACTGAAGAGTGAATATCAAGAGTTGGGAATTAATAAATATAATTACAATTATTTTTAAAACTTTTAATACATTCTTCTTAATGAAGGAAATCCTCAGAATTGGGCAGTTCTGTATCAATGAAGATGAAAATTTCTTCCTGTTTCTCGAAAATCTGCTATTAAAATATAATAGGCAAATAAAGCAAGGGTTACGGGAAGGAATTTGAAGATTTCATTGAGGCCTCTGTGATATAATGGAAATATAAATGATCAATTTTTGGACTTGAATCATCATATTTTCATTTGCATCTGCCTAAATGAATGGTCAGTTATACTAATCACTCTGTCTAAGAATGCCAGGCAGTGATGCATTGCTGCTTTCATGTTGGGGAAAACACAAACAGAATATAATTGTTTTGAGTTTGGCAGTGCGAAATCAAACCCTGGAATCCTCTAAGGACTCTAGAATGTACAGGTCTTTCTGAGTCCTCACAAGAGGAAATATGTTTTTTTATATATCTAGTACAATTGCGCCTTAATCTTCCAGTCTCCGAGCAATGTTCTCCCTGTGTTTTTGAAAAATCATTCACAATAATTAGCTACATTGTCATAGATAAAAAAACACAATGTAGCAGGAACAAATCCTTGACTGCAATGACTGGCACATGCAAGATACCAGTCCCCTTAATAATCATCACCCTTACATTCCAGGTAAAATGGGTCACTCTGTATTTATGACTTGGTTGTCCCCAAGAATTACTTGCTGAAGATAGCTCAGGAAGTCAAAGTCAATTTTATTCGTCACATACACCCAAAGGTGCAGTGAAATGAATTTCCCAGCAGCGATACACTTAATAAGAACACACAATACACAATAAGATTTAACACAAACATCCACCACAGCATTCTTCACTGTGGTGGAAGGCACAAAGTTCAGCCAGTCCTCCTTCCTTGTTCACCCGCGGTCGGGGCCATGAACCCTCCTTAGCCGCCGCTACAGATGGCCGGGTGCACAGGCCCTCTCGTCGAGATGATCTAAACTCCGACGTCGGGACGGTCAAACACACTCGGAGTGTTTTGCTTGGAGTGCCCGAATCGGCACTTTCTTATCAGAGACCGCGGCTTCAGGATGTTATAGGCCATAGGCTGGCGGTCGGAGCTCTTCTCCGGCGATCCCCGGCAAAGGATCCCAGGCTCCGGATGGTAAGTCCACGCCCCGCCCGCGGCTGCAAGCTCCGTAGACTGCGGCATCAGGATGTTATCGGCTGGCGGTCAGAGCTCTTATCCGGCGATCCCCGACAGGGGATCCCAGACTCCGCGATGGAAAGTCCACGCCACGCCTGCGGTTGGAAGCTCCGCAGACCACGGCTTCAGGATGTCGTCGTCCACGGGCCTGCGATCGGATCACTCGTCTCTGGCAACCCCCGGCAAGGGTTTGCCCACTCCGCGATGAAAAAAGTCCACGCTGCGCCTACTGCTGATGCTCCGAGCCCAACTCCAGGAAAGGGGGCTCCAATCCAAGCTGTTAGGCCGCGAGGGGGGAGGCTGAGAAGCGACATGGAAAAAGTCGCCTCTCCATCGAGGGTGACTGAAGAACGGTTTCCCCCTTTCCCCCCACCACCCCCAGCGAGAAACACCCAAAATAAACACTTAGACAAACCAAAAGAAAAAGACACGCTGCTAGCAGGGCATCCAACGCGCAGCACCCCCACCGACCCCAAATACAGGATTGAAAGAATTCTTAGAACCTTAGTGAAACACATTATTGAAGGACTGCTATGCATAAGCAAGACCCAATGGGGACAGCAATTTGTTTGCTCCAAATTATGTATCTATGTAACAACTTTGCAGTTGCTTTTACTAATAATCAAACTTTCTTGAAACACTTCCACATTGTGATTTGAACTTAAATTCTCTTTATTGGTAAGGCCTCAATTGACTTAGTATTGTGCCATTGCGACAGCGTGTTGCATTCATTCCCACCATAGCCATTTATGTGGTTGAGCTACATTGCTAATAATGTGCTGAAATGTGTTTATTTGACATGCATTAACTGACCCATGACTGGGCGATAGAAAGGATTTTACTCTTGGCTCTTGCACCTGAGAGGCAGGATTCAAACTGGTACATGAACTTTGTCTTGCAGTAATAAAGTTATTTTCACTCCACAGTCACCAACGGACCTTTGTGCTTGAAGTCATGGGCAGGCATTGTGGGTAGGTGGCAATTTATTTTTTTATTTCAATACTTAATCTAAAAGTCAATAATTCAAGAATATTATTTGAAGTCGTCAAGTTTTCAGCACAATGTCGTAAAGTAATTAAGAGCTCATGAAATCCTTTGGAAGTATTGCCACGATAGTAATAGAGGAAATGGGTTGGTCACTGTTAGGTGTGACATAATTAAGATATGTGATGTCTTGCACAATGGTACACATGCGCAGGAGAGACTCAAGGTGGCGTCCTGGAATAAAAAAGCTTGTTCATTTACTCCCGTGTTCGAGTATTAATTAAAGCCATTCCAAGCAACAAATACACAACAATTGGCGACGAGGATAAAAGAACAGAAAAGGACGGTCAAGAAAAAGAAAAAAAGTTAAAAAAGAGGTTGTATTTGGAGACAAAGTGGAACGGCACCAAGCAAAAAGATTTGGCGCCAAATGGTTTTGAATTGGAAGCTAGAAGCCTACCAGCAGGACAGTGACAGTGTCAACTTACCTGGAATGTTTTCCAGGGCTGTGCAGCCCACAGCCAGGCCCAAGCAGCCGGCGCCGACTTCGGGTGAGTTCCAGGGCTGTGAAGCTCACGGCCAGGCCCAGTAGCCGCCACCGACGTCGGGTGAGGGCTTAGTACCGTGTAGCCCACGGACAGGTCCAGCGACGACAGCCGAGTCTTCAGCCCGGCTGGGAGCAGAGTCAGCCCGGTCGAGAGATGGCCGCGAGT
Organism: Leucoraja erinaceus; assembly: GCF_028641065.1. Taxonomy (NCBI): domain Eukaryota; kingdom Metazoa; phylum Chordata; class Chondrichthyes; order Rajiformes; family Rajidae; genus Leucoraja; species Leucoraja erinaceus. Next base: position 39,099,329 of record NC_073383.1, read on the forward strand.
GGAGTCAGCCCGGACGTGAGAGAAAGTCAGGCCGAGAAGCGGGTCTGGCCTCGAGAAAAGAGGATCTGGCCGCGCGACAGAAGCGGACCGGCCGAGTGAGAAAGCGGACAAGCCGAGAGAGAAAACCCGCCCCGCGAGAGAAGCGGTGATACAGCACTTCGCCAGCCCCAGCCGGCAGACACAGTCCCGGCGGGCGGAGCAGCGGGGGCCAGCAGCAGCTAGGCCAGGCCGCGGAGCTGGCAATGAGCAGAGTAAAGGGGGTCAGCAGAGCGAGGCCGCGCCGTGGAGCCAACAGGCAGGCAAGTCGGCGGAGCAGTGGGCCAGCGGCAGCAACGGCAGGGACAGTAGCAACAGTGACTGGGGACAGCCCGAGAGTCGCGGAGGCACCGGAGTCCATAGACAAACAAGCTGGACCGGTGAATTCCTTCACAGTAAAAGCTGGACTGTTTGGATGTAATGCATCAGGAATATGGTTTAAAATGTTCTAGTTGGCTATTAACATGAAATGTTGGTTTATTAGTATAAATCTATTATTATAAGAATTAGTAATAGTCAGTGGGCTGGATAATTTCTTAGAATGTAAAAGGATTAAGTCCAGGGCAGAAAACACAGTGAGAGAACAGAATACAGTGCACCTGAATAGCAACAGGGTAGCATGGCTTTTCAAATTGTAGGAAATTTGCCCCAGTTAGATTCTGGGTGTAATTTTGAGAAATGGAACGAAGTCTTGAAGGCTTGTTTCATTTCCAATGATATCACTGCAGAGGAGAAGAAGAAAGCATGGTTCATATTAGGCTTAGGAAGAGAGGGTTATCGCACCTTACGTACGTTGCTGTGGCCAGCAAAGCCCACGGATAAAACATACGAGGATTGGAAGGAGGCATTAATGGCTCATTACTCGCCAAAACCTCAAAGGGTATCCAGAGGCAAGAAGCCTGAATTAAAGAGGGCAGGGAGTCCCTCAAAGGACAAACGTCAAGTGCAAAGGGATAAAAGTCACGTGCAATGGGGGGAAAAAGTCAAATGCAAAAGGACATTGCCATCCAGAGGGCAACCAAACTATTCAAGCTGCATACAGGGGTATGAAGGTACGGAGAGATATCCGGAACAAACAGAAGGCAGCAACGGTAATACAAGCAGCATTTAGAATGCACAGAGTATACCGTCCATACAGGGCAATGAGATTGGCAGCTATAATATTACAAACCCATTATAGGGCACACCTTCAAATGGAAAGTAATCGCAAAACTTACATGAAGGTACGCAGCAGCGTTGTACTGCTTCAGGCTGTCTACCTGAAATGGTTGTTCGAAAGCAATTGTGGTGCATGCACAAATCTGCCAAGGTCATACAGACTTATTGTCAGATGCATAAACAGCGTCAGTATTTCAAGGAACTACGCTGGTCTGCCATTGTGGTACAGCAACGACACAGAGCTTGCCAGATAAGAGATGTCCACGTGAGACATTATAATAATTTGAGAAAAGCAGTGGTTTGTATTCAAGCCTACTACCACGGGATTAAAGCCAGAGAATTGGTTGAGAAAATAAATGCAGTACGCCATATTAAGTCATTCTTAATGATGTGCATTACAAGAAAACATGTCTTGAGGCGGCTGTAGTCACTCGGCAAGCTTCAGTCCGTGGGTACCGATCAAGTGGACGCTACAGAGCTATGTGACAAGCAATCCAGAGATGGTACAAAGCATGCAAAATAGGGCATTCCCAGTTTGTGCAATATTAGTCAATGAGGTATGCAACTATTACCATTCAGGCTGCCTACAAGGGTATGGTGGTAAGGCAGTTGGTTAAGCAAAAGAAGGCTACTGTAAAAGTTCAGTCAGTTCTCCGTATGAGTTGGTATAGGAAAGACTTCCTCAAACGGAAATATACATTAGTTGTAGTGCAGTTTCACTACCTTGCTTATGAAGCAAGAAAACTACACAGAGTGCAAAACAAAGCCGCTGTTGTATTGCAAAGACAATATAGATCCTACTTGATGAATAACCAGAAATGTGACTTAAGAAGACAAATAGATGAACACCAGAAAAGCTTTAAACGATACAAAGAACGGTTAAATAAATGTGTGACAATGAGTAAAAAGCTGCTAATAGAAAAGTCTGATGAAGAACCCTTGTCGGTCGAGACAAAGGTATGCAGGACCGATTGTGATTAGGACACTTGACTACAGTCCAGCATGGAGCCTCCTTCATTGAGCAATGGACAGATGGTTATGCATTGCAGAATCTCATTAAAGAACAAGAACAACAACAAAAACGCAGTGCCAGGAAATTGAGCGACAGGGGAAGCTGCTAGAAAACGAAAACCTGCAGCCATGTGTCAGATCCCACCTACAAATAAAGAACAGAAAACAAAGCAAATATATGAAGCAGAAAATGAAACGTTAACTTTAGCAGAATACCAGGAACAGGAAGAAATCTTTAAACCAAGATTGGAAAATTTAAAAAGGGAAGAGGCAGAGATACAGGCAGAGCTAGAGTGATTAGAAAGAGTTCGCAATTTACACACAAGGGAACTGAAAATGATAACACATAAAGCAAGGGGTAATGTATTTGGTTTAAGGAAGACGGGTTGAATGAAAAAATTATAAGTGTAGAGTTTAGATATGATTATTACAATGATGAGGGTGTATTGTAAGATGCCTGTAAGAATACAATTTTGTAACAGTGTAATGATCAATTATATTTTAGGTAAAGAGCATATACCGTGGTTTAGATGATTATTACAGCTATGAGGATGTATTGTAAGATGACTTTAATAATACAATTTTGCAACAGTGTATTCATCAATTATGTTAGGTAAAGAGCATAATCCATGAAGGTGAAATTGAGTTAAAAGGGGAGGAGTGCTGTGTATGTAATAGAAATGGGGTTACCTGCCTCCAAGTTAAAGGGGGGGGAGTGAGGTGTATGTAACAGAAATGATGTTACCTGCCTCCAAGTTAAAGATATGTGATGTCTTGCGCTATGGTACGCATGTGCAGGAGAGACTCAAGGTGGCGTCCTTGAATAAAGAAGCTTGTTAGTTTACTCCCGTATCCGAGTATTAATTAAAGCCGTTCCAAGCAACAAATACACAACAGCCACTTTACACATAGTAAGGCACACGATGCAGAAAAAAATTAGATCCAGAAGAAAGTAAAAATCTTCATTCCAGCACCACAGGGAGTAGTTACAGTGAACACTAAATACATTTAAGCAATGGTTAGTCAAATGAATGGGGTCAAGGAAAAAGCGTTCGTCACTTAGCTCTGGCTGATCAATTTCTAATCTTGCGATGTGGACTCGATAAGAAGTCAAATGAATGTGAAAGAAAGAATTCCAAGGTAGTTCTGATGGGCTAAGAAGTTGCCAGTGGGCTTCATGACTTGTTTCACTGCTATAACGTAATTAATTGTCTTCTCCTGACCAAAGATTCTGATTGTTGACCCTAACTCCTATCCCCCAGTTTGTTATACACAAATTACAAGAGACTCATCATGGGTTGACATGTTGTCTGATCTTTGTTCTTATTTAAAGTTTGTAAAGAGTAACATTGGATATGCGTTCTCGATTAGTGAGTTGGGTAGATTAAATCTGCTTGTCCCAACCAAATTAAACCATTCTCTCAAGGTGTTGAAAATGTAGCCTTCATTATCACAACATACAAAATCCATAAAAGCATAATCTATTGTAAGGAGAATGCTTGATTAGCATGAAAGTATGCCGTTTAAGGCAAGTTGGGGAATGAAAATGATATTGATCATTTTGAGCAGAATGTCCTGTCATTGTGCTGCTTGCTTTTATATATGTGGTTGCATTATCAGCTAGAGTTTTTCATTTACTGTTTGCCACAATCTTTTTTTTAGATACCTTGCGCTGGTGTCTGCATTGGCTTCTGGTGCTGACTGGCTCTTCATCCCAGAGGCCCCTCCAGAGGATGGCTGGGAAGATTTTATGTGTCAGAGACTTGGAGAGGTATGCAACAGTTGGACATTTGATGACGGCGAGTTTCTTGCAATTTCTGCAAGTCTGAATTATGACCACCCTGTTTTTTAAGGGAGAAAATCCAATAATCCAACAACTTGATCAAGTGTCTGAATGTTGATTAGTTCTATTAGCCATGTCTGTCATCAAGAATATCATTGCTAAGGTTAGCATGTGTTGTTCGGTGTGAGTAGAAATACAGTGCACTGTTGAGGACACATTGGTAATTTGATAGACTGCTTTGGAATAATGTATACTGATGGTCATGACCCCTCCGTATTCTGACTACGTGAGAATGTTACCCACTAAGCCACGGGTGATACCTGCTAATTTGTAAGTCTGACTAACCAACTGAATGTGTTCTTTTTTCAGAGTCGCATTAGAGGCTCAAGACTGAACATCATCATCCTTGCAGAGGGAGCAATCGACCGGCATGGAAATCCCATCAGCTCCAACTATGTAAAAGATGTAGGTATGAGAGAATCGGAGGCAGTGAGAACATCATTGAAATGGTTTCATGAAATAGACTGTTCCCGGGAAATGTCCTTTTAATTATTGGACTTCTAAAAGAATGCAGATCCTAACTACTTGACACACAAGGCCAGTGAATTGTTTGTAGAATGAATATAATTCTTGGGGCAACAACCAAGCTATTTGAAGTTATCTTGGGGTAACAACCAAGTTATGTGGAGACTGGAGTCTAAATGATTAGGTTCCAGTTCATGGATGTTTAGCACGTGGATTCAGTTTGTAGTAATCTATGAGGATAACCTCTCTATTCCATGTTCTTGTATCCACCTTCCCTTCCTCTCCGAGTAATTTTTGTTTTTCTGTTTTGTATATTTTTTCCCAGCTTGTTTCCAAGCGCCTTGGATTTGACACACGGGTCACTGTCTTGGGGCATGTTCAGCGAGGAGGAACACCGTCTGCGTTCGATCGAATTCTGGTGAGTGAATGCAATTATTCTGAGTGTTATTGACCAGCAACACCTTCACCAGGCGACTTCCCCAAATGGCTCTTACGAACACTCTCAACATGTTAGTTGGGAAGCTACACGTTCTATTCCCTAACTGTGCAGTTGGATAAATGTTGTTATAGTACCGGCCTCAGCTATCTCATCTGGCACCTTGTTCCATATACCCACCTTGAGTGAAAAGGTTGCTCCTTAGCTTCCTATTAAATCTTTCACCTCTCACCTTAAACCTATGTCCTCTGATTTTGGGTTCCGAAGAAGAAAGTCTTAGCTTGCCCAATCTCTCCCTATAACTCATGCCTTTGAGTCCTGACAACATCCTTGTAAATTTTCCCTACACTCTTTCCAGTTTAATAATATGCTTCCAGTTGTGACCAAAACTGAATACAATACTTCAAATGTAGCCTCGCCAAAATCTTGCACAACAACAACAGAACATTCTAACTTCTATACTCAATACTCTTATTGATTAAGGCCAATGTATCAAGAGCCTTCTTTACCACCCTATCTGCCTGTGACGCCACTTTCAAGGAAATGTGTACCTGTATTCTTAGGTCCCTCTACTCTACCACACATCCCTAGACCCTACATCACTGTGGCGGTCTTGTCCTGGTTTGACTTCCCAAAATGTAAAACGTCGCAGTTATCTGCATTAAAAAATCCATTAGCCATTCGTCAGCCAACTTGCCCAGCTGATCAAGATTGGCTGTGATTTTTGATAACCATCTTGGACATTATTGCTATTGAGGGAGTGCAGCGTAGGTTCACCAGGTTAATTCCCGGGATGGCGGGACTGACGTATGATGAAAGAATGGGTCGACTGGGCTTGTATTCGCTGGAATTTAGAAAGATGAGCAGGGATCTTATAGAGACATATAAAATATAATAAAAATTAGACAGGGTAGATGCAGGAAAACATTTCCCGGTGTTAGGGGAGTCCAGAACCAGTGGTCACAGTTTAAGAATAAGGGGTAGGCCATTTAGGACTGAGATGAGGAAAAACATTTTCACCCAGAGAGTTGTGAATCTGTGGAATTCTCTGCCACAGAAGGCAGTGGCAGCCAATTCACTGGATGTCTTCAAGAGACAGTTAGATTTAGCTCTTTGGGCTAAGGGAATCGAGGGATGTGGGGTAAAAGCCGGAACGGGGTACTGATTTTGGATGATCAGCCATGATCATATTGAATGGCGGTGCTGGCTCGAAGGGCCGAATGGCCTGCTCTTACTCCTGCACCTATTTTCTATTTCTATCTACTCTTTCTATGTTACCACGTGCTTTAGTGCAGATGTCTCCAAACTCCAGGGGCCATATCCTGCCCGCCACGAGATTTTATCCGGCCCGCAGCAAGCTCTTAGCACGTTCCGTGCAGCGGGCTATTTAGCAGGTTCTGTGCTAGCAAGATAAAACAGCGCCCCACTTGCACCGCCCCTCCCGTCTTCAACCCAGGGGTGGGGAGACACCGTGCCGGGTACCTTCAGCCACTCCATCCCCCTCCCCCTCCCTTGGCTCCAAGGACACTCGCTCCCCCCAGCCCCACCCGACATCATTACCACCATGCTGGAGAAGACTGGGCCCGTGGTAGTTTTCATCAAAGATCATAGAGCGGAGCTTCTTTGGTTTACATTGAGACAGAGATAAAGAGTGAGAGAGAGAGACACACACAGAGAGAGACAGACAGACAGACAGAGATATTAAATTTATAATACTGACATTTCTTTATTTTTTCCTACGGCCTGCAAAAATGTGCTGAATATATAACGTGGCCCTCATACTGAAAGGTTTGGAGGTCCCTGCTTTAATGTCATCTGCGAACTTACTAATCGTGCCTTGTGCGTTGTTACAAGCATTCTCATTTAAGGTTCCTATTTATTGGTGATAACATATTTCATAGTTGGATAAAATATTTCTCTGATCTTGTTTTAAAGCAAATCAAAATGAAGTCAGGTAAATTCAGAAAAGGTCCCATATTTATTTCACTCATTACGACGGTGCAGTAAAACAGATCTAAATGTGCTTTGGTATATAGCTATGAAAATAACAAATGTGAAGTTATCTGACCAATAAGATATATTTATACTGTTTGGAGAAAAAAAAACAGTCTGGTGTGATTTTCCTTGGGAAGATGGAAATTCCCCTGTTGTACGTTTGTCGGAACAGTTATTTTCCAGGAGTATACCCAAAGGTACAGAAGGAGATCAGACAATTTCCCTTAAATGCCTCACTCTTGTTTGCTGATATTTGAATTGGTTAAAGCTGAGATGTAAGGTTGGCAGGTTTCATAAATATTAATGTTATAGTCATTGTATGCAATCAATTGCCCATTAATATGTTGCTACTAGTAGATGCCAAGGGTTTTTAGATAAACTTTAGGGCATTTTGTTTAGGAACCTATCAGCATTTCAGGGTACGTCTTTAACATTTCTACATCACAGCATAGAAATGAGCACAGAAATGGGTAATTCAGTCCAAATGGCTGTGATGGTTTTTGCATTCTATATGAAAATGCTCAAACCCCAGTTTATCTTATCCAGTCTGAATTGTTTCTCCCTCTAGTTAGATAGAGGGAGAAAGAGAGAGAGTTAGATAGAGCTCTAGGGGCTAGTGGAACCAAGGGATATGGGGAGAAGGCAGGCACGGGATATTGATTGGGGCGATCAGCCATGATCACAATGAATGACGGTGCTGGCCCTCCTGCACCTATTTTCCATGTTTCTTAGTTGTTTTCTCCTGCTGTCTGATGATATTTCTCCTTTCTCCATCCTCAGAGCAGCAAGATGGGCATGGAGGCTGTACTCACACTGCTGGATGCTTCGCCAGAGACCTCGTCTTGTGTCGTCAGCCTCAGTGGTAACCAGGCCTTGCGACTGCCGCTGATGGAGTGTGTGCAGCTGGTGGGTGCTTGATGCTTTCCCTGTTGAGATTTATTGCTGAAGGGACTACCCCAATGCCTGTCTCTTACTCCAAACTATGAGTTTGATGCTGTCCACTTCATTCCTTTGTGCTAGCGAGATGTAAGGAAATGGAAATCAGAGTACTCTAGAGAGTGAGCAATTTGAAACTTGGATAAAGCAGAGATATTTGAGAATTTATTGACAGGTTTCTTTTTCATATAACTGTAGAGCGAGAGTTTAACATTTTGCATCTAGTTGTTGGAAGAGGGTTGTGATATCTCCATAGGTATGGATTGCACATTGGATTGTTCAGTATTCCACTGTCTGTTCCTGATTGTGGCAGTCACATATTGCAATGGCTCTTAATTTCCAGCTATACAGCCAGCTGCCGCACCTGCCATGGTGTGTGTGTGTGTGTCCCTCTCTCTCTCCCTCCCTCTCTCTCTCTCCCTCCCTCCCTCTCTCTCCCCCCCTCTCTCAACCCCCCTCCTCCCTCACCCTCCTCTCCACCCTCACCCTCTCTCCCCTCTCTTGTACAAGGTGCATAGTAATAGCTTCCAGTTGGCTTTTCAAGCTTCATTGGAGTTCTAATTGCCACGGTCAAGTGCGTGGGTGCAAAGGCTTTCTCCTGATGAATGAGGAGGTATTTTTCTTTGTTCAATGGAGTTTAGAGAACTTGAACCATCCCAGTTTATGGCTGGAGAAATGGCATTTGCCAGCACAGGCACCCAGGATATGGGATTGGACAAGTGTTCCAGAGGTGCACCACTCTGCAGTATTAAGTGGTATAACAACAAGGTTGTTAAGACTGCATCTGGCCGATACCACTGCTCAGTATGTGGCTATTTTGTTCAGAAGCGCATCTATGGGGGCCTAACGGCATAATTTGTTAAGTGAGAGATCAATATGTACATCAAGCATCAATAACAATCTTCGCCTTTTCATAGTGACAGGTATCATTAGTAACCATAGATAAAAGCGATTGGTAGAATTAGCTCAAGCAGACTAAAATATATAGGCTTGCAAGACTCTGGAGGAGATGAGAGGTCTAGGCTCTTGTCTTCTAGTATGCCTTTTAATCTTGGAAGAGGAACTATACATGTTTGCCATTGTGATACTTGAGCTGATAGGGTTAAATTACGCATGGTTGATCGCATTGCCTTGATCCAAGAATGTTAACAAATTAACAATTAACTAATTAATATGTTGCAGATGATTAAAGGATCAATGTTTATAGAGACAATGTTTCCAAAAGGTTGTTTAAAGAGATTAGCTGTGTGAATGAGGGGGGAGAGCAGGAGGCAGAAAGGATTTGACTGAAGGCTCAGCTGTCAAAGCGGAGCATTGAAAAACTGGGATATGTAAGAGGTCAAAATAAGGGTAGTGTAGAGATTCCAGTTGGTTGTCGAGAATGCAAAGATAGTTGAAGATGAAGTTGTGGAGGAATTTGAATGTAAGGAAGGGAATTTTAACATCAAAATATGAATCCGAATGGTAATAACCAATCTTCCAAGATCTGACATTAGACCTATGCTCTGACAATTTGGCTGTGCTCTGTTGACCAATGTTTCTGAGCTAATGAAGGAAAAATCTGGGACATATGACAATCAAACACTCTTGACTCGTATAATTGCCTCCCATTCTCACTCATCAAGGGTGAGAGCAAGACTAGCCACAATGGCGCATTTCGTAGCTCACTTGCTGAAGCAAGTGCTGGTATTCATGGAACTGTACATATTTGGAAGAGATTGAGGAGAAAATGTATTTTTTCATCATTGAGCAAGTTGTTTGAACTTGTGCAGAGGCCAGAAACTCACTTTCCTCATTTTGCTTCATTTCTAGACCAAGGATGTTCAGAAATCAATGGATGAGCGGAGATTTGATGAAGCCATCACACTACGTGGAAGGTAAGGCCTTGTTTCTGTTCTCCCCCTCGATCTCGGTTGCAATCTCTCGGTTAAACTTCCATTTGTATCCCATCCATCATGGCCTCCAGATGTTGCAATCACTTTGTAAACAATTGAGTACTTTTTGAAGTGTATTCAGTGTTGTTCAGGGAGAATGTTGCAGCCAGTTTGTGCACAACAAGATCCAGTAAACTAATGTGGTGACCAGATGGTTTGCTTTATTGATATTGGTTGAGGAATAAATGTTCATTACATCAATGGGAATAAATACCCAGCACTTCAGAATAATTCTATAATTGGATAAGTAATATGAGAGAAGAGGGATCAATTAGGAATAAAGAAGGTGGGCTTTGCACAGAGACAATGGGCATGACTGGAATACAAAACAATATTACGTATCACTTTTTACCAAGGAAAAGGATGCTGCAAAAATCTCAGTAGAAGCAGAAGTAATAGAGAGAGGTCATGGAAAGGGTGAAGATTGATAAGGGTGTGGGTGTTAAAGTTAGCAAGCCTCTGGGTCTGGATACAATGCAATTGTTTAGGGATGTAAATTGAATGCTACAGAAGGGCTTGCTATAATTTTCTGGATCTTCCGAGATACTGAATAGTTGGCAGATGTCTGGATCAAGTAACCTCCAGTTTGGGGTTTGTTGACTTACTAGGTGACTGCAGATCAGCTGGTATTAGCTACTTTTAGAAGCAATAATCTGGTGAATCATTTTTTCACACTTGGAAAGATTTGAGTTGCTAAAGGCAAGCCAGTGTGAACTATTCAATGGCAAATTACATTTGCTAACCTGATTGGCGTTTCTGTCAATGTATTAGAGAAGGTTGATTAAAGGACTGCAGTAGGTGTCAAACGGGTGTTTTGGGGAAACATTTGGTTGACCTCTGTACAAAAGACTTCCGTAGAAGGGTTTCGACCCAAAACGTCACCCATTCCTTCTCTCCAGAGATGCTGCCTGTACCAATGAGTTACTCCAGCATTTTGTGAGCTGTCACATTGATGTGCTAGGAAAAGCATCTCACTGTTCAGTAATCTGCATTGTATAAAGGGTTTAGCTGCAGATACTTTCATTGTTTGCTGCTACTCTATCCTGTCAGTTGGGAACTGCATTGTCTTCCTTGAACAGCTCTGAGGCAGAGGTGGCCACTAGAAGCACAAGAATCCTTGTGTGATTAGAGGATTCGAGGATGTATGCACATACACTGGAGAACCCAGCATCTTCCCTCCCTCAATGGCAGCCGGCCCCAACGCTGCACAGTGACGGGAGGAGAGTTCTTTAAGCATTGGTTTACTTCCCAGGGGTCAACATGGCAAGCAAAGCCATGTTTTGGCACACAGTTTGGGCTTAAACATTGTAAATGACCCAGTCATGATCTAGTACGTTTCTTTTTATGTATTGCAGCTCAATTTCGTAAGTTTTAGTTTCAGTTCAGCATTAGCGTTAATGACAGCACATGTTTTGTAGACCAAGTAAGAGTGAAATCCAATTTGAAGACAGAGTTTTAAAAATTCACAGTTATTTACTCGGGGCCTTTTTTTTTAAAGGTTCTGAATAGAACTTCATTTTATGCAGCCACAAGAAAATGTAGTAAATGCTGTGTTTTTCAATTTAATGGAGATGCTTAAACTTGCATTAAATGCAGCATAAACAGTTAGGTCCAGTTTTCCATGCTTTCTTCGCAGTTGTACAATGAGCTTTCCAACTGTTCTCACATGATTTGCCTTTTTGGCACAGTTTATGGAGCAAACTTTTCTTGAATATTCTCCATTCAAATTAAAAAGGAAGTTCAAGCCCTGCCCTGTTAGTCTGTGATTTAGAATACAATCCAGGTGGAATCCAAACCCTGATTGAGCACTTTCTTATTCCTTTTGTTGCAGGAGCTTTGAGAATAACTGGAATATCTACAAGCTGCTGGCTCACCAGAAGCCTGCTATGACTAAGGTAAATTTGTGACCACAATGTGTCAAGTAAACAGCCAATTTGGACCTCTTGTATTAGAGCATCAGGAGAACCACAAACAAAGCCACGGTGTTTGTTGGCACTTGCATTGCACAGGATTCAGTCACCAGCAGCTAAGATGGCAAGTAATGTATGGGCCGTGGTTGGTTGCAGATAACATGTGGCCTCCTCCAACTGCAGAATGAAACCTTATAAGAGACTATATATACTATATATATATATATACGACAAACTGTGCGGAGGGGGTTGAATTGTTATTCAATAATTATACAGTGTTGCTGAATGCACATTTTTTGAGCTGCTTTCAGGTGAAAGTCCTCCTTTCATGTTCATAAGTGATAGGAGTAGAATTAGACCATCAAGTCTACTCCGCCATTCAATCGTGGCTGATCTATCTCACCCTCCTAAATCCATTCTCCGCAGGAGAATATTCCCCCATAACCCCTGACACAAGTCTGGCCTCTGCACCAGAGGAAGGATACGTTAACCTTGCAGGCAGTGAAGGTCAGGTTCACTGCAGTAACGCTGGGATAAAGGGTTCATGAGGATTGGGTGCATTGGTTAGACTCGTGCTCCATTGTAAGGAGATGATTATGAAATCGCCCAATTGAACTGCTTAAAAAGACTGTATTTAACAGTGTAAACTACACTACACAAAGTGCTGGAGTAACTATGGCAGGTCAGGCAGCATCTCTAGAGAACATGGATAGGTGGTGTGTCGGGTTGGGATCCTTCATCAGACTGATGATCGGTCTGAAGAAGGATCCCGACCTGAAACATCATCTCTCCACGTTCTCCAGAGATATTGCCTGACCCACTGAGTTGCTCCAGCACTTTTGTGTAAACCGGCATCTGTAGTTCTTTGTTTCTAGAGCAAACTATTTCCTATTGTAGGAGAATGTGACAATAGAGGGAATAACAAAATGGAAGGTTTGACCGAATGGAGAGACTTCCGGAAGCATTTTATTTTCTAACTGAACAGGCAATGGAACTGAACAACTGTCCCCAAAATTGTTTTGGAGGTCAATTAGATTAATTTTATTTTATTTCATCGGGATATTAAATATGGAACTATGGTGTAAAAGGAGTTGGATACAGATCAGCCAACTAATTGAATGGCAGAACATGCTTGAGAGGTTTATTAGCCTCTTGTGAGTATCATCTGGTTTTAAGCACAGGTCTCCTCTTCTGCTACATCCAGCATGTGGGCATAACACATGTGTAGCAGGGCTAATGTGGCTAATGTGGTGTCTGTTGCCAGCTATTAACCACCAGTTCTGATGTGACTGAGTTATCTCAGCCTTTTTAGCACCTTGTGAAAGGGCTCTGTTACAGTAGAGCTATTGTTTTGGCAGGTACCATCCCCTTTACTACAGAGATCTCTCATCAAGAACCAAACGTAGTGATATCAGATATTTGGTGAAATATGGAGATCTCCTCTGGTCTTATGCCTGTATATTACCAGACTGATTCCTGGGATGTCAGGACTTTCATAATAAGAAAGACTGGATAGACTTGGCTTGTACTTGCTAGAATTTAGAAGATTGAGGGGGGATCTTATAGAAACTTACAAAATTCTTAAGGGGTTGGACAGGCTAGATGCAGGAAAATTGTTCCCGATGTTGGGGAAGTCCAGAACAAGGGGTCACAGTTTAAGGATAAGGGGGAAATATTTTAGGACCGAGATGAGAAAAAAAATTTTCACACAGAGAGTGGTGAATCTCTGGAATTCTCTGCCGCACAAGGTAGTTGAGGCCAGTTCATTGGCTATATTTAAGTGGGAGTTAAATGTGGCCCTTGTGGCTAAAGGGATCAGGGGGTATGGAGAGAAGGCGGGTACAGGATACTGAGTTGGATGATCAGCCATGATCGTATTGAATGGTGGTGCAGGCTCGAAGGGTCGAATAGCCTACTCCTGCACCTGTTTTCTATGTTTCTAAATCTCCTCAGCAAATCTAGACACATCTATTACAAACCCACTGACTCCCACAGCTATCTAGACTACGCTTCTTCCCACCCTGCTTCCTGTAAAGACTCCATCCCCTACTCCCAATTCCTCCGTCTACGCCGCATCTGCACCCAGGATGACGTTTTCCATACCAGGTCATCAAAGATGACCTCATTCTTTAGGGAACTCGGGTTCCCCCCTTCCATTATAGATGAGGCTCTCACTAGGGTCTCCTCGATATCTCGCAACTCTGCTCTTGCTCCCTCTCCCCCCATTCGTAACAAGGACAGAGTCCCCCTTGTCCTCACCTTCCACCCGATCAGCTGTCGCATACAACATATAACCCTCCAACATTTTCGCCACCTCCAACGGGATCCCACTACTGGCCACATCTTCCCATCTACACCCCTTTCCGCAGAGACCATTCCCTCCGCAACTCCCAGGTTAACTCGTCCCTTCCCACCCAAACCACCCCCTCCCCAGGTACTTTCCCCTGCAACTGCAGGGGATGCAACACCTGTCCCTTTACCTCCCCCCTCGACCATCCAAGGACCTTGACAGCCTTTTCAGGTGAGGTTCACTTGCACCTCCTCCAATCTCATCTACTGTATCTGCTGTTCCAGGTGTCAACTCCTGTATATCAGCGAGACCAAGCGCAGGCTCGGCGATCGTTTCGCTGAACACCTCTGCCCGCTCAGTCCACCTAAACCTACCTGATCTCCTGGTTGCTCAGCACTTTAACCCCCTCCCATTCCCAATCTAACCTTTGTCCTGGGCCTCCTCTGTTGTCAGTGAGGCCCAGCGCAAACAGCACCTCATATTTTGCTTGGGTAGCTTACACCCCAGCAGTATGAACATTGACTTCTCTAACTTCAAATAGCCCTTGCTTTCCCTCACTCTCCACCCCCCTTCCCAGTTCTACCACCAGTCTTACTGTCTCCGACTACATCCTATCTCTGTCCCGCCCACTTCCCTGACATCAGTCTGAAGAAGGGTCTCGACCTGAAACATCACCTATTCCTTCTCTCCGGACTTGCTTTTCTGACACCTGTGCTTTCCCATTTCCAGAGTCATTTCAATATGGCCATCGTAAATATCGGCGCTCCAGCGGCAGGGATGAATGCAGCTGTACGTTCGGCAGTCCGAGTTGGGTTATCAGCAGGACACGTGGTCTACACTGTTAGCGATGGGCTGGAAGGCTTTGCTAGCGGACAGGTAAGAGGCTCTTAAGTCCAGTGGAACAACCCCTCTGTGATCTTGTTTGTGTGAGTCACAGCAATGATGTAACTCTATCCAGGTGGACGTGAGTTTGTCAGCATTGGCATTGCTCCTGTTCTGAGACCATGGAGGAGTTTACCTGGAGATAGATATGCTGTATCAATAGGTATTTTCCACTTCTGGAGGTGATTTAAATGCTGTTGAGAAGAGCGATCTCAGAATTGCTCAGTCGGTGGAGGTGCTGATAGCTGATGGCATTGCTCGCTGCGTGCTTGTGCAGGGAAAGATGTAATAGATCTTCAGTGCAATTGACCAGACTTGGAGAAGAGTTATGTTTATAGGGAGATGGGTGTTGGTAGATCACCAGGCTACTGCAAATTGTGCTTCCATATAAATGTTTGTAGCATTGTTCACATTCAGAACAAAAGATGGATGTTAAGCAGATCTTGGGGGCAATGACTACTCACAGAAGAGAGGTCCAATACATGGCATTACCAATGTACTTACACTCTTATGAAAGTAACCCAGGGATTGCCTTCTCTTCTTCCCGCAGATTAAGGAAGTGAGTTGGCGTGATGTTGGAGGCTGGACTGGACAAGGCGGGTCACTGCTGGGCACTAAACGGTAATTATTACCACAATCCTTGATGATCTATATTGACTGTGTGGATGCAATGCTACTCTCCGCAGCATCTGACTGTACATTAACTCAAAAACAGAAGAGGTTGTTTTGGGGATCACTCATACTGCTAGTTTCAATAGTGGTGTCCAATTATTAGCTACTATCACGCGGCCAAAGTGGACTCTAACAGTGGTGTCCAAAGATACTAGAGGAGCAGTATCTTTGGTGGTGTCTGTAAGAAAGGAGGATTGAGCCAGAATCTCCGTCAGTTTGTCATTGTGATGGCAATACTTCATCATGGTAACATAAATCATAGAATCTCAGAGAGACAGCACTGAAACAGGCCACTGTCCACTCCAACCACCAGAAACAACCCATTTACATTTAGCTTACATTAATCCCATTTTCTATTCTTCACAAATTCCCGTCAGATTCTCCCCTTCACCTACAAACGGGGAACAATTTGCAGTTGCCAAGTAGCTCTCAACCCATATGTCTTTGGTAGCTGGGAGAAAACCGGATTAGGGGGCGGCACGGTGGCGCAGAGTTGCCACTTTACCGCACTTTCAGCGCAGATACCCGGTTCAATCCCGACTACGGGTGCTGTCGGTACGTTCTCCCCGTGACCACATGGGTTTTCTCCGAGATCTTCGGTTTCCTTCCACGCTCCAAAGACGTACAGGTTTATAGGTTAATTGGCTCAATATAAATGTAAAATGTCCCTAGTGTGTGTGTAGGATAATGTTAATATATGGGGATTGCTGGTCGGCGCTCGGTGACTCGGTGGGCCAAAGGGCATGTTTCGGCGCTGTATCTCTAAACAAGACTAATCTGGAAGAAACCAATGTGGTCACAGGGAGAACTCCACATAAGCAGCATTGAGGTCAGATCGGACCCATGTCTCTGGAGCTGTGAAGTTACTAACTGTGCCATCCTCAAAACTTAACTAAACTAAGGTCCTCTGCCAAGTTATCTCATCTGAACAACACTGCCTCTGAAGCTTGTACAGCTTTGTGCTGGAGGAGGGAACAATAGCAAACTTGAGGCCTCTGGAGAGATACCTAGTATAGATGTATTGTGGAATTCTTTCTATATCATAGAAGCCGCTTCTTATCAAAAGTAAACAACAGTGACAACATTTACTATCACCTTCAGTTCGCCACCAGTGAAAGAGTAATCAACGTCCATCATACTTGGCACAAAGCTCAGTGTCTACTGCATGGCAGCAACCTCTACCTCCTTTGTCCTTCTGCGGCAGGAACTAATATTCAGCAGACATTGTGAAGCCCCAGCTGGTGAAGGCAAGCATTCCATACCCCTTGTTCCCTGCGTTGCCACTTTTGGGGAACTATATACATGTACCCCAAAGTCTCTCTGTTTAACAACGCTCCACAAGGCCCTCCCATTCTTTGAGTATTCTTAAACTCTCCTGGCTTAACTTCCCAAAATACATCATTTTGAGTTAAATTCCAGCTGCCACTCCCTCGTCCACTTTTGTGGTCTGTACAGTAAACCCTCACAATAACAGACCTCTATACAGCAGAGTACAGTGGACAAGGGCACCCTCACCTTCCAACAGTTGCCCTGAGCTGGCATCACACCCCAGCCTGTTTCCGGGAATTCCACAACCTTCTACACTGGCCAGTATAGCACCACAGAAGTATTTTGCAAACTAATAATTTATTTGGCAGGAAATCAATCGCAAACTGAACTATCAAACATTTTCATCAAAGGAGATATGCTGCTCTTAAGACCCTTGGTGCTACCTTGTGGTGTGATCTGGAACTCAAAATTGAGGCTGTCCACTTTAATAGTGAGATCCTCGATTCATCAGTGGGCGAGATCCAGTGCATTCAGAAAGTATTCAGACCCCTTCACTTTTTCCACATTTTGTTACGTTACAGCCTTATTTTAAAATGGATTAAATTCATTTTTTTATCTTCAATCTACACACGATACCCCAGAATGAAGAAGCAAAAACAGGTGTTTAGAAATTTTTGCAAAGTAATTACAAATAAATAACTGAAATATCACATTTACATGAGTATTCAGACCCTTTGCTATGACGCTCAAAATTGAGCTTAGGTTTATCCTGTTTCCATTGATTATCTTTGAGATGTTTCTACAACTTGATTGGAGTCCACCAGTGGTAAATTAAATTGATTGGACATGATTTGGAAAGGCACACACCTGTCTATATAAGGTCCCACAGTTGACAGTGCATGTCAGAGCAAAAACCAAGCCATGAAGACGAAGGAATTGTCCGTAGCCTCCAAGACAGGATTGTGTCGAGACACAGATCTGGGGAAGGGTATAAAACAATTTCTGCAACATTGCAGGTCCAGAAGAGCACAGTGGCCTCTGTCATTCTTAAATGGAAGTACTATGGAACCACCAGGACTCTTCATAGAGCTGGCCGCCCAGCCAAACTGAGCAATCGGGGGAGAAGGGCCTCGGTCATTTCATCAACAACCCTGAGGAAGAGCGAGGACCTTGCCTGCGCCAGAGCACCAGCCTGGGCTCAGCCTTCTCCGGACCGGCGCTAGACTCTGCCGCGCTGCAGGCGGCCCTCAGACCCAAGTTGGAGCTGGACCAGACTCTGGGCTTGGGTCTGGGCAAGGGAGGGGGAGGAGGTTGCTGCAGCCGCCAGCACCACAAACAGCACCCGCAGCTCCAGCGGGCGCCCGGCCTGCCCATGGCCAGCAGGAGCCCGTCCGCAGACTCTCCGACCAGAACGACTGCAGCAACGCCCGTCTTCGAGCAGGGCCGGCGGCTGCCCATATTCAACATGATCTTGGTGTCGGACTGAGGGTGGGGGGTGGAGGTAGAGGACTGCCGGCCAACCCGGCGGGACAGGCAGAGCCGAGCTGGGGCCAATGGCTGCAAGTCCGGGCTTGGGACAGAAATGGGTCACTGGGGAGGGGACGAGGACGGCCCAACAGCAAATCAACAGCATCCGCAGTGATGGAGAGCCGAGCCGACCCCGATGACAGATGAAAAGCAAACCTGCAAACAATGCAGCAGCACCGTTACCGAGATTGTTTTATAGCTAATGACCTATGACCTGGGCATGCGCAGTCGGAATACCAAACTCGCTTATTTGTCCTTTGCCCTGTGGCCCAATGGGCTTCATATTGCAGCAACTCACTATCCCTTCCGGCAGTGACCTTGTTCCCAGATCCCACTCTAAGCACGTGCAGGTTGGTAGATTAACTGGCTTCGGTAAAAATTGTAGATTGTCCCTTGTGTGTACATAGGATAGTGTAGTGTTATTGTTTGGGGATCGTTAGTCGGCACTGACTCGATGGGCTGAAAGGCCTCTTTCTGTGATGTATGTCTAAACTAAACTAAAAGACTCCTGACCCTCCTGCTGCACAAAGCTTGTTCCTCATAATTTTCATCATTACTCCTCATAACGGTTGCATTCTAACACACAGTGCTAACTCTTCTAACTTTGGATCAACGGCTTACTTCCATCGGGCTTATTTCATCTGTTTTGTATGCAGAACACTCCCTGAAAAGTGCATGGAAAAGCTTGTGCAACAAATACGCAACTACAAAATCCATGCTCTCCTGATCGTCGGAGGCTTTGAGGTGAGTACTCGTTCTCATTCCTGTGCTTCCCTGTTGCATTTTCCTTTGGCTATTACAGTCACGGAACTGCTCCCAGCCATTTTCACCCCATACAAATGTTTCGATGCTCGTGCAGTATCACGAGCCTGCTGCCAGGGGGAGGTTTCGAGCTGCTTGTAGCCAGCCCTCAGCACTGCCACCTGCTGATATGTAATGGCACTGCAGCCATGATTTTGAGTGCTGCGGAATTGTTCAGTCTGAAGAAGGGTTTCGGCCCGAAACGTTGCCTATTTCCTTCGTTCCATAGATGCTGCTGCACCCGCTGAGTTTCTCCAGCATTTTTGTGTACCTTGCATTTTAATTTTGTTGGAAGCCGTCTGAAAAACTCAAAATATGAAGTGTGGAGATGTCCGAAACTGCAGACGCTGGAATCTCGATCAAAACAAAATGCTGAAGGAACTCAGCAGGTCAGGCAGCATCTGTGGAGTGAATGGACAGGGACTTGCCTATCCATTCCGTCCATGGATGCTGCTTGACCTGCTGAGTTCTTTTGAAATGTGATTGATTTGTTGCTTTTAACTTTAAAAAATTATTTTCTCAATCCCTCTCCTTGTTCCTACCCCTCTGCTGAAAGGTCAGACGGTGTGATACAACACCAGGTTAATGTGCATTTCCACAGGTGGAGGTAGTTCTCGTAGCCAAGTGTGGTGGTGAGCATCACTGTGTATGGCAAGTGCTTGCTGCATGGGCTTGAGCACACACGTATTCCCACTCTGCCGCATTGTTTCCCACCATAGATTTTAGGAGCATTCGGTGGATTTTTAATAGTCCCCAACCTCTCTACATTTTTCACACTTTGAAGTGAAAAGACTACAGAAATATCTGAAATAGACTGAAACAGCTGGGAATATAATTCAGCAAGTCGGGCAGCAAGAAAGAAAATCATAGTCAATATTTTAGGTCAATGACCATTCCTCAGGCCTTTCAGCAGGTCCGTTGGAAGATCATTGACCTGAAATGTCGACTGTTTCTAAATCCACAGATGTTGCATGACCTGCTGAGTGTCTCAGTTATCATTGCTCTTCACCATTCTCTTCCTCTCACCTTTCCCAGAAGTTTCCTGCATTCCTGTTGTTCTCCATCTCCTGGGCCAGCTTCCTCTTCCAGTGGGCTCCCACCTTTATATGCATTGGTGGTGGGCATGCACAGGTTAATGGGGACTGCTTCTCCCACTGCAGGCTTTTGTCGCAGCCCTGCAACTGACCGAGGGCCGGGAACACTACGAGGAGCTCTGTATCCCCATGTGCGTCATCCCCGCCACCATCAGCAACAACGTGCCGGGAACTGACTTCAGTCTGGGCTGCGACACCGCTGTCAACGCAGCCATGGAGGTACGGTCGGGGGGAGACTGGGCAGCACAGGTCATTCGGCCCGTCGAGAAGGCCTATCTGGGAGGCCATTCAGACCAGCTAGCAGGTTAATAAGAATTGGGTCCATTCAGCTCAGCGAGCAGGTTAATAGAATGGATGGTCATTCAGCCTCTTAAACCTATTGATGTATATGGGGCGGCAAAGTGGTGCAGCTGGTAGAGCTGCTGCCTCACAGTGCCAAAGATCCGGGTTCGATCCTGATCTATGTATGGAGTTTGTGCGTTCTCCCTGTGATCGAGTGGGTTTCCTCCGGGTGCTCTGGTTTCCTCTCATACTCCAAAGTTTGTGGTTTAATTGGCCTCTGTAGATAACCCCTTTTGTGTAGGGAGTGGATGCAAAAATGGGATAACGTAAAACTGATAAAAGTGAATGATTGACGTTTGGCATGGACTTGGACGGCCAAAGAGTCTGTTTCCATGCTGTATCTTTCAATCAATTCCATCTACATAAACCGCCAAAGCCCATTGAGCTTGTTTATCCAGTTGTAGTTAGCAACAGTCTCTCTGATGAAGGTATCCCTCCAGGATAGGAGTTGTCACTGGAAAGATGATTGGGGTCCTTGTGTGGGTGGGGTGATGATGTGGAGGTGGGATGTTGCCCTGCGGACTGTGGGGTCAGGTTGGATGTTGTGAAGTTGAGGGAAATACTGATGGGGATTTACCCCTTGCCTACAGCAGCCACCGTCGAGCAAACCAAGTTCCCTGTGACCGATGTGGGAGGTAAATCCCTCGGAGTCCCTCATCACGGGGTCAGTGAGGTGTAGTTGCTGCTGCCTTCCAGTCTGGGAGAGATCCTCTGGCAGTTTTATGGGGAAGTCGGTCTCCATTTGATGTGGGATTTGGTAGACGGGTCAGGATGGCTCGGTTCTCGGGTGAGCTGGTTCTGACCCTGACGGACCCTGTACTGACTGTGATGTTCCTCCCCACAGACCTGTGACCGCATCAAGCAGTCGGCCTCAGGAACCAAGCGGCGGGTCTTCATTGTGGAGACCATGGGGGGTTACTGCGGCTACCTGGCCTCTGCCACTGCCCTGGCTGTTGGGGCCGATGCTGCCTACATCTACGAAGACTTGATCAACATCCACGACTTGACGGTGCGTTCTGCTCTATCCCTCCCAGTGGGGGAGGTATGGTGCTCAGTCACTTCTGACCCCCACCCTGAGGGCATTTACTTGCTGCAATCTGCCGTCGTGATTAGGGGGACTGTATCCAGTGGACATCATCACCTGATCATATCGCACATTCCAGCTAGCAATTTGGTTACTTTGTGTTGCAGGCTAAGCCCTGGCACGACCCCCCCCCCGTTCCCCCCCCCCCCCCCCCCCCCCAGCCATGTCTCCAACATCTAACTATACAATACAATGCAATACCATTTATTTGTCATTTGAACCTCACATGAAGTTCAAACAAAATTTGGTTTCTGCAGTCATACAACAAGAAAAGAACCAAGACACACACCAACACAATCCACACAAACATCCATCACAGCAAATCTCCTCACTGTGATGGAAGGCAAAGTCTTGTCTCTCCCCTGCTCTCCGTTCTTCTCCCGATGTCAAAGTCAAAGCCCCCGGTGGGCGCTAGAAAGTCCCGCAGCCACTTAAAGCCGCGCAGGGCGGTGTAAGGCCCCGCTCCAGGTCACCTTTAACCCCGCAATTCGGGCGGCAGAAGTCGCCATTGCCGATGCCCCGCAAAGCGGTCGCCCACCAGGGACCCGCGAGCTCCCGGTGTCACCATCCACCGGAGTCGGGTCGCAACCACGCGCCACTGCAGCTCTCCACGCTCTGAAGCCGGCCAGCTCCATGGTGGTAGGTCCGCAGCTCCACCAGCTCCACGACTTGAGCCCCCAGGTCGTTCCGGTTGGAGGCCGCACCACGGCACCAGGCCCCAACGACAACGGAGACCCGACAGGGAAAAGGTTGGGTCCCCGTACAGGGAAGAGATTTAAAAGTTTCCCCCACCCCCCCCCTCCCCACACATACACAGTCAAAAACCCACTACAAACTATACCCTCAACAGGACAATAAAATAAAAAAAGACAGACGGACTGCAGAGGCCGCTGCGACATCGGTTGCGCCGCCCATAAATAAGAAAAGCCACTTAGCTTATTGTAACCATGCTGACTGTTCACTGGCTTGCTTTTTCTCTGCAGATCACTCCCTCCTCAATTATTCATACAATTCTCTTAACCCACTTCCACCCTCTTCTGGCCATGCATTTCAGATCCTCTGCCTGTTCCTCCCTCTCCCACTTCCCGGATGCTCTGAAATCTTTGCCCTCCAATTCCGCAAATCTTTGCTGGGAGAGCCCTTCCTCTGGCGTTATTCCATCAGCAGCTGGCCATTTGCTTCTGGGGTTTGGGCCAGGAGGGGATTAGGCTGGGCCAGGAGGGGTTGGGGTTGCGATGGGCAAGGTGGGGAGTGGGTGGGCCACGTGGGGAGGGTGGGAATGTGTGGCGATGGGGGAGGGGTCGTGAAGGGCGAAGGTTGGGGTGGGCTATGAAGGGTGGGGGGGGGGGGGGGGGGGATGTGTGCTGATGGGTGGGGTGTGGAGTGAGTGCTTTTTTTCCATGGTATTCACCTTCTGACTCTGGGTTTCCCCCAGGCTAATGTGGAGCATCTGACGGAGAAGATGAAGACAACAGTGCAGCGAGGGCTGGTGATCAGGTGCGTTCCGCTGGCAATTGCAGAATCAGCAAAAGCAAAAGCTGATTCTGATCTTTTTTTTCCCCCTTTTGATGCGGAGAGCAGGTCAGCGTGACCCCAAACGGTGATGTACTCCAGTGAAGTCCTTCATTGAACATTCAGCCGAGTTCCCCACCCTGCAGCAGTGGCACCACTCGGGGCTGGCCACCAGGTGGGGCCTCTGAGCTGGTTGCCAGGGAGTAGGTCACCTCTCTCTCCTGTTTACTCAAGCCGACCTCCTTCAGGGGACTCGAATATGACAAGAGCATTGAACCAAACTTATCCCATGATCAATTGTGGGGAAAGTTGCTGCTGCAGCTACTGGGGGCCATTCACCTTGATGGTGTGTGGACATTGCGTCCCTCCCAGCTGTCTACCCGTACCGTCCTTGCTCTGCTCCTGTACTACTTCATGCGACTGAAATGCCCTCCCCATCCTGATTTTCATTCTCTCCCTGAAGGAGCTTTTGCCTGACCAAAACAAGGCCACTCGTTCCACCCGTGGCAGGGATTGTGGTAGAGCTTGACTCTACCGTCACCCAATCCTCTAATTTCTATGATGGAGCATTGTGTGATCAGCAGGGGTTGCCGGGTCATCACCAGATTTCCCATGGTTTAGTAGATGAGTGCAGCTTGTTTAGGGCCCATGCAGTGCCCAACACACTGGGCCTGAGCCTAGGTCTGGAAGTCAGAGCTCCACATACAGGGTTGAGCGCCACCTTCCTTTAACTCCCAACCTCATCCTTGGTAGTGAAACAAGATGGTGTACCCTCTCTTCCACCTGCAAACCCAAACCCTATCACTGGGCTATCGTACATGACGGCTCTTATGTTTCCATATAAACATGACATGATCTTTCTTCCTCCTCAAGAAATGAAAAATGCCACCAACACTACACCACGGAATTCTTGTACAATCTGTACTCTGCTGAAGGGAAAGGTGTGTTTGACTGTCGTACCAACGTGTTGGGCCACATGCAACAGGTGAGGCTCGGGGCACTGACTATGGGCCCCGCTATAAAGCTTCAGTAATGAAGTAACGTTACAACATTGGACAATAATTTGACAAGACCTCTCCCAGCCTAAGCTCGGGGATTCCTAGTAATATACACTGTTCCTGATAATTCCCAATCCCACATTCTGCTCCTAATATTTCAGATTCAATTCAAGACACAAGCTGTGGTGGAGGCAGATACAAAAGTGACATTTAAGAGTTTTGGACAGGCATATGGATGAGCAGGGATACGGATTACGTACAGTCAGATAAAAGTTGGTTTTGGGATCATGTTCGGAACAGACATTGTGGGATGAAGAGCCTGGCCCTGCGTCACATATTATATGTTCTTTGCTCTCTGTTACAGGGAGGAGCACCTACCCCGTTTGATAGGAACTTTGGGACAAAGCTGGGCGTGAAAGCTGTGCAGTGGCTAACGGAGAAGCTCCAGGAATCCTACAGGAAAGGTGTGTTGTAACGTGGGCTGGCTGGGGGATGGGAGTGGGGGTGGGGGTGGTGGTGGAGGTGAACTATCCAGGCTGGACTGGGTCAGGCACATGCACAGTCTGTACAGGGAGGGAACCACGTTTGAAGAAGTTTGGGACGGTGAAAGAAGCCTTGGCTTCCATGAATCCTAGTTTAGGGGGTGTTGTAACGTGGGCTTGGGGGGGGCATGGGAGTGGGGGTGGGGATGGTGGTGGAGGTGAACTATCCAGGCTGGACTGGGTCAGGCACAGCACAGTCATACAGAGGGAACCACTGAAGAAGTGGCGGTGAAGAAGCCTTGGCTTCCATGGAGTTTAGGGGGTGTTGTGGTGGAGCTGGAGCAGAGGGAGGGAACCAACAGAACCCTGTGAGACATGGAGGGAGTTGCAAGCAACCCTAGGTAGTGCTCCTGGATCTGGGAGCACTTCAGATCTTTTGAGCAAACTGAATCTTCAAAATGTTCCCTTTGGGCTTCCTGAGCAACGGAATGTTTCCTTGGCAATGGGAAAGAAAGACCAGGAATGGGACAGGATGTTGACACCGTTACCATCACCGGTGGGGGTGAGCGCGTTAGGGCTTTCATTGTATTAATGTTGTGATCATTGTCTGTGTAACCTGCTTGCCTTTTCTTCGATAGGGGCAGTCTTTGCAAACTCTCCTGAGACGGCCTGTGTCCTGGGAATGAATAGGAAGGCCCTGGTGTTCCAACCCGTCGTGGAGCTGAAAGGACAAACCGACTTTGAGTAAGTTGCTGGGGATTTTGGAGTGGGTTTAGGGGTCAGGATGCTGAGACTTCAAGGACCTTTTGGGTGAAAGCAGGAAACCATAGGTGATGCTCGGGTTGGTGGAGTTCGTGGGACGGTGGTGAGCTGAAGGGCTGCTCGTGAAGGAGGCAGGGATGGTTGCTTGCACCGAGGAGGTCATATCCCAGCATTGGATTTCATGTGATTAATTATACACTGGTCGTTATTGATATAATAAAAGTGTATCCAAGGACTTTGCAAGAGAGTAAAATACAACATTTTTACTCTGAGGCATTGGGCAGGTTGTCAAAGGCTGGGACAAAAAGCTGGGTTTTGCGTGAGAGAGGGAGTCCCTGGATTTGGTTCTTCAGCAGTTAAAGGCACGGCTAGCAGCACAGAGATCAGCGGGTGGTGATTAAATACAAGAGCTGGTACCAGTATCAAATACTGGTTCAGCACTGTGCCTTGGGTCACCGGAGAAGTCAATTCATACTCTTAGTGTAGCTGCCCTGCTCCCAGAGAATGCAGGTCAAGTGATGCCACGCTGTCCCTCACAGTCACTGACCCCACAGTTCTCCCTCCAGGGTTTGCAGTTCCCCTTCAGGTCCCGTAACCATGAAGCTGTACGGTGTAATCAAATGCCGTTGGAACAGACACTCCATGTGTGCTTGCATTGCTTCTGATGTATGGCAGGTATAGACATTGGACGGGATTTTAGCACAAAGTAAACCTTTGTCCCGTGAAATCAGGTTGATGTGCATCTGTTACTAACTATCCAAATCCCTAGCACCAGCGGGAAGCCATCAGTGTGAGCTGGATCTGTTCACTCCACAATTTGTGTGTTTTGGGGCCGGGAATTACCCAGAAACATGGAGACCCGGCTGCTGCACTCTTGAGGTGTGAGCAGGTCGGACCCTGGGCTGACCAGTGGGAATGGGCACTGTTGCTGGAGATGGGGATGTGAGAGGTCCACTGGAAGGGTTGGCATGGAGACTGTTGCGGTCTGGAGTGGGCCATTTAATTGTGCGTGTGTGTGTTGGACAGGCACAGGATGCCGAAGGAGCAGTGGTGGCTGAGGCTGCGGCCTCTGCTGAAGATGCTGGCCAAGTACCAGACCCACTTCGACAACTACATCACGGGCAAGGTCGAGCACGTCAACAGGAGGAGCCTCAGCGTGGAGTCCGGCTTCTGAGACAAGCAGCTCCGTGCATCACTTTCTACTGTATTTCGTCCCCTTACCATGTTGACTGTGAGTTAGTGTACAACAACTTGCCCTGCACTAGCTCCACAACTTAGTACATCCCCGGGTGCTTCAAGCACACTCTCAGACTAGTGGGAATTTTCAGCCGAGGTGGCAGCAGATGTGGTCCTGAAGGGGCCGTGCCCATCTACTCGAAGGTGTCTCCATGTTTCTGATCACTATGTCCCTTCCGACACATCTGTACTGACTCCCACACCTCTACATTCTACTGTTCATTAAACGCACAGGACAACTTGTGTTGGTTGTGATGCCAACTCCTCCACGTCCTCTCACATATTTCTCTCTCCCTTTTCCTCTTTCCCTCTCCCAGCTCTCTTTCCATTCCCTCCACAGTAGTCCTGAAATCACAGGAGCTTGACACAAAGTAAAGTGTTCTCAGTGTTTTTAGATCTCGGGTATAAATAATCCAACACCATCCCTTCCACTCAGCGCAGTAACTGGAGGCTGTCTTGAGGGTGAAGGCGTAAAACCAGGAGTTGGGGATGCTGAAAAAGTATTCTTTAAATGTCTCTGGTGAAGCAAATGTGATGGAATGAGTGGGGATGGATATAGGAGGTGTATTTAAGTAAATTCAGTCTGAAACTCAGTACCCTCGCCAACCTCCAGTGGCACATAGGAAATACAGGGCTAGCACTGATATGACTACCTTCCCATGTCTAATTACTGTAAGATATCTCCTGAAAACAATGTTGTGTTTTATGCATTCTATAATCTGAGTGTTGATCATGTAATCCTAGTCAAGCCTCTGGCTGCATGTAACTGTCCTATACACTCCTACATTAATACTTGATTTGAATACAATTTATAATGTTCACATCTTCTGATAATGTACTGTAGAAATTAACAGGGATCATCCGTTTCATTGCAATGAAGGCTTTGAAAGTGAAAAATTCCAAGTAATTCCCTTTACCAGAAATGTATTGATCCATGGGTTAATTGTGGCTGATTATACAAGATTCTTTTAATAACAAGATTTTTTTTAATCCTAAGTAATCTTATAGTTACTTTATCTTAAGAAAGTATTGGCAAGGACACAGCCATGGAGTATTATTGTCGCTCCTCAATAATATGTATTACATTTATTCCAGTGTTTATTTTGAAATGAATAAACATTTGTTTAAATATCAAGGTTGCATTTCCCTTTATGTATTACCATAGTATACTCTGGTTATATGGCCACTCCAGCTAATCCCCTGTGGATCTGTCCCTTGTGTTGTCACAAGAGGGGTCCAATCAAGGCAGGGTGGCAGGATGAGTTATGGCTCTGTCCATCCAACCCAGATGGAAAGAGTGAGAGTCGTCCTTGCCAGCTGGTGAAGCCAGCCCTGCTGCTGATGCATACAAATACAACTTAGAATGTCCGGTCTGCAGACTGCCAGGCTGCCGTAGAGGGAGCCTTTCATTCGGGATTGGGCACCGGACCAAAGTGAAAGGGTTTTACTTCATACCTGATCAAAGGTACTCGCACATGGTGAAGAAAAGATTTCTGTGCCAATATAGTATTTTACAATCTCCAACAATGGTTCAATAAGGTACAGTGACTGTTATATAGCACCACCTTTAACATAGAGTACACCATCATTAGCCAGTGTGTCTAATCTGTACTACAGCTATTTGTGGGATTTATATATATTATCTGCATCATGTACTGACCATGGAATTTGATTTGCTAGATTATGTCTTGTGATTAAATTTGTATTGCACAATGACTCGTCTGTAGAGTTGTTGATTTTTGGATTCTTTGTAAAATTCTGATATTTTCTCGGCCTTCTTCCAATTTACCTGAAATATCAAGACGTTAGGATTACCTGTCTTCAAAGAAGATGCCCATATAGTGAAGGAAGAAACTGCAGACACTGGTTTAAACCGAAGAGAGACACAAAAAGCTGGAGTAACTCAGGGGGTGTCTGAAGAAGGGCCTTTACCCCAAACGTTACCCATTCCTTCTCTCCAAATGCTGCCTGTCCAGCTGTGTTACTCCAACTTTTTGTGTCTATCTGCCATATAGTGATGAGAGTGGGTACTGCGAGGACAGCAGAGTGGTTCCTGCTACCCCGTGTGTTACAAATCCCCTGTCACTTTATCGCTTCCCCTGAATCCAAGCCCAAGAGGAGCACATATGATACCAGGAGGTAAGGATTGCTCAGGTCTGCCTGTCATAAAGGTCTACTGTGCATTAATATTTCCTCTGAAATTGTTCTTGCTAGCTAAGTTAATGGATCACGTCAGAACTGAGAATAAATTGAGTAAACTATCGCCAGCCTCTAGGGAAGGGGCAAGGTCCATCCCTGAAGCAGTATCGGTAACATCCGGTGATGTGCTCACTCAAAAGGAAGAGGTATCAAAAAGTATACAGTAATATATATTTTTGGGCAGTACCTTGAGGTCAAGGATGATTTGCTTCCACTCGAGTGCGGTGGGTTCTGATGAGGCCAATATAGGACTGCAGAGCTCTGCCCCAGGTAGAGCAGGTGGCAGTCCTGGAATTACCTTGTGTGTCAGTAATGAAAACATAGATGAGTGTTTCAGCAGCTGATGAGCAACAAAATGGAAACTGATGAGAGGTTCAATAAACTTGAGTTGTTTTCTCTGGAGCTTTGGAGGCTGAGGGGTGGTCCGATACATTTGTAACACCATGCGAGGCCTAGTTAGAATAGATAGACTGGAGAGCATAGTTTTGAAGTTTAACAATGAGCTGGGTCATTTTTATTTACAGATTGAAGTGTGTGCTTGGCATATGCTGGCAGGAGTAATGGTGGGTGCAGATAGAATAGTGACTTCGAAGAGGCTTTTAGAAAGGCACATCATTAGACAGGGAGTGGAGAAATATGGATCCCGTACAGGCAGAAAGGATTAGTTTCACCTGACTTTGTGTGCAGCAATGGCTTAGTGGGCCGAAGAGCCTATTTTAGAGATACAGCATGAAAACTGGCCCTTCTGCCCACCAAGTCCATGCAGACTATCAATTACCCATTTACATAAGTTTCTATGTTATCCCACTTCTCAATCCACATTACACATTATGGTGCAATTTTACAGAGACCCCACATCTTTGGGTGTAGGAGGAAACTGACCATCTGGAAGAAACCCATGCAGTCACAGGGAGAACGTGCAAACTGTACAGACAGCACACAAAGTTAGGATCGAACTCTGGTCTCTGGCACTGTGAGGCACCCGCTATGCTGCACTGTTCTTTGATGGCATATTCAGAATGCATCTCACTCTCAACTCCCAACCCATCATCTCTTTATTTCTCCATTACTGCTTACATTCGATCAAATTAGGATATGTAACTTTTGTGACAGGAGTGTTAATCTGGTGAAAGCAATGCACCAGGGCTAATCCCACCAACTGCTTGCTGCAACCCATCTGCTCAGTGGACCCTGCATTGCCAACCATCACTAAATTGTGTATATCGATGCTGAATGGGGCAGTGGAGAGCAGGAGCCCATATGCTGCAACATAAGGGTCCTTGGTTGCGGCTTAGAACGTCTTGAAAGCTAAAATTATTATGATGCTTGACAATAGCATCCGTTCCAATTAATAAATCACAGCCCCTTCCATTGACCATAATGTCACATACATGTGTAAAATTAATTACTCCCATCCAATAAACGCTGACTTAATTATGGTTTAATTTGCCTTGCAGTCGGTTTTAAATCCTAACCTAGTTGGAGAGGTTTTGATTAATATAACAGTGAATTATTACAAGTCCACGACAAGAGGCTGTTCTGAATAATTGATTTCCATCATAGCTAATCATCTCACACATTCAGTGTGTCCTGACACTGGAGGGCACACTCACTGTGAAGCCAAAGGAAGGAACCCCTATTATGTGGATGAGTTCAATGAGAAGGGTCTCAGTAGTGAAAGGCATAGGTAACCTTTATCCCTGCTTGCTCTGCATGTGCCAGTGATCTTCTGAGGCCACATTTCATGGATGCTAGCAGGACAACGGAATCAGGGAGCAGATCTGACCGCCTAAAGGAGCTGTCCCACTGAGACGACCTAATCCACAAATTAAGAAGAGTATCTTCGACCTTCAAGCTCGAGGGCACTCGCCTGGAAAACCTCGAGCTGGATCGACCGTCAGCGTTGAAACCGGGAGCTGGATCGACCGACCACACACACACACACACACCGCAAAGGCGGGGGGCCAGGTAAAGGGGGAGCACTGCCTGAAATTCACACACGATGGGAAGGTAAAACTGTCTGCATAGTGCACAGTAACCCACGGGGGGGGGAGAGAGAAGGTGGGAGACGGCTTTAGCACATTTTACCTACCGGTCGGTCAGCGAAGGAGATTGCCTACGGCTGCCCTCAACTGCTTGTTAGAGAGGGGGTTAAATAGAACCATGGGACCAAATTTTACTCGCGGAGAAGGTCAACAGTGCTGAACTTTCTTCCACGAGAAGCTGATAATATGCGGGAACTTTTAGCGAAGGCAGTTTGACCTACTAGGACCTGTCGACCATGCTGCGAGTTTTTATGAACCTTGGTCCTGGGACAGGCCCTTGAATCATTGCGGTATTCATCCAGACGATGTGAGAGAAGCTGAAACAAAACCAAACATAACCTCGTCCCCTCTTCCACAGTCATCCAGCTGTTACGATGCAGTACCACAGCTCTGCCTCACAGTTCCACACACCCAGGTTTAGATTAGATTAGATTCAACTTTATTGTCATTGTGTGGAGTACAAGTACAGAGACAACAAAATGCAGTTAGCATCTAACCAGAAGTGCAAAAACAGTGTATGTGGTGGAATAATATCTAAGAAAGTGCAATAGAGCAAATAGGCAGTAAGAGTGGGATATATACAGTCGATAAGGGTACACTATAGGTGGGGAAATATATGTACAGTGGGACATTGTAGTATGGATACACTGGGTGGGATATATGCAGTATAGACAGAAGTATTAGTGCAGTAAGCATTAAGTGTGTTGTGGATGGATATATACAATATAAACAGATGTAGAATATATACAGTAGCAGTAGTGTAAGGAACAGTATAAACAGTAGTATATATATATAGTAGCAATAGTGCAATGTTCGGGGGGGGGGGGGGGGGGGGGAGGAAATCAGTCACTGGGGGAAGGAGTGTGTGGAGTGTCCGAGGCGATCACCAAGGCGTAGAGTTAAGTAGGGTGACAGCCGCAGGGAAGAAGCTGTTCCTGAACCTGCTGGTCTGGGAACAGAGAGACCTGTACCGGGGAGGAGGCTAAACTGTCTGTGGTTGGGGTGAGAGCAGTCCTGCGTGCCCTTCGCAGACATCGCTTGCTCTGGACAGACTCAATGGAGGGGAGTGAGGAACTGGTGATGCGTTGGGCAGTTTTCACCACCCTCTGCAGTGCTTTCTGTTCAGAGACAGAGTAGTTGCCATAACATACTGTGATACAGTTAGTAAGGATGCTCTCCATGGTGCAGCGGTAGAAGTTCAACCAGAATATAAGGAGACAGATGGACCTTCTTTAGTCTCCTCAGGAAGAAGAGACGCTGGTGAGCATTCTTGATCAGAGTTGAGGTATTGTGGGTCCAAGAGAGGTCTTCAGGGATGTTGATACCCAGAAACCTGAAGCTGGCAACACGCTCCACCTCCATCTCGTTAATATTGATGGGGGTGTGTGTGCCACCTTTAGTCCTTCTGTAGTCCACAATTAGCTCCTTGGTCTTCTTGGTGTTAAGGGCCAGGTTGTTGTTGGCGCCCCACGCTGCTAGGAGATGGACCTCGTCCCTGTAGGCCGACTCATTGGTGTCGCTGATGAGGCCAATCAGAAGTTCAATGCCGACCTCTGATAATGTCTATGTGTGGTTTGCATGTCCCCCCTGTGACCACATGGTTGCCTTTGGATGCTCTGGTTTCCTCCCACTTCTGGGTCAGTATGTTAATTGGCTGCTGTAAATTCCCTATAATGTGTAGGTGAGTGGCAGAAATTGGGAGGAATTGATGCAAAATGGAAGAATAAAATGAGAGTTATGACAGATCAGTGTAAATGGGTGCTTGACACCTGGAACTGATTCAATGGCTGAAGGGCATGTTTCTGCACTGTATGACTCCATAAGTAATCAAGAACTGGAACGCTGGCTGAGGGAACTGGGGCAAGGGATGGTGCAATGTGGATCACAAACAGGCGAATTGGTCCAATTAATGCAGCTCTGCATCAATTGAGATCAGGTTTGCTTTGTTCTAACCATACTTTTAATACTGCCAAAAACTGTTCTGATGAAGAATCTTGGAACTGAAACACTAATGGGCCTGTCCCACTTACACGACTTTTTTGGCGACTGCTGGCACCCGTCATAGGTCGTTGCAGATCGCCGAAAATGTTCAACATGTTGAAAATTCAGCGGTGACCAGAAAGACGCTACGACTCTATGGGCGACTGAGGAGACTACTCATGACCATACAGGCGACACCATGGCAACATGCCGCGGGGTGAAGCCTGTATGACCGTGAGTAGTCGCCCAAAGAGTCGTACCTTGTTCTGGTCACCGCTGGATTTTCAACATGGTTGCAATTTTTTGGCGACCTGCTGTGACTATGACAGGTGCCCGTCAAGTCGCCGAAAAAATTGCGTAAGTGGGACAGGCCATAACCGTTTCTCATTCCACAGATATTGCCTCACCTGAGTGTTGCAACATTTTCTGAGTTTATTTTGATTTTCCAGCAGTTTTTTTTATTATTTCCATGGCTTTCTGCTAGTATCCCAGGCTTTCTGCTAGTATCCCAGGCAGGCTGGGTTTGTTTTGTGTGTGAGGCGCAATGGGAGCCACTCACTGCAAAAGCAGTAGCAGTAGAGCCGGCCACACTGCACCTCTCACCACAAGCTTCAGGCCGCCACCGTCCCTTTGTGCCTCTGTGTTAGAGAACGATTGGTCTCTCGATATTAGTCAGTGAACAGCGCACTATGCAGACTATACTCCAACGAAGAAGCTAAATGAAAGCTAAAATTAAAGAAATTGCCGTGTGAATGTAACATGGTGAGATATAATCACTTTCCATTGACACAACTTTCATTTTTTAATTTAAAAAGATAAAACTTGTTTTTATTATTTTTCATCTTTTTCAACAACAGGAAAAGGCTGTCCCGTCCACTAATGCTGGTTCTTGGAGCACTCCGTTTCCCCAACTGTTTGCTTACCACTCGTTCTATTTCCCACTGCCAACTTACGTACCAAGGATAAGGATGAGAGAGAGGTATACCAAAAAAGAGGAAAAAAGGAACAGAGGATGATAAAGGGAAGCAGAGAGAGTGAGAGACCAAGATAAACAAAAACGGGAGAAAGGGTGAGGGAGGTAGAATCATACAGGACCTGTGATGTTAGAATATTAATTAATAACTAATCCTACCCCCTGGGGCTACAACCACAAACCACTCATATTTGGGATGTGGGAGTGAACCCTCATGGTTACAGGGAAAACATGCAAACTTCACACAGACAATGCCCAAGGTCAGGATTGAACCTGGGTCACTGAAGCTGCGAGGCAGTGGCTCAACCAGCTGCACCGCTGTGCCCACAAAACTGCTCTCAATAGACTAACTTCTTGTCTGGCATGCCATATTTTGCAAGTGATCAACTTACCATTTTATTCTTTATAAAGTTGGAGAACCCACAAAATAATATTTATCCCACTTGCAGAGTTTTCTGGATTAAATGTAGCCATGTTTTAAACTGCCCACTCCCTATGTATTAAACAATGCAATAGAGAAACCAAAGCTAACATTGAATGCAATTCAAATAAACATTGATTAAGAGCTTAAATTGCATTCCACTCAAAATATGTTTCTGGTATAGTGTCATTGTCCGGATTATCATTGTTCCTCTCTCCATGTTTGCTGGCAAACCTGCTGAGTGCTTTTGATAGTCTCTGTTTTTATTTCAGATTTTCAGCATGTGGAATATTTTCCTCTTGGTTTGTCACCTTGTATCTGGCACAGACAATAGAGAACTCTCTTTCAATATCTAGGCTATCACCATGACCTGTCTGTTATATGGATATTAGAAATCGAAGTAGGAGTAGGCTATTCACCCCCTCATGCCTGCGCCACCATCGTGGCTCAGCTCAACTCTCCTGCACCAACCCCATATCCCTTCACTTCCGGTGGGCGACGCGACTCACGTCGCAGCGGCCTCTGCAGTCCGTCTGTCTTTTTATTATTTTTTGTCTCGTTTGAATGTAGTCTTTTTTTTTGTATGTGTGTGGGGGGCGGGGGGTGGGGGAAACTTTTAAAATATTTTCCCTGTAAGGAGAACCCAACCTTTTCTCTGTTGGGTCTCCATTGTCGTTGGGGCCGAGCACCGTGGAGCGGCCTCCAATCGGGACGACCTAGGGCTCCAGTCGCGGAGCTGCGGACCTACTTACCATAGTAGAGCTGGCCGAGTTCGGAGCGGGAGGAGCTGTGGTGGCGCTTGGCTGCGACCCGACCCCGGAGATTCGGAGGCTTACCGCAGTTCTGGTGGACAGTAACACCGGGAGCCCGCGGGTCCCTGCTGGGGCTTCCGCAACGGGTCCCTGCTGGGGCTTTCGGGGCTTCCGCAACGGCGACTTCTCCCGCCCGAGTTGCAGGGTTGAAGATGACCTGGAGCAGGGCCTTACATCATCGCCCGGCGCGGCTTTAAATGGCCGCGGGACACTTTCCATCGCCCGCCGGGGGCTTTGACTCTGACATCGGGAGGGGAATGGGGAGTGCAGGGGAGAGATAAGTCTTTGCCTTCCATCACAGCGAGGAGGAGATGCGCTGTGATGGATGTTTGTGTAAATTGTGTTGTGGCTTGGTTCTTTTTCTTGTGTGTATGACTGCAGAAACAACATTTCGTTTGAACCTCAATGAGGTTCAAATGACAAATAAATTGTATTGTATTGTATTGTCCTTTGACATCTAAACATCTAGCTATCTCAGGCTTGAATGCTACTGAGCAACTGAGTTGGCACGGTGGTAGAGTTGCTGCCTTACAATGCCAGAGACCCAGGTTTGATCCTGTCTATGGGTGCTGTCTACGGAGTTTATAGGTTCTCCCTGTGACTGTGTGGGTTTTTTCCGGATGCTCCAGTTTCCACCCACGTTCCAAAGACCTACAGGTTTGTAGGTTAATTTGGCTTTGGTAAAAATTGTAAAATGTAAATAGTCCCTGGTGTGTGCTGGTGTAATAGGGATTGCTGTTCGACGTGGACTCGGTGGGCTGAAAGGCCTGTTTCCACACTGCAACTCTAAACTGAGCCTTCCCAACCTTCTTGGGTAGAAACTCCAGTGAAACTCCAGAGATTTGCCATTCTCTGCGTGGACGTTTATTCTCATCTCTATCGTGAATGGCTGACCCTTTCTTCTGAGACTATGACTTCTGGTTCTAGACACCCAGCCGAGGGGAAGTGTCGATCTAGCATTCACCCGTCAAGCCCCATGAGAATTCTAACGCACTTCAATGAGTTTGCCATTAGACAATAGACAATAGGTGCAGGAGTAGGTCATTCGGCCCTTCGAGACAGCACCGTCATTCACTGTGATCATGGATAATCATCCACAATCAATACCCCGTTCCTGCCTTCACCCCATATCCCCTTGACTCCGCTATCTTTAAGAGCTCTATCTAACTCTCTTGAAAGCATCCAGAGAATCGGCCTCCACTGCCTTCTGAGGCAGAGAATTCCACAGATTCACAACTCTCTGGGTGAAAAAGTTTTTCCTCATCTCCGTTCTAAATGGCCTACCCCTTATTCTTAAACTGTGGCCCCTGGTTCTGTACTCCCCCAACATCGGGAACATGTTTCCTGCCTCTAGCGTGTACAATCCTTTAATAATCTTATATGTTCCAATAAGATCCCCTCTCATTCTTCTAAATTCCAGTGTATACAAGCCCAGTCGCTCCATTCTTTCAACATATGACAGTCCAGCCATCCCGGGAATTAACCTTGTGAACCTACGCTGCACTGCCTCAAGAGCAATAATGTCCTTCCTCAAATTTGGACACCAAAACTGCACACAATACTCCAGATGTGGTCTCACCCTGTACAACTGCAGAAGGACCTCTTTGCTCCTATACTCAATTCCTCTTGCTATGAAGGTCAGCATGCCATTCGCTTTCTTCACTACGTGCTGTATCTGCATGCTTATTTTCAGTGACTGATGTACAAGGACACCCAGATCTCGTTGTACTTCCCACCATTCAGA
This sequence comes from Leucoraja erinaceus, assembly GCF_028641065.1. Classification (NCBI taxonomy): domain Eukaryota; kingdom Metazoa; phylum Chordata; class Chondrichthyes; order Rajiformes; family Rajidae; genus Leucoraja; species Leucoraja erinaceus. Next base: position 39,136,178 of record NC_073383.1, read on the forward strand.
TAATAATCTGCCTTCCTGTTCTTGACACCAAAGTGGATATTTATCCACATTAAACTGCATCTGCCCACTCCCCCAACCTGTCCATATGTTATACTTCTCTTTTATTTTTATACTGTCCTTGACTTCCTTTGCCAGCCACGGTCGCCTCTTACTCCCCTTAGAATCTTTCTTCCTCTTTGGAATGAACTGATCCTGCAACTTTTGTATTATTCCCAGAAATACCTGCCATTGTTGTTCCACTGCCATCCCATCTAGGGTCTCTTTCCAGTCAACTTTGGCCAGCTCCTCCCTCATGCCTCCATAGTCCCCTTTGCTCAACTGTAATACTGACACTTCCGATTTTCCCTTCTCCCTCTCAAATTGTAGATTAAAACATCATATTATGGTCACTACCTCCTAATGGCTCCTTTACCTTGAGTTCCCTTATCAAATCCAGTTCATTATACAACACTAAATCCAGAATTGCCTTCTCCTTGGTAGGCTCCAGTACACGCTGCTCTAACAATCCATCCCAGAGGCACTCCACAAACTCCCTTTCTTGGAGTCCAGCACCGACTCAGATTTTCCTAGTCTACCTGCATGTTGAAATTCCTCATAACCACCATAGCATTACCTTTGTGACATGCCAATTTTAACTCTTGATTCAACTTGCACCCTATATCCTGGCTACTGTTTGGGGGCCTGTAGATGACTCCCATTAGGGTATTTTTACCTTTGCATTTCCTCAGTTCTATCCATACTGACTCTACATCATCTGATTCTATGTTTCCCCTTGCAAGGGACTAAATTTAATTCCTTACCAACAGAGCTACCCCACCTGTCTGTCTTTTTGATAGGACGTATACTCCTGAATATTCAGTTCCCAGCCCTGGTCTTCTTGAAGTCATGTTTCGGGAATTCCCATGTCATCAAACTTGCCAATCTCTAACTGAGCCTCAAGCTCATCCACTTTATTTCTTATACTATGCACATTCATATAAAACACGTTAACTTCGGTATTCACTTCCGCTCTCACTATTGCCCCCGACCTTACTCTCTTATCCCTTCTCGAACTTTCCTTCCCATTAATTCGGGAGCCTTTTGTAACTTTTCCTGTAACTCCATCTTTATATTCCCAATTTGTCAACCTATCTTCTAAACCCAAAGGGGATGCATCCTAGTGGGCAATATCTCCTTTTTTGACAAACACACTACCCCAAAAATAGACCAGGAGAACCTTTGACCCCCTTTCTCCGTCACAAGAACATCCTTGTGGACCGAACTGGGTGGTAAATTCTGCAATGAATCCAGGATGTCACATTCAGACCTGATGTTAGAACCTGTATCCACATTAAACAAATGTCACCATAACTGTAGCAGATGCCAACTGGGTCTCTCTGCAATGGAGTTTCTACAGGCTGTTTCAGACCCGGAAGAGGGCCGCAGAGTGGTAAAATGTGGCCGTGTACCTACACTGCTTTCAATCTGCAGCCGACAAAAGCTCGCAGTTGACAGACACAAAATGCTGGAGTAACTCAGCGGGTCAGGCAGTATCTCTGGAGAAAAGGAATAGGTGATGTTTCGGTTCAAGACCCATCATCAGACTAAGAGTCGAGGAGCAAACTAGATGTATGGGAAGGTACAGAACAAAGCAGAGCCTGTATCAATGACTCAGGAAAGGTTGAGCCCCTTTGGCTGTTGGCTGTTTGGACTTTGAAACAGTTAGCTGTTTGCTCTACTGTACCAGACCTAGCTTGTGTCAGCAATAACGTGGTGGTGATGGAGTGACTGCTCCTCGTGTGCCTTTGATATCCAGACCAATTAATTCGAAGTCCCATTGACAGTCATCCTGCTTATACACCACCTCAGGAATATGCGTTTACCTTATCGGTTCAGAAACAGTTTACGGAGCCTTGACCTTGGGGGGGGGAGCAGGGGAGGGGTTGGGCAATTTTGGGAACTATCACTCACATGCATAGGCTGTCAAACATCTGGAGTGTCAGACTGCATGCTTGAGTTTAGTTTATTGTCACGTGAAAAGCTAAGTGTCGCCTGCTACTGTGATAAATGTCACCTCCAAGAAGCTACCCTAACCCATTCTTTTGTATCCTGTATAAAAATACAAAATTTCTGGATGGGAATATTCAATACCATTTCTAAAACACTCAAAATTCAATTGGATTCAGACTCAAAATTAATAATATTAGGAATGTCAGAGTGCTGCTTTAAGTTAATGATATTCCAAAGACGTTTCCTTGACTACGGTTTAATAACTGCGAAAAAACATACTTAAATTCTGGAAAAAGATAACAGTCTCCACAATAAATATGTGGATCACAGAAATGACCGAGACACTACATCTAGAAAAAATAAGGCTTGCTTTGGCTGATAAATCAGGCCAATTTTCCAAAATATGGTCTCTTTCATTGAATTTCTTCAACAACAGAATGATTGAACACAAATTCAAAGCCGATGCTAGGGTTGGGTGAGCGGGTGTAGGGAAGGATATATCTCCGCTTTTCCTTCTTTTTTTTCACTTCTTTGTTAGTTCAGGGTTTTTTTCTTCTTTCTTTTTTGTATCTTTCTTCTTCCTCTTCATTCTTTCCTTTTTACTTTTTACCAATGCACTTATCAGTTTATATAATGTTAAAACTGAAGCTGTACGAAAATTGTATAATTGTTATGTCGATTTCTTTCTTCTTGTACAATTGCTTCTAATAAAATAAACATTTTTTTTTTAAGTGTCGCCTGCTAACCAGTCTGCGGAAAGACATTACATGATTACAATCGAGCCATCCACATACACATGATAAAGGGAATAACGTGAATTAAATATCAGGGTTAGTGCAAGATAAAGTCCAAAGGAAGTCCAAGGATCTCCCTTGAGGTACAGGTAGATGGTAGTTCAGGACTGTTCTCTAGTTGAACTTGTCCTGAGTCCTACATTTTGATATTCTGCAGATCCTGCAATTGTCTGCACTGACCTACCCCAGGAGCTGAACCTGTCCTACTACCTGTTCACAGCTCAGCAGTCTGCCTGAGGCACAATATTATTCAGCCCAGTGGACGGTAGTTCAGGAGAGCTGGACTGGAGGGAGTTGCACTCCCAGCACCCAAGTGAACAGAGAGAAGTCATTAATCATACAATCAGTTCTTAATTACTGTTTATACCAAGCTGTCTGCAGCCGCACTGCAAGAATGTCTATCGCAGTGCAACTGAAACCACTGCTGGGTGACGTTAATGTGTTAATTACATTTTGCGTTGCCTTAGCACTATGCTAATTAACCCAACATGCTCAGCCACAAATGTTAATCGACAGTTAAGGAGAGCTCAGTCGCTGTCGCCCTGCCGACCATTGGGATGGCAGGGGAAGGACAGATGGGAGGGGGCAGCTGGCCAACTGCTGTGACCTGCCGCATCCCTGGGACCCCCGGCCCAGTGACAGGAGGTTGATGGTCGCCGAGCTGGGGGATGAGAGCGCGGGGCCAGACACTTGAATCTTGGCCCGTTCTAAGCCAGCAATAGGCCTCAGCTCATCTCTATGGCAACTTCATATTTTCCTCCCCTCTGCGTTACGTTGTGTGTCTCTCCTCTCTCACTCCCTCTGTGTCTCTCTCTCCCCCTGTCTACTTGCCCTCTTTCTTTCTCCCCTATCCCCGTCTTTCTTTACCTTCCTAACTCCCCCCATTTCCACGTTCCTCTTATGAGCCTGTGACCGACGTCGCAGCGACCTCTGCAGTCTGTCTGTCTGTCTTTTATTTTTGTCCCGTTGAGGGTATAGTTTGTAGTGGGCTTTTAAATGTGTATGTGTGGGTAGCGGGGGGTGGGTGGGGGAAACTTTTAGATCTCTTCCCTGCACGGGGACCCGACCTTTTCCCTGTCTGGTCTCCGTTGTCGTTGGGGCCTAGCACCGTGGAGCGGCCTCCAACCGGAACGACCTGGGGGCTCCAGTTACGGAGCCGGCGGAGCTGCGGACCTACCACCGTGGAGCTGGCCGGCTTCGGAGCATGGAGAGCTGCAGTGGTGCGCGGCTGCGACCCGACTCTGGTGGATGGTGACCCCGGGAGCTCGTGGGTCCCCGGTGGGAGACTGCTTTGCGGGGCACCGGCAACGGACGACTTCTCCCGCCCGAATTGCGGGGTTGAGAGTGACCTGGAGCGGGGCGATACATTGCCCGGCGCGGCTTTAAATGGCTGCGGACTTGCTAGCGCCCACCAGGGGCTCCAACATCAAGACCCGGAGCAGGGCCTTACATCGCCCGGCGCGGCTGCAGACTTGCTAGCGCCCGCCGGGGGCTTTGACTTTGACATCGGGAGAAGAATGGAGAGCAGGGGAGAGACAAGACTTTGCCTTCCATCACAGTGAGGAGGAGATTCACTGTGATGGATTTTTGTGTAAATTGTGTTGGTGTGTGTCTTGGTTCTTTTCTTGTATGACTGCAGAAAACAAATTTTGTTTGAACTTCATGTGAGGTTCAAATGACAAATAAACTGTATTGGTATATTGGTATTGGACCTGACTTGACACTCCCCTCCCACAATGTAGTGAAAGGGCTTCATTCAGGAGAGGGTGGTATTGTTATGTTTTCGTTATCGCTTGGCCAGGAACCTCCTGCCCAACACCACTGTGGTGCCACCTTCACCAGAAGGATTGATTCAACAAGGCAGCTCCCCACCATGAATGAGTGGTAAATGCTGGCCTTGCCCACACCCCAGGCATCTCAAACCCCATCATTTCTAATGCTAGTGGACAACTTTGCTTGAATGACTTGCTAAAATGTAACTGAAAGTTTATCAAAGCTTGATATAATATTTCCAGCAAATGGAAGAAACAGAAAAAGGTGCCCAGTCCCAACTTAAACATGGAGGACCATCAGCCAGAGTTAGCGACAGGCAGCACTGGGAGGGCAGGAGTTGGAGCTCGGTGGATCTCCCAGTCACCAGCAGGTGGCAGTCAGCACCATTCTTGCAAGCTTCTGTGTCCTGACCCAAGCCGCCGCTGTGGTTTCCTTTGTCCTCAGTTCAAGCGTGCCATTCCCAGTGTTTTCCATTTTCTCACTCTTTTGTCTGAAGCTTCAGCTTCCCGGGCTTTCCATCGTCATCTCTGGTCCCCATGTACTCTCCATTGAGGATCCGGCTAGATTGTGGTACGGGATATTCGACTGTGACATTGATCCTCTCTTTACCCACAATATATTACACACACAAAACACCAGATACGCACCTAATATACACATATTAATATAATCCACACACAAACACCTCTTGAAAACACACAGACAACACAAACAGCCAATATACTTGCACACCCACAAACATTAATACACACCTTCACACTCTCAAAACACACAAAAATCCAAAACATATAAACAAAATATCTAATATGCACAGAAACACACACACAATATGCACACCCAAACCAACCCCATCAACACACAGAAATCCATACACATTCACCCAGTATATACACACAACAAATGCCAATATGTTGGAGGAAGGAATTGCAGATGCTGGTTTAAACCTAAGATAGACACAAAATGCTGGAGTAACACAACAGTACAGACAACATCTCTGGAGAGAAGGAATGGGTGACGTTTAGGGTCAAGGCCTTTCCTCAGATGCTTTTGAAGAAGGGACCCGAAATGTCACCCATTCCTTCTAAATGCTAATATGTGATTCACACTCACACTCACACAGACAAATTCACCCAACAGACAGACGTGCACTAGCGTACCTCCACACACCTTGGTGGGTGTAACAGAAGGTGTGTAATGATACGTAGGGAGTTTTAGGATGGAGCCTGGGTGAATACTATTTTACAGCATGAAGGAATTCACAGTCAGGTTAGGTACAGACTATATTTGTGTTTGAAAACACATTGGGGTGTTTGGAAAAAAAGGGAAACAAAAGGTTATGGAAATAGAGAAGTGCTACTCATGAAAAATGAAAACCAGCACAGATTTACTAGGCCAAAGCGTCTGTTTCTGTGCTGCTTTCTAGGAGGAGATTCTCAGCCCTCAACTCCACAGAGTTTCTCCAGTGTACGGGCAGGGTCACATCAATCCCCAAAGGCACCACCACATCCCCACCCCTTCTTATTGTGGCTACTTCAAAGTAAGTAGTGATAGAGCTGTGGATCCATGTACAAAGGCAATGAACGAGAGAGAGAGAGAGAGAGAGAGAGAGGGGAGGGATAGAGAGAGTGAGAGGAAGTGAGAGGGAGAAGAAACGGGTGGGAGAAAGAGGGAGAGGGAGAGGGAGAGGAAGAGAGGGAGAAAGAGAGAGAGAGAGAAAGAGAGAGAGGGAAAGAGAGAGAGGGGGAAAGAGGCTGAGGTGCAGAGAACACAGCGGAAACTGAGAGTAAAGAGTAGAGAGGTATAGATAAAGACAGAGAAACAAAGGCAAAGATATGAAGAGCTAACCAGAGTGGGGAGCGAGTGTTGCACTGTGGTGTGGCTGATAGAGCTGCTGCCTCCCAGCACTGGCAACCTGGGTTCAATATTGACCTCCGGCGCTGTCTGTGCGGAGTTTGCACATTCTCCATGTGACCGCGTGGGTTTCCTCCGGGTGCTCTGGTTTCCTCCCACATCCCAAAAACTTGCAAGTTGGTGGGTTAATTGGCCGCTGTAAAATGAGAAGTGGAACCTGGGGGAAGTTGGTGGGAATGTGGGGAGGATAGGTTTCAGGGATTGGGACTGATGGGAATGGGCCGAGAGTTGGCATGGAGTCAATGGGCTGAATGGCCTTCTGCTACACTATGATAAATATGAGCAAGGCAGAGAGGGTGAGAGCAAGAGAGAGTAAGCGAGGGAGAGAGAGAAAGAAAGTTTAGAAGGATGAGGGGGACTGAAACATAGAATTGTGAAAGGCTGGATAGAGTGAATGTGGAAAGGATATTTCCACTAGTGGGAGAGTCTAGGACCAGAGGCCATCATCTCAGAATAAAAGGGCGTACCTTTAGAAAGGAGATGAGGAGGATTTTTTTTAGTCAGAGGGTGGTGAATCTGCAGAATTCGTTGCCACAGATGGTTGTGGAGGCCAAGTCACTGGATATTTTTAAAGCAGAGATTGATACTGTATGTTCTTGATTAGTAAGGGTGTCAGGGGTTACAGGGAGATGGCAGGAGAATGGGGTTGAGAGGGAAAGATCGATCAGCCATGATCGATCAGCCACTGCTTCACGGTATGGTACAGCAGCTGCACTGTTGCGGACAGGAAGGCACTACAACGGGTGGTGAAAACCGCGCAGCACATCATCGGTGCCCCGCTCCCTGCCATGGATGCCCTCCACCGAAAACAGTGTCTGAGACGGGCTGGGAAGATCATCAAAGACCCCTCACACCCCAACCATGGACTGTTTGCCCTCCTCCCATCAGGGAGGCGGTACAGGAGCCTCAGGTCACATACTAGTAGGATGAGGAACAGCTTCTACAACAACACAATCACATTGCTGAACTCGGAGTCCCGCCGATAGATTTCTCTGGTCCCTCCGTCCCCATTGTTTAATTATTCTGTATTTCTTGATTATTCTGTATCTTCTCTCTTCTTTTTTTTTGTTTTCTTTATGTACAACTACTACGGACTGACGCAAAACTGCATTTCGTTGTACTCATACTTGTATTTGTGCGATGACATTAAAGTTGAATTGAATTGAATTGAATTGAATTGTATGGCGGAGTAGGCTTGATGGGCCGGATGGCCTAATTCTACTCCTATAACTTATGAACTTATGAAAACAGAGAGAAAGAGAGAAAGGGGCAGACTGAGACACATGCCCCCACAGGGCAGAAACAGACAGGGGTGGTAAGATTGAGGTGGGGTGACGAGGTCAAGAGTAGCACTGGTAAATATCAGGACTTGGTGGAGTTGAGCTACAAGTCGGGTTGTGGTTTTTTTGCTTGAGGAAGTTGGGAGCTTGAGTTTGGACACGGCTGTGTCAGTTACTGGGCAGCAGGGCTGGTCAGAGTAATGCTACAGGAAAACAGGTGTCTGATTAGGCTGAAGACAAAATGTTTTGCCCTGACACAGGTAAGTTTTTTAAATTATAAGAAGCAATGTATTTCAAAATGATCGAGTGCGTTCAGACTTTCTCCGGAAGAAGGGAAGGAACGGCTTCCCCAGGGACTGCATTGATGAGTTTAATGGCCCAATTAGCTGGCAGTGGAGAACTAGAGACTTGCTCTTCCTGACAACAAGATGAGCTGTTTTATTCATACTTCCCATCGCCATGGTAACCGTGGAAGGGAAGATCTTTCGGGGATAGTTTGATCAGCAATCTCTAAAGCTGTCCTGTGGGAAGGCGGGGAAACAATTGACTTGGCCTTTCAGCCTTTGGCTTCCGTTGAGCCAGGCTAGGGTTGGCTCTGCAGAAGGTCGCAGTGACCTGTGGCTTGAGTTTGTCTTGTAAACAGCGAGGAATAAGGGTTTGCTTAATCCAGCAGCTGCTGTTATCCCCCTGTAGCTGAGCTAGGTTGTGTGGAGGGAGAATCCTGCTGTGGTACGTCCAGTTATTCTCTTTCCCACTGACACCCTGGGTGAAGAAGGGTCTCGACCCGAAACGTCATCCATTCGTGCTCTCCAGAGATGCTGACTGTCCCGCTGAGTTACTCTAGCATTTTGTGTCTATCTTCAATTTAAACCAGCATCTGCAGTTCTCTCCTACACCCTGGGCGAGGCAGGAACCACAAGTGACAGCATCGCTGGGGGTTCATGTTCATAAGTAATAGGAGCAGAATTAGGCCATGTGGCCCATCACGTCTACTCCGCCATACAATCATTACTGATCTATCCTTCCCTCTCAATCCCATTCTCCTGCCTTCTCCCCATAACCCTGACACCCATACTAATCAATCTTCGCCTTAAAAATATCCATTAACTTGGCCTCCGCGAACGTCTGTGGCAATGAATTCAAAATGATCGAGATGAGAAGAACTTTTTTCACACAGAGAGTGGTGAATCTCTGGAACTCTCTGCCGCAGAGGGTAGTCAAGGCCAGTTCATTGACTATATTTAAGAGGGAGTTAGATGTGGCCCTTGTGGCTAAAGGGGATCAGAGGGTATGGAGAGAAGTACGGGATACTGAGTTGGATGATCAGCCATGATCATATTGAATGGCGGTGCAGGCTCGAAGGGCCGAATGGCCTACTCCTGCACCTAATTTCTATGTTTCTATGTTTCTAATTCCACAGATTTGCCGCCTTCTGACTAAAGAAATTCCTCCTCATCTTCTTCTAAAGGTGTTGCCTGTAATTCTGAGGCTGTGGTCTCTGGTGAAAGACACTCCCACTAGTGGAAACATCCTTTCCATATCTACATCTTGCCCATTTAAGAGTCTGTTTAAATGTCTCTTAAACACAGTGTTATATGGTCTGGATTGTGTATTAAACTTACAGTCACAATGGCTGGCATGGCTGAAAGAGGCATTATCAAGGCCTCTGCTGGGTACAGGAGAAAAAACAATTCACATGGTAAAAGTTCTGAGGTTAAAATCTTGCAAGCCAGGCCTTAGTGAAGTCAGATTTGCAACCAATTCCCAGGGAATATTGAGATATTTCCACCTTTTTTTTACATTCATAAATTTCCTTTTAAAGATTTAACTATATTTACATAGAGACCGGGAGGTCTATATTCATTGTGTATTTTGACACTGGTCTCATATTAGGTTATACCTGTTATTAATGTAATCCTGATCTCTATGTATCAATGCCATTGTTATGTTTATCATTATTCTTTTTGCTCTGTTTTTTATGTTTTATTTTTGCTTTTTTGGGGGAAAAAAACAATAAAAAGATTTTAAAAGAAAGAAAGAGATATTTCCACCTTCCTGACCATCTCTCTCCCCCGTCCTGATCCAACTGCTATTGGCAATTAGTGGTACATTAACACTCTCCTAATCCATAATCTGCCATAAACCTTTAATTAAGATTAAAGCATTGCCCTTTCAAGGAACCAAATTTCATTTTTCGGCTTCTCTGTAGCTAAAATGGCAGGCCCTGTCTGTACTGGACAACATGGAGATCGAGAGAGAGATGGGACAGGCAGACAAAGCAAGATAAACCCAGAGAGAGAGATACAGGTGAGCTGATGGCGACCTGGTCGAGTTTATGTGGGGGCAAGCTGAGAAATGGGCACTGGAGAGAGGTTGGTAGAGATGGACAGGTCGAAAAGGTAAGTGAGAGAGGAGATAAAGGGAGAAACAGGGATGTGCAAACAAAAGACAGGTGCAAATGGCACGAGAGAGGGGAGAGGGAGAGAAGAGGAGGAAGGAAGACCAAGATAAAGGAATGGTGGAGAGCGCAAGGGAGAATGAGGGGAAGAGAGTGAGAGAAGAAAGAGAGAGAGAGAGATAGAGAGAGAGAGAGAGAGAGAGAGAGAGAGAGAGAGAGAGAGAGAGAGAGCGAGAGATGGTGAGATGGAGATAGAGTGAAACAGGAAAAAGAGATACAGAAAAAGTGAGAGAGGATGAGACAGGGAGGCAGAGAGATGAAGAGACCAAAGTAAAACAAAGAGGAGAGGAAAAGAGAGAGGGAGGAGGAAACAGAATCATATTGGTGTCTTGTGACTTTAAGAATATTTATTAATAACCAATTATACCAATCAGGGGCAATTTGCAATGGCCCTTTAGCTCCCAGCCCACATATCTGGGCACTTGGTGGAAACACATGAGGCCACAGGAAGACCATGCAAGCTACACACAGACAGCATCGGAGGACAGAATAGTACGAGAGCTGTGACAGCAGCTCTTCTTGCTGTACAACTGTGATATCCATCTCCATGTGTGAGCCTGGGAACAGCCTGCACACACATGCTGGGGAACAGCCTCGATATGTAACCCTGCATCTCTTCCAGAACCTTCCAGGCAAGCACATGATCTAGAGGGAGATGGACGGTGATGTTGTTTCCACCACACGTGACGTGACAACAGCAGCCAATGGATGAAGTGGGATGTAAAGGTTCAAAGTACAAAGGATTCAACCCGGAAGCAAAAGCAGAGGAGTTGCTCGTCTGGTTTCCATGGTGATACTGTCCAGGAAGAGGCCCGCTGACTATTCAACACTTTTTTCAACAGTGTTTTATGAACATATTTACATGGTTCTCAGTTCAGCATTTGTGGAGGGCTGTAAGGTAGAGGCCTCAGTCTGGTCTGGTTATACATGCATGGCCATCTCATAGTGACCACCATGTCATGACACTAATCCTTGTTGCCCCAATCCAAACATGCAAACGCTGGCTTCCTGGTGCAAAAGAAGACCTCACTGGCAGCAATAACTCCAACGTTGTCAAATCGGCGCTGGAGTTTGACGCTTGACAGAACACGTTGTGGACACGACAATTTCAATTCCTTCCTTCCACCAATTCCATTTCCATTTGACAGCGAATGAAAGATACCACGGCAAATACTTCAACTGGTTTCAGTGGCACAGGAACCTGGACTTATAATAATAATAATAATCTTTATTTATATTTATTCATTATGGCTCGGACAGCTAAAAATAGCCCTGAAGGTTACCTGAAGGAGTCTGAAGAAGGGTTTCGACCCGAAACGTTGCCTATTTCCTTCGCTCCATAGATGCTGCGCCACCCGCTGCGTTGCTCCGGCATTTTTGTCTACCCTGATGGTTACCTCCCTCATTTCCCCCTCCCCCATGCTCACTGGCTCCCACTCTTGTTCTGCCTCACTCTCCAATTTCTCCCTCGGTACATCAAGCCAAGACTCTTCTGCCCCTTATCTCAGCTCTTTGACAATAGACAATAAACAATAAGTGCAGGAGTAGGCCATTCGGCCCTTCAAGCCAGCACCGCCATTCAATGTGATCATGGCTGATCATCCCCGATCAGTACCCCGTTCCTGGCTTCTCCCCATATCGCCTGAAGTGGGATGCAAAGGTCAAAGTACAAAGGATTCAAACCGGAAGCAAAAGCAGAGTAGTTGCTCATCTGGTTTCCATGGTGATGCTGTCCAGGAAGAGGCCCCTATCTTCAAGAGCCGTATCTAGTTCTCTCTTGAAAGCATCCAGAGAACCAGCCTCCACCACCCTCTGAGGCAGCGAATTCCACAGACTCACAACTCTCTGTGTGAAAAAGTGTTTCCTTGTCTCCGTTCTAAATGGCTTACCTCTTATTCTTAAAATGTGGCCCCTGGTTCTGGACACCCCCAACATCGGGAACATGTTTCCTGCCTCTAGCATGCCCAAACCCTTAATAATCTTATGTGTTTCAATAAGATTCTGTCTCATCCTTCTAAATTCCAGAGCATACAAGCCCAGCCTCTCCATTCTCTCAGCATATGACAGGAAATTAGCCTTGTGAACCTACGCTGCACTCCCTCTATAGCAAGAATGTCCTTCCTCAAATTTGGAGACCAACACTGCACACAATACTCCAGGTGTGGTCTCTCTAGGGCCCTATACAACTGCAGAAGGATGTCTTTGCTCCTATTCGCAACTCCTCTTGTTATGAAGGCCAACATGCCATTCGGCCCAACTTGCCCACACCAACCAACATGCCCCATCTACACTAGTCCCACTTGCCCGCATTCAGCCCATTTTCCTCTAAACCTTTCCTATCCATGTACCTGTCCAAATATATATATATATATATATATATATATATATGTATATATTTTTTTTAAAGGTGCGATAGTCCTTGGCTCAACTATCTCCTCTGGCAGCTTCCAGCCAAGAAATTGCAACAAGTTGTGGACGCAGCCCAGACCATCACACAAACCAACCTCCCTTCTATTGAGTGTGAGAAAGAACTGCAGATGCTGGATAAAATTGAAGGTAGACACAAAATGAGTCTCTTCTGTTTTGGTTGGTGTTCTTTCCCTCATTCCCATCTCTCTTCCCTTCACACTAACGTTGCTGAGTTATGTACCACTCCTACTCTCCTCCAAGGTTCTCTCCTTCCTCCAAATCTGACTTCTGAATCATCTCTCATATTAATCCTTTCCCGTGCCCCTGATGCAACAAACTCTTCACTTCCCTCCCTAACCCTCACTGCCCCTATCTCACTACCTCTTAAAACACTGGTTAAAACGCATCTGCTGACCAAGATTTTAGTCACAACCCAAGTATCTCTTTGTGTAGCTGGCTGTTAACTCTATCGATTCCCCCTCCTGTGAAGTGTTTTGTATTCATATGTCAAGATTCAAGAGTTTATTTGTCGTATGCACTGAAACAATGAAATTCTCACTTGTTGCAGTTTTACAGGCACATTAGATGCCACAACAGCAACAATAAATATAAAAGAAATGATCAGTTATTCGAAGTGAACAGTAGTGCATAGTCCTAGTAGTTCTGTGCTTAGGTAGGGTTCAGGTTATGGTTGTGGAGGGTGATTCAAAAACATGATGGTTGGTCATTCTTCAACCTGGAGATTATAGTTCTCCATCTCCTGGACCTTCTTCCCGATGATCGCAGTGAGTTGAGAGCATGGCGAGGGTGGTGTGGGCCGTTGATGATATTAGCAGCCTTCTTGAGGCAGCGCTTCCTATGATTCCTGGCATGTCAAAAAGGCACAACAGAGGATGTACTTCCTGCGGCAGCTGAGGAAGCACAATCTGTCACAGGCAATGATGGTCCAATTCTATATGGCCATCATAGAGTCTACCCTCACCTTCTCCATCATGGTTTGGTTTGGCTCAGCCACCAAGCACGACATCCAGAGGCTGCAGCGAATCGGCCGATCAGCTGAGAAGGTTATTGATTGCGACCTACCCTCCATTGACGAACTGTACACTGCGAGGGCCAGTAAGCGAGCCGGTAAGATCATCTCTGACCCCTCTCACCCTGGCCTCAAACCCTTTGAATCACTTTCCTCTGGAAGGCAACTCCGGATTGTTAAAGCTGCCACATCCAGACATAAAAACAGCTTTTTTCCACGAGTAGTAGCTCTACTCAATAACCAAAATCTGTAGCCTCCTTTTACTCTGGTATTTTTATTTAATTCACATGTTTTATCGATAATATTTTATTATTAATGTTTAATGTTTTATATCATAACTAATTGTCACTGTATGTCATGTTGTCACTTGCGGGCGGAGCACCAAGGCAAATTCCTTGTATGTGACTACATGACCAATAAACTTATTCATTCATTCATCCAATCATTCAATCATTCATTCATTCATGTTGGGGAGGTTAGTACCTGTGATGGACCGGGCAATGTCCACTACTTTCTGCAGAGCTCCCTCATTATTGAACGTTCAGATTTATGAACCAGGCCACGTGCAACCAGTCAGCATACTCGCTCCTGTACACCTGTAGTTCAACAAAATCTTCCCTCACATGCCAAATCTCCTTAAACATCTGAGAAAGTACAGGCATTGAAATCTCTCAACAAACATAACCAAATTTCACAGCCCCTTTCCTCTCCATTTCTCTTCAAGTTGTTTCCATTTTCTATGTTAACCAGTTCTGATGACCTGCAACATTGCCCCTTGTCCTCTGTCCACTGACACTGCTTGAGCTGGATATAAGGGATGCAGGAATGAGATGCTGGCATAGATCCAATGGGCAGAATAGCCTCCTTCACTGTTGTAATGAGTGAGCTATTAAACCAACTTTGGGTGTGTGTAAGTTGCTTCATTCCTGATGTATAATTGGATAAGTAAATAATTGTGCACACACTTTCCCATCCCCGTGTTGTTGACCAATGGAGTATTTTTTAATACTCTGGGACTAAACCTCTCCACAGCTCCTGCACTGAACTAGAAACTGCAATAGCACCCTCCCTGCACCTGGGACTCACTCGGCTTCACTGCTATCAGCCTGCCAAGGTGCTGAGTGATGGTGCCTTGACTGTTGACGTGGATCAGGAGCCGAAGGCAGCGAGAGCAAATATCACAGACCCTTGGATGGCGGGTCACGTGACAGGAAATGGAGGAGGGTAACATGGCGACCATGAACTGTGGATTATCAGCTGACAGGAAGACGGCATCTCATAGGAGAATGATGCATTCTGTTTCCCCGCTATACAATACCCCAGTGTACAAATTATCTGTAGAATTATTGAAGGAGCTGAGTGAATAATAGAGGTATAATTACCCTAGGGCTTGAGATGACATCAGAAACCTTGAGAGGCGGCTCAGGTGGCTTATGAGGTTGTGTGACCTTGATCATTCAATTACAGCTCTGAGTCTACGAGTTTCCTTTATTAAGGGCTCTGCAGCCCAAGTGAATGAAACTATTGTAAGCACTGCTTCTATTACTTGAGGTACAATGTGTGATCGAATGATCTCACAATCCCACCACCTCCCGTGGCTCGAGGTGCAGGGGCTAGATGGAAACTAGGGTCTAATGGATGCTCACTGTCAGGGTTTGCCTCAGACCAGTCCTATCCACAGGCAGTGTGGGGCCATCACAGCCAAAGAGTCAAACAAAGCAGAGACCCCATCTACCGTATCCAGGTGTGGACTCTTATATATTGCTCTCTAAGCGCAGACTGGGCGATCATTTCACTGAACACCATCGCTCAGTCCATCTTGGCCAGCCCAGCACAATCTCCTGGTTGCCAAACACTTTTACTCCCTCTCCCATTCCCATATTGACCTTTCTACCCTGGGCCTCCTCCATTGTCAGATTTCTTTCTATATCTCTTGTTTCCCCTCTGCCCTGACTCACAGTCTGAAGAAGGGTCTCAACCCAAAATGCCACTCATTCCTTGTCTCTGGTATTAATGCCTGACCCGTTGAGTCACTCCAGCTATTTGTGCCGATCTTTGGTGTAAACCAGCATCTGCAGTTCCTTCCTACACAGAGCCAAGCCCTTCAGCCCATCATGTCCATGCCAACCATCATACCAATCTCATGCAGAACCCATTCCTAGATCAATATCTTTTGAAATGTTACATACAAACATTTTGAACCTACATTGTGGAAACTGGTTGTTTGGTCCAATTGCTCGGGAACACTTCACAAGAGTTTCATCTAATCAGACCTGACTAGCAACATTCCTGTTCCCCTCCCTCCACTTTCTCAGCTTCCGTTCATGTGTCACTGCTCGAGGCACTATCTCCTGCCCCCTCTCTCACCTACATAGAAGTAAATGCCCTCATACAGAGTGGTAATGTTTTAGAATTCTCTACCCTGGAGGATTGTGGAGACTAGATCACTGGAGATATTTAAACAGGTGGCAGATACACACATAGGTAATTGCAGGGGATTTGACATCAGCTTAGATCAGTGGTGAACATATCGAATGGTGGGACAGGTTTGAGGGGCCAAGTGGCTTGCCCTTTTCTTCTTTTGAATACCTTATGGTTTTTAATAGCGATCTTCGCTGTGGACCCTCCCGCCTCCCCGTCATTCCCCCATGAGTACGTCACCTCCATGACTGTCTTACCTACTTTAAGGCAGTGATCCCATCACCCCACAGACTCCTCTGGAGGAATTAGTTAAGGGTTGGTTTCACCGTTTGTTGATAAGTTTGAACCGCATGGTGATAACTGGGAACTGTGTGACTCTCCCAGGAACCTGATCCTCAGGAACATTGTTATCTTTATAAAAAGTCTCAGGCTTCCAAACCCTTGTAGGTGGGCAGGTCCACCAATCAGGAACCATCGTACAAACAGAGACCACCAATCAGGATACTCATACAGATGCCCACCAATCAGTTCACTTGTGTTCAGGCATCCACCAATCAGAACCCAGTGCACATGGGTCTCAAGAGGACTGAAACCCACAAACGAGGAAGATCCCCACCAATCAGGGTCCGGTAACAAACCTTCTTCCTTGTAATCCCCCCGATAACTCATCCTCCTTCTGCTAACCTTATCTCTCTCCCTAGTAACTCACCCTCGTCCTAATAACCACAATCTCCCTCGTATCTCACTCTCTCCCTGGTAACCACAATCTTCCCTGTAACCCACCACATCCTTCACACCGCCCCACCCCCCCTGCCCCCGTTAATCCCAGCCAAATTGGAGAGGCTATGACTTTAAAATGGGGTAAAAGCTTCAGGGCTGCTGGGAGATTTGGTCAATTTGGGATTGCTCTCTGCAGAACTGGGACAAGCCGTGAAGTGGTGCCAGTTTGTCTAGAGCCTAGATCCAAGCTGCAGGAAAAGAATAAGAACATCTGCAGACCCTGTCAATTAGGTGCAAAATGCATAGAATGGATTGGATGACTGCAAACCAGACATACACCTTGTAAATAATGTTGCAGAGTTCTACTTTGCCGAGTTTTGATTGGATGCGGTATTGAGCCATGTCTGGTTTTCTTGCAGATCAGGGTAAATTATGCTATGTTTGCTTCCTTGAGAAGCCCTGTTTGAATACAATGCATTAGCTGCTGTATTATTGCATTCTAGAAATGTCTATTATGTATGGGGTTAATCGATATCTGTAATTGAATTGTAAAGAGACCACCCCCATGTGGTTCGGCCCCTCGAGGTCCCGGGACCTATAAAAGTCCGCTACCACGAGGTCTCGCGTCGATCATCTGGGAGAGCGCTTAGGACTGTGTGACCTTCTGGAGTGTCTCTGTTTGAGCGAGGCCTAGAGGGCTTGAACAGGCAGATACGAGGATCAAACCCGCGGTGGTTAGGTACAGTAGTTGAACTGTAATTGTGTTTTGTTAAAATAAAGATTTGTTGATCAAGTGCTTGATTCAGTGTTTTTTGACTGAATCTAGACGGGGGAAGCTTAGAACGAGTAATTTACACTCCCAACTCCCCAGTAGCCCACCAACTCCCTGGTAACACACCTTTCCCATGGTAACCCTCACCCTGGTAACCACTAATCTCTCTAAAGACCCACCTACTAGCTTGTAACCTACTGTCTGCCTGGTAACCCATCATCTCCTTGGTAACCCATCATCTCCCTGGTAACCCACCATCTCCCTGGTAACCAACATCCTCCCTGGTAACCAACATCTCCCTGGACCAGTCAAGGCAGAATGTCTGGTCCTTTTCCCTGTGGGATCTTGCTGTCTGGGGTTGGCAACCACGTTTACAAGTGTGTGTATGCCTTGAACTGATGAATGTGTGGAGGAGCTAAGTCCTTCCCCTTCCCCTCCTTCTGGCAACCTGTGTTACCTTCTCCCCATGGGGAATGCTGGGAATTATGGATCACCACTCAGCCCCAGGCTTTGTCTATCTTCCCTTTGTGCAACCCCCTCATCCCAACCCAACACCATCCGAGGATGACCTCAAGACCCGGTGAGTTATGAACAAGGCCCAGCATGTTGCACTGAGCCTGTGAATTGTTGCCCCTCTTTCCCCGTCTCACTGCTGTACCCCCTCCTCAGATGAAAGCCAAGTGCTAATAGGTCACTGCGCATCAGTTTCTCTGCTCTTGAATAATTACACATGGTGTTTCATCCCTTCATGAACATTGAGAGCAGAGTTGAATTGAATAC
The DNA here is from genome assembly GCF_028641065.1 of Leucoraja erinaceus. Taxonomy (NCBI): domain Eukaryota; kingdom Metazoa; phylum Chordata; class Chondrichthyes; order Rajiformes; family Rajidae; genus Leucoraja; species Leucoraja erinaceus. The sequence goes on from NC_073383.1 coordinate 39,154,515, forward strand.
AAATTTCTTGCCTTTTAAAAAAGTGTTAACAACCTTGATGATTGAAAACATGGTGTCCATACATCTGAAAAGAATAGCTTTATTCTCCAGTTTAAATAAGCCTTAAAATAGCAAAGGTTTCCCAAGGAGTTTCTGATCAATTATTAGCAGCTCTGGCTCCGGTTGCCAAGGAAACAGCAAGTAGAAAATGCTGCTCTGTTCTTTTGGGAAATTGCAACCCAGTTTTTTACATTAGCAGGTGGAGTAGGACTGAACCTTGCAATCATTCTGTCTAATTGAGAAAGTGTCTGTGAGAGTGTGAGCTTTCATGTGCAGGTAAACGTGTGAGTACATATGCTTGTGTATATGTGTGCATGTGTGTGCACTCATCTGTGGTATGTGTGAATGACTGAGTACACATGTGCTTGTGTGTATCTGACTGTGTGCCTGTATGAGTCTGCATGTGTATATGTGTGTGTGTGCAAGTTGTGCATGTTTGTGTGTGTATGTTCACATGTATGTATGTATGTGTGTACATGTCAGTGTGTATTTGTGCATGTGTGTGTACGTGTCTGCTTGCATGTGTGTGTGTGTGTGTGAGTGAGTGTGCATATGTGTGCCTGCCAACACTAGGGAGGATTATCCTTCAGTATCCAAGAATAAAAGATTAATCACTCACCACGCTACAGATGTTTCAGAAGGAGTTTATGGAGAAGTTGTATTTACTAATGGTACAGGAATGTTTATAAGATCATAAGGTCATAAGGGATAGGAGCAGAATTAGGCCATTTGGCTCATCAAGTCTACTCCGCCATTCAATCGTGGCTGATCAATCTCTCCCTCCTAACTCCATTCTCCTGCCTTTCTCCCACTTAACCCCTGACAACCATATTAATCAAGAATGTATCTATCTCGGCTTTAAAAATATCCATTGACTTGGCCTCCACAGCCTTCTGTGGCAAAGAATTCCACAGATTCACTACCCTCTGACTAAAGAAATTCCTCCTAATTTCCTTCCTAAAGGAATGTCTTTTAATTATGAGGCTACAACCTGGTAGTAGCCTCAGAAGACTCCTAGACTCTCCCACTAGTGGAAACATCCTCTCCACATCTACTCTTTCGAAGCCTTGAACTATTCGGTACGTTTCAATAAGTGCCTCCTCATTTTTCTAAACTCCATGGCCGCTGCAGGTATTGGGGGCAGGAGTCACGACAGATACTGGATGTGGGGGCTGGGTCACTGATGGAATCGCCACAATGTGTCCCACCCAGGTTAGGCTGAGTTCCGTAACAGGACCTCTCCACAACCCCTGTAACCTAGACGCCAAGAGACTCATTCACAGCCAAACGCTACCCTTCTCGCAATAGAACAGATCAACGGTCTTCAAGGCACAAGAGAGCAGATTCTGGAATCAGAAAAACTCAAAGTGCTGGAGGAACTCAGTGGGTCAGCCGGTATCTGCGGACGGATTGAACAGGTGAAGTCTCAGTTTGTGATCCTGTTGCAGGGTTCTGACCTCAAATATCGCCTGTCCATTCTCCCCGCAAACCTGCTGCGTAACTCCAGCACTTTGTGTTCGGGTCAATGAGCATCCTGCCGTTCTGGGGTGGAGCAAGTAGTTTTAGTTTAGTTTAGTTTAGAGGTACAGCGTGGAAACAGGTCCTTCGGCCCACTGGGTCCGTGCCGACCAGAGATCCACGCATATTAACACTACCCTACACACACTAGGGACAATTTTTACATTTACCAAGCCAATATACCTACATAGTAACTCTGGCCAAACCGAATGGTATCAACAAGCAGCAAGACAGCAGGCTGTTTGGGTCATTGTGTCTGTCCCCGCTCTTTAAACAAACTGTCTAATTATTCTGGATACACAGGAGAGAGCAGAAGTTGAAACCTTGTTGAAGTATTGACCTGCTGGAAGAACTCGTTAGGTCAGACAGCATCTGCGTCAACGTTTCGGGTTGAGACCCTGCATCAGGACCTGATTATTCTCCTTTCGTTCTCCACCCACCAAGCCTCCACCAACAGCTCTCCAGCTTTGCAGGTATTTATCCAATTATCTCTAGGATGTTACTGTTGGATCTTTGCATTCCAGGTCATACCTTTGGGGAATGTGCGCAAGAGGTTCACCAGGTTATTGGCTGAGGAGTGGGGAAAGAGTATAATTGGCAAACTTGGATTGTTTTCTCTGGAGCATCAAAAGCTGAGGTTGACATGATAGAAGTATATAAAATAATGAGATGCAGAGACAGGGTCAACAGTCAGAACCTTTATCCCGGGATAGAAGTAATTTACTAGAGGACACAGATTTAAAGTGAGGCGGAACTTTAAAAGAGTTTTGAGAATTAAGTTTTTTTACACAGAGTGGTGGGGGCCTGGGACATGCTGCTAAGGGAGGTGGTGGGAGTAGATACAATATAATGTTTAAGAGGCATTTAGGCAGACACATGAATAGGTAGGTAATGGAGAGATACAGATCATGCGCAGGCAGGTGAGATTAGTTTAGATTGGCATCATGGTCGGTATGGGCTGAAGGGCATGTTTCTGCATGCAAATGTTGATACATATACAATGTATACATGCACAACAGCACTCTACAATACATGGCCTGATGTTAACTGAAGGAGAAACCATGGAGTGGAAGTGAAGCCTAGCTCATCATTGAGCAACATCTCTTTAAAATCCACCTGTGTGATTGGGGAGCTTGTTTAACATCTAGGCATTCTACTGGAGGGCCAGTGTGGTTGGATGGATTGAGACTTGATGGTTAAAGAGATGAGAGTTGTTAACCAAGTCAAACTGGTCACTTGTGTCGGGAACTATTCAGTGCATGGGTCCAAGTCAGTACAAACCAGTTCAAATCCAACGCAAGCGTGGGTTCGAGTCTTGCTTTTGATTCAGGCATCCATGTAGGATGTCCCAAGCCACTTTGAAGCCCACCAAGTATTGTCAAAGGATGCCTTTTATTGGTAATTCAGGGAACACGGGTGTCATAGGTTATGGGGAGAAGGCAAGAGAATGGGACTAGGAGGGAGTGATAGATCAGCCATGATTGAATGCTGGAGTAGACTTGATGGGCAATTTCTTTCCTATCTATATTTATGATCTTCTGATCTTATGAACACAACAGACTTGGCACACTGAAGATTTACTCAAACAATGCAAACCATCATCATGTAATCTGACTCCATGATATAGGGATTGGATAGTACTGTCAGCACTAACTTCCCTCCACAACAGACCTATGGGATCCTTGATATTTAGTTTGGGGGGGTTGGGGGGGGGGTGTTGGGACCACGATTTAAGATTGTGTTTGTAAGGTGACGCCTTTGACAACACACCACTCCCTCAGTGAAACCAGAATGATTAGCAGAGATTACATGCTTCACCTATCATTTCCTACCCAGAGATGAGAATTATACAAACTGAGCAAATCAAATCAGACAACGCCCTCTTCCCAGTCGCTGAGCACACTGGTGCTTAACAATGGCTGGCCAACTGAAATTTAGATTTACAAAAGATCTTCTTCATTGAAACCCTTCAAGTAATTTTCTGGGGATAAGTGTTTAAGAACGAACTGCAGATGCTGGAAAATCAAAGGTACACAAAAATGCTGGAGAAACTCAGCAGGTGCAGCAGCATCTATGGAGCGAAGGAAATATTTCCTTCGCTCCATAGATGCTGAGTTTCTCAAGCATTTTTGTGTACCTTCTGGGGATAAGTGTCAGACTCGGGTGTGTGAGGAGGTGTTATTCCCAGGGTTAATTTTGTAAATTCACAGTGAAATGAATGGAGCCCCTAACTGATGAGGGATGATCGGAACTCATTCCAGGGACTGGAAAACCAATCACCAGCCACCGAGAGGAGGGAAACAACCAACTCATAGCAAGAGATTCACGTTTGTGCATCCCATCATCTCCCCATTGGCAAAATCCCTGCCTCACACCCTGATGAACATCTGGAGCAGCCCAGCTGAGGAAACATCTGCCTGTTGATGAGGAGGGGAAGGTTAAAGGTGACATCAAACAATAAACAATGGTAGACACAAAATGCTGGAGTAACTCAGCGGGACAAGCAGCATCTCTGGAGAGGAATGGGTGACGTTTCGGGTCAAGACCCTTCTTCAGACCTTCTTCAGGGTCTCGACCTGAAACGTCACCCATTCCTTCTCTCCAGAGCTGCTGCCTGGCCCGCTGAGTTACTCCAGTATTTTGGGTCTATCTTCGGTTTAAGCCAGCATCTGCAGCTCCTTCCTACACAATGAACAATGGTTGCAGCTTATGGTTACTCACTGCTGGATCAGGGTGCAGCGATGATTCATCCTCACACAGCCGTGGAGGCAATCTGGAAACAGACGGGATGGAGACGAACCCCTCCCATCTTTCACCACTTACATCAACTTACAAAGTCATCAAAGCTCTGTGATGGCCACAAGCAGCATTCACGCTGGTGAACAAGTCTGTATTTCCTTATTAAGGTGATTGGGACTGTTGGGGGGTTTCAGTGCTGGAGAATAAAAAATGTACAAAGCACTTCAACGATCCAGGAGCCTCTACCATTGCATTGGGGTCTCCCAGTTTCCCACCTCGTCTAATCTTGTCCTGGCAGGTTAGTGCACAAAGATGCATCACACGGACATTGTTTGAGAGTGCGTTGAGGTGCGAGAACTGGAAACAATAAGTTCAGAAACCCGACTGAGTCTTGGAAGCAATTTTAAGCTGACCTTATTCTTTGCCTTCTCTGTTCTAAGGCAATCAATCCCAACTTCTTCATAAACAAAGTCCTCAATACCCAGTACCACAGGGAAATATTCCTGCAATAATGACCATAATAAAATATTCTTTAATATGATAATAGAGGCCATAATTACGGCAAAAGTCTGTTCGATGGAGGAAATCTGATATTGAAGGGCTGGAATTAGAACAGGAAAAAGAATGAGCAACACAATTGGCAAACAAATATGTGGAGCACAATAGGAACTATTTAAAGCAGTGTTCAACCGAATGCAGGAAAAATATATTCCATTAAAAATGAAAGAGCAAGCTAAATACTCATGAGACACTGTGGATGACTAAAGACATCAGGAAATGATTAAGGATAAGGAAAGGAGTACACAGAGAACAGGGGAGTGTGTGATAACACAGTGTGAAAGAAGTTAAAGAAAAGAAACACAATTAGGAAGATACAGAACAATGCAATAAAATATTTTACAGACACATCAGTAAAAGTAGGAGGTTGGTTTGGGAATATGGCTGACAAAGACAGGCGGGACACTGCGACAGAGAATTACTGCAAAATCATGTTGAATTTACTAAGCAGGTAGAACAGGCAGACATGATGAGAACTACTGTATGAGGCTACTGATGGACGCACTCATAATGGATAAAAGGGATGTTAAATAAACTGATAAAACCCAAAGAGGTGTAAATTCCTGGTCTGATGGATTGCATCTCACGTTTTAAAATAATCCAGGGAAGAGCTAGCGGAGGCAATGGCACACAGATTTAATAATTCATGTTTAGCCAGAGGTTGGCTATTGTAATCCTACATTTAAGAAAGGGGACAGAACACATTCATTGCATTACAAACCAATCAGTTTAACATCAGTGATACACAAAAATGCTGGAGAAACCCAGCGGGTGCAGCAGCATCTATGGAGCAAAGGAAATAGGCGACGTTTCGGGCCGAAACCCTTCTTCAGACTGATGGGGGGGTGGGGGGGGGGAGAAGGAAGGAAAAAGGGAGGAGGAGGAGCCCGAGGGCGGGGGGGATGGGAGGAGACAGCTCGAGGGTTAACATCAGTGGTAGCATAATAATGGAACCTAACAAAAGAGGAATGAATGGTTAAAGCAAAAAACAAACTGCCGGAGAGAGTCACATGTTCCCACCCCCTCCCTGGTGCTCACACCTTTCTCCAACCATCTCTCACCCCAATCACCCTGCTCCTTCATATGCTCATCTCCCATTTCCCTCCCCCCCCCCCCTCACCCCACCACCTGCCCCCCACTCTTTTCCCACCCCTTGTCCCCTTCCACCCATATCCCTCCCTCCAGCTGTACATGTCTTACCTCCTCTTAGAAGCATAGAAACATAGAAAATAGGTGCAGGAGTAGGCCATTCGGCCCTTCGAGCCTGCACCGCCATTCAATATGATCATGGCCCCTTGTTCTGGATCTCTTCTTATCTGACACTCTTTTGTTTCCTTGTCTCCTGCTCTAGCCTTTGTCACTCGCCCCACCTATATGACAATCAGACCACCCCCCACAAATCCACCTATCACTCGCAAGGCTTTGCCCTGCCTCATCTCTCTTTTGCAGCTTTCTCCCCCTTACTCCAATGAGTCAGAAGGCTCTCCACATGAAATGCCACCTGTCCAATCCCTCCACAGATACCAGCTTACCACCTGAGTTCCTCCAGCACTTCTGAGTTTTGCTCAAGATTCCAGCATCTGCAGTTCCTTATATCTCCAAATGAATAGTTGACACCAGTTTCGAAGAAGAAAATGTTGCTTGACCAAACTTACTGAATTTCTTTGGGAAGGTAACCGAGGGTTGAGACAATGAGAAAATAGGAGATGTTGTTTTTCTAGACTTTCAAAAAACTGAGAAAAAGAAACTCACAAATAAGGTAGGAGAATGCAGAGCCAGGGGACAAGAGTTGCTAGACACGCAGGAAAAATAGCTGTCTTGGAAAATTAGTCGGTGGAGAGGAAACTGTTTCCATGTAACCTTCCAACAGTAACCATACACTATTCTCTTTTAGGAGCACAGACAGTCAATTTCACTGCACTTGGCTACTAAAGTTGAGAAGCAATCAGTTCTATTGGCACTTGTGCAATTATACCCTATTAAACAATGTAACATGCAGTCTTCAGTATTTAGTACATTCAGTAAAATTGAGAGGCATGCAGAGAACGAGACAAAGTGTTGTTGTAATTCAGCGGGTTGAGCAGCATCTCTGGAGAACAAGGATAGGTGATGTATTGGGTCGGGATCCTTCTTCAGACTGATTGTAGGGGGATCCAGCAGGCAATGGTGGACCCTCTGCAACTCCTTGGGTCAGTCATCCCTTCCCACCCTCCCCCTAGGTACTTTCTCCTGCAACTGCAGGAGGTGTGTCTCCTGGTTAGTAACCATCTTAACTCGCCTTCCCATCCCATACCCATCCCATACCCTCCCCCCCCCCCCCCCCCCCTCACCCTGTGCCCCTTCCCTGGACTTGCACCTATTTCTTGCCTTCCACCAACGTTCCTTTCTTTGGCTTCACAATTTGTTATCTTTTCTAGCCTTATCTCACACCTTTTGTCTTTTTATGTCAGGCCTTTGTCCTACTATCTGCCTAGCAAAATACATCCCCACCAGTATCCACCCATCACTTGCCAGGCTTTGCTCTGCCCTTCCTTTCTCCCAACTTTCTTTCTCCTCCCCGTCACCACAATCTGAAGGTCTGAAGGAAGGTCCCTACCCGAAATATCACCTATACATATTCTCCAGAGAAACTGCCCGATCCGTTGAGTTACTCCAGTCCTTTTTGTCTTTGTTTGTAAGTCAGCATCTGCCGTTCCTTGTACCTGCAGGCTGCGGTGATACCTTGTAGAGCCACAGCAGGTTACAGAGAAAGGAAGGATGATACAGTGGGTACAATTTTAAAATCAAGATATTACTGGTCCAAGAACTAATGTGGATTACTAGTCTCTGCCGATGCGAGAATGGGTCTTGATACAAGCTGGCACACAGGCAGGAACGTTGATTGAACCAGAAGAATGAGGTTGGGGTGGTAAAAGCACGATGATATATTAGGAGAGAGCAGCAGCAAAGAAAACTGATTCAGCAGCAGGAGTACAAGCAGAGTGAGTGTCACGGCCCTGTTTAAAGACGTGCTCCAGTTTTCACTGTGAAGGATGACCCCATTCTTTCAGTGAAGTGATCTTGCTCACTCGGGAGATGGTAATGCTACAATGTATGCGCAATGTATTAAATCCCAGCCTGCTTGAGTGGAGAATGGGGGATGGATCTGTGCAGGTTGGAAGAGGTGACACTTGGATCTTAGATCTCCCTGGAATTGCAGAAGGGGAACAAGACGGTGCACAAAAATGCTGGAGAAACTCAGCGGGTGCAGCAGCATCTAAGCAGCGAAGGAAATAGGCAACGTTTCGGGCCGAAACCCTTCTTCAGACCACTGTGGGTGTACGGGCTGTGAAATGCCCTAGGGTGTGACTCTCCCACACTGTGTTAGAATCACAGCATTGGGCACCTTGTCCGCAGAGATGTGAAAGGCCAGGACTGGAGGATGACAGGGACCTCAGACAGTGGCAGGGTTGAAGGAGCTACAGTACCCATAATGTGATTAAAATAAATCCCAAGGCATGTGGCTGAGGTATTATCACTGTCGATACACCAAGCCACAGTGACAAGAGTGAGATCCCTGACAATGAAGAGGTTTCTCAGGCCTTTCAACTTCCCTCTCAGGCTGTGATGGAGCTGGCCTGTAGCGATTGTAGGCGATTCCCCCTGTCCACGCTTATCCATTTCCCTTTCCACACTCTGATCACATGCCACAAATTGGGACCCCAATCCCGTACAATATTAACAGGCTCAACATAAACCCAACAGATCTTTCAGTAAATGATTTTGTGGATCCACAGGGAGTGTGGACTAATGTCTTAACCTGAAGGTAAACCTACTTAGAAAAACATAGGATTTGAATTATACATAGTGCTTGGCCAAATGTAGGTAAGATTTAAAGAAGCACATAAAAATCCTAAATTGGACCGTTCTGAAATGCAATGAACAATTAATGGAGTGGGATAGGGTTACTTAGCAATTAATATAATCTGCAGAGGCTTCATTAACACTCCAGGAAGTGTCTTTTTATAACTACAAGCTGGTAAATAATTTCACAATCCAAAAAGGTTGCAAATTGCCTTTTTGTTTCACAAAGGATCTAGCTCATCTATTAAGTCTTCTCGCAACCTTATTAGGATGGAAATATTCAGTTTCCTAATGAAGTCATAATTTATCCTAGTCCTAAATCACATTTTCCTTTCTGTCCTGCATTGAAATTTCACTGGGGAAGGTAGCATTGACATGACGGGATTCAGTTCAAAGCTGGTTGGTCAAGGTAGCAACAGAACAGTGATGTGATTTTCGGTCGTTCATGTAACCACGGGAGCGTGGCACGCTGAGAACAGTGCCACGGGCTGGAGGAAGGACCTGTAGGTTACGACGCTAGGCCAAGTGCTCTTTTTCCCCGGAATAGATATTCAAGCTTCTCACATATAACATGACCACCAATGCTAGAAGAGTTTAACTCATTTGGCTGGGGAATGGGTGCAGAGTCGATGTACATATGGATGGAGGGGGGAGGTACGTCGAATATATAAGAAAATCACATCAATCCGATAGGCAGAGCAGGCATATGCATAATAAGATACCTAGGAGGAGGGTTAATTGCATCCATTTTAACTCATTGTGTCTGAATAGTCAGGTTGATGAACTTAGACCATTTGAAGGCATATGGTAATATGGCTATCACAGATATATGGGTGAGAGAGGAGTTGGGTTGGTGACAATATACTGGGGGGGAGGGGGGGCAGGGTAGAGCCCTCAGATACTAGGGCAGCACTGTACACAGCGAGGATGGCACAGTGATGCAGAGGAAGATGTGCTGTCTTACAGCACCAGAAACCTGGGTTTTATCCGGAATATGGGTGCTGTCTGAATGAAGTTTGTACATTCACTCTGTGACCACGTGGCTTTTCTTTGGGTGCTCTGATTACTTCCCACATTCCAATTTGTAGGTTAATTGGCTTTGGGGAAAGGTGTGAAAATTGTCCCTAGTGTGTGGGGTATTGTTATCGTACGGGGATGATCGCTGGTTCGCTGGTCAGCACAGACTCGGTGGACAGAAGGGACAGTTTTTGCGCTGTATCTCTCAAGTCTAAAGTAAAGTCTAAAGTTTACTATTGGTATATAATGTTCCTTGGCCTTGATGATTTCTATCCCAAGTTGTTATGGAAGGCAATATGATAGATTACAGAGGCTCTGACAGAGATTTTTAAATCATCACTAGCCACTATTGAAGTTCCAGATGAATGGAGAGCAGCAAATACGGTGCCAGCAGGGATGAGAGGAAAATGACAGGACTGTGCGTTGAACATCAGTGGTAGTGAATTTACTGGAAAAATTCTGTTGGACAAGATTAATCTACACTTGGAAAGTCAGGGATAAATGAAAGTTAGTCTGCGGGGCTTTACTGAGGGAATATCATCTGTGTATTGATAAGGTCCGTGCGGCTGATGTTATCTCATAAGGCCTTTCACATGGTACCACAAGGGACACTGGCCCAAAGGCTAAAGCCCAAGGTGAGCTTGCAAATTGGATCCAAAACTGGGTTGATAGTAAGAGGTAGATGGTGAAGAGTTGTTTTTAGTGTGTGGACATCTGTGGGCAGTGGTGTACCACAGGAATTAGTACTAGAACCTTTGTTATATAGTTTAACAGTTTGGATGTAGGACGTATGATTATTTTGCAGATGATAGGAGCATCATTGGTACAAATAACAGAGATAATCGGATTCTAGAAGATAAAATTGATCAGTTGGTGAGACTGTCCTGGATACTGACATGGCGTTTCAAATGTGGGCGAGGCGCGGACTTGTGATAATCGTGGAGCTTGTGTTCCCTTTGCCGGGGATCGACTGTGGAGAGTTCCAACCGAGGGCCTGTGGACTTCAATTTCATGGAGCACGCGGTCCCCGGTTAGAGACCGATTCAGGAATTCCAAGCCGCGGAGAGTTTCAACCATCTCGACGCGGGAATTTCGATCATCCTGACACGAGGGCTTCGGATCGCCAACTGCGGGAGCATTGATCACCTCGACTGCGGATGGTTCGACAGCCCCGACCACGGGAGAATAAAGAGGGAGAAGATTGGACTTTATTACCTTCCATCACAGTGAGGAATGAGAGGAGCCGCTGTGGTGGATGTTTATGTTCATTTTTATTTTATGTGGCTGTGCGTCTTGTTGCTTTTCACTTAGTATGGCTGTATGGTCACTCAAATGTCACTGTACCGTATGTGTACATGTGACAATAAACTGACCTTGAAACCTTGAGGAATACCAGTTTGGAATTTAATTCTGATGTTTGAGGTGATGCATTTTAGGCAAACTACTAGGGTAGATATATTATGAACTGGACCAAGTGCAGACCCGTTGGGTCTGTTCCAACATGCGGGGGGGGGGGGGGGGGGGGAGGCGGCATGCAGCATCACACACTAACTACCCCCCCCCCCGCACTCACGCTAATAGAGGGGGGGAGGGGGGAGAGAGAGAGAGAGAGAGAGGGGGGAGAGGAGAGGGGGGGGGGAGGGGAGGAGGGGGGGGGGGGGGAGGGGGAGGGAGAGAGGGGGGGAGGAGGAGGGGGGGAGAGAGGGGGGGGGGGGAGAGAGGGAGGGGAGGAGAGAGGGGGGGAGGGAGAGGGGGAGGGAGGGGGGAGAGAGGGGGGGGGGGGGAGGGGGAGAGGAAGAGAGGGGGAGGTGAGGGGAGGGAGGGGAGAGGAGAGGGGGGGAGAGGAGAGGGAGGGGGGGGGAAGAGGAGAGGGAGGGGGGGGGGAAGAGGAGTGGGAGGGGGGGGGGGGAAGAGGAGGAGGGGGGGGGGAAGGGGGGGAGAGGAGGGGAGAGAGAATGCCTTTTTCAACCCAAACCCAAACAACCATTTGCAGGCAATGCTTGTTTACCTCTAACCATATTTTCATTTTCAAACCAAATTAAGGGTACTCGCAGTGCTGTAGACATTTGTCAGTGTCATTCAAAGCTCTGATTGTGGCTCACCACTTGCAGAGACTGATTGAGGCACACCACTTGCAGAGACTGATTGAGGCACACCACTTCCTGGTTTTATATTCCCTCCCTCTCCCTCCAGCGGGGGCAGCAGAGAGAATGGGGTATGTTGTAAAAACATTAATATCTCTGTCAATTTTCATCAACAGGAAAAATCCTCGGCACACATGCGTCGTAGGGGGGCTCTGAGCGAGGTGGCCAAAAATGACTGCCGTAGGTTGCGGCGTACTCTCGGAAACCACAGCACAGAAAGCCAAAACCGGACAATAACAGAGTTTTAGTAATATATAGATGGGATGACCCCAGGAAGTATTGAGGAACAGAAAGACCTTGATGTTCAGGTTCAGAGTCATGTGAAGGTGAGGCAGGCATGAAGAAGGCATATGGGACACTTGCCTTTATTAGTCTGGGGTTAAAGCAGGAGGGTTCTGGTACAACTTCATAAAACATCTGTGGCACGGTGGTGCAGCGGTAGAGTTGCTGCCTTACTGCGCCAGAGACCCGGGTTTGATCCCGACTACAGGTGCTGCCTGTTCGGAGTTTGTACGTTCTCCCCGTGACTGTGTGGGTTTTTTCCGATATCTTCGGTTTCCTCCCACACTCCAAAGATGTACAGGTATGTAGGTTAATTGGCTTGGTGTATGTGTGTAAAAAAAATTGTCCCTAATGTGTGTAGGATAGTATTAATGTGGGGGATGCATATCTGGTCGGTGCAGACTTGGGGCCGAAGGCCCTGTTTCCACGGCTGTATAGAAACATAGAAACATAGAAACATAGAAAATAGGTGCAGGAATAGGCCATTCGGCCCTTCTAGCCTGCACCGCCATTCAATATGATCATGGCTGATCATCCAACTCAGTATCCTGTACCTGCCTTCTCTACATACCCCCTGATCCCTTTAGCCACAAGGGCCACATCTAACTCCCTCTTAAATATAGCCAATGAACTGGCCTCAACTACCTTCTGCGGGAGAGAATTCCAGAGATTCACCACTCTCTGTGTGAAAAAAGTTTTTCTCATCTCGGTCCTAAAATATTTCACCCTTATCCTTAAACTGTGACCCCTTGTTCTGGACTTCCCCAACAACGGGAACAATCTTCCTGCATCTAGCCTGTCCAACCCCTTAAGAATTTTGTAAGTTTCTATAAGATCCCCCCTCAATCTTCTAAATTCTAGCGAGTACAAACCTAGTCTATCCAGTCTTTCTTCATATGAAAGTCCTGACATCCCAGGAATCAGTCTGGTGAACCTTCTCTGTATTCTCTCTATGGCAAGAATGTCTTTCCTCAGATTAGGAGACCAAAACTGTACGCAATACTCCAGGTGTGGTCTCACAAGACCCTGTACAACTGCAGTAGAACCTCCCTGCTCCTATACTCAAATCCTTTTGCTTTGAATGCTAACATACCATTCGCCTTCTTCACTGCCTGCTGCACCTGCATGCCTACTTTTAATGACTGGTGTACCATGACACCCAGGTCTCGTTGCATCTCCCCCTTTCCTAATCGGCCACCATTCAGATAATAATCTACATTCCTGTTTTTGCCTCCAAAGTGGATAACCTCACATTTATCCACATTATACTGCATCTGCCATGCATTTGCCCACTCACCCAGCCTATCCAAGTCACCTTGCAGCCTCCTAGCATCCTCCTCACAGCTAACACTGCCCTCCAGCTTCGTGTCATCCGCAAACTTGGAGATGTTGCATTCAATTCCCTCGTCCAAATCATTAATATATATCGTAAATAGCTGGGGTCCCAGAACTGAGCCTTGCGGTACCCCACTAGTCACTGCCTGCCATTGTGAAAGGGATCCGTTTACTCCTACTCTTTGCTTCCTGTCTGCCAGCCAGTTCTCTATCCACATCAATACTGAACCCCCAATACCGTGTGCTTTAATTTTGTATACTAATCTCTTATGTGGGACCTTGTCGAAAGCCTTCTGAAAGTCCAGATATAACACATCCACTAGTTCTCCCTTATCCACTCTACTAGTTACATCCTCGAAAAATTCTATAAGATTCGTCAGACATGATTTACCCTTCATAAATCCATGCTGATTTTGTCCAATGATTTCACCGCTTTCCAAATGTGCTGCTATCCCATCTTTAATAACTGATTCTAGCAGTTTCCCCACTACCGATGTTAGACTAACTGGTCTGCAATTCCCCGTTTTCTCTCTCCCTCCCTTTTTAAAAAGTGGGGTTACATTAGCTACCCTCCAATCCTCAGGAACAACTCCAGAATCTAAAGAGTTTTGAAAAATTATCACTAATGAATCCACTATTTCTGGGGCTACTTCCTTAAGTACTCTGGGATGCAGCCTATCTGGCCCTGGGGATTTATCGGCCTTTAATCCATTCAATTTACCTAACACCACTTCCCGGCTAACCTGGATTTCACTCAGTTCCTCCATCTCATTTGACCCCCGGTCCCCTGCTATTTCAGGCAGATTATTTATGTCTTCCTTAGTGAAGACGGAACCAAAGTTGTTATTCAATTGGTCTGCCATGTCCTTGTTCCCCATGATCAATTCACCCGTTTCTGACTGCAAGGGACCTACATTTGTTTTAACTAATCTTTTTCTCTTCACATATCTATAAAAGCTTTTGCAGTCAGATTTTATGTTTCCTGCCAGTTTTCTTTCATAATCTATTTTCCCTTTCCTAATTAAGCCCTTTGTCCTCCTCTGCTGGTCTCTGAATTTCTCCCAGTCCTCTGGTAGGCTGCTTTTTCTGGCTAATTTGTATGCTTCATCTTTTGTTTTGATACTATCCCTGATTTCCCTTGTTATCCACGGATGCACTACCTTCCCTGATTTATTTTTTTGCCAAACTGGGATGAACAATTGTTGTAGTTCATCCATGCAGTCTTTAAATGCCTTCCATTGCATATCCACCGTCAACCCATTAAGAATCAATCGCCAGTCTATCTTGGCCAATTCACGTCTTATACCCTCAAAGTTACCTTTCTTTAAGTTCAGGACCCTTGTTTCTGAATTAACGATGTCACTCTCCATCCTAATGAAGCTCAACCATATTATGGTCACTCTTGCCCAAGGGGCCACGCACAACAAGATTGCTAACTAACCCTTCCTCATTACTCAACACCCAGTCTAGAATAGCCTGCTGTCTCGTAGGTTCCTCTACATGTTGGTTTAGAAAACTATCCCGCATACATTCCAAGAAATCCTCTTCCTCAGCACCCCTGCCAATTTGATTCACCCAATCTATATGTAGATTGAAGTCACCCATTACAACTGTTTTACCTTTGTTGCACGCATTTCTAATTTCCTGTTTGATGCCATCCCCAACTCCACTACTACTGTTAGGTGGCCTGTACCCAACTCCCACTAGCGTTTTCAGCCCCTTAGTGTTTCGCAGCTCTACCCATAACGATTCCACATCCTCAAAGCTAATGTCCTTCCTTTCTATTGCGTTAATCTGCTCTCTAACCAGCAACGCTACCCTACCTCCTTTCCCTTTCTATCTATCCCTCCTGAATATTGAATATCTGTCTCTAAACTAAACTAACCTAAACTGTATTGGTTAGGACACAACTTGACAGACATTGCCAAACATTGGGAAAACTAGATTGCTCTAAGGAGGATGCAATGAAGCAGGATGGAGTGTTTCATCTATCAGGTGAAACTAGATTGGCTGGGTTCGATTTCTGTAGAGAGGGGAATTGAGGACTGACCTGCAGAAGTGTACAATATTATGAGGGGCTCGATAGGATAGATAATGGGAAACTTTCCCATAGCAGAAATGGCAAACATTAAAGGGCATGGATTTAGGGTACTCTGTGGAAGAATGTTTTCACCCAGAGGGTGGTTGTAATCTGGAATACACTGCCCAGAGAGAGTGGCAGAGGCATGTACTCTCACAACATGGACCAAATATCGAGATCAGTTCTTGAATTGTCGAGGCATGGTGTTAATAAATAGGATTAGAAGGGAAAGGCCCAGACCATCACACAAACCTTCCATCCACATCACACTGCCTCGGCAAGGCCACAGCATAGTTAAAGATGAATCTCACCCCGATCACTCCCTCTTCTCCCCTCTCCCATCAGTCAAAAGGTATAGTGAAAACACACATGTCCAGATTCAGGGACAGTTTCTTCCCAGCTGTTATCAGGCAACTGAACCATTCCATCAACAACTAGAGAGCGGTCTTGAGCTACTATCGACCTCATTGGAGGCTCTCAGAATTGGACTTTATCTTGCACTAAACGTTATTCCGTTAATCATGTATCGGTAGATTGTGGATGGTTCGATTGTAATGATACAGTCTTTCCGCTGACTAGTTAGCACAAAATAAAAGCTCTTCACAGTACATCTGTACTTGTGACAATAAACTAAACCACTACTACCAAGATATTTGATGATCAGTATAAACTTGGGGAGCTGAACACCTTTTCGTTCTGCTGTATGTCTCTATGACTATATTTTTGGATATTTTATGCATTCATTCGGATCAGCATGGGCTCAGATTGGGTAACCAGATCCACAGCGAGGTCATGCAGAGAGAGTTGGGAACAGCTCCCTGTGCAACCTGCGTTCTCCCGGCCATTTGCTCGTTTAAAGTCCCACACTGTGTGAACCTCAGTGCATTAATTGACCAGTAGCTGTGCCAATCTGATCCATCCCCTCGTTCGATCCACCAACCGCAGTCCAATCCAGTGCAGTCCAATCCACTCCCTAGTCCAATCCCAGCGAGCAGCAGGGCTGGGAGTGTTCCCGGAGGTCGGATGGGCCGTGGGAAGCAAAGGGGGTCCCAGTGTGGAGGGGGTGGGGCTGCAAAAACAAAGAAGGACCATTGGGGACTGTAATGAACACTGAAGAAGGGTCTCGATTCGAAACGTCACCCATTCCTTTTCTCCATAGATGCTGCCTGTCCCGTTGAGCTACTCCAGCTTTTTGTGTCTCTCTCTGAACACGTAACTTTGTTGACACACTATACATACGACTCTTTGCTGGTGTATGGTATGCAAATCAAAGAATTTCACTGTAACATGTCACATGTGATCATAAAGTATCAATCAATCCATCCCAGTCTAATCCACCTCAGTCTGATCCATCCCATCCACCTCAGTCTGATCCATCCCAGTCCCATCTACTCCAAGGACAACAGTGATCTAGGATGGGTGACCCGAAGCCCACCCCAACAGACAGGATGGGGGGCCGGGGGCCAAAGCCGAGCAGCCGGGTACAAGGTGGGGGTCTCTGGAGCACTGTTGTTGCCAGGCCTGATTACCAGAGCTCAGGGTGAATTATCCAGTCTGGGAAGGATGATGCAAAGATCCAGTGGAGTGCTCGCTGCCTGAACCCCTGCATTTCCCTTGCATCCCCTCTCTCTCCACCCCCCATCCTAGTCATCATACTAGTTACACTGCCACCCTGTTGAGTTTAGAAGCATAGAAAATAGTGCAGGAGTAGGCCATTCGGCCCTTCGAGCCTGCACTGCCATTCAATATGATCATGGCTGATCATCCAACTCAGTATCCTGTACCTGCCTTCTCTCCATACCCCCTGATCCCATGATCCACAAGGGCCACATCTAACCCTCTTATATATAGTTTCAGTCTGTATAACTCATATTCACCTATCCCACAGCCAACAATGGACCATTGTGGGCTCCATTGTTCCTTGATCATCGTTGCTTTTTGAATATCTTTCATTCATTTGTTCTCTGTACCTTCCATTTCTCTCGTTTCCCTTTCCCCTGACTCTCACTGACAAGTGTCTCGCTCCGAAACGTCACCTTTCTCCAGAGATGCTGCCTGACCTGCTGTGTTACTCCAGCTTTTTGCGTCTGTCATTGTTCTACCTGGTGTGTTGGAGCAGCTCTCCCGCACTCTGCACCGCCTGCCCTCTGTCTCTGACACCAGTCCCCCAGCCATCAGAAGAAGAGACTCCAAGAGTCTCCCCCTCCATGCAGATCATCCTTCATGAAGCACCCGTAATCTCTCCTTGTTCTGGGGTTCTGGTTCCTCTTGGTTAGTTAGGAGCTGCAGGGTGAGCTCTCTGTAGCCCTGGTGGGTTGGGAGGGGACTGGTGTGCCGGCAATGACACCCGGCCCGTGGAGGAAGAGCCTCTCTGCCTCGGATCACTGCTCTGGGTGAAGATTCACAACTGCATCCGATTGGGTTGGGGGGGGGGAGTATCTTGAAACCTTTATATATCTCAAAACTTCACAGAGACATTGCCGAACCAGGCCCTGATGCAAACAGTCAGGATATTGTCTACAGTGCATCTACAGAGTGGTGCTGTGTGCCTCTCAAGCCTCATTCATCAGAGTGCACGATGTACACTCTCCAGGTTGGGGTCTGTGGGCTGGAAAATTCCTCCCCAATTCCAGCACTTCCCCTGGCCGGGATTGAACAGTAACAAAGAATCCATTAGATATTCAGAAAATATGGGCTTAAGTATTAGATTAAACTGAAAAACTAAACTGATTAAAATTAAAGATTAATCTGTCTAGACACCAACTCTAAAGTTACAGGTTGTCCAGGAATGGCAAGCGCTCCTCTGATTAAATCACTCACCTCAGTTTGCTGAATCAAATCAAGTTTAATATCATATGACCAGGTATATGAGGTGCGGGTAGGATGAAAATCTTGCTTGCAACAGCATCACAGGTACATAGACTCCTTCAACACATAAGACAGACACAAAATGCTGGAGTAACTCAGCGGGACAGGCAGTATCTCTGAAGAGAAGGAATGGATGATGTTTCGGGTCACCCATTCCTTCTCTCCAGAGATGCTGTCTATCCCACTGAGTTACTCCAGCATTCTGTGTCTGTCTTCGATTTAAACCAGCATCTACAACTCCTTTCTACACATACAAACATAAATGATATATCGATGAGTGTGAAAAGAAAAAGACTGTGCAAAAAATCAGTATAAATATATACAGTTAGAAAACAAGTCAATGGAAGAGCAAGAGTGGGTCTGTGGTGTTCCATTGCTGAGGTAGGATTAGGATTTTGTGGGTCATTTCAAGAACCTGATATTTGTAGGAAAGTAGCTGTTCCTTAACCTGGTGTTGCGGGACTTCAGGTTCCTGTGCCTCTTGCCCCATGAAGAAGAGAGAATGGTCTGGGTGGTGAGCATCCTTGATGATAGATGATGACCTTGAGGAAACACCTGATTTAGATGCTTTTGATGTTGGGGAGAGCTGTGCCCATGATGGACTGGGCTGAGTCCACCACTCTCTGCAGCTGCTTGCATTCCTGTGCATTGGAATTGGCAAACCAGGCCATGATGCACCGTCAGGATATTTTCTACAATGCATCTAGAGAGGTTTGTTAGAGGTTTGACCAGGAAAGATAGTGATAGTTTTCAAATCAGGATGGTGTTTGACGTGTTTGGGAACCTAGAGGTGGTGGTGTCCCCGTCCTTGGCTGGCAGAAGTGGCAGGTTTGGAGGCAGCCAGTGGAAGGAATGGCAGTGCTTACTATAGACAATGCAGCCACTGGAGGTTATAAATGTTTAGTGCAGTGAATGGGTTACTGCTTCATCCCAGGTGGTTCCAGCAGACTCCTGACATACGTTGTAGTTGTTGAAAAGGCCCAGGAGTATCAGGTGAGTCACTCACTGTAGGGTCCTCAGTCGTGACTCTGGCCGACACAGTATTCCTTGACAGACCAATGCTGGCCCAGGATGGCGATGGAGATGGCAACATCATGGAATGTCAGGGGCATGTGGTTAGACTCGCTTGTTGGAGATGGTCAGTGTCTGACACGTGTGTGTGATGCTAATTCTCAACCATACGCATATCTCCCTTTGTAAGTTTGGCTCTTGACTGATAACCTCTCACCGTCTTTCCATTCACATTGGAGCCATTGCTGGGACAGATGAAGAATCTGAGGCATGTGTTTGCTAAGTTACGTGATGTGGCCAGCCACCTATCTCACAAACCCTGTTTCAGCTAAGAAGTTGCACAATTGAGAGTTAAGGGCCTGTCCCACTTAAGCGATTTTTTCAGCAACTGCCGGCGAATGTCATACTCATAGCAGGTCGTCGAAAACCCGCTGACTGGACCCCCCCTATGACAATGTCTACGACAATGTCTATGACAAGCTACAACAACCTATTACCTAGTCGACATCAAGCTACGGCAAGGTACCGACAACCGGCGACCTATTAGGACATCCACCTACGACCACACCTACGGCAACCTACGTCCACCTGCGACAAGCTATGACAAGCTGCGACCCTGTCGGCAACAACTGAAGACAATTCAGTCGCCGGTATCTGTGGCCGGTTGACGTAGGTTGATGTAGGTAGTCGCCAATGGAATTCACCAAAGTCAGCATCGGCAACAAACTATGTCACCTGGCGACAACCTACGTCATCCTGGCGACAACCTACGACAGCACCTACGTCAGGAGAAGTCATGCTACACTCATTGGTATCAAGCTCACTGTTGCCGAAATGTTTTGAACACTTCAAAAGTCCAGCGGCAACCAGAAAACGCTACGACTCTTTATGAGACTATTCATGACCATACAGGTGACACCTCGGCGACCATGTGGCAACAGCCTAGTCGCCTAAAAAATTGCCTAAGTGGGACAGGCCCTTTATGCTCCAGCCATCAAGGTACTGCACTGATGGGAGCATCAGTGTGTGCACCATGGCTGCATCTCTGTGCAGTCCTCTATGTTGCTGTGAAAAACTGAGAGGAAGAGCTTTTCTTTGGAGAGATTACATAACCTGGCACCCCGAACAAAGACTTAATTTCCCCTTTTCACCTTCAAGAATTTAGTGAGCATAATATAAATTTCAGCTGTCGTCTCCCACTGGTTAATATCTCTGAGGGTTGAATTATTATGTTTGTTCTTCCCCACCCTACCTTCATGCAGTCACAGGGCAAATTCCCCACCACTGTGCAACATACCCACAGCTGCATTTGCAAAGTTAGCATCCACTAACCGGTCACTAATTCAGTCACAAACCAGATAGATGGAGCTACAGTGAACAAAACACAAAGTGCTGGAGTAACTCAGCGAGTCAGGCAACATCTGTGCATGGACTGAATAGGCAACATTTCGGGATGTAACCCTTCTTCAGACTGCTACTGAAGATCTACTACAATTAAACTGAATGGTAGAATAGGCTTAATGGGCGGAAAGGTCAGTCTTTCCATTACATGCAGTTTTTTTTATGGTGAGGAAATTAATATAAAGAAAGCCCACATTACTTTAGTATCAAGGCACCCTGTTACCAAGCGCTAGATGAATA
The DNA here is from genome assembly GCF_028641065.1 of Leucoraja erinaceus. Taxonomy (NCBI): domain Eukaryota; kingdom Metazoa; phylum Chordata; class Chondrichthyes; order Rajiformes; family Rajidae; genus Leucoraja; species Leucoraja erinaceus. Next base: position 39,175,590 of record NC_073383.1, read on the forward strand.
ATCAACAGGAATTTCAATGGAAACTTTGTTCATGGTTTGCATTTTTTTAATTACGTGTTCATAAATTGCACACATCAAAATAAAAAAAGGACAAGCCATATATCCCAGGCCGAGCATATTCTACTGTATTCCACACATATTACATTCTTAAATAAAAATGCTCCACATAACAAATTTTGCATAGATATCTTACAATACCAATTTAAAAAAGAATTAGGAAACAGACCAGTAACAAAAATAAATTTTTCTTCTGTTAATAATTTTGTAACATTAACGTACTACCATCATATAATACAAAGAATATTTTTTCCTTAAGACTCTTTGTACAGTAAAACTGACAAACAGCAGAACAGAAAAAGAAAACAAACAATAGAAAAGGAAGACAAAGAACAAAACATACAAAAAAAATGTTTTTGGGGGCAGGTGCATGGGACTCCAATGATCTAAGCAAGGGCATCTCACGCTTTTCGAGATCCAATCATTTCTACCTTCTTGAGTCCAATATATATTCCCAAATATGTCACTCCCTTAATCTACCATACACTAATGTACTGGTAAGTGTTTCGAGTGGATGGGGTCAGATTTTCACACCTGCTTTGGAGTTATAGAATGAATGTATTCAACTGACAGAGAATACGGGGAGCATTGTGTTGGATGGGATTAGCGCAGTTGAGGAGCGTGGGACTAGTAACTGCACGCTGGCACTGGAGAAGCCTCCTGGAAAAGCACTGCGTCATCTGTCGTTAGAACAATCCTGGACAGTGAACATTACAATTGCAAGCCCATCCCCTCCATACCCACCAAAACCATCCCCACAACCAACTTCCTTCCAAACTCTAATTATTTCAGCTGCCATACATGGGGTGCACCAAATGGAAGGGGAGGATTGCCAGGAAATAGTAAGGGGGGAGGGGGGGGGGGGGTGCAGCAGAGATTTCAGAGTTACGATAAACTCTACATCTCAATTTTTCTCCATCATCACAGGGTAGGGTTACCGACCCTCTGGGATTGCCCTGAATGTTCCAGGAACTGAACAATGACCTCCCTCAGGAGCCGCTATAAGCACAGGAAAAGAACCATATTTTATACACATGCGCACAGCCAGACTCCTGCAGATAGAGTTGCTTCGCGATCCAAACAAATGTCCCAACCCTCCAATGCAAACACATAGACGCACAAAATAAAATAACTAACCCAAAGTAAAGTAACAGGACAAGGAAACAGAAAATATATAGAAACAGGAGTCAGAGTGGAGTAGGTACCCTGTATAGAACTGACCCTAATCCATACCAATAATAAAAACACAATTAAACAGCTGAAAGACGTGGTTATATTTGATCCCTCGATTATAAATGTAAAGCCTTACGTTGGCATTAAAGAATTATGCACCAGAACACAGGAGACATATTTTCAACTGAAGTTTGGCCTAAGACAATTCCAAGAAGGTCGCCTTGGATACATATTAGGCTTTGTTGTTATAGTTCAAAGGCAGGAAATTGGAGAGGGCAGAGACACGAGGGGTAGATCAGTGTTTACACATGAATATAATAGTTGCTCTCAATTAACAAGCTTGCTATTGTGAACATTATATTTATCGAGGTTAGGCCTGGCCCCGACCAGTGCCTGCTGTATATCACTCTCCCATCTTTGGGCTGGCTACACTGCTGGTAGGCAGGGTTACAGGACCCGGAGAAAAGGAGGGCAAGACCATTACTTGCCATTCACCACCTCACCCCTGCCCTCCAACGACAGGGAGGAGGCAACCTTCTCCCATTGAAATTGGAGCCTTGCCCTGTGAGGATAATCAGGCATGAAGCTCAACTGCAGGAACTAGATCTTTGGGAGACTGTTGCATGCAAATATCTGCGGAAATGTCAAAGGGTAAATCATTAACTGTCTTTGGAATTTTTCATTGCCTGGTATCGGTAAATTAAGGGTAGTTGGAGAGGATGCTCGACCAAGGCAAGATGTGGCCCGGACAGTTTCAGAAACCATTGTCCAGTTTCCAAGTGGCCAGCGCAACTGGTGTACAGTGAGGATGGGCAAATCAAGTGACCAGTGGCAGGATGTTTGCTGATCACGTGGCAAAGGTCAAGAAGTATGAAGGACCAGAATTGGCAACCATGGTGCTGCAGGTCAGAGGTCACCGTGAGTGACTGTGCTCGATCTCCACTTTCTAGTGGAAGGCAGTCAGCAGGCAATGGTAGACCTCAGATTCAGTGGACAACATCGACTGTCCTGTTACCTCACGGAGCCGAGGGTTTGCAAGGATGCCAAGTATTGGGGTGGGAGGGGAGGAGCCAATAAGAGTGAGGCAGAGGGCATTCTGCTATCTGGGCTCTCTGTAACCCGGGCCCATCTGCAGTAACACAGGGCTTCCATTGGGCATGTTGGAGTGTTGACAAGGGAAGGCTCATGAACCAACGTGCCTGATCCAGAGATAGAAGGCATCAGGAAGATGCTGAGCCGAGGGCAGGCTCAAGGAATTGGGGCCTTCTGGTCAAATCCTGTTGTAACTCTAAAACGCCACTGCTGCTTCTGTAGTAAGGCTGCAGGAGGGGAGCAGACAGCAGCACAAGTGTTCTCAGAAGGGAGGAATAGTGTGTGGCTTTGGGCTGAGGAGGACAGGTGGGTAAGGGCTGGATAGACATTGTTGTGAACTACTAACCCCCCCCCCCCAATTACATTGGCTTCAATACAAGGTTAATCATCGGGAACCAGCCAAACACCAGGACTTGGAAGCCAGGGTTCGAGGGAGAGGAGTAAACACCATTAATAACAGGCCGTTGGCATTGAACGGCTTGAAGGGAATATTCGGCACAATTGGCATATTTGGAACCAGGAAAGTGAGAAGATATAACAGTACATGACAGCCCCGACTGCCCCTCCCTCCCACCCGGGGAAATGATTGAGACGCAAGTTCCCAGTGCTAATGCCCTGGAGGTGCACCAGCAATTCTGCTTGGAGTGCACCACTCAACAATGGTGGCCAGTGCTCTGAGATACTGCTTCACTCACTCTGCGGACTGTCCATCGACAGTGTTGATGCACAGACTCAACTGAGCCACGAGCTCAGGGTTCTTGCAAGTGCAATGAGCTAGGAGAGTGAAAAATCACCAATCGCCATTTAAACTGGTTGTCATGGCAACTGAAATCTAATCGATCCGATTGGGCATTTTCGTGTTGTGGCTCTATCAGTGTGACTACTTGATAGAGGAAATATCCAATCAAAATCTTGGACTGATGGAACGCACAAATCCATCCGGAAGGATCTGTCCAAACAAAGGCTGGATTTGACATCCAAAAGAAAAAAAAAATATTCAGTTACAAAAAGGGAATTATCTCAATGGAATGGGGTGAGAACAATGAGAGGTGGACAATTAATGAACCAAATCCTCCATTTCCAAACTTGCAATGGTTCTCAGTCACCTCCAGCAGTTTGCAAAATGATGATAGGTTTGGGCAAAACCTTCGCCTTTCTCGGCGACGTTGTGGGTAATATTTTGGCGGATCAGAGAGGGAAAATAACCACACAGAATAAGACATAGATAACATGAGGCAGAGAGAGAGGAAACACAATAAATATTCAATCTATATAATATAATAAACACTGGTGTTCAGATTTCTGAGCTACTGAAAATGTCCAGGAAAGAGTTCCAATCATTGTTCAGTGAAACAAAGTGATACTTTCAAAAACAAATACAACTTGCCCGTTTGGATATATTCAGCATGGTTCAGGTCTCCAAAGGGAAATTAAAGTGTCAATTTAAAAAAACAAATGCCTGCCAGTTGTGTTTCCCCCCCCTCATAATCTACATTGAAAGAATCCCCCTCCCCTCCCCTCCCATACCTCAGAAACAAACTAAGCCAGTAAGAATGGAACATGGTTGGTGAAGGTAGACCTTACTGGGATATCCAAGGTGCGTGTGTGTCCCTTACTGTTTGATGGTTATCGTGAGTGGCTGGCCAAGCTGAGAATGGTCGAAGCCTCCAGAAGAGCTGTTAAGGGGAGCAACTGGAGGTCTGTTGGGTGCCTTGTAGGTTGATGCCTCCGTGGATGAGGGGCGGCAGTCTGGGACCTGCACTTAGGTAAGGCACGATTCTCAGTGAGGCAGGGCCCTTGCGGACTCTCGTTGGTAACACCTAGCAAGTGTGAGTTGGGTTGAGGAGAGTCCAGACACAGTAAACTGCCCACGCACCATGGTTCAGATCTAGTGGGTCTAACTTTGGGGCAAGGCATAACCCAGCGGTCAAAAAGAAAATAGTCTGGTAGCCCGGATACAGGGAGGTTAATGAAAGCTGAGGGTGGAACAGGCTTTATCGTTTAATTCCTGCTATGATGCACAGGTACCTTAGCATTTTACACACATCTCTTTCCCAGTTAGCAAGGACGATGGCTCACCTCTGGTTCATTAATTGGAAGGAAGGATTTTTGGCCATAGCTCTCTCCTCTCCATCTACTATTGATGGGGTTGGCGCAGTTGGGTTTGACAACCAGAAAAGCCGACACAAGCCCAGTTGACCAAGGATCTGGTCAAACTGTGACCCAATGTCTTACCCATTGTAAGGAATTACCCAGTGCTAGGCACCTCCCTGAAAGCCATCTACCCTATCCCTTCCATTAGAAACGTTCATCAGGGAACACTCTTCCCATCAACAGCAGCATGGCTATCATGATACCAGGTGTTTATTGACCAAGGCAAGGCCACAAGAATGGTGGAAGGCTCGGGCCAGGTGTTAAGACCGGGTAGGCTGGGAGTCACTGTGTTCCCTTCAACTCTAGTGGGCGGGTCAGTGGGCACCAAACAAGTCCCTGGTTCCAACAGTGCAGTGAATATCCGTGGTGTAACCAGTGATGAGTGGGAAGGCCTGTGGAGGTGTGGTTGGGAGAAGGGTCCGGTGTTCCTCGATGCTGGTTGTTTATCCCATTCTTTGGTTTGCCAGGGTGGCCTTGAGCTGTGCACCGTTGACACAAGGCAGGCAGCTGAAGGGGGGGTGGACTTGGCACGCCGCTGCCATCAGAAACTGACTTAGTCACCGTGCTTCCGATCGAAACGGAAAGGGAGAAGGCGAGGAGGCCAGAGATAGGAGAGAGGTTGGATGTGTTGGCACATCAACCAAAAGTTGGAGCATCACAACGGGAACACGTGTTACTTAAAGGGAAGAAGGGAGGGGACGGCAGTATCCTTTAAAGCTACAATGGCAACAGGTCCCTGATCCACAATGGTCAATTAAGCATTGCCCTTTACAAATAGAGGCAGAGGTTGAAATCCCCTTGAATGAGCGTTTTCAGCAAGCCCTCCTCCTCCCCTCCCACCTATTAGAAGCTGTCTACACAGCCTGGGTCATTTATCAGCCAGACATTTGTTAAGTCATCCATCCACATCCATCCCATCCCAGCGCAGCCCAGAGTTTTCGGAGCAGCACTTGGGGAAGTGTGGCCGGGTCGGGATGTCACCGGGGACTGCCCACTGTTCCGGGGCGTTTCATGTGCGTGAGGAAGGTTGAGGAAAGGGGTAGTGGAGGGATTGTGGGAACGGCCTGTCAGCGACCTTCAACGTCATCATTAAGATGTTCCCTTCAGAGCGTGCCCAAGCGGGTGTCCCGTCCTGCAACAGTCACAACAGTCACGGAGAAATCCACAAGAAGTTGGCATTGTGCAGAGCCGATGCCATACCCTGGTCGCGATCACCATTGCTTCCGTTTGCAACTCCTGCCAGTCAGTCTTCTGAAGCCTGCCGTTGGCCGGTGTGTATGTGGAGCGGAGCAGAGAATGTTGGAATCCACAGTTAGGAGGCCGGGTGATGTATGCGTCCACACCGCAAACGCTTGGCAAAGTGGTGTCAGGTTTGTAATCCCCTTTGGTTTCCATGGCAACAGAAATCCAAATGCATTGTAAATCAGCAACTGTTTGGCAGTGTCTAATCGACTGGGTAAGGCAAGGCCAAGAGAGAGAGAGAGAGAGTGTGTTGTGTTTGCATCTGGAGTTAAGAGTGCGCGCGCACGGGTGTGTATGCACACATGCTCACTGCAACATGGCAATAAGGCAACCGTATGTCTGTGCTCTTCGCAAAGAAGTCCGTCTCCCGTTAACAGTCATGCCTGTCCTGTGGGTCCTACCCTCGGCTCAGACATGTCTCTTCATGTGAAGGGCCAGGTGATCCGACCGGGAGAAACATCTAGGAGAGAAACAGAAGGAAAGCCGGTGGCATCAAACACACACTTTGCAGCTGGCTCACCCCCTTCCCTCCTCCCCCGACCAGCCTCATCCATAGGAGGGTCAACGTTCCTCTGGCCCAGTACCAGGCAGACGTGTTATCCCTCTCTTCAGAACTCCGCCATGTGAACCTTTAGGGAGAGCTGTCCAGGGCCCTCCCAGGCCCCTAACAGGGCTGTACGGTTTTGCCCAACTCTGTGGGATTGAGAACTCTTTGGAAGTTTCCAACAATTAAAGACAAACATTCAGCATTAAGCAAAAGGTCTTTGGGGCATTAAATACGTTGAGTGCCAGATACAGTCCAGTAAAGTCTGATCAAAGATAGTCCGAGGGTATCCAAGTGCCTGAATCATCCGACCAACAATTAGAGAGCAGGCCTGAACTACTATTTACCTCATTGGAAACCCTTGGACTCCCTCAGACTATCTTTGATCGGGCTTTATCTTGCACTAAACAGTTATCACATTATTCCCTTAATCATGTATCTGCACACTGTGGATGGTTTGATTGTAATCATGTATAGTCTTTCCGCTGACTTGTTAGTATGCATCAATGCTTTTCACTGTACCTCGGTACACATGACAATAAACTAAACTCATAGCTAAAACCCTAATGACTCCACTGTACTGTGATCGTGAGGTCGGAGTACGGGGGAAGAGAGATGGGAAGAGAGGTTGGGAGTGAATTGTGCCGGGAAGCGGCAGAAGGGACTGCTTGCAGCGTGACCACCAGCCCGTGATCTCCCCCCCCCCCCGCACTCTCTCCGCTCGCAGACACGGTCGCAGCCGGCTCCTCACCTGTCGCAGTGGTTGCATTTGAAGGGCTTGGCTCCCGTGTGCTTCCGATAGTGTCGGGTCAGCTCATCACTCCTTGCAAATCGCCACTCACAGCCTTCCCAGGAACACTTGTAGGGCTTCTCACCTGTGGGGACGGCAACAAGCCAGGGCTGGGGGTTAAACAGGAGGACACGGGGAGGGAGTGCGCACACTTCCCCTGCACCATGCAGGTAAGCCCAGGATCCGGAGAGCACTGCACCAAAGGCAGTCCCATGCCTGGAGTGCACAGCACCAGAGTGTAGTTTTGGGTCTGCAGTGCACAGCACCATATAACAGTCTCTGGTTTATACATCAATGCACCTCAACAAAGATGTAGGTATGTTACAAAACCTAACTGAGCGTTGTTTGAGAATCTGTCCCAGCCCCGTGTGAATGATTTTGGCGCTGTTTAGAGGGGGCGGGTTTAAAACGCGATTTTTACTAGGCTGTTGCAATCGAAAATGTTCAGCCTAGTAAATCATTAACGGAAAATCGCTGAAAGACCCCGTCGCAAAAGGTATTATTAGTTTTTATGGCCTTGTATAATAGTTATAGTAGTTTAAAAATCACTCTCTCAACCCACAACCTCTCGCAGCCCCAGGGTTTTATAAAGCAAACAATTAAAGGTATGTACCTTATTTTTACATTAAAAGGGGCTTCTTAAGAACCCTGTATATAAAATTTTCTATAGCGAATAGTTCATTTTGGGCTCTTTATATCCCGCAGTATTTTTCTGGGCATTTGAGGGCACAAATCCATTGCAATGTGAACGTTCTAAACCAGCGCGTTCACAGGAACCCACTAGAAAGCTGATTTAAATTTACTTTAATTTACAGCAATTGAACACTAAATTCCTTCCATTTGGCCTATAAATTGATGTAAATGAGATTTAAAAATCATGTTTTATTGTGAATTATTTGTGAATATTATTTGGACACTTAGGCTATTTAAAAATGTTAATCATTTATTAAGAAATGGATAGATGTTTAGATCTAGTAATTGAAGTTTGAAATTAGCTACAATTGGGTAACTAACTAATTATATGCTTTAATTTCAGGTCATCCAAGTAAGATTATTTTATATTTGTTTCAGAATGGTTCAATCTATAATAACTGAAAATTTCATTCAGTTCTCTTAATTTTTGAGAAGGTTATGGGCTTTTGACTGTTCAAGATCACAGCTTTTTTTGTTATGTCCATAGAAAATCAATAGGGAACAAGATGCTAATTTCCGAGTATGAAAATGGCCATAACTTTTTTATTACTTGAGATATGAAAGTGAATTAGGTGTCAAATTAAACTTATTGTTATGCTTTATCTGATGGGATAAATTGCAGACTTGATTTTTTAAATCTCAAAATTTTGTAACATTGCTAAAAGATGTGCTCTTACAATACACAGCACCAGAACACATACCCGGGTATACAGCACAATACACCAGAACATGGTTCGGAGCACGCGGTACATTACACCCGCATGTATTCCAAGGCATGCAGTACACTGCACCAGAGTGCATTCCCAAGCCGACAGGATAAGGCACCCTGCTGCAGACCCGTTCAGGCCTACGGTTCACAGTATCAGAGTACAGCCCCTGTAGTGCAGCATTTTGCGCTACAATACAGTACTAACTTTACATAACTCAATACAAGAATACATACTGTACCTGGGCCAACAGAGCACTGCACCAAAACACAGCACAAAACCGAGGCGAAAATACAGCAACAAGTCAACAGTGTATGGCACCAGAATACACAACACACTCTGCCGTGTACAGAGCTTAAATAAAGACCAGGCAACAGTACAAGGTGCCAAACTACAGTTCAAAGCTGCATAGCAACAGAACTTTGTTCCCTACTTGTAGTTCACAGTATAAGAAACAGTACTGGTAAAGAGTGTCAGCTGCCTGAATACAGTCCTGGATCTACACTACACAATACCAGAATATGGTCATGGTCATAAAGGACAAAAACAAACCCTTCGGCCCATCTAGTCCAAGCTGATCAAGATGTTCCAGCTGCTAACCCCATTTATCCTTGTTTGGCCCATATCCCTCACATACCTCTCCTATCCACATACCTTTCCAAGTGTCTTTTACAAGTTCTTACTGTATCTGCCTCAACTACCTCCTCTGTCAGCTCATTCCATATGAGGTGCAACTTCGTGAAAGTTCCACCTCAGGTTCCTGTTAAATCTTTCTCCTTCCACCTTAAGTCTGCCTATGCCTTCTCGTTCCGGTTTCTTCTACCATGGGAAAAAGACTGCACGTTCATCTTATCTATTTCCTCATGATGTTATATGCCTCTGTAAGATCACCCCTCAGCCTCCTGCTCTCCAAGAAATAAAGTCCTAGCCTGACCAACCTCTCCGTATGGTTTATGTCCTCGAGTCTGAATAACATCCTTGCCCAACAGTACATTGTACCACAACACAGTCCCAGGTCTACAGTACACTGTACCAGATCACAGTTCAAGACATGTACCAGAATACAGTCTTGTGTCTACAGTACATTGTACCAGAGTACAGAGTAGGCAATTTAAGATCAAGACTTAAGTGGTATTGGGTCACGAAGAGCATTAAGCTGGATATTTGTACCATGTGCATATGGAGTGTGAGGTTCCTGTTTGAGTACCTGAAAAGGCAGCGCTTCAGGTTTAGCTGCATTTCAGCACCGTGCTCCTGATCTTTGGTCACTCAGTACATGGGGTGGGGAGGGGGGGGAGTTTCCCTGTCAGTTTGCTCCTGGACCTAGCCAGGATGGCCATTCACGGGTCCAGGCAGTAGCGGGTTTTGCCCGAGTTGACCACCTGGCCCTCTTCTGGGCTTACATTCATGCCCATGTGTCACTAGAGAGGGAACTCGCGTTGTTCACAGGTACTTGAGGCCTTCTGTGAATGCTGGTCACCGCGGGGGCTCCAGTGCATTGTGGATACAGAAGGCAATGTTGTAATCTGATGGTCGATGTTTGCAAACTGCATGAATTCTCCCTGGCGATATTGTTTCTGGACCTGGCCAAGGAAAGCGGGCAGTCTAGGGTTTTACCCAAGTCAAGTGCCTCTTCCAGGTTATGTCCGTGCCCATGTGTCCTCGCAGAGGAAGTATGCAATGTTCACGGGAATTCTGGAGGTCTTCAGGGAGTGGTGGGTGCCAAGGGGTCTCGAGTGCATTGTGAATACGGCTGATAATGTTGTCATTTGATGGTTGTTGTTTGTAAGCTGCACTACGAGCAATTTTGATTAACGCACTAGGGGCCGTACAGTGGCGCAGCTGATAGAGCTGCTGCCTCACAGCATCAGAGACCCGTGTTCGATCCTAACCTCAGGTGTTGTCTGTGTGTAGTTTGTACATTCTCCCTGTGATTGCATGGGTTTCCTCCTGGTGTTCCGGTTTCCTCCCACATCTCCAAAAACATGCATGTTGGTAAGTTAATTGGCTTTGGTAAACTGCCCCTAGTGTGTAGGGTAAGTGGGACAACATAGAACTCGAGTGAATGAGTGATCAATGTTTGACGTGGACACGATGGGCCCGATTCAGTTCGATGCACTACTTTGTAAACTGTGAATATGTAAGAAAGGGTCCATGTTAAGGGAAAAAAAAATACAGTGCATTTAAATGCAGTCACCAGCCTCCAACACATTGTTCTGGAGTACAGACCCAGCCTCCAACACATTGTTCTGGAGTACAGACCCAGCTTATAGCACATTGTTCTGGAGTACAGACCCAGCCTGTGGAGCAGTGCACCAAAATACAGTTCCAGACCTAAAGGACACAGAGCTGGCATTTAGTCCTGACTGAAGCACACTTGATTAGTCAAATGTCAGCATTTTCTGGAGGTGAACAGATTCTGAGCATTTCCATGCTGTCCCTCCTGTGGAAAATACTACTCTGGCACCAGTACATCCTGGAAAGGATCTCCATCTATCCTGTGAGAGAATGAAAGGAGTGCTGTTTCCAAGTTTCCCGTCACCAGCGAGCCCGCTTGCCTGCCTGCCTCAGCTGCCAGTTGCTGCACCTGGCTAGTTGGGCAACTGCCAGAGCACCTGAGGCAAACTGATAGAGGAACTCAGTGGGCCAGGCAGCATCTGTGGAGGGCAATGGACAGATACGTTTTGGGCTGGGATAGACACAAAGTGCTGGAGTACCTCATTGAGTCAGGCAGCATCTCTGGAGACAAAGGATGGGCGACGTTTCGGGTGGGGACCATTCTTTAGACCACGGCATTTATTGTCTCGTGTGGTCACAGCTGATCCTGGTGTAGAGGTCAGGAATTCCAGCTGCCTCTTGATTATTAAGATGGTTATTGTGGGAGAAGGTTATGGTTGTGGGAGTCCTGGGACATCGCTCTGGGAGTTCCTAAGGGCATTATTCGTGTCCCAAATATCTTCAGCTGTTACACTTATGACCTTTTCTCTGTCACAAGGTCAGGGGTCGATGATGGTACAAGTCTACTCACAACGACTCAGCAAATGGCGCAGACCTTGCCTGCATGTGGCTAGGCCAAGACAGCATTCAGGTAGAGGATGCGTGACAAGCAACATTGGCACCACAAACTAACAATTACCCTCTCCTATTAGACTTTAGAGATACAGGTCCTTTGGCCCACCCGTGCCGACCAGCGATCACCCCGTACACTAGCACGTACACTAGCACGTACACTAGCACGTACACTAGCACGTACACTAGCACGTACACTAGCACTATCTTACTTTCTGTGTAAAAAAACCTTTAAACGTTGTCCTTCTCACCCTAAAGTTACGCCTTCTAGTCTGACATTTTCACCCTGAGAAAAAGGTTCTGACCATCTATTCTAACTATGCCTCTCATAATTTTACAATTTTCTATCAGGTTTCATCCCAGCGTCCGATATTCCAGAGAAAATACTCTAAGTTTGTCCAATGTTAGACTGAGAAGCTGGGGTGATTCACCTGTGAGTAGGGGAGGCTATGAACAGTCAGGGTGGAGATTTGCTACACTGTTTGGAGTAAGGGCGGACTAGATAAGAACTGCTCCATCCTGGGTAAGAATCACTATCCAAGGCATGCAAAAGTAGTACAAATCATGGGAGGAATAAGTTTCTCTTATTAGAGAGGAGTGGGTATTATTGATCCATGGAAAAGGGATGGAGTGGAGGCAGACTCAACCATTGTGTACAAGAAGGACATTTAAAAGAAAAGCAGATCCCTTAAAGGAAATAATTTGCACGGGTTGGCAAGAGGGCAGTGTATTGAGACTGACTGGAGGTCTCTTAAGGTCTCAATGGCTTCAAACAGTGCTGTTACCAAGAGCCGGGATGCATGGGGTTGACAGGGGAAATGGATGGTGGAGGACAGGAGCAGAGGAAGTGGAGTGCAAGAGGAAAATGTTAGAAGAAGGAGAAAGGATGATTGGAAGGGAAGAGGATGAGAAGAGGAATGGATGAGTGCATGAAAGAGAGGGAAAGCTGTGTATAAAAGAGAGAGGGGCAAGGGAGAGGGGTTCGAGTGAGTGGGAGGAGGTGGTGAGAGAGAGAGATGGGGGGGGTGTGAGAGGGAGAGGGGGGGCACGCGAGAGAGAGAGGTGGTGAGAGGGAGAGGGTGCGCGCAAAAGAGAGGGGGGGGGCACGAGGGAAGGGGGGCCATGAGAGAGAGGGGGCGCACAAGAGAGAGAGAGAGAAAGAGAGAAAAAAGAGGGGTGCGTTAGAGGGGGGGCACGAGAGAGGGAGCACGTAAGAGAGAGAGAGGGAGCATGCAAGACAGAGAGAGGGAAGGTGCGTGAGAGAAAGCGTAAGAGGAGCAGGGGTGGTCACACAAGAGAGGGGGGAGCGAGAGAGAGAGAGCGAGAGGGGGAGAAAGAGAGAGGGGGAGACAAGAGAAGGGAGAGCGAGAGAGAGGGGAGAGTGAGAAGGGAGAGCAAGAGGGGAGAGTGAAAGAGGGAAAAAGAGAGTTGGGCAGGGAGGGGGAGGAGGGAAGGGAGGGAGAGGGAGAGAAGAGGGGAAAGGGGGCATAAGATCAGATTTTGTATGTGTATGCACATGTGTGAGAAAGAGAAAAAGAGATAGAGAGCGAGAGAGCATGCAGAGGGTGGAGGTAGGCAATGTGAAGGTGTTATCGAGAGAGAGGGATGAGAGGAGGAGGAACGAGCTGGCAGAGACAGAAGGAGAGACGCAGACACATCTATCCACACTGCGAGGAGTGATGAGAAGTTTCAGCCTTGTCTGGGGCACTGGATGAACGTGTCAGAGCCCACTGCCATCAGCAGGGATGGAGAGGTGCCAGACTGCATGCTGATTTAATTGAAGGGTTCATCCCCCCACGGGAGGAGTCAGGATGAAGCAGGTCCCAACTCGCAGCTCAGCCAATTACTGCTCCGTGCATGGTGCTGATGCAGTTGCCTGGCAACCCGAGTCTGCCCCCCTCCCCCATCCTCAGGCTGCTGCTCGGACTAATTAAGGGCCTGGCTCTCTCTGCATTGCTGCAAGCTTCTCTCATCAGCTAATTCCCTGGGGCTTGGGGTGGAGAGGCAAGAAGGATTCTCCACGCGGCACTGTAATTTTCGTTCACAGCCTTTAAGCACCTGCCGGAAATTGGGGAAAAAAGACAGCGAGCAAAATTTTTCCTGAGACTTTTGCAACCTTTGAAAAATAAATGAATCCATCAGCTGTGTGAGTGTCAGATGTCATGCTTTCTCAGAACAGATCAAGTCATCTTTGAGCTGAAGAGGATTGGACAGCAAGATCCTTGGCTGAAACACACCGGGGAAGACCATCCATTGCTGAGAGAGAGAACACCCTCCGGCCCCCCTCCCCCCCTCCAGCTTGTGTGGACATCCCAGACTCTCACTGTGATAACCACCATTGCACCACTCCATTGAATATTTATCACGGAATAGGTACGAGAGCAAAAATAGAGAGAACTTTGTCGCTCCTCTTTTTATTGTGCTGGGAATATTTTGTTTCGACCCTAACTAGGATCCTTCATCTGAAGGGTGCACCTCAGTCAGTCAGTGCTGCATCAGCACCTTAAGCTAAATATTCCACTCTTAGCTAAATATTCCACTCTTAACTTTACACCTCTGACTCATTCCAATTTCACTCGATGGATTATTAGAGTAATCGTTAGTCCACATCAATAGTCCAATCCCTAGTTATTTCCTCTGTGGTTTCAAGATTCAAATTCCAGTATATCCTCTGTGGTGTCAAGATTCAAGTCCCACTGAGGAAGCCAGGTATGGGAGCAGGTAGACCTAATTGGCAGCACAGTAGCACAGCTAGTATAGGAAGTCCAGTCTCACAAATTTATTTTGAGGGGACGACAAAAGTAATGATGAGGGTAGGGCCATGGATGTTATCTACAGGGACTTTAATAAAACATTTGACAAGGGCCTCATGGTAGACTGGCCCAGAAGATTAATTTACATGGGACCCTCGGTGTGTTGGATACAAAACTGGCTTGGACAGAGAACACACGGGGGTAGTGATGCAGGGATGTTTCTCTTACTGGAGGTCTGTGACCAGTGGTGCTCCGCAAAGATCAGTGTTAGGAAGGAACTGCAGATGCCAGTTTAAATCGAAGATAGACACAAAATGCTGGAGTAACTCAGAGGCACAGGCAGCATCCACAAAATGCTGGACCTGCTATATCTGAATGAAATATATATGTGGTCAAATTATTAAGTTTGCAGATGACATGGAAAATGGTGGAATTGCAGATAGTAAGGAAGGTTGTCAAAGGACTCAGCAGGACTTAGACCAGCTGGAACTTGAGATTTGGGCAGAGAAATGGCAGATAGAGTTTAATCTGGACAAGTTGGAGGTGCTGAATTTTGAGAGGTCAAATGCAAGAAAATATACTGTAAATGGCATTGACCATTAGGAGCACTGATTTACAAAGAGATCTTGTGGTGCAAGCCCACAGAACACAGAACTGTACAGTTGGCCCACATATTGAGCATTATGCCAAATTAAACCAACATCGTCTGCCTGCAGTGATCCATATTCCTCCACCCCCTGCATGTCCATGTGCCTTTCTAAAATCATTTCAAACATCACTATCATACCTGCTTCGACCTCCACTGTAAAAATAATTTGCCCCGCACATCCACTGTAATCGTCCCCCCTCTCACCTTAAAGCTGTGCCCTCCAGTATTTAATATTTACTATCTCGGAAAAAGGTTCTGATTGTATCCCCTCTCTACACCGTTCATAATTTTAAAAACTTCTTTTCAGATCTCCCTTCAGCCACTGATGCTCCAGAGAAAACAATCCGAGTTTGTCCAACCTCTCCTTATAACTAATGCCCTCGAATAAAGACAGTATCCTGCAAATCTCTTCTGCACCCTCTCCAAAGCCTCCATATCCTATCTGTGCGGGGCAACCAGAACGGCACGCAATATTCCAAATGCAGCCTATGCAAAGTTTTATAAAGCTGCAACATGTCCTTCCTGACACAATCTCAATGTTCCAAAACAAAAAAATAGCTCTGTGAG
The DNA here is from genome assembly GCF_028641065.1 of Leucoraja erinaceus. Lineage (NCBI taxonomy): Eukaryota > Metazoa > Chordata > Chondrichthyes > Rajiformes > Rajidae > Leucoraja > Leucoraja erinaceus. The sequence goes on from NC_073383.1 coordinate 39,191,080, forward strand.
AGTGGCAGGTGATAAAGACATACGCCATACTTGCCTTCACAGGTAAGTGTACTGAGTATAGGTTGGGAAGTCATGTTGCAGTCATAGATTGATACAGTGTGGAAACAGGCACGTCAGCCCAACTTGCCAACACTGGCCAACATGTCCCAGTTATACTAGTCCCAGCTGCCCGCGTTTGGTCCAAATCACTCCTAACCTGTCCTATCCGTGTCGTTGTATTTAGGTTGCCCACGTCTGCAGTTCTAGTCACCGCTCTACAGTCGTTGCCCGTCGTATTTTCTCTCACACATGGTATGATTTTACTGGATAGTATGTAAACAAAGTATTTGACTGTTTTTTGGTGCAAGTGACAATAATAAACTATTACCAATACATTGCTCCAGAAAGAAAACTAAAATCTGGAAATCTAAAGCAGTTACTGGCTTTTAAAGAAAAGTCCACAAAACAGTCACAAAATCTCGAATCACTTTACTACCATCCTCCTGGGGTGAATTTGTATTGCCCTCGCCCCGACTGAGCCTTCAGGGCACTCCAGCCCCTCACCAATGTGGTTGACTCTGCCTTCTGAGAGGACAAGTTGCCCAAAGGAGGGGAATTGCCCCGGGGCAGCTGAGGATGGCGATGTTACCAGCAAATGCCACTGCCTGAGGCATGTAGGGCAGTGTTGGGACAGTATATGGCATCCATGTCCCCTCCCCCCGCTCCCCTGATTCAGACAACCTACCTGTGTGCGTCCTCTGGTGGGCCTTCAAGTGCGAGCTCTTGGTGTAAACTTTCCGACAGTCATTAAACTGGCAGCGGTGGACCCTCTTCTTGTTGTCGGGGGAGATCTCCAGCTCGCCCTGCCCGCCCTTGGTCAGGCCCTTGACCAGGCCGAGGCCTGCCTTCCTCTGGACGGCCTTGACCGGCCCGCCATCGACCACCGGGAGGTGGGGCGGCTTGGTCAGGTGCCTGCCCAGCTCGGGCGAGGAAGGAGGGGTGAGCGACGTGACGGCGTTGAGCTGGGCCGGGTTAACCAAGGCGGGGGGATCGATGGGTGGCTCCGCTGTGGTCTGCAGGGTGAAGGGTGCCTCTGGCGGGAGCTTGTGTGGCGAGGTGGGGGTCGAAGGCAGGTGGCTTCTGTCCGGGTGCTTCCTCAGCTCGAGGGGCTGCAGAGTGTCCGACAGATCCTCCTCCCCGCTGATCGCCGAGGAGGCGCTTCAGCACGCACTCCAGCAGAGGGTCCGACAGCTTCCTGGGCTCCGTCTGAAGGTATCGCTCCAACTCCAAGCATGTCTGTGGGCAATCAAGCACAAACAGAAGTATGAGCTGACCACACTTATATAGCACCACCACCAGCACTTGAACCACTAATGGGCTTGTCCCACTTAGGCAATTTTTTTGGCGACTATCATAGTCGTAGCGGGTCGCCAAAAAAACGGCGACTGGATTAATGGGCCTGTCCCACTTAGGCGATTTTTTAGGCGGCTGCCAGCAAATCCAACAATGGAATTCACCGAAGTCAGCACCGGCGACAACCTGCGCCTCCTGTCGACAATCGACGACATCCTGACGACACCCTACGACATCCTGGCGACTCCCCACATTAACCTGGTGACAACCTACGACAACACCTACTTCAAGCTACGCTCATTTAACATCAAACCCAAGGTTGCCACTATCGCCGAAAAATGTTCAACATGTTGAAAGATTTTCGGCGACCAGAAAGACGCTACGACTCTTTGGGCGACTGAGGAGACTACTCACGACCGCACAGGCAACACCCCGGCGACCAGCGGCGACCGCATAGTCTCCTGTAATCGCCTAAAAAATCACCTATAAAGGCCCATAAAGAGGAATCAATCAAAAACAGCAGAAAATGTGATGCCAGATAGTGCAAAATGCCAGATAAACTCAGCAGGTCAGGCAGCGTCTAGGGGAAGAGAAATAATCTTGTTTCAGGTCTACGATGCATCGTCAGAAGTGGGAAAGAGAGATCTCCAAGTGGTGTCCAGAAGAAGACTGTGTAGACCAAAAGGGATACTTGCGAAAGGATGAATTGACCTGGCATCAGCTGACCAAAGGTCTTTGAGCTGAAACAATGACAGTTCCGCCTCTCATAAATGCTGCCTGACCTATTGACTGTTCCCTGCTTTTTATTTTAAGTTCCCAACATCAACATTTTTTTACTTGATTTTTCAGCCCCTATAAAGCATTAATAGTGAGGGGTGGTACTTGTCCAGACTTACACCAGCACAAATAAAAAACTGAACAGGAAATTATTCTTTCCAAGAAATGGAAAATGCCAAAAAAAATCTTGCAGGTCTGGCAGCGTCTGCGGAGAAAGAAACAGTTGCTGTGTCAGACCTGTGAAAGAGAGAAACATGGTAAATGGGATTGATATACTTGGTGGGCATGGTATGATGGGCTGAAGGGCCATCCAGCCAGAGTTCTGTCACACCACCTGTCCCGTCACAAACCCTGCACTCTACACCCACCTACAGGGAGCTCAGAGATAGAAAGAGCCCAAGCACTTGGTTGAGGAATCAGAGATTGGACACAGCACAGAAGAAGGTAAATCGGCTCATTGTAGTCCGCCACCGTAACAGCCTTCTCATTCCAATCACTGGCCCCTTCCTTGGGCAGCTTGCAAATGTATTTATCCAATTCCTACCTATGCCCAGATGCCAAATACACTGCATATAAAATATGTTTCTCCTCTGAATTTTTACTCAGATACTTATAGTTCAATCATGCCCATGACGAGCATAAAACTGCCGATGCTGGAAATGTGAGATGAAAACAGATTTCTGGAAACATTCAGCCGGTCAGGCAGCATTTGTGGAGGGTAACACAGGGTCAATGTTTTAGATCTGGATCTAGTCATCAGAATTATTTTATAATAGACCAAGTGGCACACGGGAGGTCTGGTCCTCCAATGCAACCCGTTCCCCCAATGCAATATCCCACCACTCACACATAGCTCCCAAATGCGCTGGGACGGCTCATATCCCCTCATCCCCCAGCACTCCCTCCCCCTCCTCTTCGGCCTCCCTCTTTTTAAACTTTTTTTAAAAAGTGCAATTCCACACTGCCAGGACTTTAAAAAAGAATCCCCTACCTCCCCCAGCACTCCCTCCCCCTCCTCTTTTTAAACTTAAAAAACTTGCCGCCAGAACGCGGTGCTCTGTGATTGCAACATTGTTGCGGGCAGGGCCAGCAAGGATTTGGATTTTTGACACTGGGAAGTTAAGTGAAAAGTCACATTTTTAAAGTTTAAAATGTGAATAACTGGTAAAATATACCATCAATCTGAACAAAACTTGATACAACACACAGAACAATGGTGAGTAAGGTGGTTCAAGAATTGTAGCGCTATCATGTACCATCTTGGCGTAATTCAGGCCATGAATCGCACGCATGCACACACACAGACAAGATGAGAGTTTTAGTAATATCTATATCTTGACCACTTCCTGTTGTTCTGTATATTGATTTTAGAAAAAACACTGCCACTTATGGCTGTGATTTTGGGCCATCTTCAGAGTCCCCCTCCGCTGTGCAGGACAAGAGGATTTTTCCCATCGATGAAAAATAAAAGAGTTATTAGTGTTTAGAAAATGTTGAGATTCTCTCTCCTGAAGGCCACTCCCCTTCTGGTGGGACTATAAAACCCAGATGTGGTGAGTGCCACAGTCAGTCTCTGCAAGATGGGGGAGCAAGAGGGTCATGTCTCTCATTCTGAGCTGTGAATAACACTGAACACATGTCTACTAAACTGTGAGTGGGTTTACTGACCTGTCAGTGCCCTTAATGTGGTTTGAAAATATAGTTTGGAAATGCTAAATGCTAAAGCTGTGTTGCCTTTGGTTTGGAAGTGCTAAAGCTGTGTTGCCTTTGGTTTGGAAATGCTAAAGCTGTGTTGCTTTTAGTTTGGAAATGCTAAAGCTGTTTTGTCTTTGGTTTGGAAATGCTAAAGCTGTGTTGCCTAATTAAAGTTGCCATGCCTAATTAAAGTTGCCTTGCCTAATTATAGTTGCCATGCCTAATTAAAGATGCCTTGCCTAATTAAAGTTGCCTTGCCAGCTATATAATTAAAAGTCTAATCTTGACGATTTCCTGTTTGCGCTTTATATTGATTTTAGAAAAAAAGGCTACCACGTATGGCTGTAATTTTGGGCCATCTTACTCAGAATCCCCCTCTGCTCATCAGGTGCCGAGGATGAAAAATAAAAGTTATTAGTGTTTAAAAAATATTGAGATTCTCTCTCTTGTCAATCATGCCAATGAAGGCCACACCCCTTCTGGTGGGGGGGGGGGGGAGGGACTACAAAACCCAGAAGTGTGGAAATGGTTCAGTCTCTGCAAGATGGAGGAGGGAGACGACTCGCTGTCTTTAGTGGCCTTGTACCCTGCTTGAAATGATATGAAACTGCACTTGAATTTGGTGGCCTTGCATCTAGTGAAATTTCAAAGAATAGCCGTGAGTCAACTGCCAACCCACTAGCCGTGAGTGAGTGAGCTGTTAGCACAACAGGCTTGAGTGACTGAGCCGCCAACCCAAGAATCCATTCGGCCCACAATGTCCATACTAGCCCTCTGGAAACCAGTCCCTTCAATGCCCCCCATCCACTGGCCACCAATATTGGAATTGGTGGTGAGGTGGAATATTGCGTTGGGGGACCAGCCCTCCCGTGTGATGCTGGGACCCAACTGGTCCCACTTAGTCTAGTATATAGATAGTTCCTTATGATGTAGAAGTAGGTCAGTCGGGTATTGAGTTGATGCATGCATTTAGTGAAGTCCAAACAACCCCATTGCTCCATTTATCTCCCCCTTGCCCTTTAAATCACTGCCAATTCTTCCACCATGTAACCAACACCTGGGAATTATTTTCTCCTCAACCCACCTGACTGCAAGCTGGGAGGAAATTAGATCACCTAGAAGAAACAGGGCAGAAAGGCAGCTCCCACACAGACAGCAGCCAAGGTCAGGATTGAGCCTAGGTTGCGGAAGCTGCGAGGCATTTGCACTACCCACAGCACAACTGCAATGCTCTTTAATCTGCTATATTCCCCATCTGCTATAATCCACCCATTCTCAATATCTGAACCCAAAGTGCAAGTGCTTGCAATAGAGCAGTGAAATAAAAATGCCCCCCTTAAATCTAGGCAATATTGTAGAGAATAGCAGCCCTCCCACTCTTTACTAATTGTAAAGACATCTGCAAATCAGCAGGATCCACAATCCATGGAACTGTGGATCTCTGCAGCATAGTAACAGGCTCTCTCAGCCCAGCTCATCCATGCCAACCATGATGCTTATTTGTGTTAATCCCAGGTGTCTGCATTGGGTCCGTATTCCTAGGAACATAGAAAATAGGTGCGGGAGGAGGCCATTCGGCCCTTCGAGCCAGCACCGCCATTCATTGTGATCATGGCTGATCGGCCCCAATCAATAACCCGTGCCTGCCTTCTTCCCATATCCCTTGATTCCACTGGCCCCTAGAGCTCTATCTAACTCTCTCTTAAATTTGCCTCCACTGCTCTCTGTGGCTGGAAATTCCACAAATTCACAACTCTCTGGCTGAAAACGTTTTTTCTCACCTCAGTCTTAAATGGCCTCCCCTTTATTCTAAGACTGTGGTGCCTGGTTCTGGACTAGCCCAACATTGGGAACATTTTTCCTGCATCTAGCTTGTCCAGTCCTTTTATAATTTTATATGTTTCTATAAGATTTCCCCTCATCCTTTTAAACCGGTGAATACAAGCCTAGTCTTTTCAAACTTTCCTCATATGACAGTCCCGCCATACCAGGGATCAATCTTGTGAACCTACGCTGCACTGCCTCAATCACAAGGATGTCCTTCCTCAAATTAGGAGACCAAAACTGTACACAATACTCCAGATGTGGTCTTACCACAGCCCTATGCAACTGCAGAAGAACCTCTTTACTCCTATACTGAAATCCTCTTGTTATGAAGGCCAACATTCCATTAGCTTTCTTCACTGCCTGCTGTACCTGCACGCCAACTTTCAGTGACTGGTGTACAAGGACACCCAGGTCTCACTGCACCTCCCCCTTACCTAACCTAACCCCATTGAAATAATATGCCTCTCCTGTCCAAATCCTTTTTAAACATTGCAATTGCCTCTACCACCTCCTCTGGCAGCTCACCTAGTGAACTGTCATGGTGTGCATGGGGAAAACGAAATTCTCAGATCTCATTCTTTACAGCTTATTCAGCTACAAAGCAATTTTAGTTTTGCTCCTGCTGAACGCCCACCCTCTCCATCTATGGTCCAAGGTGCACAGAGGGCAGTTACAGGGGACAACAGAGTACAAGGGATGGGAACTCAGCGGGCATGGAAAATATACAAACCAGCAGACTCCGAAAATCTGAAATAAAAACAGAAATCGCTGGACCCACACAGCAGGTCAGGCAACACCTGTGGAGAGGTTATGGGGAGAAGGCAGGAGAATGGGGTTTGGTGGGAGAGATAAATCAACCATGATTGAATGGTGGAGTAGACTTGATGGGCCAAATAGCTGAATTCTACAATTTCTTATGACCTTAGTAAAACAGAGCCAATGTTTCAGGTCAAAGGCCCTTCATTAGAACTGGTTTGTTTTTGGTGGCAGAGAATCTCTCTGCGGATGCTGTGTTTCCAGTTTTCTGATCATTGTTTTTGAAAGCAGAAGAGGGTGGCTTTGGGTTAAAATATTAATAAGAACATACAATTAGTTGATAAACTGAACTTGTAATGCAGTCTGCAGTTAATTGTAATTCACCACCCTTTGTGAGAAGGCATTCAGGGAAATTCAGTTTAAATGACCACCCTCATCCCAGGCTTTGTAGCTATGTCCCCTTGCTCAAGCCTCAACCACTAGTGGGAACTGTTCAACATCCACCATTCTCACAAAGGATCCTATATATTTCAGTGAGGTTACCACTCACTCTAATAATATTCGCAATGCTCGTGGGTTTGACAGCTGTGACAATAAAAAACGTGGAGAGCGAAAATAAAAACAAAGTGTTTTACCAGGGTTCAATTACACACTGATGCAAGGGATTGAGGTGATGGACCCAAGTGCAGAGACAGACCTATGGGAAGGTGAGTGTAGATGATAATCTTGCAGGGGTTAATGGCAGCTGAACATTCCTGGGCACTGAGGTCTTTGGCAAGAAATCCATGGGGAGCAATTGGAATGAGAGGTAACAATGTTGTTTGAGATAAAAGCTAAAGCCATGAAGATGGATATGGATCATGTGCAGGCAGAAGAGATTTATTCAATTTGACATCATGTTCGGCACAGGCATGCAGGGCCAAAGGACCTGTTCTTTGTTCTATGGATGATATAAAAGCTCAACAAATAAGGATATATAGGTTGAATTGAGGAGCAAAAACAGGGCATTTGAGAGGTATATTTCCTAACAATAAAAGGCCATTCTGCCCATTGAGTCTACGCTGCTGTAGATCAGTGTCATTCATGTTATGAGTCATGCTTTTGTAGTTACGCCTACTAGCTTTACCCTGCCTGCCTGGTTCCCTCATTATTAGAAAAATGTGCTAGCATGAAGTTACCTGTGTTATGTCGTTAATAAAGTCTTTGGACCTTTATCATGGTGTAAGGCTTCAGTTATTTAGACAGCCGCAACACAACAGCTGCCTCATAAAACAATTGCATTCCTACTAATTCCCCCTGTATTCTATTCTTTGCATAATTCCACCATAAATAAATGGGGGGAAATGGTTATGGGGTGAGTGATCAGCCATCATATCGTGGATAGGAGAAGAGGCTCAAGAGGCTAAAGGTCTACTCTTGTCTCCACTCCTCGTGTGTAGGAAGGAACTGCAGATGCTGGTTTAAACCGAAGATAGACACAAAAAGTTGGAGTAACTCAGCGGGACAGACAGCATCTCTGGAAAGAAAGAATGGGTGGCGTTTCGGGTCGAGTGTGAAGAAGGGTCTCGACCCGAAACGTCACCCATTCCTTCTCTCCAGAGCTGCTGCCTGCACGCTGAGTTACTCCAGCTTTTTGTGTCTATCCACTCCTTATGTCCCGCTCTTAAGGAAAAGGGCCAAGGCAGACAGTTCTGAGGCACGGCAATTTGGCGCTGATGATACTTGGCAAAGCAGAATGAAGCAGAAGGCAAATCAGGATCGGTGCAATGCAGGTGTCCAGGAGGGGTGGTGAGAAACACAGGCCATGCCCAGAAAACAAACAGGCTCTGTTTTACTGACGTCCATTACTCAATTTAGTCCATGTTGGAAAAATACACATAATTCACTCAAAAATTATAACAAAACCTCCACAACATTGAAACGGATGACATCAAAGTTACATCAGACTGATAAAAAATAACAATTACTTTAGAAGTGGAGGGAAAGAAAAAGGAAACTGATTTATAGAAACACACGAATGTCAGATTTTAACATTTATTAGTGTAGCAGCTCCTTCGTCTGTCTAGGGGTGTTCATATGTCCCAGAGTTATACAGCACGGAAATAAACCCTCGTCCCAACTCATCCCTGCCGACCACTGAACATTTGGAGCCTGTACTACCTTGAGCTAATGAGGAGGTAGCTCACTGCCAACAGCTCTCCTCCAGCTGTACCTTTCCTTGACACAAAGAAAGGTCAGAGTAGACCTTGGGGAGGTGAAATGTTGGCCATGGTCTCCTCCATCGTCCCGAATGCTGGAAGATGACTATCAGTCTTGAGCTGCCAACAGTTTATCAGCCTTGTTAATAGAGACCTTCGGAAGGACCATGGGCCTTGGCATCAGCCGTTGGCCAAGCTCCCTGGGAGACCAGAAATATCACCCCCAAGGGCATGCAGCAAAGCGTAATATACCCGTCCCTTTCAAATTGAAGCCGGCCTTCTTTCTGGAAAAAGATATACGCCAAGACTGAATTTAAAGGCTTCTAGGAAGATGATCTGTAGATTTTTACCTTTACTTTGACATGGAATGTTTTTGAGAATGTAGTTTCTACAGGGAAGGATTCCACAGAGTACAAATGAAGGTTCTTTTTCAAGGTTTCAAGGTTCATGTTGTTAGTTATGGGTTCAATATTGGCCGAGGACAGGGATTGTTTAATGACTCCTATGAAAAGGCAGCTACTTGACAAATAAATAAATAGACTATTTACTTCTATAATGCAGCACCAACCTATACAATGCAGCACCACTGTGCCTTTCGCTCCAGAGAAAGACTTGAACCCACCACCTCCTGACTCAGGGATGGCATTGCTGCTGACGGAGTAACTGCAGCTCCACATGACCTAGCTGCTCATGAAGGTCTTTGGTCATAACCAGCTCACCACCTCAGGCCACAGGGATTCCCCGTCCCACTATCACCACCCCCTCAGTGACCCCGTCTGCCACGGCCCGCACTTACACACTGACGTTTTGTACAGGGCTCATGCTAAAGCACACAGCTTGGACCCAGCCTTCTCATGTGTGGTGAGAGGGATAATACTGGAACACATGAATGGAAATGACTCCAGTGATGAGATGATCTCCTATTTCCTCCAGAAGGAACTGAAGGCTTCCCAACATCTTTCTCCACTACACACCATGGGTGGCGATAGAGTGCAGTTGGAATCATATTTAGCATAAAGGAAGATGGATGTGGTGGGTGGAGGTCAGTCATCTCAGCCACAGGACAACTCTGCATGAGTTCCTCAGGATGCTGTCCTGGGCCCAACCATCATCAGCTGCTTCATCAATGACCATCCTTCAATTGTAAGGTCAGAAGTAGGGATGTTTGCTGACAATTGCACAATATTTAGCGCCCACGACTCCTCAGATAATGAAGCAGTCCACATCCTACAGCTGGAACTGGACAATATCCAGGCTGGGGCTGAGGTAATATTCACACCACACCAGAGAAAATCCAGCTATCACCCCCTGAAATTCAATGGCATTGCTCTCATGATCAATATCCTGAGGGTGACATTTTACCAGGAATTGAATTAGATTAACCATATACACATTGGGGCTACAAGAGCAGGTCAGAGGTTAGGATTTCTGTGGCAACTCATCTCTTGTTCTTGTTCATCATAAACAAGGATCAAGTCAGGAGTATCATGGAATACTCTCCATTTGCAACAGTATTCAAGCAACTCGATGTCTTACAAGACATAGTATCTTGCTTGTTAGGCACCCCATCCAAAAAATTCCACTCAAGGTAGCAGCAGCTTTCTACCTCCTTTGGAAGCACCACAGCAATTCACCAAGGCTCATTAGACAGCACCTTCCAAACCAGTTAGAAGACAAGAGCTACTAAAGAACACAAGCAGCACCAATAGAATTTGCCCTCCAAGCCAGACAGCATCCTGATTTCAAAATATATCACCATTTCTTCACCATCACTGGACCAAAACCCTGGAATTCCCACCCTGACGGCACAGTGGGTATACCCACACCTCAAGATCTGCAGTGGATAAAGGAGGCAGCTCACCACCATCTTCTCAATGAAAGCTGGCAATGAACCATTAACTGTGGGCTTGGCCTGTGAAGCTCACATCCCTTGAATGAATAATAATGTCTTCTACCGCTTTAGGAATCCCACACAGGAATCACATCTGTGGAAGCCCACTTTGGCAGTGATTCTCACATTCTCGCCAATGCACTAGGGTCAATTTACAGTGGCCATTTAACCTACCAACCCGTAAGTCTTTGGTGTAGGGGGAACTGCAGATGCAGGTTTACACCATAGACACAAAATGCTGGAGTAACTCAGCGGGTCAAACAACATCTTGACAAATCTGTGAGAGATGGTGCCTGACCTGTACATCTTTGGGATGTGGGAGGAAACCGGTGCACCTGGAGGGGAGTTCTGTAGGGAGACCGTGCAAACTCCACAGAGGCAGCACCGGAAGTGGGGATTGATTTCAAGCGGCTGGAGGCACCAGCCCTACCAGCTATGCTAATGTGCCACCCTGTGTAGGTGTTAGCAAAATCTCAAATCTTAACAAATCTTACAAAAACAAAACTTCACATTGAGATGAGATATTGATGACAATGGGAGGAAAATGGGGAACCTGCAGGGGGAGTCAATGAACAGACCATCTCAAGAAAACAAGGGCAATTGTAGGCCACCCAGCCCCTCTTTCCTATCCTATATATGTGTGCACCATGCCTTAGACGTTAGAGATAATGCATGGAAACAAGCCGTTTAGCCCACCAAGTCCAAGCCAACTAGCGATCACCCCGTACACTAGCTCTATCCTATACACTAGGGACAATTTATAATTTTGCCGAAGCCAATTAACCTACAAACTTGTACGTCCTTGAAGTGTGGAAGGAAACCGGAGCACCCTGAGAAAACCCAAGGGGACACATGAAGAGCATGCAAATTCCGTACTGACAGTACTCGTAGTCAGGATCAAACCTGGGCCTTTGGCGCTGTGAGGCAGTAATTCTACCGCTGTACGACTGTGCCATGCTCCTCTCCTGTGCCTGTTCCCCAGGCCCTCAATTCCTCAGAAATACATCCACTGCCTCATTAAACACCTCCAATGATCCAACCTCCATAGCCCTGTGGGTCAGAGAATTCAAGAGATTCCCCCCCTCCTCCCATCACTAAGGTGGACCTGACGGACAGAACAGGTTCAAGATATCCAGTGGCCTGCCCACATTTCTGCAAGTGTAAACTCATCGCCCTTATTTCCCCGTCATGAGTCAACTGCAACAATCTGAAGATAATAAGACATGTTAAAGCCAAGGGGCACAGCAGCGATCATTTTATTTCTAAATCACACCCAAACTCAAACAATTTGCCTCGACAAAGATTCAAATTGTGAGCATTTTCATGGCAGGCTTTGTGTGTAAAAGGAGCCGCTGGAAGCCCAAAAGATGGATAAGGAAGCTGTGGGGAGTTGTTGATTGTTTAAAAAAATATTGTATGAATTATTTTGCTGGAGGACATTCATATTCAGATTTGCGCAGTGTACGGCTCAGCAGACACAATCCATCACCAGAGTTTGGCTGCTAATAGGATTAGACTGAGAGGGAACGACACATTAGCTAATAAGGCAGTAAGTCCCAATCTCCCTTGAATCGCAGCCCAATTTCATTCCATTAGCTTCTTCCATAAGGATTACTTTGGCTCAAATAAGATTGGATGGACTTTTATTTGTTTTAAAATGCAGGTGTTCAGGTCAAATCCAATTAACGTAGATGGATGCTGATGCTTAAATGTTTTGGTTATAAGTTTGTCTGCAGGTTATTCCAGGCAATTTTCTGATGCCGTATTCCATGCTGCTCTGTCAGTCAGCCCCTGGTCACGAGAAGGCACTTACAGGCAAATGTGCAGAAATCCTTTCTTCCAACCATCTTGTTGAGCTTCAGGAATTTGGAGACACAAAAGGTTTGTAGAGAACTGGATGGATTTTCTCAAAGGGAAAGCAAATCTTGGGTGGTGCAGGAAAAAGCAGATAAGTGGCTAATTGATGGCCAGCTCCTTCAAAGAGCCAGCACAGACACGATAAACCAAATGGCAGGGCCGGCCTTAGGAATTGTGGGGCCCAATTGGGAACAATTTTGGTGAGACCCAGGTTACCAGCCAAGGTCTGTAGATTCATAGAAATATAATTAAAGTCTATTATAGACTTTGTATCTCTATGGTAGAATGGAAAATAATCAAATTGTGCACTTAAAAAGTGCCTGCGACTTAATGGACCAAACAGATCTAAGCTACATTTTAATATAAAATTGCATACATGTAAGCCTACAAGTAACAAACAAAATGTGTAGATCACCTCTGAAAAGTACATAGTTACAATACCACTTGTTTTAGTGACTGTGAAATGAAAAAAAAAAGTAATTTAATTAAATAGATCCTGGAAAACCAATAACCATTGGTGAAAAACCAGTCCAGGCATTAAATTTTGGGCTTCAGCCCCATCCTACCCTTTGGGCTTCTACCCCATCCTAACTTAGTTGTGTGTGTTAGTTGTCCGTGCATCATATGTGTGTTAGTTGTCTGTGCGTGATGTGTGTGTGGGAGGGAAGGAGAGGAGGGTGGGAGAGGAGGGAGAGAAGGGAGGGAGGGATGGAGGGAAGGGAGGAAGGATAGAAGGGAGGGAGGGAAGTAGAGAAAGGAGGGAGGAAAGGAGAGAAAGAAGGGATGGAGTGAATGAGGGAAGGGAAAAGAGAGAGAGGAAGGAGAGAGGGAAGGAGAGAAGGGAGGGAGGGCGGAAGGGAAGAAGGGAAGGAGAGAAGGGAGGGAAGAAGGGAAGGAGAGAAGGGAGGGAGAGGGCCGGCGGCAGGAGCGGATGCCGGGGTCCGGGCGGACGGGTGTGAGCTGAGGCCGATGTTTGTAAACGTTGCTCCAACCCCCGGCCCGGCCCTCCGTGTATTGTTCACCGCGTCTCCCCGGGGGAGAGGGGTGGAGCCGGGGCTGTGTGCGTGAAGCACGGCGACTGGAGGGGCAGGAGCGCTGCTGTGAGCGAACTACCCACCCCCCCCCCCCCCCCCCCTTCTCCATTCCCCTCACACCCCCCTCCCCGTTTACCCCTTTCTTCCCCCTCTACTCTCTCTCCACCCCTCTCCCCCCTCCACCCGGGGTAGATCTATCCGAGCCGAGAGTAGATTACTATGGCGTGGGGCTCCCTTACTCGCAGGGCCCAATTGGGCGCAATCGGTCCAATCGGCTTAAGGCCGGCCCTGCTAAATGGCATTCCCCACTACAGTGGAGGGAAGCGAAGGAAGAAGCATCAACCATGATTTTTGAAGAATTGTCATGAACTGCACAGCACCAGAATTAAGTTGCCGATGGCACATTTACGTCAGGTCATCGGGTCAAGAGTTCACATTCACCACATCAGGGGTGACACGGTGGCGCGGTGGTAGAGCTGCTGCCTTACAACACCAGAGACCCGGGTTCAATCCTGACCACAGTTGCTATTTATACGGAGTTTATACATGTTCCCTGTGGCCGCGTAGGTTTTCTCCTGGTGCTCCGTTTTCCTCTCATAATCCATACTCCAAAAAGCATGTTTGTAGGTTAATTGGCTTATGTAAATTAAACTGTATCTAGTTGTGAGGATTGTGCTAGTGTAATCACAGGTCAGTACGGACTTGTTGGGCCGATGGGCCTATTTCCATGCTGTATCTCTAAAGTCTAAAGTCAATCCATTCCTGTGCACTAGGATGTGCTGACTGTCAGAAGTATCTTAAAGTGAGATGCTAAACCAAGTCTAAGGCCTTTCAGTTTAGTTTAGCTCATTGTCATGTGTACCGAGGTACAATGAAAAGATTTTGTTGCGTGCTAACCAGGCCTTTTCAAGTGGATGTTACCACCCCACGCACAACTTACAGTCATACTGCAGAGAAAAAGGCCATTCGGCCCACCATGTCCATGTAATCATCCATATAACCTGTCCATGCTAATCCTATTTGGTCTGCAAACTTCTGATTCAATGTTAGATTCAATTGCTTTCAAGACGGTTCTTAGATGCTGTGAGAGTATCTGCTTTTGCCCTCTGAGGAAGCACACTTCAAACCCCAACTAACCAATGTGTGAAAACTATTCCCCCTTAGATCTCCTCTGAACATCCTACCTCTGGTCTTGGTTTAGTTTAGTCTAGTTTAGAGATGGAACATAGAAACAGACCCTTTGGCCTACCTAATTCATGCCAACCTGTTCATGCTAGTTCTATGTTCTATCACTTTCGCATCCGCCCCGGACATATTATGGGCAATTTATAGATGTCAATTAGCCCACAAACTCGCATGTCTTTGGGATGTGGAAGGAAAGCAGAGCACCCAAAGGAAACGATGCGGTCACAGGGAGAAAATGTATACTTCGCACAGACAGCACATGAGGTCAGGATTAAATCTGGGAACCTGGAGCAGTGAGGCAGAAGTTCCACTAGCTGCACTGCTACAAAACGTATGCCTTCTTGTCCTAGACAACTCTTAAATTGGTGGAAAAAGATTCTCACTATATAATCAACCTATCAACATTGTTCACCTCTATCAAGTTTCCCCTGAAAGATAGATCATGCATGATTGAATGGTAGAGTAGATTTGATGGGCAGAAAGGCATAATTCTGCTCCTAGAACTTATGAATTGAGCCTCCTCTGCTGCTGGTAACTCAAATTTCGCTGTGGCTTAATTGGTACATGTGACAATTAAATTGAATCTTGGATCTTGCAGAAAAAGCAGTGCTAGTCTTTCCTCAATTTTAATGCTTCAATCAAGACCATTTAGTTAGATTTTCTTCCCATTGACCTCTCTGAATTGGATAATCAGCTATTTGTCAGCACAACTGATTGCTGCAATTCTAGACTGCCAACAGCATCAGAATGCCTGCAAAAGTTACAAACCCTCTCATTCTCTTCCTGTGCTTTTCCCAGTCATAAAATTTGGCAGTGATGGAACTGCCCTCTAACCCACAAGCGATTCTGTAACCAGACAAAGGAGGTGGGTCACAGGCTGGGCTCCTGGCTGCCTAAGTACCTACATCCCCATGCCTCTTCTTCAGATCATGCCTCCTCCAGCCACATAGGATTGTAGACCACTTAGTAGGCCACTTTATTCCACCAGCTGGAACCACAATACCTGAGCCACAAAAGTCATCTGTGGTGCAACAAAGAATTGATCACCTTTCCATCCTTAAAATGCAAGAGCCCTGTTGGTAAACAGAATTGTGGGAGGAGAGGTGAGAGGCATTAAATCTCCGTCCCACCACTACTGGTGCAAATCAGGAACCAAGACTCGAGAAGAACGTGGAGAAAGATGTCTGATGATGACAATGACAAACACAGACCCAGCTCAGGATAAAAAGAACACCAGTCCTAACAGGCAATCCCAGGTCCAGCACCATTGTCGACAAGTTTCCTCACTGAAGCAAGTCATCCAGTAGAATTACTGCAGGGAGCCCAAGGTTACAGCTTTCAGCTGCACCTGCCAGCCCTGTGCTCACTGTGGGAACATGGCCTATAATTATTCATCAAAGTGTGCTCTTTGTTCACCAGCACACACGTTCAAATCCAACTGCAACAGTCGTGGAAATGTAGGCACTGACATCTTGGAGACAGTAACGAGGTTTATAACTCAGCGTTTGTCCCATCTGGATTGCCAATTAGCCACATGTGGCTAACATATGGAGCACCACTGGTCTGCAGATGTTGCCTGACCTGTTGTGTGCATCCGAGCATTCTGCTCTTTATAGAACTGGGACTGCCTTGGTACAAGCTCACTCACTCAGTGCACAACGTGAATGTTATGCAGTAAATGTCCCTCAGACAGCTTTTGTAGTTAAAACACTAAGCAGAACGGGCAGTGTTGCAGATATAATGTCGCTTGACATAAAAACCTCGCATTGGTCTCAAACAGGTCCTGCTTAAAGCCCAGCATCCCAACATTCAATACTTTCATTCCCCTGTCTGGTAGCTTAACAAATAAAATTCACTGGCTTAAAACAAGCAGCAGCAAAATAAATTATGTCCAAATATAGTGAAGGTTTTGTTTGCCAATTTCTGGTTTTCCTGTCTTATGGAACACACCATGATCAAGAGACTTGGACTGAATCGAGTGGCGTGATGGATACTCACGAGCTGTGGCTTACACCCTTCACTCAGCAGGTTATGGGGTCAAATCCAGTGCAGTGCTGAGGGAGCGCTGGCTGCACTGCTGGGGGCCTCATCCAAAAACTGGTCTGCTGAAATTTCACCCCATCAAGGAGAGTTCTCCTCAACATCCAGTATTTCAGCCCAAACCATCCCCGAATTCAGAGGACAAAATGGCTGCTGCGTGCCTCTATGTCACATCAACTTCCACTCACCTTCTCGCATAGTGAACAATTATATCTGGCAACGTTCCCATTCAATAATGTGCTCCACTTTCCTAATATCCCGCTCGCACAGTTAACAAGATTCCGCGATACTGGAACTCTGCACCTGGTCAGCATGGACTTGGTGGGCCGAAGGGCCTGTTTCCACACGGTATCTCTAAAAGTAAAAGCTAAAAAACTAAAGGTAGCACAAAGAAATAAAGATTAAACTGCACATTATAGTGAAAGTTACAGAGAAAGTGCAGGTTAAAAAAAAGTGCCCAGGCTATAAAAAGATAGGCTAGAAGGCAAGGACCACACCCTTAGCTTACGAGAGAACTGTATAGGAGCAAGGAAGCAAGTATTCCTGAATCTCTTGTTACATGCCTTCAAGCTTTTTAATCTTCTACCCAGCGGGAGAAAGAGAAGACTAAATGAAGAGTGGTCCTTAATTATGTTGGCTGCTTTCCCTACATAGCGTGAAGTACAGACAGAGATGATGGAAGGGAGGCTGGTTTGGGTGACGGACTGGGCTGTACTCCCAACTCTGCAATTCAAGCTGTGATGCATCCCAACAGGATACTTTCTATGGTGCATCTGTAGAAATTGGTAAGATTTATTGGAGACATGCCAAATTTCTTTGGTCTTCTGAGGAAGTCGAGGTGTTGGTGTGCTTTTTTGGCCATAGCTTCCAATGTAAATGGTCCAGGACAAATTGTTGATGATATTTACACCCAGGAAGTTGAAGCTCTTGACTATCTCCTCTTCAGCAATATTGATGCTCTTACAATGCCGTTGCCTTGCTCTGGCTTAGGAGTGATATACTTAAGTGACTAAACCTTCCTCAGGAGACCTTTGCGGATCTACCTCCATGATCAATCCCATTGGCTACAATATAACCAGGCTGTGTGGAATTACTATAACATTGGAGGCCTTTCAGCCCATCGGGTCCATGCCAGCTTCCCTGTGACATTCCCTTGCATGACCATTTGCTCCCAGTTCACTTGTCTACCATCTACCCACACACCAGCAACACTTCTACAGGCAGCTAATTATCCTACTGGCCCATACTTGGGATGTAGGAGGAGATCTGAGTACTCCCAGAAGACACTGAAGAAACCCATACGGCAGCGAACCACTGGATGTTGGGATTGAACCTGGCTCACTTTGGGAACTTTGCTAACTAATGTGTCAACTGTGATGCTCCAGTGTTATTCCAGGCAACACAACAGTGACAGTGTAAATGAATGGATAATTCCCATCAAGCAAGCTCAGGTATCGGTCTGCTACCCGTGTCTCTAAATGAAAGCGAAAAGCAAAGAATTGTGACATTACAGGGTAGGGGATCTATTCTGTTGCTGCAGCCAATCCCACTACATTTGGTGAGACTGTGTTTCAGAAACACACACGTATCCACATGGACAGCACATTCGAGGATGTACAAATAACTTTTCACTGTACCTCAGCGCACGTGACAATAAACTAAACTAAACTAAGAACCAGAGGACATAGGTTTAAGGCGAGGTGGGAAAGGTTTAAATTCGTACCTGAGGGACAACATTTTCACCCAGAGAGTGGTGGGTATTTGGAAAGTGCTGCCAGAGGAGGTAGTTGCGGCAGGTACTGTAACAAAATCTAAAATACATTTGGACAGGTACATGGATAAGAAAGTTTAGAGGGATATGGACTGAATGTGGGTAGATGGGACTAGCATGGTGGAATATCTTAGTCGCCGTGGGCTGTTCGTGTGATAGGAGTAGAATTAGGCCATTCAGCCCATCAAGTCTACTCCGTCATTCAATCATGGCTGATCTATCTTCCCCTCCTAACCCCATTCTCCTGCCTTCTCCCCATAACCTCTGACACATACGACTCTACGAATTTACTTTCCCCTCTACAATATTCCTGCTCAATCGCTCAACCAACCTGTCGCTCTGCAGCCTCTGCATGCAAGGAGCTCATAGTTTTCCTCCCACCTGGTCTGTACTGTACCAGCAGCAAACCTGGACAATTACACTCAATTCCTCATCCAGATCAACGGAGAATGGCTATCAACAGCTCAGGCCCAAACATGGTTCCACAACTCGGGCCCAAACATGGTTCCTTGAAACAGATGACAAAACTAACCAGGTGGGAGGTAAAGTATGAGCAGAGAGCTCCTTGCATTCCTTAATTCCTACTGTCCTTTTAATATGCTAACCATTCTTCATAATAAAGCTAATAATACATTTCCTCTTAATTTTAAGAAGTGACATTATTATAGCTTTCAATCAAATGATTTTTCTGAAACATGCTACCCCCCCAGTAAAAGCATCCCATTCTCCCTCGTCATAATATAACCGTAAGGGAGTACAGAGAAGGTTCACCAGACTGATTCCTGGGATGTCAGGACTTTCATATGAAGAAAGACTGGATAGACTTGGCTTGTACTCGCTAGAATTTAGAAGATTGAGGGCGGATCTTATAGAAACTTACAAAATTCTTAAGGGGTTGGACAGGCTAGATGCAGGAAGATTGTTCCCGATGTTGGGGAAGTCCAGAACAAGGGGTCACAGTTTAAGGATAAGGGGGAAATCTTTTAGGACTGAGATGAGGAGAACCTTTTTCACACAGAGAGTGGTGAATCTCTGGAACTCTCTGCCACAGAAGGTAGTTGAGGCCAGTTCATTGGCTATATTTAAGAGAGAGTTAGATGTGGCCCTTGTGGCTAAAGGGATCAGGGGGTATGGAGAGAAGGCAGGTACAGGATACTGAGTTGGATGATCAGCCATGATCATATTGAATGGCGGTGCAGGCTCAAAGGGCCGAATGGCCTACTCCTGCACCTATTCTCTATGTTTCTATGTACCCTGTTGTTACATAGTCCCCCATTGACTCTCACCCCACCCCACCGTCACATTGTGTGGTTACATTTGGTTATTCCTAATCCACTGGATCATTGAAAAATTTACAGAAAACCGTCTGGTCACAAGCCAATGTAGTTACCATCTATACTCACTTCTTAAAATCCTACATATGAACAACTGATGCAGGTTTCACCCTTTAGGCTGAAGAAAGGTCCCAACCCAAAATATTGTCTGTCCATTCCCTCCACAGATGCTGCCTGACCAATTAAGTTCTTCCAGCACTTTGTGTTTTGCTCAGGATGAACACCTAAAGTCGGATTAGGGAACCATGTGCAACGGAACACTGGTGAGACTTCAACCACAAACCATATGCAATTTGGTTCTTCATATTTAAGAATAAACTAATGTTATCTCATACAATATATATACTGTGTCAGACAAACCAGCTCCCTTCAATCAACATCTACACCACGCTGCCTCAGGAAAACAACCAAAATAATCAAGGGCCGATCATTGGAGCAAGCTCAAGGAGCAAACTCGTTCACTCCTGATCTCAGTTTTTATCATTTTCATCACGTTTAGGTTTAGTTTACAAAGTGAGTATTGCGGTTTTGAGGTATTTGTGCCGACTTTCGACAAACGTCCCGGCTGTTAGGAAGCTGACGGTTTGGCCCTGCCATAGTTCACCCTGTTTAAGAAGGAACTGCAGATGCTGGAAAATCGAAGGTACACAAAAATGCTGGAGAAACTCAGCGTGTGCAGCTGCATCTATGGAGCGAAGGAAATAGGCAATGTTTCGGTCCTGAAGAAGGTCTGAAGAAGGGTTTCGGCCCAAAACGTTGCCTATTTCTTTCGCTCCATAGATGCTGCTGCACCCGCTGAGTTTCTCCAGCATTTTTGTGTACCTATGGTACCCCCTGGCCTTGCTGCCCTCTCCCACCACATTTCACATGTTTAGTTTAGTTTAGAGATACAACATTATCCTATACCCACTAGGGACAATTTTTTTTTACAGTTACTAAGCCAATTAACCTACAAACCTGTACGTCTTTGGAGTATGAGAGGAAACTGAAGATCTCGGAAAAAAACCCACGCAGGTCACGGGGAGAACGTACAAACTCCGTAGAGACAGCACCCATAGTCAGGATCGAACCCGGGTCTCCGGCGCTGCATTCGCTGTAAGGCAGCAACTCTACCGCTGAGCCACCGTGCCGTGTTGTGTGGCAACAACATCGAGGTGCACCGCACTCACTGACAGCTTACCGACAGAACATCCTTGTTTAACTCCCTATGCAAACAAGGACCAAATCATCCAGAATAGTCAGGAATCTGCTGTGACTTAAGGTGGGCCAGCGACATGGGAAGCCTCAATCCTTGGCTCTCTTGGTTCATTTGAATTTCTATTTTATTTGATTTTCAAGGACAGGGCACAGTTGGCAGCCAATATTTATTGCCTACCCTGACTGCCCTCTTGGACAGCTGCAGTGAAAGTGTTCCCCACAGTGCTGGGAGGGGCAAGAGTTCCAGGATTGAGACCCATTGACCATGATGGATTGGCGACGTATGTGCAAGTCAGGGTGTTGTGTGACTGGGAGGGGAACCTGCAGGAAGTGGTGTTCAGATGCACTGCTTCCCTGGATCTTGTTGGAGCTGGGAGGTGGGTGGTGTGGCACAGGCCGGTGGGGTAGTCTGAGCGTGTGCCCTCAACACAGTCCATGGACTCAATACAATACATGCCGCACTACAGCAACTGAGTGCCAGTGGTGGAGGGAATGAACGTGGCTTGGGACCGACCACCTGCAATACCTGCTCCATATTCTGGGAAACTGGAGTATTGTTTTCATGCCTCCCAACTTTCACAATTCCATAGGAAAGGTGAAGAGGCATATGGGCCAAATGCAGGCAAATAGTACTAGCTCAGGGATGCACCTTGGTTGGCATGGATGAGTTGGGCCGAACGGCCTGTTTCACTGCTGTATGACTCTATGACACCCTGCCCACTCCCATTCCTTCTTATCTGCACGTGGTCCGTCAACAGGCAGCTCACCTTCTATCAGGGATAAGCACGTCACTGCTCAGCTGAAGACAAGAGATCCCATCTGAAAGCAGTGACACTCCAGCTCTCCATCAGTTATCTGGTGACCGTGATTAACGTCAATGCTCCATGAGCAGTTCACGTTCAGCACACCAAGCAGCATGAAATATAACTTCAGCTCGCTACGTTTGACCTCACCTCCGTTCCCTTATGTTACACATCTCTCTGCTGGTGTCCATGTGGACACAGGTTGACTCTCACTGACCTCTTCCCTTCCACAGAAACATGGACATAATTTCAACCTGTATAGGGCCACAAGAGAGGAAAGGAGGAGGCCATTTGTCACCTCGCCCTTGCCCTACAATTCAACAAGATATGGCAGATGCAACCTTCCTGTCCTCAATTTCCCCAACTTGCTTGTGTCTTCTGTTTAAATTCAATAATGTTCCACTTTTTCAGTAAATCAAGGAATCAAAACCTCAATCACAACATTGCAAACCTATTCCATTCAGCTTTAAATTCTCATTCTCAACAGGTTAGCCCACCTTAATGTAACATAGCAACATAGAAAAATAGGTGCAGGAGTAGGCCATTCGGCCCTTCGAGCCAGCACCGCCATTCAAAATGATCATGTCTGATCATCTAAAATCAGTACTCCGTTCCTGTTATTTCCTCTTATGGCTTTTCCTTTAGCCTGAAGGGCTGAATCTAATTCTCTCTTGAAAACATCCAGTGAATTGGGCTCTACTGCCTTCTGTGGCACAGAATTCCACAGATTCACAACTCTGTCACCTGGCAACAACCTACGTTAACCTGGCGACAACCTACGGTAACCTGGCAACAACCCACGTTAACCTGGCGATAAATACGACAGCACCTATGTCAGGAGAAGTCAATTTACGCTCATTGGCGTCAAACCCCTTTCTGGTTGCCAACTGTCTCCGACCATTTTTCAACATGTTGAAAATTCAGCGGCAACCAGAAAGACGTTACGACTCTTTGGGCGACAGAGGAGACTACTCACGACCGCACAGGCGACACCCCGGCGACCATGTGGCAACAGCCTAGTCACCTGAGTTGCGTAAAAATTAGCCTAAATGGGACAAGCTATTACCCTTTACCTTTTTTTTATCCTTTCAAGGAGTGCAGGGGGAGGGATTGAGAGCACGGGGGGAGGGAGAGGAGGGGAGACAGATGGAGTGTGGAGGGAGGGATAGAGAGAGAGAGCGGGGGGGGGGGGTGAGGGATAGAGTAGGAGAGAGAGAAGGGGTGAGCAAACACAAAATCAATAAGATCGTTGGTGCACAGCGGTGAAGTGAATGCTGGAGGGCAGTGAGATAAAGTGAGCCCATTGTTCCTGTCACATCTAATATTGGACAAGCAACAGTGGCTGGCAGTAACCACAGCTCTGCAGGGTGCAGGCAGTTCTAAACCAACCCAGCTACCAGTTTGCCACTTGGATTCCAACAGTGACAAAGGTCATCCTCACAGGCTGGGCGGCTGGGGAAGGTCAAGGGCTGGGGACACGCTGCCCTGCACCCCACCCACTCCATACAGGCTCATACACTGCAGCCGTGCAATCCCCTCTCCCAGCTGTGTGTAGAGCTGCAGCCTCACCCCATTCCGTCCCTCCCCACACTGAACACAGGCGGTCTGAGGAGACACCTCCACCTACTATATGGAGGTGATGGGACTGACGGAGACACTACCCCTGCTAGTGTATACGTACCTCTACAGATCTGAAGTCCTGCTCGCCCATAGAGCCCTGCACTCCCTGAACCCCCCTCCCCACCATGTCCCGATTCATTGAAAACTAAACGGAAGTGGTGGGTGGAATAATACCGCAGATGTTGGAAACCCGAAACAATTAAACGGCAGAAACACTCATCAGGTCAGACAGGATCTATGGAGAGAGAAATAGAAATATTGCCTCTTGTTCTCTCCACAGATGCTGCCTGACTGGCTGGGGTTTCCCATCACCCTCTCTCACTGTAACTGGAGTCACGACTGTCACATACACCAGGAATGGAACATTGAAATTCTTACTTGCTGCAGCTTTACACGGACATTAACGCAACTGCACAACAAATAAATAATCGATAGTACAACAAATGATGTGTAATACACGCTAACCAGACTATAATTTAT
Organism: Leucoraja erinaceus; assembly: GCF_028641065.1. Classification (NCBI taxonomy): domain Eukaryota; kingdom Metazoa; phylum Chordata; class Chondrichthyes; order Rajiformes; family Rajidae; genus Leucoraja; species Leucoraja erinaceus. Next base: position 39,214,877 of record NC_073383.1, read on the forward strand.
GAGACTAGCTAGGTTGACCGATTCTCATTGGTGGTCAATAGTTCAGATCCCAAGGCGATTCATGTTAACAGGTTGAATTCACCAACTTTAAACAATGTGCGCCACACCCTCCCTCTTTCATTCCCCACCCTCCCATCTGTGCAAACACATATCTCCCACCATCTCCCACCCACTCCCTCCCCAGCTACTCTGATCGTTTCCGATCCTTCATGTGCTTTTTTCTTATCTCCAAGTCACCCACTCCCCCTTTATTCCCCCCCCCCCTCTTCTCCTCCACCCACATCCCCTTCCACCCATATCCCTTCCTCCAGTTTTACATTTCCCTCCTCTTCTTCTCTCCTTATCTCACATTGTTCTGTCTCCTTTTTACCTCACTTACTCCACCCCTCCCACTCAGAACCTCCCCCCCCCCCCCCCTCGCCTCTATCCACCCATCATTTGCCAGGCTTTGTCCGCCCCACCTCCTTTCCAGCTATCTCTTCCCTGCTCCATCAGTCTGTAGAATGATCCCAACCCAAACAGTTCAACAGATGCTGCCTGACCAGACCTGTACACCAGCACTTTGTGTTCTGTTTAATATTCCAACATTACAGTTCCTTGCTCATAAGTGCATGTCATAGGAGCAGAATTAGGCCATTCGTTCCATTGAGTCTACTCCACCATTCAATCATGATTGATCTGTTTTCCCCTTTCAACCCCTTTCTCCTGTCCATAACCGTTGACATCCTTACTAATCAAGAACCTGTCAATCTCCACTTAAAAATACCCAAAGACTTGGCCTCCACAGCCCTGTAGCAATGAATTCCACAGATTCATCATCCTCTGGCTAAAGAAATTCCTTCTCATCTTCATTCTAAAGGTATACCCTTTTATTCTGAGCCTATGCTTTCTGATCTTATCTCTCCCACTAGTGGAAACATCCTCTGCACATCCACTCTATTTAGGCCTTTAATTATTACAACAGTTCTGGTGGGCATGGGTCAGTCACTATAACACTGGGATACATTACTGGTGGAGACAGGTCTGCCAGTGTATACCACTGTGGTCAGTACTGGTGGGGACGGGTCTGCTTCAGTCAGTCTCCTCCTCCCACTGTAAAGAGGGAGCATTTAGCGAGCTGTGGCAACGAGTGCCAGTGGCTGCCCAGTGTATCGGGCAGGGCTGGCACACGGTGGAAGACAAGCTGCCAACACCCACACACGGTGAAGTTTAACAAACCCGTGGGGCACGATCGCTGCTGGTGCACTGGTCCATCAGCTTCACCCAACATTAATACTGCATTGCACACCTCAGCAAAGATAAACCAGCGGAGAGCCAAGACTCCAGCGGCCACCTCTGACCCCCACCCCCATCGCCCCCCACCTCCCAACTGAATGTTCTCTCAGCTGCAAGATGCCCACAGTCGGCCCTCTTAGGACACACTGGTGAAGTGATGGAATTGACCTCTTGCCCATGGAACCTGCGACTGTCTCTCCCACCACCCCACCCCTCTGCCAACCTGGCAGCTACAGGGGGAGACAGGGGCTGTCGTCACAGGCACCTCTGTCCGAATGGAGATAGTGAGCAGCCTCTGCCTCACCATCTCCCACCCCTGCAGACACAGAGTGCCATGACGACCCAGATGCCTCCATTGTAATCATGTATTGTCTTTCTGCTGACTGATTAGCACGCAACAAAGGCTTTACACTGTACACGTGACTATAAACTAAACTCAACTCTGTGGCATCAGCTCCAGTAAGAGGTGAAGTGGGATCTTTCTCATCCTCTCCAACAGCCAGCATGAGCCTTGGTGTAATGTCTCACCCACAGTGCAACTCTCCCTCTGTACTGCCCGGCCCATCGGCAGAAACACAAGCAGGATTATGCCACTGTTGAATGGCTGGCAGGCTCAACATCATGGCTGATCTTTTACCTGCACCACCTGCCCTCATTAACTTCTTGACCCCACTCCCTGATTTGAATGTAGTTGCTAAATTAATCTCAGCGTCCCGCCTGGATAGAGAAAGGAGGAGATTCACCACAAGCAGAGGGAGGAACTGTGTTTCTCAGTTGTCAACCTATGAGGACATTCGGCCCATCAATTCTCTGTCAGCTTCTAAAGCAACCCCATTCCACAACTTATTTTCATTTTAAATTGCCCCTGGTGTGTACATGTGAGGTAGAATCAGGGGAGTTAAAGTCATAGAGTCATACGGTGTGGAAATGGGCCCTTCGGCCCAACTTGCCCACACCGACCAACATGTCTTATCTACACTAGTCCCACCAGCCTGTGTTTGGCTCATATCCCTTTAAACCTGTCTTATCCATGTACCTGTCTAAATGTTTGTTAAACGTTGCAAAAGTACCTGCCTCACCTCAACTACCTCCTCTGGCAGCTTGTTCCATACACCCGCTAGCCTTTGTGCGAATAGGTTACCCCTTAGATTTCTATTAAATAGACAATAGGCAATAGGTGCAAGAGTAGGCCATCCGGCTCTTTGAGCCAGCACCGCCGTTCAATGTGATCATGGCTGATCATCCCCAATCAGTACCCCATTCCTGCCAATCTTTCCCCCCTCAGTTAAACTTACAAAATGGGGAATGGGGAATGAAGGGAGAATAAAATGGGATCAGTGTAAGTGGTTACTTTATGGTTGGCACGTACTTGGGTGGCTGAATGTCCCATTTCTGCACTACATGACTATATAACATTTCCCTGTAACCTTGCTCTCATGCCCAATCTGCTCCACACATATTCTACCCACCATCCACACTCTGGGGGAAACATACTGCAGCAAATTCACCTACCAACTGGAATGTATTTGGGATGTGGGAGGAAACCAGAGAACCCTGGAGTTACCCACATATTCTCAAGAAGAGCATGAGAACTCCACACAGACAGTGCCCCTGGCAAGCTTTGAGATCTGACACCTGTAAACAGATGTGAGGACAGATCCCTTAATGTAAGCAGATTTGCATTCACCATTCACGATGACACTTTGAAATCTCTCACTTCAGCACCCTTCACTTGAAGCTGACTGGCTGGCTGGCACACAACAAACGCTTTTCACTGCACCTAGGTACACGTGACAGTAAAGTAAACTCAACTAATCTAAGCAGAAACCTTTGCCACCTCTCTGACAGAGACAAGGCCTTGTTGTTTGGAAGTTTGGAGTCCCTGGTGGTGTTTTCTTCCAAAGTAGCATGTGCTCAATGCGGTCTGGACCGATTCCCACAGTCATCACTCATGCATACAGGGAAGCGCATACATGTCCGTCACAAACACATGCGTGATAGTGTTGTGACAATCACGTGCACTACATAAACATCTCAGCTGACTGGAAACACAAAGCAACGCAGGCAACTGTTTTGATCATATCAGTTAAGTGAAGGTTAACATTATATAGTTATTAACTGGAAACGTGCATGATTTTTGCATTCCATAACATGGCGACCATGTCTGGCACCCACGTCCAAGCATTGGGTGCGTTTGTAATGTACGGTGCAGAGGCCAAAACTGTGAATGCAAACTTCTATCAACCGTTCACCAACCAACCAGAATGTCTTTGGAATGTGGGAGGAAACCAGAGAACCCTGGGGTTACCCACATATTCACAGGAAGAACATTCAAACTCCACACAGACAGCACCCCTGGCAAGCTTTGAGATCTGACACCTTATAACAGATGCGAGGACAGCTCCCTTAATGACATGCCATGGTAATGGCGACTGATACCTGTTCCCAGTATGTTAGTCAGATTGGGAGGTTGGCAAAGAGAGTGGAAACTGATCTTCATAGTGCCAAATTCCCAAGGGGTGACGAGTTTAATGGTTCCTTTGGTGGAGAGCACCTAAGACAATGCCGCACTCCTTCAATACAGCACTGCATGCTGGCTGAGCTTAACTCTTCCGTTTCCTGGAGATCCTTCACCCAACTGCACGTCATCACCAAAAGAGCGATGGAATTATGAAATCTCCCTCCCTAACTCATCCATGTCGACCGAGATGTCCGATCTGAGCTAACCCCATTTGGCCCATATCCCTCCACATCTTTTCTAAACATGTGCTGTCAAAGTGTCTTTTAAATGCTGTTATACTGTAGTACCTGCCTCAAACACCTTCACTGGCAGCTCACCATATAGCCATTACCCTCGGAGTAAAAAAAGTTGCCCCTTGGATTTCGATGAGATCTTGCTCTTCTTGCCTTAAACCTATTTCCTCTGGTCTTGATTGTCCAACCATGGGTCAGTACACTCGCCTATCACCCTACACTGTATCCATTATATAGAAAGGGACATGTGCCATTACTGCACTCACTATAAAGTAAACAACATGCACTTTCCAATACAACACCTGTAATACATTGACAGAGCCACACTCTGCTGTACTGAACGTGTCATACCGTCACAGTTCTCTTCAATATTGCATTGTTATACAGTGACAGGCATGCACTCTCCATACTGCACCCATTCAACAATTAAAGACATGCACTTTCCAAAACTGCATCTGTTATACAGTAGATAATTACAAAGTGCTGGAGTAACTCAGTGGGTCAGGCAGCATCTTTGGAGAAAAAAGGTAGGTGACGTTTCAAGTCTGGACCCTTCTTCAGATCAGCCTCAAGAAAGGTCCTGACCGGAAACCTCACCCACCCTTTTTCTCCAAAGCTGCTGCATGACCCGCTAAATTACTCCAGCACATTGTGTCTATCTTTGGTATAAACCAGCATTTGCAGTTCCTTGTTTCTACACTTCTCCGTTAAACAGTGACAAGCCCACTCTTTCCAATACTGTACTTGTTATACAGTGACAATCACACTCCACAAATATTGCACCCATTATTCAATGACAGATGCACATTCTCCAATTCTCCAGGGCAGCATGGTGGCACAGCGGTACAGCTGCTGCCTTACAGCGCTTATAGCGCCAGAGACTCGAGTTTGATCCTGGCTACGGGTGCTTGCCTGCACGGAGTTTGTACATTCTCCCTGTGACCTGCATGGGTTTTCTCCGAGAACTTCGGTTTCTGCCCACACTCCAAAGACGTACAGGTTCGTAGATTAAATGGCTTGGTAAATATTGTCCCTCGTATAGGATGGTGTTAATGTGCGGGAATCGCTTGTTGGTGCCGACTCGGTGGGCTAAAGGGCCTGTTTCCACACTGTATCTAAACTAAACTAAATAGTTGGTGGAGACAGTAGGTAAGCACAGTGGATGTACAATGGATGCACAATGGAGGGTGTGGGACTCTCACTGTAACAAGTGCAGTCTTGGTGAGTACCTGTCTGCAGAAAAGATTGGTATTGGATAGTGCAGGTCTATCAATGGTTAGCAGATGTAGTGTTGCTGAGAGAGTGTTTCTGTCACAATATACTTGTACGATGAAAGACATGCAAGAACCTGTTGAACAGAGATAGGCCCCCACTCTCCAATGCTGCACCAAGTATAGAGTCCCAGCCCCATACTTCCTATACTACATTTGTGATAGGTTGAAAGACCATCACTCTTGAATACTGCACCTGGAATCCAAAATGTGACCTGGAATCTCCAGCACAGTATCTCTTAAATATTATCAGATCCACGCTCTTCAATACTGCAACCGTTATACAATGACAAATACATTACCTGCAGTATTACACCCCTTATAACATCATAGACCTACAATGCCCAACACAGCACCAGTGATACAGTGACAGACGCACACTTTTCAATACGACACACTCCAGTAATGTAGACACAAACAGAGACCAGCACTCTTAAATACTGTTTCCGTTATACAGTCAAACGTTCGCACTCTACAATGTCATTACAGTGTGGTGTGAAGAAGGGTCTCAACCAGAAACATTGCCCGTCCATTCCCTCCCTAAATACTGCCTGACCCGCTGAGTTCCTCCAGCGCTTTGCATAAAGTAACATCCCACTCTTCCAGAATCTATACCTGTAACAGACATGCATTCTCCATTAGTACCAATTTTAACGTGACACTTCACAACCCACACCGTTTGCAAGTCAGAAATGCGGCCGCGACACCCTCGGATGCCGGCAAATCCATCCCGTCGGTTTCCCAAATGCTTATTGTATGTTCTGGCTGTTGTTAAACTGGACATTCATAACATGAGGAGGAATTGTACAGCAACAAGCCTGCTCTCTCCAGTACCTGACCCTATTATACAGTAACGGACAGGCACTCTCTAATTCTGTAGTCATCTTAAAAGGGATTGACAATCCAACTTAGTACCCGCTACACTAGGACAAACATACTCCCTAATGGGCCTGTCCCACTTTGCCAAGTGCCGGCAACTGTCATAGTCATAGCAGATTGCCGAAAACTGGCGACAACGTACGACAGCACCTACGTCAGGAGAAGTCAAGCTACGCTCATTGGCGTCAAACCCACTGTAGGCAAAAACGTTTCAACATGTTGAAAATTTAGCAGCGACCAGAAAGACGCTACGACTTTTTCCGCGACTGAGGAGACGACTCCTGGTGGCCACCGGCGAACATGTGGCGACAAACTAGTCACCTGTAGTTGCCTAAAAAATCGCCTACGTGGGACAGGTCCATAATAGTGGAACTGTTACACTATGACCGACACATGCTCTTCAATACTACACCCGCTAAACAGTGACAGACCTGCACAGTCCAATCTTGCACCTGTTCCACAGACATGTCCCCATCAAGTCTGCACCCGTTATACAGTGAGAATCCTGCACTCTCCATTACTGCACACATTGCACCGGGAGAGACCTGTGCACCAATTATCAGTGACAGACCCACTCTTTCCACAACTATACTACTTTAGAATGAAAAACCTCTCTCTCTCTCTCCATTACTGCACCTGCTATTCTGTGACAGACCCTGTTATTCTCTCAAATACTGTACCCGTCACAGTACACATTCTGGAATGACAGAGCCACATTCTCCAAACTGCCCCCCCATTATACAGTAACAGACACAATCTCTCCAATAGAGTACCCTTTATAGAGTAACAATCAAAGAACCAATCAGCCCAACTCATCCACACTGACCAAGATGCCTTCCTGAGCTAGTCCCATTGACTGTGACATTTCACCTTATCCATTTCTCTCATAGTTTTCTAAATCTCTATCAGGTCATCTATCATTCTCTTTTGGTCCAGGGAAAACTTGCAGCCTATCCTGTCTCTCATAAAACATAGAGAACATAGAACAGTACAGCACAGGAACGGGTCCTTCAGCCCTATCTGTGCTGAACATGATGCCGTTAAACCAATTTCATCTGTCTGCACATGATCCATATATCTCTATTCCCTGTACTTCCATGTGCCTATCTAAAAGCCTCTTAAATACCATTATCTATAACTTGAACCCTCCAGACCCAGCAACATAATGGAGAATATTTTCTGCACTCCATTTAACAATCACATCCTTTCTAATAGTATGGCAAGCAGAATTGCACACAATGCTCCAAGTTTAGTCTCACCAATGTCTGTAACGTGACGTTGCAACTCTTGTACTCAATGCCCCGTCCAATGAAGGCAACAAAGCCATACTCATTCTTCACAATACCGTTTATTTGTCATTTGAACCTCACATGAAGTTCAAATGAAATTTGGTTTCTGCAGTCATACAAGAAAAGAACCAAGACACACACCAACACAATTTACATAAACATCCATCACAGTGAATCTCCTCCTCACTGTGATGGAAGGCAAAGTCTTGTCTCTCCCCTGCTCTCCATTCCTCTCCCGGTCAAAGTCAAAGCCCCCGGCGGGCGCTAGCAAGTCCCACAGCGACTTAAAGCCGCGCCGGGCGATGTAAGACCCTGCTCCGGGTCCCGATGTCGGAGCCCCCGGCGGGCGCTAGCAAGTCCGCGGCCATTTAAAGCCGCACCGGGCAATGTAAGGCCCCGCTCCAGGTCACTTTCAACCCCGCAATTCGAGCGGGAGAAGTCGCCGTTGCCGGTGCCCCGCAAAGCGGTTTCCCACCGGGGACCCACGAGCTCCCGGTGTCACCATCCACCATTCACTACCCTGTCCAACTGTTCTTATACACTCCCCAATACAGTACCTATTGTGCATGACAGAAATACACTCTCCAACACTGCAGCAGTTACATTCTGTAGGCCCAGACTACCCCATATTGCATATATATACGTCAGACCTTTTTCTTCATCAGAGGTGAATAAAACCAGGGGATATCGATTTTAAGGGGGAAAAGATTGTGAGGCGGATATGAGGAAAATCTTTTTCACCCAGAGGTGGGTGAGTACCTGGAATACACGGCTGGAGAGAGTGGAGGAAGCAGAGTCACTGACAGTATTTAAAAAGTGTCCAGGTACTCACATCACCAAGGTAAAGGACCAAGTATTGGGGATGGGATTAAAACAGATGGGTGCCACCCGTCAGCATTGACATGGTGGGCTAAATGGCCTGTTTCCATGCTTTGTCCTCGATGACACTCAATTCCTGCTGCCATAATACAGAGTCTGGCCAAGTCCAAATCTGTGCCCATTGTGTAGTAACAAACCCGTAATCTCCAATGTAGAGACCGTTATACGGTGACAATATCCCACTCTTAAGCTGCACCACAAAACGTACATTTTTATACTGTCCCACTAAACAGCCTCCAATATTGCACCTGTTATAGTGCCAGATACGCACACTTCTATACCACACCTGTTATACAGCGAGAGATCCACACACATCACCACTACATTCATTAGAGTGACAGACATGGATTCTCCACCACTGCAACCATTCTACAATGACAGGCCCATTCTATCCATGGTGCATCCATTTTACACAGACAAGCCCCCCGCTCTATCTAATTCTGCAACAGCTATTCAGAGACACTCTATTATACAGTGCAATATCTCATCACTATACAAGACCTGCTCTCTACAGTGCACCCGTCACACTGTGACATACCCGTACTCTAAAAAACTGCACACATTAAACAGTTACATGCCCACACTGCACCCATCGTACAATCACAGACACACTTGCTCCAGTAATACGCCTATTATAAAGTGACAGGCAGTGTCAGAGATTACAGGTCTTTCACTGTGTAACAGATGCTATATTGGAGAGCACAGGACTCCAATACCGCAACTGTACTAAAGTAACAGACATGCACTCTCCAATACCGCCTCGTTAAACAGCAATTATGCATCCATTATACATTGACAACCAGGCTCTCTTCGACTGCACCCATTACACATGACAGTCACGTACTCTCCAATACTGCACCCATATTGTGACAGATACGCACTCTCCATTACTGTGTCCAATGTAGTGAGAGATTTGCATGGTCCAATACTGCACCTGTTATGCATTGACAAATGCAACCTCTTCAATGCAGCACCAGATATGCAGTGATAGAGCCACATTCCCCAATACTGCATTTGTTATATAGTGACTAACCAATGAACTCAAATACTGCACCCACACTTCAATACTACAACCGTTATACCATTACAATCCTGTGCTCTTCCATGCAGCACCTGTTATACAGTGAAAAGCGTGCATTCTCCAACAGTGCATCCATTCTACTCTCCTAAACTGCATCCATTATACAATGACAAAGCCAGACTTTCCAATACTGCACTCATTATACATTGTCAGACACACACTCTGCTATAATACATATATTATGCAGTGACAGATCCATATTCTGCAATACTGCACTTATTATACCATGACAGACCCGCTCTTAGAAATGCAAGTCCCATTATACAGTAGCAAATGCACACATTTGAGAACTGTACAGACTGTTCCCAAATATTAAATGGGTCTCATTTTTCCAGATATTCATAAAGTCCACAAAAATTATTCACTATGGCAACGCCACCTTCACGATATTGTAATGAATGGCATCAAAACCACATAAGGCTTATAAGAATGAACAATGATTAACAGTTGCGGCAGGGAAGAAATCAACTCTGATGATCGTGGGAAGAAGTGTATGTATGTCGGATTTTAATAATTTTATGGGAACTTGTTTTTATCCAGGGCTGTCCATGTCAGGGTTTCATAAACGGGGGTCAAACTGTACTCCATTCAGTGACAGACCCACAGTGACAAATCTGTTTACCTTCATTGGTTGGGGCATTGCGAATAAGAGTCAGGAAATCATGTTTGGATGAAGTCATGACTTTGGTTAGGCCTCAGTAGGAGTATTGTGTGCAGTTCTGGACACCCAATTACAAATGAGATTAAACGGCATCTTGTTCAGCACAGATATTTTGGGCAGAAGGGCCTGTTCCTGTGCTGTATTGTTCTATGTTCTATGTACACCCATTTTACAGTGACGAATCTGCCTCTGTCCAATACTGCATTTGCAATATAGTGTCAAATCTGCACTCTCTAATACTGCACTCATAATCCAGCGAAGACCCATACCTTTCAATACTACTCATTATACTGCGAGATAGAGTTATAAACCTGCATTCTCTAATACTACAATCACAGTACAGAGAAAGACCTACACTTTCCAATACTACACCCATTATATAATGACAGATAAACCTCCACTCTCTAATATTGCAGATATGATTTGGTGAAAGACCCACACTTTCCACTACAGCAGCCATTATTCAGTGACAGAAGCACACTTACCATCTGTACTTATACATGGAGAATCTCCAAAGCCATACCCAGTATAAAGCGCCAGACTCACACATTCAAATACTGTACTGTATTCTCTCATTATATAATGACTAATAAAACGTTCTTCAGTGTTGTAGCCATTGCACTGTGACAAACTTACACTCTCTAATGTTACACCCATAACACAGAAAATCACATTCTCACGCACCGGTGATACAAAGCATCCTCCAATACTGTACTCACAACACAATCAGACATTCACAGTTATCAATTCTGCACCCTTTATGGGGATCGACTGCATTTTGCAACACCTGTAATACAGTAACATACCTGCACTCTCCAATATTGCACGTTATACACTGCCCATTGCATTTTCCAATAGTGTGCCCATTATACAGTGTGATCTGCACCCTCCAATGATGCACCATTATACTGTGACTGGGCCATGCTCTCAAATATTGCAACTGTTATACAGTTAGAAACACACTCTGCAATACTGTATCCTGCGTAAATTTGCAGATACACACTTTGCAATATGGCATTTGTTAAACAATGACAGACTTGCACTCTCCTGAGCTGCAACCAAGGGCGGAAATCGCTATCAAAACATGGGGAGGGGGGGGGAACAAACGCTTGGCAGCCGCGCGTGCACACACACACACACACGCGAGACTTCGGAGGCTTCGGCCGTGGGCCCTGTGGACGGTAACATCGCGAGCTGACCTGGTTGGTGACCGATTCCGAACTCCAACAACAGCAGCTTCGTCCGCCTCGAATCGTGGGGCTTCAATCGGCCCGTCCGCGGGGCCTTTCATCGCCCGGCGGAGCTTAAAACCAACCGCGGGATCTTCCCCCCAGCGGGGCCTCAACATTGGGAGCCTCGATCGCCTCGACGCAGCAATTTGACCGCGGGGCGATGGAAGATCCCGCGGCTGATTTTAAGCTGCGCCAGGCTGGGCGATGAAAAGCCCCGCGAACGGGCCGATTCAAGCTCCGCTCTATGATCTTTGCTCCACCAGGACGTCTCCCTCCTCCAATCACTGTACTCTATCCTCAGTCCCACCCCCCTACTTCCGCCTCTGACCGGCACCTCCCTCCTCCAATCATCGCGCTGAATCATCATGTCCCGCGGGAATGGGGATCAGTGTGGGATGTAGAGGAACGGTCCCAGGATAAAGGGGGGGGGGTGGAGGGGGTGTACGAGAGAGAGAGAGAGAAGGGGGGCGAGGTGGGGAGGAAGGAAGGTCAGCGCTCCTCGGACAATATCGTCCCGCTGCCTAGGTGGTTGGGAATTCCTCGCCACCGCCTCCCTCCTCCGCCAGCCAACAGCAAGATACGGGGCCGAGCGGTGCAGCTCAAAGATCCTACAGCTATAGTATCTTTGGTGCAGCTGCTTCAGAAGTGTCGGAGCGAATGACGGGTCCCGCACAGTGGCTGCGACAGCGGCTCCATCTCCTCCTCCTCCCTGATAGCGGCCGCTGCTTGCAAACCTGCTAACGGCAATAACCGCTTTTAAAAAAACCCTCCTGCACGCCTTGGCCTCCTCCTCCTCCCTCCCTTCTCCCGGCCTCGGCGTGCGGGAGGGTTTTTTTTTTTAAAGCGCCGTTAGCAGATTTGCAAGCAGCGGCCCTTATCAGGGCGGGCAGGGGGGCGGGAGGAGGAGGAGGTGATGGAGCCGCTGTTTGGTGCCCGTCATTCGCTGCGACTCTTCGTCACCCCGCACCTAACATCTTTCCCACGCAATACAGCCGTCACCGCCGACACAAAACGTCGCGTTCCTTTTCTCCAGAGATGCTGACTGACCCGCGGAGTTACTCCAGTTTTTTGTGTCTATCTTCGGTACAAACCAGTATCTGGTTGCCAAGCCGGGCAAAATGACTCGGTGTTTAGTTGCCCGGCAGCGCTTTGAGTGGTCAAGGGCACCCGGGCAACCGTTAATTTCGAGCCCTGTTCTCCAATACTGCCCTATTAAAGAGAGAGATCTGTAGTCTACAATACTTCACTCTTATACAACAACAGATATGCGTTCTCCAATTTTGCACCTATTTCTTGTGCAGACCCATACTCTCCCAAATTGAACACATTATATGTCGACAGGCCTGCCTGCTCTAATTCTTCACCCATGATTCAATGACATCCATTCTTTCTGGTTCAAGGCTCCTTATACATGGACAGATAAGGAGTCTCCACAACTACACCAATGATGTGGTGGCAGGTTCACACGCACCCATATTGCACATGTTGTAACAGTGACGCACCCTCTCTCTGCGTTATAACATGTCCTCTCCAATAAAGCACCAGTTACACATTCATAGAAACCGTTTAATCTCTTCCCTGTACGGGGACCCGACATTTTTGCTGTCGGGTCTCCGATGTCGTTGGGCCTAACATGAGGGCTCCAGTCGCAGAGCCTGCGGACTTGCCATTGCGGAGCTGGCCGACTCCGGAACGGGGAGAGCTGTGGTGGCGCGCGGCTGCGACCCGACTTCGGAGCTTCGGAGGCTCTGGCCGCAGGCCCGGTGGACAGGAACATCGGGAGCTCACAGGTCCCTGGTGGGAGAACGCTTTTCGAAGCTCCCGCAACGGCAACTTCTCCCGGCGGAATTGCGGGGTTTAAAGGACTCGGACGGGGCCTAACAACGCCTGCGCGGTTTAAACGGCCGCGGGACTTGCCATCGCCCGTCGGGGGGTTTAACATCGGGTGCCCCAGTCGCCTCGATGCTGCAGTTGGACTGCCGGACCGTGGGAGAAGAACAAAGGAAAGAGATAAGATTTTTGCCTTCCATCACAGTGAGAAGATGTTGGAGATTCACTGTGTTGGATGTTTGTGTAAATTGTGTTAAGTGTGGGTCTTGTTTTTTTTTAAATAATGTTAAGACTGTAGAAATGTAATTTCGTTCAAACCAAGCTGTTTGAATGACAATAAAAGGCATTCTATTCTATTCTATTCTATTCTATACGACTGAACCTGCACTCTCCGATACTGTACCTCATATACAGCCTGAACCTGTACTCTCCAATACTGCTACCTGTTACACAGCCCAAACCTGTACTCTGCAATACAGCACCTGCTATACAGCCTAAACCTGTACCTCTCCAATATAGCAGCCGTTATACAGCAGCAAACACATGTAAATACTGTACCCGTCATACGGCAACAGAAAGCACTTGTCATACTGCACCTGTTAATCAGTAGCAGACACGACCTCTTCAATGCTGTACCTGATTTTACTGTGACAGACCCGCTCTCTCAATTATGCTGCTGTTATAAAGTTACAGCCCCGCATACTCCAGTACAACAACTGTTTCCTGTGGCAGGGCCCGTACTCTCCCATACTGAACCTATTATACTGGTTATTTACAAAACCGCTCACTCCAATGCTGCATTACGATTCAGTGACAATCCTTCAACACCGCACCAGTTATATTGTGACATGCACTCTTCAGTTCTGTAGCCATTATACTGTGACAAACCTACACACACCATTACTGCATCTATTATACAGTGACAGACTTGTGCTCGGTAATAAGTAGCCATAATACTATGCTGCAATCACTTTTACTGCACCTGATACACATGCCCTCTCCAATACAATTCTACAGTGATGGACCCAAATTCTCCAATTCTGCACTCAATTATACATTGAGAAACTCATTCTGTCCAATATTGCAGCCTTTATACATAGACCCTGTCCAATTCTGCACTCATTGTTTAGTGACAGACCCGTTCTCTCCAATTCTGCACCTATATTTCCACTAGTGGGAAAGTCTAGGACTAGAGGTCATAGTCTCAGAATTATAGGACGTTCTTTTAGGAAAGAGACGAGTAGACATGTCTTTAGTCAGAGGGTGGTGAATCTGTGGAATTCTTTGCCACAGAAGGCTGTGGAGGCCAAGTCAGTGGATATTTTTTTAATGTAGATTTATTCTTGATTAGTACAGGTATCAGAGGTTATGGGGAGAAGGCAGGAGAATGGGGATAGGAGGGAGAGACAGATCAGCCATGATTGAATGGCATAGACTTGATGGGCCGAATGGCCTAATTCTACTCTTATTCCTCATGACCTATGATCCCATCACAGATCTACATTCTTCAATACTGCACCCATTGTGAGTGAGAGACACGCCATCTCCAATAAACCCGTAATTTAGTGATGGACCCAAATTCTCCAATATTACACCCCTGACAAAGTGAGATCCACATACTGCACAGGTTATACCTGATCTGTCCAATGTTGCATCCATTATACAGTAACCGATCCAACCTCTCCATTTTGTCAGTGGAAGACATGTACTTCCATATACTTTACCGGTTATGTGATATACCTATGCTCTCTATTTCTGCAACCATTATACAATGCCAGATCTGTACTCTCCACGCTGAACCTATTATACATTGACAGGCCTGTTCACTCCAATAAGTCACCCATGATTCAATGATGTACACTCTGCAATACTGCACTCTTTATACAGTGACAGACTCGCACTATGCAACAACACATTTGTTACACAATGACAGATCCACATTCTCCAGTACTGCACACTTTGTATATGGCGAGGAGACACATCTCCAATACTAGATCAGTTATATACAGTGACAATCCCACACTCAATAGTGCACTCTTTGCATATAGTGACAGTCACGCACCCTCGAATATTGCATCCATTGCACAGTGATGGAGATCCAAAGAACTGCAGATGCTGGTTTACAAAATAAAACATAAAGTGCTGGAGGAACTCAGCAGGTCAGGCAACATCTCTGGAGAACATGAAGGACAAGAATAGGTGATACTGTGGGTCAGGGCCCTTCTTCAGACACAATGACGAACCTGATATTTTCAATTCTGCAGTCATTTTCCAGTTACAAACCTACTCTGTCTAATTCCTTATGCACCAACAAACCCACATTTTCCAAATTTACAACCATTATTCCATGACAAACATGTATTCCTCACTACTGAACCTGTTTTGCAGTCACAGATACGCATCCTCAAGTATTAGCGGCACGGGGAACAGCTTGTACAACCATTGCCTAGCAGTGTCAGACACCTGGATTCAATCCTGTCCTTGGGTGCTGTCTGGGTGGTGTTTGCACTTTCTCCATGCGAATTACATGGGTTTTCTCTGGGTGCCCCGGTTTCCTCCCACATTCCAAAGATGTGTAGGTTTACATCTAAACTCTAAATCTAGTATACTTGTTATGCACTGATGAACCCACCCTTTCCAAAACTGCATACGTGATACAGTAATAGACACAGGCTTTCCAGTATTGCACCGATAGTAGACATGCAGTTTTGAAAACTGCACCCATCACTTAGTACCAGACCCACTCTGTAATATGTCATTCATTTTATCAGCAACAGGCACGTACTTCCCAATTCTGCTCTTATAATTCAGTGTTCTTTACTCTCCCATACCTTTGATTTAGTGACACACCCACATTCTACAATACTGCTCATGTACACACTCTCCAATACAGCCCCCATTATATATCGATAGACCTGCTCATTCTCTGTGCCCATTATTCACTGCCAGATCCGACCTCTCCAATACAGCACCCATTTTGTCAGTGACAGATCTGCACTCCCCAATACTGCATTCATATAGTGACAAACCCTTATTCTGCAAAGACACCTGTTATACAGTGACAGAACCCACACCGTGCACCACTGCACCCATTATATACACTCAGGCCCAGCACTGCCCTGTTACAAAATGACAGGCCTACACCCTCCAATACTGTACCAGTTATAGATTGACGGACCCACTCACTCTAATACCTCATCCATGATACAGAGAAAGACCCGTTCTCTGAAACACTGCACCCTTTGTTTATAGTGACATACTCACCAATACTTACCAAACCCACGCTCTGCAATTCTGTGCCTGTTGTACAGTGTCTGACCTGTGCTCTCCAATGCTGCACCCGTGCAGTAACATTCCCACTCTGTGCAGTACGGTAACCAACCACGCTCTGCAATACTGCACACGCTGTACAGTAACTGACCTATGCTCTGAAATACTATTGTACAGTGAAGACCCGCTCTCTCCACCACCGCACCCTAGATAGAGTAACAGACACACACGCTCCTATACTGCAGCCATTATATAGTGACAGAACTGCATTTGCCAATTCTGCACACATCATTCAGCGACAGACCCGTCAGACACCTGCTGACTCCTATACTGCACCCACGTTTCAGTGACAGTCTTGCACTCTGCAATAGTGCACCCTTTGTACACCGTGGAAGTCCTACATTCAACAGCACTGCAATATTATTCTGCAACAGATCCACACTCTTCTATATTGCACCCATTATGCGCACTGACAGTCCCATACTGTGCAATATTACACCATCTTTATGCAGTGACAGTCCTGCACTCTCCTGTACTGCACTGCTACACAGTAACGCACCTGCTATGTCCAATAACGCACCCAAACTGCATTCTCCAACTCTGCACCATCATTCAGTGACAAACTCAACTTCAATCATTATTCCACAATGTACCCGCACTCTCTGAAATTGCACCCATTACACAGTGACATTTGATATTGCATCTGCTCTGCACTGTCCAATAATTCACACGTTCTATCACTGACATTCACAAGCATCCCAATTGAGCACCTCACAGCGCCAGAGACCCGGGCTCAATCCTGACCTCAGGTGCTGTCTGGGTGAAGCTAGTACGTTTGCCCTGCAACTGCACGAGTTTCCTCTGGGTTTCCTCCAGTTTTCTCACATATTAGGTTAGGTTTATTTTATTGTCACATGTGACTAGGCACAGTGAGATTCTTTGCTTGCATAAACAATGTATGTGAATAGCAGCCACGTACAGTTGAAAGCTTTGTTTCACATGCTATTCAAACAGATCATACATAGATACAATCAGTTCAAACGCAATCACATTAAATAGAGCTATGGGGAAGATACTGAGTGCATTCTCAGCATTGTAGTGCATCAATTCCAAAGAAAAAAATCCACTGTCCTCAATGGAGTAGAGATGAATCGGACAGTATCTTAACTTATAGAAGGCCCGTTCAGGAGCCTGATACAAGAGGGGTAGAATCTGTTGCCCAGTCTGGTGGTGCACACTTTCAAGCTTCTGTACCTCATGCTGGATGGGACCAGGGAGAAGAAGGAATGATCAGGGTGGGACATCTTTGATTATGTTGGTTGCTATTCTGTGGCAGCGTGAAGTGTCAATGGATCCCAATGACGTGTGGGTTTGTAGGTTAATTGGCCTCTGGAAAATTGGCCCTAATGTGTAGGGAGTTGATGAGAAAGTGGGCCAACGTAGAATTCATATGAACTGGCGATTGATGTCCGGAGTCGACTTGGTGGGGCTGACGGGCATGTTTCCATGTTGTATCTCTAAAACAGCCATATACTTCCCAATACTGTATCTATTGTGCAGTGACAGATTCACTCTCTCCAATTCTACACCCACTAGGCAGTACCTTCATATTTAAACCATTAGACATGGACAGACTCACAATCTCCAGTACAGCACCCATTACATAGTCAAGGCCCTGAACTCCATACTTCACCTATTTGTCAGTAATAGACATGTACTTCCCAATACTGCACCCTCGGTGCAACGACACACCGTTAAATATTCTGACAGTCCCACGCTCTGCACTGACACACCCAGTGTTCCTAATCCTGTACCTGTGGGGTCTGACCTCTCGAATATTACACCTGCTATACAGTGATAGGTCTGTACTCACCAATATTGCAATCATTTTATAGTGACAAAGCCAACCTCTCCAACACTTCCCCCATTTGTCAATGACAGATCCACAAGATATCCAATACAGCATCTTTTGAAATACCGCACTCCACTTCTCCAATACCACACTCATTACACAGTGACA
The DNA here is from genome assembly GCF_028641065.1 of Leucoraja erinaceus. Lineage (NCBI taxonomy): Eukaryota > Metazoa > Chordata > Chondrichthyes > Rajiformes > Rajidae > Leucoraja > Leucoraja erinaceus. Next base: position 39,233,318 of record NC_073383.1, read on the forward strand.
AACCCTATCTTTCCAATACTGCAACCGTTATACAGTGACAGTCCCGCACTCTACAATACTGCACCGTTTTGCAGTGTTGGCACCGCACTCCAATACTGACCTCTGCTGCTCTCTATGTGGAGCGTGTACGCTCTCCCTATGAACTCCAAACTCCCTATGACTCTCTGGGTCTTGCAAAGATGTCGGTGGAAACCAGCAGGTTAGCTACAAATTATTGCCCTTATTGTGTTAGTGAGTGGCAGATTCTGGGGGGAGAAAGTATGGAGAATACAAAAAGATGGGGTTAATGTAGGATTCACACAGATGGGGCGGAACAGTGGCACATCAGTAGAGTTGCTTCATTACAGCGCCAGAGACCCAGGTTCGATCCTAACTACGGGTGCCATCTGTACGGAGTTTATACATCCTTCCTTTGACCATGCGGGTTTTCTCCGAATGCTCTGGTTTCCACGTTCAAAAAATATACAGGTTTGGAGGTTAATTGGCTTTGGTAAAAATTGTAATATGGCCATAGTGTGTAGGATAGTGCTAGTGTGCAGGGTGATCACTGGGACGAACGTCCTGTTTCTGAGCTGTATGTCTAAAGTCTAAATTAAAGTCTAAAGATGGGTGATTGATGGTCAGTGCAGCCTCGATGGTTGAAAGGCTTGTTTCTGCATCATACGTGTTGTTGAGTCATAAAGTCACAAAAGGAAGATTAGTGACAGAGTGGTAACTAGTAGACATGAAGGAGTCATGGTGGTGTCGGCCGAGAGGGAGTGTAAAGGGTGTGCCTGAGAGTGATGCCATAAAGGAGACATGAAATCTGAAATACCAGGGGAGATGAGAGTAGAATACAAAATGCCAGAAATGCAGATCACAAGACTGAAATGGCTGGTTATCTAAATTATTGGATCCCGATGGTTGTGATGTGCCATGTTGGAAGGTGAGATGATGTTCCTCAAGCTTATGCAGAGCTTTATTGAAGCAAAATGGGAGTGGAACGGAGAATTAAAATGGCAGGAGACTGGAAGCTGGTCAGCATGGGCGTTGGGTCAAAGGGCCTGGTGCCATGCTGTGGGAACCAAGATCACCCTGATATTGGTAGTGCCACGTACCAAGACGCTGTGCAAAAACCTGTTTTGGGTGCTATCCATACAAATCATATCGTACAAGCCATACACAGATCAGATTCAGATTCAGATTCAATTTTAATTGTCATTGTCAGTGTACAGTACAGAGACAACGAAATGCATTACAACAGGTTATGCAAAGAGAGAAAGACCAGAGTGCAGAGTATGGTTTTACAACGTACAGTGTTACAGTTACAGAGAAAGTGCAGATGACAAATATGCAAGGGCCGTAATAAGGTTGGTTGGGAGATCCGGAATACACCTTTAGCTTATAAGAGCGCCAATCAGTAGTCTGATAACAGCAGGAAAGAACTGTTCCTGAAGTGCGGTTCGTACTTTCAACCTTTTGTATCTTCTGCCCGATGGTAGAATGGAGAAGAGGGAATGACCAAGGTGTAAGTGGTCCTTGATTGTGTTGGCTGGTTTCCTGTGGCAGCCGGGTGCAGGTGGAGTTGAAGTGGGAGAGGGGGTGGAAGCTGGTTTTGTGCGATGAACTACACCGCATCCACAACTCCCTGCAATTTCTTGTGGTCTGGGGGAGCAGTTGACAAAGCAAGTTGTGATGCATTCCAACATGAAGCTTTCTACGGTGCTTCTATAGAAATTGTTAAGAGTCATTGGAGGCGTGCCACATGTTCTTAGTTTTCTGCGGAAGCAGAGATGTTGCAATGCTTTTATGGCTCTAGTGTCAATGCAGTTAATCCAGGACACATTATTAGTGATATTTAAGCCTAGGAACATGAATCGCTCAACCATCTCCATTTCACCGATGCTAGAGGGGGGCATGTACACCACCTCATGTCCTGAAGTAAGCGACAAGCTCCTTTACTAATGCTGAGGGAGAGGTAGTTGTCTTGCCTCTGTATTACTAAGCTCTCTATCTGCTTCTTGTCCTCTGTCTCGTCATCGTGCAATATACGTCCGCCTCAGTCATATTGTCCGCTAACCTGTAAATGGAGTTAGAGTAGATGTTGTCCGCAGTCGCAAGTGTGTATCCTTGCAGACTGACGGAGGCATAGTGCAGCGTCACCCAATCTCTGTTTCTTTCTTCATCCAGAGGAGACCATGCTGATGGGGATGGGTGCAGGACATTCCATTGGAAGTGTAAGTGGACTCACTGCTTCATCTGAAAGGAGTGGGTGGGTCGCTGGAAGTCAAAGGGCAGGTCAAAGGGCACCCCTCTACTGTCATGAGAAGGGAAGGAATAACTGGAGGAATGGAACAGCGATATGCAAAAGGGAATGGTCAATGAAATGTTGAAAGGAGAGATTTGGAGTTTAGGTATCCCATGGCTGATTATATGATTGGAGACAATCATTTAAACTGAGGTATTTAGCAACGGCTTCTTGCAGAAGTGGTCAATCTATGGAATCCTCTACCCTAGAGGGTTGTGACTGTCAGATAATAGGGGGGAGTTTAAGATAAAGTATATGCATTTTTTGAAAGGTCAGGGAAGTGAGGGACTGTCACAGAACTGGCAGAGAGAGGGAGATGAGGCCTGGGGCAGATCAGCGGTGATCAAATTGATTGGCGGGTCAGGCTTGAGGGCTGGATGGCTTATTCCTGCTCCTATGTTCTAGTGTTGTGCAGAGAACACCTGACCTTTTACTTCCAAAATGCTGGGACCCAAGCCTTTCCTCCAAACTAGTGAACTGCATCTGGTGCTCACGATGTGGCCCCCCCCCTACACCAGGAGAACCAAAAGCTTCAATCCAGTCCACAGGGGATTTGCAGACTTTCATTTGCCTGTCACTTTAACCCATACAGACCTGCCTGCCCCTTCATTGCTATGCCCAAGGAAAAGCTCCTCATCCTCCCACTGAAGACAACACAGCCTTCAAGACTCAACACTGACTTCAATAATTTCAGTTAACCACTCATTCCTGCATGTCAGAAGGACCACAGATGATGGTTTATGCCGACGATAGACACAAACTCACTCTTATGTTTTATGCCCAATCTATGAGGGCAAGTATAGCATGTACATTCTTTGCCCATGTCGCCACTTCAGAGTTGTCTGCCAAGGTCTCTCTGTTCATCAACACTCCTTTGGCTCCTATCATTTACTGTATAATGTCCTCCACATTTGACGCCACAAAATGAATAAACCCCACATTTGTCAGGATTAAATTTTATCTATAATTCACCAGCTGATATATATTTTGTTGTAGTCTTTGACAACCTTCCTCACTTTTTCTCACATTTCCCACATTTCCAGAATTCAGTTCCTTTCTCACTGGTGTTTCAGATTTAATTTGTCTTCTCCTATTTACACCCAGAAATAGCAATGCTGCTTTTTCAGTTGACACTGCCAATCCTTGTGTTACTCTGATCTTCTGATCTTTACCACAGCATAGGCACTCCCTTTAGTTCTCCCCAGCCCTTGGCTCTCTTTACAAAGTAAAGCTTGTCCCATTTCTAAATTTCACCTGTTCTGATGAAAGGTCACTGACCTGAAATATTCACTCTGTTTCTCTCTTGCCAGTTGCTGTCTGACCCGCTAAGTAATCCCAGCTTTTTGTGTGTTTTATGTTTCTCATATAATATATACAGTGATTTTTCACACAGAGAGTGGTGAGTCTCTGGAACTCTCTGCCGCAGAGGGTAGTCGAGGCCAGTTCATTGGCTATATTTAAGAGGGAGTTAGATGTGGCCCTTGTGGCTAAGGGGATCAGAGGGTATGGAGAGAAGGCAGGTACGGGATACTGAGTTGGATGATCAGCCATGATCATATCGAAGGGCCGAATGGCCTACTCCTGCACCTGATTTCTATGTTTCTATAACTACTGAGAAATAACCTCATGATAACAAAATGCTTAGTTGCCCTAGTTCCAGAACAAGGGGTCATAGTTTAAGGGTATGGGGGAAATCTTTTAGGACCGAGATGAGGAAAACCTTTTTCACACAGAGAGTGGTGAATCTCTGGAATTCCCTGCCGTAGAAGGTAGTTGAGGCCAGTTCATTGGCTATATTTACGAGGGAGTTAGATGTGGCCCTTGTGGCTAAAGGGATCGGGGGTATGGAGAGAAGGCAGGAACAGGATACTGAGTTGGATGATCAGCCATGATCATATTGAATGGCGGTGCAGGCTCGAAGGGCCGAATAGCCTACTCCTGCACCTATTTTCTATGTTTCTATGTTTCTATCATGATTATAAATTCATTATTAATCTTTAAGAAATAGAAACACAATCTCAAACCAAGGTTTTAAATTTTGTTAACAGGTTGAGGGACTGGTGAAATAAGACAGGAATTCATCATTGGAGATTTGATAAGATTACAAATAAGGTACATATCCAGAGAGATATCCAACAGTTATCAAGCCCTGTATTCCCTACAAGAGTGGGGATTCAGTGTATGAGTGTGTGCGTGAGTGTTCAGTCCTCAGCTCCAATACTGTGTGGAGTATCTCCGTGACTACAAGGATTTCTACTGGGTGCTCTGGTTTCCTCCCACTTACCAAAATATGTGGACGTTTAAATGGCCACTGAAAAATTCTCCCATTGTGCAGGCAAGTGGTGGAATCGAGGGGGGGGAAGTTGATGGGAATGTGAGAGGAAATAAGTAACAGCGAAATGCGGAAAAGTGGGAGTGATGGGAATTCTGCAAGAACCAGCAGAGACTTGATGGGCCAAATGGCCTCCCTCTTTGTCATGTGGGCATGGAAGTAACAGATACAGGTGATGTTGTAATTGCAACCTTGAAATGTCACATTTACTACAGAGCTCCTGTTCCGTACATTAAAGGACAGCAATAAAGCACCAAGGTTTCAAAGGAAAAAATAAATCAAGGAGAGGAATTAATTGGATTCAAAAGATTAGAAAAGATAATTGAGAAGCTAACCACATTAAATATAGTAAATCTTCCTGGACATGACTGCTTCACCCCCAGGGTTTTTTCCAAATAGTGAGAAATTGTTGATGGTTTATTCATGATCTGCCAATCATTCTCAATTCAGGAATCATCCCCCTAGTTTGCAGTATTTCCAACATTACTTGAATATTCAAAGCCAGTAGACAGAAACTAGGAAATTATAGAGCTATTAGTCCAAAATCAGTTGCAATGAAGTTGATTGAATCATTATTCAGAGTAGAGTATTAAATAAGAACAAGCGAATGCAATTTTTTTTTCTTTAAAAAGGCAGTATAAATCTGATAGATTTGGTTTAAGAACAATTGTTAATCATGTGGGTTTTCAGAAGTTGTTTGACAAAATTACACAAAATAATGACACAAATTCAGCCTGACCCGCTGAGTTGATCCAGCAATTCGCATCTATCTTTCTTACGCAAATTGATGGCGTTTACAAAATGGGGGCAAAGGGGCATAGAGAGTACAGCCTCTGCCTCAAAGCGTCAGCAAACAGGGTTTGATCCTGACCTCCAGTACTGTGCATGCGGAGTGTGCATGTTCTCCCCGTGACAGTGTGGGTTTCCAGCCACATCCCAAAGATGTGCAGGTTGGTAGGTTCGACATTGTCCTGGTGTAGGTAGAGCAAGGAAGGTGGTGATGGGAATGTGAGGAGAATTAAATAGCATGAGTGTGAATGGGTTTTTGATGGCGGGCATGGACTTGGTGGGTCAAAGGTTTCCATGCTACACGACTCTATGGCAAAAATTAAGGGAAGGGAATTTCGGGATTGGATATAGAATTACATTGGAGGCAAGAGGAAGGAGAGCTAATGATTTTATGTTCAAATTGGTGGAGTGTGACATGTGAATCCCCGGAGATGGGCCTTAAACATCACTCTTTTCTTTCCACACATATCTGTGAGTGACTTGAGTGATGGAGTGCCATGCATCTATGTTCGCATGTTAGGGGATAAAAAATGTAGATGGAATCAGAAAGTTTCAAACAGGCACTGGCAGATTAAGTGAGTGGGCAAAACTGTGCCAATAAACAGCTGGCTCTAGCCTGGGTGAGACAGTTCACTCATGGACGGCAGCTTATTATCTCAGTGGGGCTGCAATGCAAAGAGGTGGACATTGTGTCATGGACATGTATAGTTCTGGCTAGACCCCTGGTTGGAACATGATACTAAAGTGCAGATTCTGAAAACCCGAAACAGAAAATGCTGGAAAGACTTGCAGGTCAGGGCAGCGTCTGTAGAGAGAGAAACACCATCCTAATCCAAGATGGCGCCGGAGCCAGGAGACTCTGCATGCTGGTCACAGAAGTGGATCTGCAACCATTCATTACAATCGCTCCACTCTTTTAAACCTCCACTCCACCAGCAGGTTTTCTTACTCTAACTATGCTTTTCTTAATCTCCCTTTAACGTGTGCACTGCGGATGACTTGCTGGATAGCACAATGGCAAAAATGTTTTGCACTGTACTTTAGTACACATGACAATAATAATAAACTAAACTAAACTGAGCTAAACCCCATATCTGAACTGGAGAGGAGGGAAAACAGCAAGAGCGTGGCATTGACCGCACAACGGGAAGGATATATTGGCACAGATGAATGAAACTGGCATTAAAAGGAGTTAAATTAGAAAGAGTTGCTGAGAATTGTTTAATATTCCCTTAGATACAGGGTGCAATGTAATGGTGCAGGGGTTTAAAATGATCACAGATGATACATAATAAGGCAGGAAGACAGGTTGTATTCTCTCTGATGGGGTGGCCCATATTGGGGAGACAGGATTTCACACAGAGCCAGGTCTACCATGGGCAATGAAGGCAAGTGCTTGCCCCACCAGACATTTTTTTTAATCCACAAGCCTTCCCCAAAAACTGGTCAATTGAACTTTTCAGACCAGTAATTGGTCGACTTTCATATTGCATAATTCTAGTTTTCTCCCAAATCTGCAACACGTGAACTCAGAGCAGAACAGGCTGGAATGGTTGAATGGTTTATTTGCTATTATTCTCAGTGCAGGCCAGAGCTGTAAATGTCACTGCTGTACCCGACTGTGCGAGATATGCTGCTTCCTGGCCAGACATCCTCGGGCAGAAAGTCTGCCTACACCGAGCATAATCGTTCTGTCATGATGTGAATGCAGAATTTTAAAAAAATCATCCAGCCACCATTCCACAGTGGCTGGAATCTAACTGACAGCTCAGCACTCAATACCTTGTTGCACTGCACTCACATCCAGTTCAGGGTCCACAGAGATTAAAGCATTAAAGGCATCCATTTTTAAACAGCACTCCACATAATCAATCACACACAAAGAAAAACAAGTCTCACGCCACGACTTGGCACCCATCCCGACAGACGATCACCCATTACAGCGGTGGCTCTGTGAAGATAGCTCTACTTTCACTCTCGCCCAAGTCAGCAGGTCATGGGATCAATTCCCGCTTCAGCTTCGAGCACACAAAATCAGGCTGGCACACTGCGGTGTAGTTACTGAGGATAGAGATCCGTCAAGCTACTTTACAACCCTTGATACTCAATAGATAACCAGTTTGTGTCAGAACCTGCCACCAGTGAAAATTTCCATCATCCTCCTTTATTTCAGATTCCCAGCAACTACTGTGTTATGCATCTCGCATTTCCAGCCTGGTTATTGTATTTCTCCCATTCAACCTCTTCAGACCTAAACCAGCTTCAGACAGGCCAGCTTTAATAAAAGCTATTTATCATCTTTCTTAGACATCAGCAACTGAGTCCAAGTTACTGGACAACCTTGGTATCTACCCTATCACACACATTATTCTCTCCATCCCTCCCTCTCTATGCAACTTAATACATGCTTACTTTCTCACTTTTCCAAGATCCAATAAAGGGACATCAACACGACCCTGTTGTGGAATTCTGGTTCTCTCTCTCCACAGATGCTGCTGATCTGCAGCGCATCTCCACCATGTATTGGCTTTTATTTCATCTTCTGCAATGTTTCTACTTTTTTTTTAAAAATCAAGATTTTTCATCCTTCCTGTGAAAAAGCTAAATCAAAGACTGAAATGTCGAATGGACACTCTGCTGCATTTATTTCAAAGAAGAATTGCAGCATGTTTTCCCGTATATCTTGGTTCATATTTGTTTTCCAAATAAAATTATTAAAGCAGACTAATCATTTTCTTGCTGCTGTTTAAGGTAACGTGCTGTTTGTAAAATGGCTGACACAAGAAACTGCAAATACTGGTTTACAAAGTAAGACACAAAGTGCTGGAGTAACTCAACGGGTCAGGCAACATCATTGGAGGACGTGGATAGGTGACATTTCAGGTTGGGGCTCTTCTTCAGGATGTCCATAGTAGGAGGGAGTAAGTTAGGTGAGATGTGGGGCCGAACAAAGCCTGGCAAGTGATAGGTGGATACAGCTGAGGGGGAGGGGAGGGGGGTTGATTAGCAATTGGGTGGACAAAAGCCACCAGTGAAAACACAACAAAAGGCTGTGAGAAATGGCAAGAATTATTAAGCCAGAGGGACAGATATAGTGGAAATGGATGGGAAGAACAGATAGTGGGAGATGTGGGTGTGCATCCAAGTGGAACATAAGCGAGAGAGAGGAAAAAGGTGGTGGGGGGGGGGGGGGGGGGGGGGGGGGGGGGGGGGGGGGGAGTGGGGTTGGTGGCTAGGTACCTAAAATAAGATAATTCAATGATTGAAATGGCTGCTACAGATACCATTGACTGCAGTTTAACATTCTTCAATAACTGGGATGCATCCAAGGTGGTGAAAGGAGCAATGTAAGTATGTATTTATTTACATTGGCCAATATTTAACCTTCAACCAACATCACTACCACAGATTTTCTGGTCAACATCACACGTTTGTACAACCGGTTATATTGGCTGCCACCTAACATTAAACCACGAGCTCCCAGCGCGAGAACCGGGGAGAGTGTGGTGGCACATGCAGAGGGGGAGAAGATGCTCGGCTTCCTGAACCCTGCACTTCCAGGCCTGGCCGTCATCTCACCCCGCCACCACCTGCCTGGCTGCTCTCAATTTCTCCCAAGTATGCCACCCAGCTACACTGGACCAGGAACAAAATCACATAGCAGTTCAGAGAGAGCTGTGCCAGAAGATAACTGAATGGTCACGGACAGAAGGCAGCCCTTTAGCCATCCTATGCTCTTTGAAGAAACTCTCTACTCTCTCACACTCCACCCACAGTTCTGCCTAGATTTCTGTTCCCCTGAGTGTGGATCCAATTCCCAACAACTGAATGTAAAAAAAAACAAATGGCTGGAGGAACGTAGCACGTCAGGCAGTGAAGGAAAATGGACAATCAACGTTTCGGGTCCGGACCCTCCATCAATCAGAAGGGTCCTTACCTGAAACGTCACCTGTCCATTTCCCCACACCATATGCTGCCTGACCCACTCATTTCCTCGAGCGTTTTGCTTTCCATTCCAAGAGACCAGCATCAGCAATCTCTTGTGTAGGAAGGAACTGCAGATGCTGGTTTAAACTGAAGATAGACACAAAATGCTGGAGTAACTCGGCAGGACAGGCAGCATCTTTGGAGAGAAAGAATGGGTGAAATTTTGGGTTGAGACTCCCCTCACATCTTTTGTTCAAACTAATGACCGTTCATCAGAAAATAATGAAAAATAAGTCTCAAAATTTCTATTTGACCGACTGATTCTCCATCTTCCAATCAAGCATGAGACAGTACAGTAAAAGCACACTGCCAAGTGGCACAGGTCCAGCTGAGTGTAACCACAACTGCCAAAAATGTATTTAGTCCTTCAATTAGGCGGCTGGCCTGTATGTATATTACGATCACGATAGCTAATTAATGTTGTTGCTGTGAGAGGTCGTCCTGTTACCGTGCAAAGCTTGTTGCAAACACAAGGCCAACAACAAAGGAGTCATCGTCATCCTGCGACAATCTAGTGGATTCCACCGGTTGCCCATTGATCTTTTCTTGAGAGCAACACAGCAGCTTGATAGTGGTCCCCCTCTTGTTCCAGGGATGCTCTAAGTGACTGCAATTAAAGAGCCTTTAGGGAGCCCCTTCTCTCCCTCCCCATTTCCCGACACATTTAAACTTGGAATGCCTACCCAATCGCTCGAGCACAGAATCTGGGCTGGTGGCCTCTGCTCACACCTCTCAGCTAACATACTCACCCATCTGCCTCTCAGTAAGCACAGAGTATTATGAGGAACAGCAAAGAACATTCTCCTTTATGTCCTGGCCAATATTTATCCTTCAACCAATATCACTAGTAGAGAATATGTAGGAAGTAACAGCAGATGCTGGTTTAATCCGAAGAGAGACAGAAAACTGGTGAATGTCACGTGGTTGTTGCTTATGGGAGTTTGCTGTACAAAAAGTGGTGGTGCTGCTGCAGTCTCTAAATGATCACACTGACCATGCTTCAAAAAGTACTTATTGACCTTAAAGCATTTTGTGAGGTCATCAAATTTGGACCAGGGGTCGTAGATTCAAATTGCTGCTACACAAATAATACAGATTGGCTTTTCACACTTAGAATTTACTTTCTGGTGTGTGTTTGAGAGAGTAAAAGCAACACTCAGAGAATTGCTGCTCCAACAACCCAGCTTCAATCCTGACCTTGGATAGAGTGGATGTGGAGAGGATAGTGGATGTGGAGAGGATGTTTCTACTAGTGGAAGAATCTAAGACTAGAGGTCATAGCCTCCAAATTAAATGAGGTTCATTTAGGAAGATGAGGAGGAATTTCTTTAGTCAGGGGGTGGTGAATCTGTGGAATTCTAGGGCACATAAGGCTGTCGAGGCCGTCAGTGGATATATTTAAGGCAGATAGATAGTTGATTAATACAGGTGTCAGAGGTAATGGGGAGTAGGCAGAGAATGGGGTTAGGAGGGAGAAATAGATCAGCCATGATTGATGGCTGAATGACCTAATTCTGCTCCTATCACATGATCTCATGACCTCAGGTGCTCTCAGTGTGCAGTTTGCATGTTCTCTCAGTGGGCTCATGGGTTTTCTCCGGGCGCTCCGGTTTACTCCCACACCCAGTCATGTGGCTTGGTCGGTTAGTTGACCACTGTAACCTGCCCAGCATGTGTAGTGGGATAAACTGGGGGGGGGGGGGGGGGGGAGTTGATGGGACCATGGGATGAATAATAATGTGATTAGCCTAAAACAGGAGCGTAATGGTTGGTGTGGACACAATGGGCCAAAGGGCCTGTTTTCATGCTCTATTACTGACAAGTGGAAAGAGCTGCCAGTTGGGGGACTGGAAGCTAAATCCTTCTTGAGATTGACATGTGTTGGATTGTTGGAAATTTGCCTTCCCTGCATGTACAATATCCTTTAGACAGCCTTCCTCATTCTCAAGGACTAGTTTGTAATATTCACAAATTAGCGAGACAGTCGGTTTATTGGATGAGAAATTTGCTCTACATGTCTTTGCCCGTTGCATGTGATGAGTTAGAAAAAGAATGAATGCAAGATGGTGAAGTAAAATAATTGAGGGCAAGTGAAGAGGCAGAGAAAGCAGGAGGAAGCATCATGTTTCATTAAGCTTTGTTTCAAACCGAGATTGGACATTAGTGACTCATCACTGGATGAGCAGAAGATTGGAACAAGGAAGGCCATTTAATCCTACAATCAAATCTGTCATTTTAATGCAATTCATCCACTTCATGTGATCAAACCTTACGAAAATCAACCTCTTTGAAGGAAGCTCCGAGTTGCTGCTTTCCAATACATTTATGCGCATCCTAGTTTAATTCCAAAAATGTCCATTTCTAATCCTTTGGGCTCCCTCGCCAGAGGTAATAATCTCCCTCTCATTCGCTGTATCCTTGTCTTATTTATCACTTTATAGACCTCCATCAGATCATCCCGATTAGTCTGAGAAACACGTCCTGATAATCTAACCCTCTTTAGGTCCAATCCAATATGGAACATTAACACGGTTTCTTTTTTTTCCAAATCTAAGCAGTTAAAATTGACGGATTTAAAACCTCAGCTAATTTTCTAAACGATTCGCCGATTTGCCAATAACGTGGATGCTATGAGTCTCTTTAAAAAAGTCAGTGTCATTTTTTTATCTCTGCAAAATGAATTACACCATCCCGCAAACAAATTAATAGCAACATGCTGAAATGAACGTCCCTGTGACTGTAGATGGGCCACGCCGTAGAACGCTGATCTAAAATGTTGCAAAAACAGATACCAGGAATTGGTTACAACACAAGAGATATGCTGTGTAATACAGCTACCAGAACTGCACAGGTAAAAAAAAGTCACTGTCAATGGGCATCTCAGCAGTACGAGAAACCCCATTGTACAGTGCCGAGGACACAAATGACTGTAGATATTTAAAAGCAAGGACCCCTTTTTAGTGATGTCTACCTCATAATTAAGCCCACAGCACGCTTTATTAGATCGAATCTTATTACATTAACCACCGGAAACTCGCACATTAATCAACACTATATTGCGTTGCTTCGATCATTGACACATGAAGCAAAACACGCTACAAATCTGCCACTTAATCAGGTATTGTTATTTTTCACTAAGGTCAAATGAGGCTGCCACTGAATTCTTCCCTTTTGAATGACATGGAGACTGGCCACTTGCACCACCTCCTAGACAGTCATAGCGGGAGAAAGAGACCGACAAATAATGTCCCTGGATCAGTGCAATGGAATGGGATGTTTTAAATAACCATTAATATTAAAGGAAATCATTTTGGACCAAATAGTCACAATGATTAAACGGTACATCGGCTGGTAGGAAATCTAAACAAGTCACTTATAAACGGTTGGAAAATATACTTCGCAGATTTGAAACTATGTCCCAGAGAAACTGAGGGACATCGATATTGTTTGTTAGTTTATTACCCTGTTGACTGAAGCAGGGATAGAAGCTCGTCAAAAAGCAAATGATACCATTTTGAATTAATGTGGCTAAACCAATGACTTAGCTGTAATAAAATGCATTGGACTGCCAAAGTTGCACAAGCAGCACATTCAACTGATTTCTAAGCACAATTCGTGTTTCAAAATCGGAATAAATATTGCTTTAAAACTCTGTCACAAGCGAAATGGTCAGTATAAATGACAATTGCATTTATCCGTTCGGTTGGCGTGATAGCAATATTTCCTGTTGCACTCCACAACGTACACACATCTTAAACAACCTGATCCCTGCCAGATGCCCCCCCGGAGCCAGTGCATAATATTTTTAAACATTCACCTGCTGCCAGTTTTCCTCTAAAGAAGGCTGCGAAGAGAAATAACCAGTGTCGTGGACAAGTTGCAGCTCCTGGAATATACTGTAATTCGCCAAAACATCCATGATGATGATGATGATGATGGAGAAATGGGAAGGGGGGGGGGGGGGGGGGGGGGGGGGGGGGGGGGGGGGGCGAGGAGGGGGGGGGGGGGGGAGGGGGGGGGGGGGGGGGGGGGGGGGGGGGGGGGGGGGGGGGGGGAGGGGGGGGGAAAGGGAGAGAGAGAAGGGGTGATTATTGATGACAATGAAGAGCAGATCGGATCCCGCTGCAATTAGCACCCAAAAAGCAGCCAGTCTTTGGTCATCCAGGCAATGCAAAGCAAACCTCTCCAAAAACAATAATAAATTGGAAAGTCAATATCTTTGATTGCAATCCTTCTGCAGACTCCAACGCTAGCAGATCTTTGGACAAGAATGGACTCGGGGACATGTGATGTCCATGTATTTCCGCATTGGCGATGCTTCTCCTTTGCAATCCTTGCTTTAATTTTTTTTTTCTCTCTCTCCCTCTCTCTTTCTCTGCCTCTTTAGCAGAAGGCACCACTGGGCTGCAAAGCAAAGGGGTAGACTAGCAGGGGGAGAAACACAGTGAACGCAGCCAGCTGAGGGGAGAGCAGTGGGCAGCTCCTGTCAATCACAGCGGCCGCCCGCGCCGTAAAAGGGCAACGCACGCTGATGTCACCGCCAACCAATGGGAGAGCCGGAGATGGAGCGACTCGTCGGCTCCTCCCTCGGCGGGTGAAACGCGCCCACCCATTGGCTGTCGGCGGGGCTCCCTGCTCCCTTATTTGGTATTGAGAGGGAAGTTATTTTTAGACGCCTTTATAAAGGCTGCAACAGGGTTTGGACGAGCTAGAGAGAGATGGTTAGCGTGGTGTGTGGATGCATGCAAGCAGGCAACTTCTGCAATCTAGACCCACAGACATGCTTGCTAAAATAAGAAGCTGCTGTAAGTAGGCTCATCTAAAAACAGAACAGTGAATGAAGACACTGCTATAGTTTCTTTGGCGGGGATCCTGAACTGAGAGCTGGGAATGAGACACTTAAATGTTCAGACCACCGTTGCCCCATCTGCATTGCGAGACCGATGCTGTGGAATGTTTGTAGGGTTAGTCATTGAGAATGCCGCTTGATAATTAAAACAGCATGGAATTTCTCATCCCCTGTACCAATCTGATCACGGTTTATGAAAATAGAATGCTTACTTCATTTGGAACCTTGGCTTTAAATGGCATTATTTGCAAGTTTTGTTTTTGACTGAAACCTTTTTAGCTTCTTAAACCAACAACATTTATGTGACTAGCCACCACTTTCTCACCAATGACTGATCTTCTCTCCTTATTTGACCCCTTTTATTATCTTTTTATCTCTAGCACTTGTCTGCCCATCTGCAAATCCAAACCCCCTATCACATCCAAACTTTGTCCCGCCCCCATCTGTTTTCCAGCTTTCTCTCCCCTTCTGAGTCTGGAGAAGGGTCCTGACTCAAAACGGTGCTTGAGCTTTCCTTTCAGAGGTGCTGCCTGACCCATTGAATTGCTTCAGCACTTTATGTTTTACTCAATGTTCCAGCATTTACAGTTCCTTGTTTCACCAGATGTGTGGGGTCCAGTTTGGCTTTCACAGGACCACTTGGCTTCAGACCCTAAAGAGTTGAATTCCTGAGGTTTAGTGGATGTGATTGCCTTGACATCCAGATATAATTCGACTGTGATATTAAGGCACACTGATAAAATAGGTTAATGTGCAACAATGCTCCAATGGTTGAAGTCATCCCTCATGCAAAGGAAGGCTATTGTGGTGACCCACAAGACTGCAGTTGCTGGAATCTTGAGCAAAAAAACAAAGTGCTGGATAAACACTCAGTAGATCAGGCAACATCTGTGGATGGAAATAGAGCTAGAACATTACATCACAAGAACAGGCCTTTCAGCTCATGATGTCTGTGCCGAACATGATGTGAAGACTATCGCTTATCTACCTGGAGGTGGGAGAATCCATCTCCCTCCATTCTCTGCATATCCATATGCCTATCCAAATGCCAACGGATAGATGGTGTTTGGGTCAGGATCCTTTGTCAGTCTGACAAATGGTACTGACTCAAAATGTTGATTGTTCATTTCCCTCCACAGATGCTACCAGACCACTGATTTCCTGCTGTAACTGTTTTATTGCTTAAGGTGGTTGAAGTTGTATGGAGGTTCCATGCCGCAGTCTCAGGACGTCACTGCAGGCAGTTCCTGAAGGCACTGTTCAAAACTCAACCATCTTCAGCATCCTCCATCACTAACCTTTGTTTTATTACAACATCAGAGGAGGAACATTGGTGTGTATTTACATAATGTTCAATTCCATTTGTAACTCCCTGGCAATGCCTGCCAGCAGCAACGTTGGGGACTATATTCAAGCATGGGCTGGTAAGTTGTATCTAGGCCAGAATGGTGCCCAGCAATGACAAGTGCTAACAAGTGGCAGTGTGATCACTAGCCCTTCACATTCAATGCCTTCACTGTGCCTAAGTATCCCAGCATTTATGATAACTAGAGCCAGGATGTTTAGGCACAAAAAATCTCTGAAATAGGCAGGCAAAAACTATGCCGTCTGTCAGACAGAATATGCTTCAATTGTGAAAAACTTCTTTCTACCCCAGCTGAGGTCACTGGTGCATTCCTGAAACAAGCTACAAACACTACATTCATGTTGATATCTTGTGCATTACAACTACCTTTGAGAAATGCAGCTATGTTTTGTACTTCTTCAAGATCTTTGATAGCTAAAAAACCCTCTCACATTTTCCTTGTATGTCTTTACCTGCATTCAGATTAAGATTCAATTTTAATTGTCATTGCCAGTGTACAGTACAGAGACAACAAAATGCATTTAGCATCTCCCTTGAAGAACGACATAGCAAACGGTTTGAATAAAAAAAATAAAGTGTCCGGGGGGGGGGGGGGGGGGGGGGGGGGGGGGGGGGGGGGGGGTAAGGTATACTGACACGGAAAGAAGCTGTTCCTCGACCTGCTGGTTCGGCAACGGAGAGACTTGTAGCGCCTCCCGGATGGTAGGAGGGTAAACAGTCCATGGTTGGGGTGAGAGCAGTCCTTGGCGATGCTGAGCGCCCTCCGCATCTGAGTGCTTGCTTTGGACAGACTCAATGCGGTGTCTGCATTGGGCAATTTTCACCACCCTCTGCAATGCCTTCCGGTCAAGAGCAGTTGCCATACCATACTGTGATGCAGTTGGTAAGGATGCTTCTTGGGTGCAGCGGTAGAAGTTCACCAGCTGAGGTCACTGATGGACCTTCTTCAGTTCCTCAGGAAGAAGAGACTGATGAGCTTGATACAAGTAGAGGTATTGTGGGTCCAAGAGAGGTCATCGTGAGATCTTGTGACTTACAACTGAAGCTTTGAAACACGTTCCAGCTGGATGGGGGTTTTGCCGCCTCTGGACTTCCTTCAATGATCCTTGGTCTTCTTGGAGTTAAGGGCCAGGTTGTTGTCAGTGCACCATGCTGCTAAGTGCTGGACCTCCTCCCTGTAGGCCAGCTCATCGTCACATCACCAGGAACTTTAAGTACAAAGTACAACTAGTGAAGATGTAAACAACTGAGCAATAGTTGTGCTTTTTGACTTCTCCAATACTTCCAATGTCAAGAAATGCTCCTTTGATGGATGACCTGCCTCCAGTTTACCGATGATCACATTGGCAACAAATCTCCCCACAGCATTGATTTTCTCGTCTATTGAGATCCATATTTTGATGCATGCAACTTCATCTCTAATTTTCTGCACAACAATGTTGAAGTTGCTGTCAACATAATATTTCTGTAATGATGGCTCGCTCGGTATAGGTTCCTTTGTGTATTTCCCTAAAAAACCTCTGAGAAATTTGTTTTCCAATTTCCACAGTGAAATTCCAGCATCAATGAATGCTTTGCACAGATCACTCGAAAACTCAGATTTGCGACTGGAGCTCGCAGTAAATATTGTGAGGAGACAAGCTTGCGTATTTCCTACCTTCAGTATCTCTGCCGCCGACTTGTGTTTAGCTGTCTGCATGCTGGGAGACAAAATATTTCTTATGATTCACTGCTTTCTCACATGCTTTGCAAAACAGCACACAGTTGGCTGTAGAGAATATATCACTCCCGTACACTGTCAAAGGTATCAAAGGTATTTTATTGGTCACATTCACATACACCTAGGTGTAGTGAAGTGAAATGCTTCTTGCCATTTTGCAGCACATAAAGAAGGAATACAGACATAACATTAATAAGAGTTTTAAACATAAAGAACATCCCCCCACAATGGTTCCCATTATGAGGGAAGGCACAAAGTCCAGTCCCCAACCCCAGTTCACCCATGGTCAGACCTATTGAGGCCTCCACAGTCGCCTCTACGGAGGCCCGATGTTCCAGGCCGTTCTCGCCGGGTGATGTTGCTCCGGCGTCGGGAGAGTCCTCTCAGCGGCTTGGGAACCCTGGAACGGCTGCTTCCGTACTGGAAGCCATGGCTTCCGAAGCCAACAAGGCTGCGCCGGTTGGAGCTCCACAACTGGCGATCTCATCTAGAGATCCCAGGCTCCCGGTGTAAAGTTCAGCGCCGCCGCCCGCAGCTGGTCGCTACACAGTCCCGCAGCTCCGCGATGTTTTCCTCAGCGATCTTCAGCTCACCGGAGCTCCAGCGCGGCGACCCGGGCAAGGCATCGCCCGCTCCGCGATAGCGCTCCAGTGCTGTGCCGCCGCTGAAGCCGAGGTTCTGGGCGGTCCCCGACAGGAAACGCCGCTCCCGACCCGCTGGTAGGCCGCGAGGACGGGTCGAAGCTGCAGCCCGGAGAAAAGCTGCCTCTCCGACCAGGTAGGGACCCTGAAAGGTAGTTTCCCCCTCCCCCCCACCCCCCACATAAAAAAGTCTAGACCTCCAAACAAAACACTTTAACTAACTAAAATAAAAATAAAAAGATGAAAAGACAGACAGCTGCTGGCTGGGCAGCCATACACAGGACAGCGCCCCCTAATAAATCTTTCCGTTTTTCACAAGGCGTTGACTTGACTAGGCATTTTGAAGCTTGCAGGGGTAGATTCTACAGGAGCGGGGATGCAGACCACTACAGGCAGGCCAAGTACAAGCTGAGAAGAGGAATCAGAGCTGCCAAAGAAAGGTACTCTGAGAAGTTGAGGAGCAAGTTCTCAGCAAATGACTCGTCTCCAGTGTGGAAGGGCTTGCAAGAAATCACAAGCTACAAGAGGAAAACCCCCCGCTCTTTGGGCAATCGTCAGCTGACCAATGACCTGAACGAGTTCTACTGCAGGTTCAATAAACAGAAGCTTAACCCTGGTAGCAGACACATGGTAACACTACCATTGCAGGTTCCCCTCCAAGTTGTACCTCATCCTGATGTAGATCCTTCAACATTGCTGATTCTATATCCCAGATCTCAATTCCCAACAGCACAGCCTTTACTGAAGAGATTTCAGTAAAGACTGAGATCCTGAAAATTGCTGAGATCCTGAAAATTGAAGAAGGAAGGTTCTGAAGAAAGGCTATCCAGGTGTAATGTTATCTTTGTTTGATGCTTGACCTAATATATTTGCAACATGTTCTCCCTTTAGGTGAAGTAAATTTTCAAATTATTCCTTGATTGGGGTGAATGTTAATGGACGACTGGGTGGGATTTATTATCCACTCACTCTCGAATGGAATAGCTAGCCCAAGTCAAAGTCAACTCATTAGTGAATATGTTATAGCGGCACCTAGTGGTGGCCTGGGGAATCACAAACCCTCGCTATTGGCTGGAGTGGTCACGTGATCGCGGGAGTGTTTTCGTGGGCTTTTGTATAGCATTCATTCAAGCTCTACCCTGTTAGAAGGAGCTTCGTATTTTTGGCTGTTCTAAAAGCGTTTTAACTAAATCGCTTTATTGTCGTTCAAAATAAAGAATTTCACTTTACACTCAATCGCTCAACTCGCCAAAGTGGTGACACCGTCAGTCCGACTTTGATCATGCAAGCTGCCGGTAACTTCGACGCCCATCTTCCCCAGCAAAACGCCGTGGGCCTGAAACTGCCCGTTTTCTGGGCGGAGCAGTCTCAAGTGTGCGTCACCCACATTGGGGCCCAATTCCACCTCAGAAACACAATATTTCTACGTGGTTGGCGCGCTTAGCCATGAGATGGCCACGCGATTGCTGCCCTACCTGCAGAATCCTCCAGCAATCGGCAAGTACGAGAGCTTCAAGTCCCTGCTGCTCCGCACTTTTGGGCTCAGCTGCTGCCATCGCGCCGCCCGCCTGCTCCATATGGACGGCCTCGGCGATCGGAAACCGTCCGCGCTCATGAGCAAGATGTTCGCTCTGATGGACAGCCACCGATCCTGCCTGCTGTTCGAGCAGGCCTTCCTGGAGCATATGCCCGATGACATCCGCCTGCTCCTCGCTGGGTCGGTCTTTGCCTACCCCCTCACCGAATGGGGTGACGAACTATGGCTCGCCAAGCAGCAGGACGGTGGGTCCATCAATCAGGTGTCCGCACCCGTGCACCAGCAGCCTCGCAGAGACGTCCAACCCTCCGATGCCATCGCCGCGCCGCAGCCGCTCGCCGGAGACCGAAGTAAGCGCCAGTGGTGCTACTACCACCAATGTTGGGGTGCCGAGGCCCGACGATGCCGCGCCCCCTGCTCATTTGCGGGAAATGCCTTGGCCGATCGTCAGTAGAGGCTATCGCGATCGACCAGAATCACTGCCTCTACGTTCGGGATCGCCGTTCCGGACTTTGTTTCCTCGTGGACTCCGGGGCCTTCGTGAGCATCCTTCCCCCGACTGGACTGGACACCCGTGCCGGTAAGCAAGGCCCCGTCCTGACCGCCATCAACAGCAGCATCATCTGCACGTATGGCATGCGGACTCTTTCCCTCATCTTTGACTCCCGCCCGTATTCCTGGACTTTTACCATCGTGGACGTGGCCCAACTGTTGCTGGGTGCTGATTTCCTCCGGGCCTTTTCGCTACTGGTGGACGTGCGGGGCAGGCGCCTCGTTCCACCAGTGTGCCCCAGGCCCGCGACACCGCAGCCCGCAGCTGAGATTTCCGATGGATATGGCTCGTATGCTTCCCTGCTCGCCGAGTTCCCGGGGCTTCTCACCCCCCCCGTTTTCGTAAAACCGCCCTTAAGCGCGGGGTGGTGCAACATATTCCCACCGCGGGCCCCCCCGCTGCATGCACGGGCGTGCAGGCACCCAGCTGACAAGCTGCGGATCGCTAAAGAGGAGTTCAGACAGATGGAGACATGGGAATTGTGTGGCCGTCGAGATAAGTGACTGGAAAAGGTTTCCCCCAAGTGATCGTCCAAAATCAGTACCCCATTCCTGCTTTTTACCCCATATCCCCTGATTTCTTTAGCCCTAAAAGCTAAATTAACTCTCTCTTGAAAACATCCAGTGAATTGGCCTCCACTGCCTTCTGTGGCAGAGAATTCCACAAATTCACAACTCTCTGGGTGAAAACGTTTTTCCTCATCTCAGTCCTAAATGGCCTACCCTTTATTCTTAAACTGTGACCCCTGGTTCTGGACTTCCCCAACATCGGGAAATTTTTTCCTGTATCTAGCTTGTCCAATCCTTTAAGAATTTTATATGTTTCTCTAAGATCTCCTCTCATTCTTATAAATTCCAGTGAATACAAGCCCAGTCGACCCATTCCTTCATCATATGTCAGTCCCCCATTCTGGGAATTAACATGGTGAACCTACGCTGCACTGCCTCAAGAGCAATAATGTCCTTCCTCAAATTAGGAGACTAAAATTGCACACAATACTCCAGGTCTTACCAGGGCCCTGTACAACTGCAAGTAGTTGAACTACTTGCCCATACTGTTTTGGCAGTCAATGGCATTGTCACCACCTATTTTATCTCCCTCCTCTTCTACTGGAGATCCTGACATTAATTCAATTTAAATAATAATTAGAAGCTGGGCATCTCTTTAGCATGTGGTTCCACTTTTCACTCTTATAACACACTGGTCAGGATTGGGATAAAGTACTCTCCAGTTTTTCTCGATTAATGCAAGTGTAATGCTCAAAGGTTTCACCATCATCTAAGACAAAGCAGACCACTTGACCATTATACCAAGCTAAAAACAAGCATAAAATAAACATTTTAAACCAAACCATAAGATACTGAATTGCAATCAAGCACTAAACGTTCACCCTCACGTGTTCCCATAGTGCTTGTCTTTCATGCACATTTACCAACAGTAATGCTGCCATGCAATGTTGTCTCAATAACTGGTTGACCTCTGGGTGGACCTTGGAAACAGAGTGGCTCTCAGCTTTCATTGCAGTATTTATACTTTGGCTAGCTTCTTCTGGTATGGCAATGGAAGGTGATAGGTTTGCCACCAGATAGTATACGATGGTTGCATCAACACAATGAGGATTAATTCCTGATCAACTTCATTGGTGCCCTTGTACTTTTTTTATTTGGACATTCCCTGGAGTTGCAACACCTTAATCTACACTCTGCATCCTTTCCCTTTTTACTACCTGTTGTACTCATGCATGTGCAGGAAGTGCATATGCTGGTTTACACCGAAGATAGACACGAAAAGCTGGAATAGCTCAACGGATTAGGCAGCATGTCTGGAGACAAGAAATAGGTGACATTTTGAGCCAGGACCCTTCTTATATGTGGTTTGATTGACTTATGTATGGTAAGATCAGACTGTGTATAGCATGCAAAATAAAGGTTTTTCACCGTCAGTACACTTGACATTAATAAACCAATTCCAATATGTGTGCAGTTGGATTTGTCCCCATTTCCACATGGAAAGGACGATAAGTTCTGTTCTAACTCCATGCAGGTTGCAGCTGGAGTTTCTATGCCCCTTGACTTTCCACGGAAGTTCCAGCAGACCTGCCAAAGCACCAAGTGTTCCATCGTGCAGACCCTTCTCTCTCTCCGGGAGTCTGTACCTTCTATACTTGCATGTCTAATTTCTTTAACCATATAACAATTACAGCACGGAAACAGGTCATCTCGGCCCTACAAGTCCGTGCCGAACATCTTTAGTGAGGGTAATTACACTGAATTTCAAGCTGTGAATGATATAGAGAATTTGAATGAAGAATTTATAGCCCCTTCATACTGTTGCTTAATTTATTAAATAATGTTCAGCTGGGCTCTCGTAAGAATGTGGAAGAGAATTTTCAGTATTTTATGCTACAAGTACATACTGGTGTCTGAATTACGTAGTAATTTCTGATCTAAAACCACCAAGCACATTATAACTGCACACCAATGGATCCCATTTTATTAGAAAGGGTATATCAGGTTGGCACAGTGGAGGAGTTAGTAGGGCTGCTGCTTCACAGCACCAGAGACTCAGGTTTGGTTCATGTCAGGACCCTTCGCTATATGCTGCCTGTTTGGAATAAATTCATTCTACAATACCTGGTAAAGTATTTTTCTTACATTTATTTTAAGTCCAATTCCAAGTAGTTTCAGTTTGCAAAACTCTGTTCCTGTTGTCATTTCTGTTGCATTTCCTCATTCCCTTTCTAAACGAGCGAGCCCATGCCTAAATTAACCCATCACCCTCTAATTGGACAGTCTGGCCACAGGGTGATTTCCCCTTCACAAATATGCTAGCAAATGAGCCAGCCGAAGTGACGCATTGTGGATTTCAAAGTCAGCCACCCCTCACTAATCTGCTGTAATTTATAGAGTGAGTGATTGCATTAGTGAAGAAAGGCAATCCAATAGATATAATTTACTTTGATTTGACAAAGTTCCAATTCTAAAGGTTTTAAAGAAGATTAAAGATCATGGAATTGATGGCAATTCGGTTCACATGACTGGAAAATGGCAGGCATCAGAGATCGATGCAGAAACCTTGAGCTTGACCTGATGGGAAGATGGGGGCGGGGGTGAGGTTGTGTTGGTGGGGGAGGGATATCTTACGGTTCTCCTGGTCAGGACGTTACCTGCCCATGATGGCTGCAGCCATGTGCAAATACTCCAATTGATATGAATTGTAGTTGGTGACCCTGTAGAGAACCATCAACATGTTCCTGACTATACAGTTTCAGGACGCAGCACTGAACAGCAGAATGAGCTGGAGATTGGACACTGGTGGGACTGATATCCTGCTTGGATGCTGGACTCAAATGGAGTCTGGGACAAAGCATAGCTGAGCCTAGGAACTGGAAGCACTGAGCTCCTGGACCTTGAGGTTTGTTTTATACCGTGTAATGCTCATTCTTTCTAGAAATGGTTGCAAATTAATGCTTGGTTCTGTTTCTGTTTAGGTTACGTAATATTAATGCTTTTCATCAATGTAAGTCATAGTCACAGAAGGATAACAGCACAGAAACAGACCCTTCAGCTCACCAAATCCATGTCGCCCATCAACCACTCACTTGTACTAATCCAACAACAATCACATATTTTTTGTATTCTCCCCACATTCCCTTTAATTCCACTCCTTGTTCTAACTCTCACCGATACCGGGGGGGGGCAACTTACTTGGGGCAGTTTAGTAAACTGAAGCATCTACGCAGTCACAAGGACAATGTGCAAACTCCACACAGACAGCATCTGAGACCAGGATTGAACCCAGGTCACTGGAGCTGTGAGGCAGCATCTCTGCCAGCTGCCCCGCTGTGTTTATGACTGTGTATTTTTATGTAAACTTATTCTATTTAATTGTGTAATATATTTAGAATAACTTAAAATATGATTTTAATTCTTTCAGGATTGAACTTGTCCCGCTGGAACTGAGGCGACAACTCTACTATCTGTGCCAATGTACCTTCCATCTGCTTCCACTGGTTTGATTGCAGCTTTGTGAATATCCTCGTGACTTACTCTTATGATGAGGCTCCTGCATAAGTATAGGTTTTTGTTGAATTGATTCCCTTTCTTTAGGCCTGTGGAATGTTGGTCCATTCCAAGGGCCAAGTGTATTCCCACACGGTGTGCCACAGGAACCGGGGATACTGAGAAAGGAAAAGGGGGCCATTCAACCCTCTCATGTTGTTCTAGCATCCAATGCATCAAGCTTGTCTGCCATTCCCACTTCCCTCACATTCTGCTCCATCCATATCTTCCCACATCATGTGCGTTAAGGCACTGCCTCACAGCACCAGAGCCCTGGGTTCATTCAGTCCTGACCTCCAGGCTCATGCGTGTTCTCCCTGTAACCACATGGGTATTCTCTGGTTTCCTCCCACATCCCAAAGATGTGTCTGTGAGCGAGTTAATTGACCACTGTAAATTTCCCTTTAAACATAGGTAAGTGGTGATGAATGTGTGGGGAGAATGAAAAAATAGACAAGTTTGTGTAAACGGTTGATGCAGGCTCAATGGGCTGAAGGGCCTGCTATCTCTCTATGGCCCTAATTTATTTTGTAATGTTCCTTTACAATACCACACAGAAGTGATAATGGTTCCACATTCATGATGTTCTTAATCGTCCTGGTGATAGCACTGGATGGCTTAAACAAGCATTTGATCTGAGCAAATTAGAGAATTGCTCCTTGGGAGGTCAAATGTAAGTGGAAAATATAGTTAACGGCGAGACCCTTAACAACGTTGATATACAGAAGGATCTTGTGGTCCAAGTCCATAGCTCCCTGAAATGGGAACGCGTGTAAATAGAGTAGCAAAGAAAGCGTTTGGTATGCTTGCCGTCATCTGTCGCGGCATTGAATAGAAGAGTCAGTAAATCAAGTTTCAGCTTTATAGTACATTAGTTATGCCGCATTTGTAATGTTGTGTGCAGTTCTGGTTGCCTCGTTGCAGGAAGGATGTGGGGGCTTTGGAGAGGGTGCAGATAAGGTTTACCGGAATGTTTCCTGGATTAGAGGAAATTAGCTATATTGAGAGGTTGGACAAACTTTTCCTCTGGAGTGTCGGGGACTGAGGGGAACCCTGAGAGGAGCATATAGAATTATGAAACGCAGAACCTTTTTACCCAGGATGGAAACGTGAAAGTCTAGAGGGCATAGCTTGAAGGTCAGAGGGGGAAGTTAAAAGGAGAAATCTGCCAGGCGAATCTTTAGCATAGAGGATGGTGGGTATTTGGAATGCACTACTAGGGTTGGTGCTGGGGATAGATACGATAGGGGCAGGAGTATTTAAGAGGCTTTCGATTACCACATGGATAAACCAGGAATGTAGGGATGTGGACCATTTCATGGAGTCATACAGCACAGAAACAGGCCCTTTGATCCAATACGTTCATATCCACCATGATGCCCCCACCAAGCTAGCCCTATTTGTCCATATTTGGCCAATATCCCCCAAAACCTTTCCTATCCATGTACCTTTCCAAGTGCAAGCAGTGGCGATCATTTTAACTTGTCATCATGATCGGCATGAGGATTGTGGGCCGAGGAACCTGTTCCTGTGCTGGGCTGGCCTATGTTCTATGTTCTGAGCCAGTCCAACAGCCTACGGTAGGTTTCAGCATGACATGCATGTGATGTGCATGCAAGCAATTTCAACACGGCACCGGAACACCAATATTGAAACAGACTTTAGTTTAGTTGGTTTAGTCTTCTCTCCACCAGGTTATCTCTGAATCCTGAGACGGAAAATGGTATGGGATTTTTGAACTTTGAACTGCCTGTTATTTCTCTTGCCAATGTTGCTCAGGATGGGGCACTGTTTTTGCAACCATTTCGCAAAAGACCCACAAAGTGATATATGGTTTGTGCCCCTCAAAACACACTATGAGCTAGTGGTGGCTGGAGAAAAGATGCTTTAATTTCACAAAAGGTCAAGTCAATGCAAGTTTATTGTCACGTACAGCGAGATACAGGTACAGATACAGCATTGTAGGCACATACACACAAACACACACAAACATAGATTATACTTAAATTACAGATGAGCTCTGCAAGACAGTAAAAATTAAAGAAAAGACATTGCAGAAAAAAACCAGAAGACATTATTGCAAAACTCAATTGAACTAAAAAAAATAAGTCCATAGTGGTGCAAGAGGTCGCCCGTGACGGTCTATTTTGAGGGAGGGTTAGCATTGTGTTGTCCATTAATGTTTTATTATTATTAATGTTTAGTGTTTTCTGAGTCTTTCGTAACTGTCACTATGTCATGTTGTTACTTGTGGATGGAGCACCAAGGCAAATTCCTTGTATGTGAATACTTGGCCAATAAACTTACTTACTTACTTACTTGTGTGGGTTTGTTCCCTAACCTAGGGGCAACAGGCGCATGAGGAAACTATCAGCTCTAAATCATCCTATCCTGGGATTGACAACCCTTATTCCATTGTCATTGAGGCGAAGTTCTGCTCCATGTGGAGGGGGCTGGGGGAGTTATTTCCAACATGGGGCACCCATCACATCTACCAGAGCAGTAAGGGCCCTTAGCAATAAATGCTGTTCTTGCCAGCAACACCCACAACTCGTGCAGAAGTTCTTTAAGAAACTGCAACATGTCAGGTCCAGTGTGAGATCCCCAGAAACTCTCCAGTTGCCCATATGCTGAAACATTGAGACTGGGCGATCATTTCGTTGAACACCTTCATTCAGTCCACCTGAACCAACCTGATCTCTCGGTAGCTAAACACTTTAATTCTCCTTCCCACTCCCACACTGACCATTCTGGCCTAGGGCTCCTCCATCATCAGAGTGAGGCTAAACACAAATTAGAGCAACAGCATCCCATATCTTGCTTGGGCAGCTTACAGCCCAATGGTATGAATATTGATTTCTCTCTCTCCATCCATCCCCACCTAAGTCATACCAGCTTCTCATTTTCACGCAACAAACAGCTAACAATGCCAAGTTTCCTTTATCATTGTTACTTTTTTGCATATCTTTCATTCATTGTTCATTATCGCTCTACATCATCATCTATATCTCTTGTTTCCCTTTCCTGTGACTAGTCTGAAGAAGGGTCTCAACCCGAAAAGGCATCCATTCCTTCTTTCCAGAGATGCTGCCTTTCCCGCTGAATTACTCCAGCCTTTTGTGTCTATGCTGAAACATTGAGATGTCTGAACTTTTAGACAGCAGGCAACGCTTAAAACTGAAAAACTTCCCCAACGTTTACGTCGAAAACTCTCCTTTTTATCAATTCTGCACTTGCCATAAATGTCAGCCATACAGTATTTATATTTTTGTTTATTTTGTTTTGCATTGGGCTTTCAAATAGCTTGAGTGGTATACTGTGCGATCACATGTGTGTGAAATATGTTCTGATCGATCAGGGACGAGGTAAAGAATAAAAGTAGATGTGGGAATGGCGCAAGACATAGAACGTGAAGTTTAATGTAAATCTGAGCCAGTGCCCGATTCCTGTTGGCATAGATTTTTCTTCCTTTGGTTGTTATAAATGCATGGGGCAGGATTGAGTCAGAGGAGATCGCGGGAAATTGGGCCCAGTGAGTGGAAGAGAGCATTGGAACCTGGGTCCCAGTCAGTTGTTGAACCATTGGAATCTCAGCATAGTTGGATAGCGGGTTGTTGGAGGATTACTGTGACCATCACCATTCTAGATTTCTATCAGATCTGTAGGTTTTCCACTATAGAGAGCAGCCTCATATTTTTCTTCCTCACTGCTGATTACCACTTCCGTACACAAATAACTATTTACAGCTAATGAATGGGTTGGAAATTCAAAGCTTCTTCTTTCTCAATGACAATGTGCAGTCTCCACCTTGAAGGTATGGCCTCTGACTCACACTTTCTATAAATTGCCCCTTTCATTGTTTGAAGATTGTTTGTCATTATCCAGGATCACAATTGATCAAAGTATTGTGCATTCAGTCCCGCTGTTGGGAATTGCAATGGGTGTGAGCAGCTTCCCAGTGTTCAATGAATTGAATCTTCAGTCCTCAATGAATTGAATCTTCCTTCCTGCTCCTATTATATGGGAAATTATTGAGTGAGAGCTTTCTGATTATTTGTCGCTTTTGTAAAAAGACGGGAAACTCCCAGAACCGACTGAGGGGATGAGTTTTCTCAGAAAGCTAATAGAAGGAATACTGGCTGCCACAGCCCAGCACCCATCAAGCTCAGGTCTATTGTGCAAAACAGCCCTTGATTTGGCACTGAACATCAATGTCATTCAAATGTGACAAAGGGTAGTTTAGTTTAGTTTAGTTTAGTGATACAGTGCGGAAACAGGCCCTTCGGCCCACCGTGTCCGCACCAACCGTTGATCACTGCACACTAACGCTATTCTACACACACTAAGGACAATTTACATTTATGCCAAGCTAATTAACCTGCAAACCTGTACGTCTTTGGAGTATGGGAAGAACAAAGATCTCAGAGAAAACCCTCATGGTCATGGGGAGATCGTACAAACTCCATATGGACAGCACCCGTAGTCAGGATCAAACCCGGGTCTGGCACTGTAAGCGCTGAAAGGCTGCACCTCTACCACCACGCCACCGTGCTGCTGCCCGCCGGTGGAATAAACTGAACCCAAATATCTCACTGACGATTGAGTAGGGAAAGACACAGCTGGTCATCGAGTCATATAGCGCAGAAAGAGGTCCTTCGGCCCACCATGTCTTTGCTAACCATCAAGTACCCATCTGTCATAATCCCATTTTTCTAATTCATTAATTTACCTAGCTTCGGCGGGTCAAGTGCCTATCCAGGTGTGAGCGTATCTGCCCCCAACACCTTCTCAGACAGTACCTTCCACATTCCAACTATCCTCTGAGTGACAAGATTCTTCATCAGATTCCCATTTTTGTTACCCATTTTCGTGTCATCACCAAATTTAGCAACCTTACCTTTGTGCTTTCATCCAAGTTGTTTATATGCAGGCCGTCCTTGGGTAATAAATCTGTTCCATTTTTATAGATGTCTTGCCCATAAGTCCGAAAAAACACAAAAACTTCCCACTATGGTAACCATATGTTCACAGTAATGACTAGCGTCAAACCCACATTAGACAGACAGTTACTAGGAGTGGAGAGAAGGGATATTGGTTCTGCTGTTTATAGGAAGAAGTATCTGTCAGATTTCTCAATCTAATATAATTTTACAAGCATGTTCATTTTTCTAGATATCTGTAAGTTGGCCGATTGTAAAACATGTGTATTGCATGTGCCTGTGTATTGCAAACTATTGAGGCAAATTGGCTGTAATGCTGACAACAAACAATCAGCTGGAGGAACTCATTGGATCGAGCAGCATCTGTGGAATTGTCGATGTTTCGGATCAAGAATCAGGACTGGAATGGTGATGAGAATCATGGACTTCCTCCAGGAGAGCAGCTTGAGGAGCCAGGGCTGTTCACCCACAGCGAGGAAGGTTGTGGGAGGTGTTCAAGACTGTATTGGATTTTCACAGAGTAAATGCCAAGAAGTTGATTCGCTCATCCATGAGTCAATACCCAAGGGGGTCACACACCTATGGAAAGGTGCAAAGGAGTGGAGCCGGTTATATTATTCTCTCAGGGATAAACATGATGCGTCAAATGGCCTTCCTCTTTGATGGACAATTCATGGCACAGACCACAGTGGTAGAGTTGCTGCCTTTCAGCATCAGCGACCTGGGCTCGTTCCTGACTATGGGTGCTTGTCTATACGGAGTTTTGTATGTTCTCCCCGTGACCTGCATGGGTTTTCTCTGGGTTTTCTGCCACCCTCCAAGAAAGTACAGGTGTCTAGGTTAATTGGCTTGGTAAAATTGTAAATTGTCACTAGTGTGTGTAGGATAGCATGAGTGTGCGGGGATCGCTGGTCGGCATGGACTCGATGGGGTGAAAGGCCTGTTTCCGTGCTGTATCTCTAAACTAAACTAAACTAATTCATTGGTGGTCTTCTGAGCTTTGGTAGTTGGGCTAAAAAAGAAGAGGCATTACATTGCATCGGGCTGAGCCTGGTGCTAGGAATGGTTGCCTGATATGGATGTTCTTCCGCAGTGACATCCCCCACCTTGGTGAGTGTAGATAATAAACACAATTGATACTGTATTTAATACAAATTTTCCCCTCTATCAACTTCACTGTTTCCTGATTCCTTCTTAACCTCCTGCTTTCAATCTTTAAATAATTTGCTTGGGCAAATTCTCCCACAAGAAGAAGTTGTCTTTCTAACGCACCCTTTTGTGACCTTGGAATTGCTCAAATCCTTTCAGTCAACGAATTACCTTTGTGGTGTAGTTGGTGCTGTAATGGAAATAGGACAGCTAATTTGTGCACAACAATATCCCAGAAATAACACTGTGGTAATGGGTCAGTAGGTTACCCCACATATGCTAGGTGAAGGATAAATCTTGCCCGCGGCTCCAGGGCATCACACCTCACCTATCATCAACTACGTTTTCATCACCCCTCTACCAATCCACTCACCTGGTTGGGTTAACATTTAACACCAGGGGCTTAGACTTTGGGCCCCCCAAGTCCAGAGTTGAGCTTGCACTTGTAACACATTGTGGCAGTTGCAAGAGATCCCCTGGTGAACTCTTATCTTGAAGGGAACTGCATTAAAGGGAGATTCAATCGAAATTTTATAACACCTTTGACTGTCGAGCGAGGAATCAGGCCATTTGGCCCACCATGTCATGGGCAGCACTGTGGTGTAGCTGTATAGTTGCTGCCTTACAGTACCAGAGACCCAGGTTTGATCTTGACCATGGGTGCTGCCTGTACGGAGTTTGTACGTTCTCCCCGTGACCGCGTGCGTTTTCTCCGAGATCTTCGGTTTCATTCCACACTCCAAAGTTGTACAGGTATGTAGGTTAATTGGCTTGGTAAATGTAAAAATAAAATTGTCCCTAGTGTCTGTAGGATAGTGTTAGTGTGGGCCAAAGGGCCTTATTCCGCGCTGTATCTCTGAACTAAACTAAACTAAAATATCCATACTGAACAGTGAACACCCATCTCACCATCCAGCACTTGCCCCACACCATTTTCTGCCTGTATGATTCAAGTATTTGTTTAACCATTTCTTCAATGCTGTTAGCGAGGGTGTTTTCCCCAGATTCAATTTTCAGATTCAGATTCAATTTTAATTGTCATTGTCAGTGTACAGTACAGAGACAACGAAATGCATTCCCCACTCTCTCAAGCAGTGTATTCCAGATACTCACCATTCTCTGGGTGAAAAGGTTCCCCTCAGATCCTTACAAAATCTCTTCCACCTTACCCTAAATCTATGTTCCCTAGTTTAATCTATCTCTGATATGGGAAAGAGGTTTCTCAAACCGAGTTCATCGCATTAAATTATCCCCTCAATTATGTCCCTCTTATCCTCTTCCCACTCCAGGGAGAGTAGGTCTAACCTCAAGCCCTCCATCCCAGACAATATCATGGTTAATTGCTTTTGTACCCTCTCCAGCATTATCCTTCCTATAATGTGGCGACAAGAACCGCATTCAGTACTCCAGCTGAGGTCTGACCAATCTTTCAGAAAATTGGTTTATAAAGCTGGATTGACCTTCAACGCCAGTGTGAGTATCCTATAGGTTTCACCTAATCAGCGCAGACCTTCATCCATTTGAAAACCAATTCACCACAAAATTCACCGATCGATGGTCGGTGTGCCAAAAGAATCTGTTGCCATGCTGTATCTCTAAAATTAAAACAAAAATAAACACAGGAAAAGGTCACTTCAGTCCATTAAGTCTCTGCTGGTTCACTGAACAATCCTTTCCCCCAGTAAATTTCCCCATATTTCCCACATTACAGCACAACTACATTGGGAACAATTTACAATGGTCAGTTAACCTACCGACTGCATATCGTTGGACCATGGGAGGAAACTGGAACACCTGAATGACACCCAAGTGTTCACAGGAGGAATGCACAAACTCCACAAAGTCAGCACCCAAGATCAGGACTGGACCCAGGGTCACAGACCTGTAAGGCGGTAGCTCTATTAGCTGTACCTTCCTATTCCACAGATCTTGCAGCATATCCAGTTCAAAAACAAATTCCGTCTCTTTTAAAGGTGTGCCTTGCACATTTTCCGAGATGGAGGCATGGTCACTGTGACTGATAAAAGTGGAGATAGACACAAAATGCTAGAGTAACTCAACGAGTCAGCCAGCATCTCCGTGGTTTATGTCGAGACCCTTCTTCAGAGCCTGAAGAAGGGTCTCAATCAGAAAGGTCACATTCCTTTTCTCTAGAGATGGTGCCTGACCTGCTGAGTTACTCCAGCATTTTGTGCCTATCTTCAGTGTAAACAAGCATCTGCAGTTCTTTCCTACACTAATAAAAGTGACTTCAACATTGCTGGGTAACTAGCTGGAGAAATATATACAATTCTTGGAAGGAAGGATGACCTAATGTTATTATCAAAAATATTAACTAGATCATGATGTGCTTCTGAGTCACAATATGAGAAGCCAGCCTGGAATTCCAATCCACTTTTGATTGTTGGTTTAGGTGGTTGCAACTACAGTTCTTGCCTTTTCCTGTCCCTGATGGATTTTTAATCATTCCAGTTTGGAACATTAAGGGATATGGGAATCCAATTCAACACAGTTGAATGAGTTAATTCAGTTTGGTTCATTTCATAGCAGCTTTTCATCGTCCAATGTAATGAAGAGATCTACAGAGTTTTCTACACCTTGAGCCAAGGTGGCCGAGCGGTGATTGATAACGGCAGACAAAATGATGAAGTGGGTAGATAGGGTAGAGAGTACTGGGCAGGTATAAGGCTCCTGGTGTAATGGATGCTGAGATATTGGCTGCCCAACATAACCTGTTGCTTTGCAAGCTGAAGGTTGTTATGACTGGACGGGCCTTGGACATCCTGCAGATCTCCAACTAGCCACCCTCCAGCTCATAAAGCTACCTTTGCGGTAGGTGTGGAACATAGAATGCAGGACAGCACAGCACAGGAACAGGACCTTCGGGCCATCATGTCTGCATTGACCATGATGTCAATCTAGACTAATCCCGTCTACCTACATAGGTATAAAATCCCTCAGCAAGAGTACTTCAATGATTACAAAAATATTGTATTTAAGCTGTGTATAGAAGCAGAGCACATGAGTTTGGTAATGTTCATTGTTTCCTCACCTTAAATGCACATTGTTGCGAATTTGTATTTCCATTGATACTGACTTCGCCTTTGAAACTTTATCAATTGTAATTCAATTGTAGCAATTTAAATTGTGTTTGACCACCAGGAATGTAATTCAGAATTAAGACATTGTAACATAAAAGATGTATCTGTCCTGTTATATTCCATGTAACCTCGTCCTGGTTACATTCTACATAATCAATACACTCTTTTCTGCTATACTCTATATAACACCCTCTCCTGCTGTGCTCCGTATAATCAATATCTTCTATCCTGCTACATTCTACTTAATCAATGCCTTCTCCATTGCTACGTATATATCATTACCCTCTCTTCTACTATATTCCATACAATGCCATTACTCCTGCTGTGTTCTATATAACTGATGCCGTTTCTCCTGCTGTATTCTATATCATACCCGTCCCCTGCTCCCACACTCCAACGTGTACAGATACCCCTGAGGGTATAATCAATACCCTCACTCCGACTACATTCTACATAAGCGATGCCCTCTTTTCTAGATATCAATTCTGAATATCTCATTCCTTTGCTGAACTATTATATTCTGCATAATTCTCAATTATCCTTCCATCACCTGAGTAATTCCCTTCCACTCACTGATTATCTCATCGTTGCCAAGTAATCATCCCTTAGCTGAAGGAAATGATGAGTAATAAGGGGTGAAATATAAAGTGTACTTTTCAACTAATCCCTAGTGTTTCCTGCCGCAGGGTTGGTTAAAATTATCACCATTGTGTGCGTTATATATAAAAAGGCCACTGTTTCAACCTCCTTTTTAAGTTGCAATTAGTGAGAATGAAATGATGATTTGCGCTCAGGGTGAGGTTAAGCTGTGGCTGTGAGGACCCACTTTACTGCACACTGTGAAGGTCAGGAGTGCATGTCCCATCTGAGAGAGTAGAGCACGTCTAACCTGTTCTGATACACCAGTGACATTTTGGAGGAGTGCGACCCTGTTTGCCTTGGTGTG
Organism: Leucoraja erinaceus; assembly: GCF_028641065.1. NCBI lineage: Eukaryota > Metazoa > Chordata > Chondrichthyes > Rajiformes > Rajidae > Leucoraja > Leucoraja erinaceus. The sequence goes on from NC_073383.1 coordinate 39,267,576, forward strand.
AGATGAGAAACAGAAGCCTCAGCTGTCCTCAACAGTTCATAGAAACATAGAAATTAGGTGCAGGAGTAGGCCATTTGGCCCTTCGAGCCTGCACCGCCATTCAATATGATCATGGCTGATCATCCAACTCAGTATCCCGTACCTGCCTTCTCTCCATACCCTCTGATCCCCTTAGCCACAAGGGCCACATCTAACTCCCTCTTAAATATAGCCAATGAACTGGCCTCGACTACCTCTGGGGCCGAGTTCCTCTGGGGCCTCTTGGCTTTAAGGCCAGCAGTTGTCCTCTGTGTCTGGTCCAACGGCTGGTTCGCAGCCATGCCACTGAAGGCAGTTCACCGTACCCAGCAGCCACTTCACGGGCAAGGAGAGGCGGTTTTAAAAGGAAGGGAAACGCTGTGGAGGACACAGGGAAAAGCTCTCGATGCAGAGGGTGGAGACAGCCCTGGAACTCAGTGCCTGTAGAGGATGTATGAATATTCAATGGGAACTGATCGGAGAGAAAGTGATGTAAAGGGGCACCACAAGAGAGCAGGAGCATGGGACAAGTGTTTGCTCCACTAGGAACCTGCATGGACTCAATGGGATCCTCGCCCTCCTTCAATAGCATTACAATTCCATCCTTTTGATTTTTCTTTTATGGTACCCGTCACATTCTGCACTGTACCTATTTGCTGCTGCATTGCAATAAACAAAGTGGCATCACAAGGGCTAGAATGGCATGATAAAACTGAATCGCTTTTGGTACTGGCATTGGTATTGGTTTATTATTGTTACATGGACTGGGATTTAGTTTAGTTTAGTTTAGAGATACAATGCAGAAACAAGATCTTCAACCCACCGAGTCAGCGCTATCCTACACACTAGGGGCAATTTACAATTTTACCGAAACCAATTAACCTACAAATCTGTACATGTTGGAGTGTGGGAGCAAACTGGAGCACCCGGAGAAAACCCATACGGTCACCGTGAGAACGTACAAACTCAGTACAGACAGCACCCATAGTTAGGATCGAACTCTGGTGCTGTAAGACAGCAACTCTACTGCTGCATCACCCAGTCAACCTGATACAGTGAAAAACTTTATTTTGCATGCTTTCCAGGCAGATAATGCCACACATGAGTACATCAGGTGGTTCAAAAGAGAAAGGAAACAGACTGCAGAATATGGTGTCACAGCTGCTGAGAAAGTACAGATATAAAAGAAGTGCAAGGACCACAATGAGGTAGATTGGAAGATTGGGTATTTATCTTTAACCTGAGAGAGGTCCATCCTACCATTTGTTAACAACGGGGAAGAAGCCGTTCTTAAATCTGGCGGTGTGTGCTTTCAAACGTTCTTTTTTGTCTCTGATGAGATAAGGGAGAAGAGAGAATGGCGTGTGGTGCGAGTGTTTTTTGATCATGTGGGCTACTTTCTCAAGGCAGTGTGAAGTGTAGATGGAGTCAACGGGGTGGGGAGGGGAGGAAGGGTTGTTGGTGTAGCTGTGTTCACAAATCTCTGCAATTTATTGCTACCTTTCAGCAGAGCTATTGCCAAACCAAGATGTGGCAAGGATGCGTTGACAAAGATGACAAGTGCACCACAAATAGGTTGCAGTTTTTGGAAGCTGCAGGAAGGTTTGTTGTCGGGAACATTGTCCCGGGGGAAACAGCAGTTTTAGTGCCAGATGTTGCCGAGTAACTGGTGTGGTTTCTATGACATCGGTGGTGAATGGAATGAAACTTGAAGATGAGAGGGAGCAGAATGTGGGACCAGCCTGTCTCCAAATCACCTGTCTGAGCAGAGCCCTTGTAATTCTGAAACTACCTCAACACCATGTTGCAACAGTTCAACAATGCACGAGGAGAATCTACAATGAGCAGGGAAACCCTCATTAAGTAGCATTCCTAGTACAGAGCTATTGGAGGGGTGGAGGTTGGGCGGGGGGGAGGGGGGGGAGGGGGAAAAAGATATTGCACACAAGGGGCGGCATGGTGGCACCACGGTAGAGTTGGAGCCTTACAGCGCAAGAGACCTGGGTTCGATCCTGACCATGGGTCCTGTCTGTAAAGAGTTTGTACATTCTCCCCGTGACCACGTGGGTTTTCTCCGAGTGCTCCAGTTTGCCCCCACACTCCAAAGATGTACGTACTAGTTTGTAGGTTAATTTGCTTTGGTTTAAAAAAATTATAAATTGTCCCCATTGTGGAGGATAGGGCTAGTGTATGGGTATTGCTGGTCGGCAAGGCCAAAGTGCCCGTTTCTGCACTGTATCTCTCAACTAAACTAAACTAAACTAATGAAAATAGGAGTGCAGCCATTTAAAACTGACATGTTAGTGCAGCGGATGGTGAATCTCTGCAATATAGCCTGGATAGTTTTAGAGGAGGCTTTTCAGAGGATTGGGGAATTGTGGTCTGGAGGCAATTGGCACAGGGGAGATGCTGAGGCTGGGACAGATCAGCCATGATCATATTGAATGGGGGGGTGGGCTTGAGAGGCCAAGTGGCTTACACCTTCTCCTATTTTCTTTGTGCATAGAAAGCTGATAATGCAGTCTATCTCCAAGTTACATAACATTACATCCTACATAAGAATGAGCTGCCAGTATATTATTTAATTCAAAAGTCCTACTAAATTTGTTCTTACGGATGGCATCACTGCTTTCCGCTCTCTCTCCACCTTGAGTAATTGTTCTTCCTTATCAACACTATGTGCTTTTGATGCCATTCATTACAATTCCATGGAGTGGAGATATGGTTATCATATAGAGTGACTTCTTTGTACTGTATAATTTCCAACATGGATAAGATCAACATGGACATACGTAAAAATGGAATCTGTATGTCATGCGAGAATAGCCTGCAGTCAGTTTGCCATTAGCTTTGCATTTCAGAAACATGGTCTCTTCAGCGACTTTCTCATCAACTTATTCTTTTCAACCTAGTTGCCTTAACTCCAGTAAACAGTGGTGTCATCCTTCAGATGGCGGGTTGAGGGAGAGTGATTTGACAGCAAAGGCCAACCAGCCTACCAAGGCTGCCCTTGTCCAGAGCTACCTATATAGCTACAACCCTATCTGGAGCTCCATTTTGAGCCATGTTGCAAGGTCCCCTGCCTCTCTTGACAGAACATCTCAGACATGGTGCTGACAAGCGAGAGAAGGGAATAGGCCGTGGATTTAATGCAGGAAGACATTAAAGGTCTGCTCCAAACAAATGACAAATGGAATTCATTTTGGAAAAATGTGAAGTGATGCATTCTGGAAGAGCAAATAAGGCAAGCGAATGCATGGTAAGTGCGAGAGTGTTAAGAGGTGTAGGGATGTAAGTCTCCCTCAAAGTAGCAGGGCAGGCAGAGAAGTTAAGTGAGGCGCACTGACTTCTCTTATGGCCACTTCATAGAGCACAAGAGCAGAGTCAATGCCAGAACTGTATGAAGTGATAGCTAGACCACAAGCATGAACAGTCTATCCATGATTCATAGAAAGGATGTGGTAACACTAGAAATAGGGCTGAGGGGATTTGCCAGGATGTTGTCAATATTCGTTATTTTTCACAATTCCTAATGATGTAGAAAGAGGCCATTTGGCCCATTGAGTATGCTAGCTCTCAGATCATTCCCATTCCCATGTTTAGTTTAGTTTAGTAAGTTAGTTTTGTATTATCACGTGTACCAAGGTACAGTGAAAAGTTTATGTATTCTGTTTCACAAGCCCATCAACTTCAGCCTGGTTCTAATGACATCGACCTGTACTCGGAATAATTATACCCACCAACCAGCATGTCTTTGGGATGTGGGAGGAATCAGTAGCACCTGGAGGAAACAAAAGCGGAAGATTGTGCAAAATCCTCTCAAACAACACCCAAGGTCAGGAGCAAAGTTGTTATCCAGGATGTATGAGTCAGCGGCACCAGCCGCCACACCACCGTGCTGCCCAGATGGTGAGAGATTGTGGAGCCTGTTGTTGTTTGGAGCAAAGGAGGGTGGGGGACGAATTAGTTGCGATCTCCACACAACACCAGGAACCCAGGATCAATCCCAACCTCTGGTGATGCTCATGTTCTCTCTGTGAAAGCGTGGGTTTCCTCTGGGTGCTCTGGTTTCCTTCCACATCCCAAAGATGTTCAGATTGACAGGTGAATTGGCCCCTGGTGTGCAGGTGAGTGGTAGAAACTGCGGGGAGCTGGGGAGAATGATAAATGGAATTAATGGGAGATTAGTGTGTATGAATAGTGAGGCAGGCATTGACTCTGCACTGAAGTGCTTGTGTCCATGACCAAATTTAAAGTTATAACTTGTCGTTTCAGGAGCAAAAAGAAGGGACTATTTTCCTTGGGAGAAAGGTAAAAAACTAGGGGACATTTATAGAATGATTAGAGGAGATTACCCTGCCCTCTGTGAAGCATGATGGGTCTGGGCCTCACCGCCTGGACCACCTGTGGAGGCAGAGATATCCATCACAGTTTGATGTGGATGCAGCCCAGGATATCTTGTCAACAACAGGCAAAATCCTTGCTCGTGTCCTCGCAAACCGACTTCTACCACTGTCTGAGGAGGTACTCCCAGAATCACAGTGTGGCTTCTGCCCATCCAGAGGTACAGCGGACAAGATATTTGCAGCATGCCAACTCCAGAAAAAATGGTGTGAACAAAGGCAGCCTTTGTACATGGCCTTCACAGACCTGACAAAGGCTTTTAACTCGGTAGACTGCCGGGTTCTTTGGAGCACACTATCAAGGTACGGTTGCCACGGCAAGTACATCATAATATTGAGGCTTCTGCATGATGGCATGTTGGTCACAGTGCTCAACAAATGTGGCTCAGAGTCCGAGCCCTTCACTGTGGAAACGGGGATCAAACAGAGACGCATCATCGCACCCACCCTGTTTGCCGGCTTCATTGCTGCCATACTTCACCTCATTGGTGAAGAGCTGCCACAGGGGCTCCCAATCCTCTACAGAACTGACGGTGGGCTCTTCAACCTTAATAGGTTGAGGGCCAAGAGCAAAGTCAGTAACACCGCCATCATGGAGCTTCAGTATGCGGATGACTGCGCCATTGCAGCACACCATGCAGTAGATCCTCCAGGGCATCCTGAATGCCTTTGCCAAAGCATACAGAGCCATGGGCCTAGCCTTGAACATCAAGAAGACCCAGGTCTACATCAACCTCCACCCAACCAGCCATCTACCCAGCCCACTATAAAAGTGGACGACACCACTCTTGAAAACATTGACCACTTCCCCTACCTTGGCAACATTCTTTCCTCAAAAACTGACATCAACTCTGAGGTCGACCATCGCCTGAGTTGTGCCAGTGGAGTCTATGCCAGACTCGGGAAAAGAGTCTTTGAAAACTGAAACCTAAAGGCTCAAACAAAGCCGCTGGTCTACAGAGCCGTTGTCCTCCCCACCCTGTTGTATGGAGCCGAGTCATGGACCACCTACAGCAGGCACCTGAGAGCCCTGGAACAATACCATCAAAGATCCTTACGAAAGATTCTGAGGATCAGTTGGGAGAACAAACGCATCAACATCAGCGTTTTGGAGGAAGCCAACATGACCACCATCACCACCACAATAATACAGCACCAACTTCGATGGACTGGCCATGTCATCCGCATGTCCAACACACATCTCCCTAAACAGATCCTGCACTCTCAACTGAAGGAAGGTCGGTGAGCCCCTGGCGGGACAAAGATACGCTTCAAGGACAACATCAAGAACAATTTGAAGAAATTCCACATCACATCGAGCAACTGGGAGCACGTTGCTCTGGACAGGCATTCCTGGAGGAAATCTGTGCAGGAAGGAGCACATCATAAAACTGCACTGCTATCATTGAAAATGTAAACTTAAGCAAGAAAAGAAAAGAAAACAAAAATCTTACCCTTTATTGAAGGTCAGTGGCCCATTCAGAAGAATAAGGCACTGTTTGTGAGTCAGCAGTGGTTGGCATTAAGCTGATGGTCCAGGGATGATGCTTGATCGCAGTGCATAGACACAATAGTGGAAGTCATGCTTAATGATGGAGTGACATCCTGCAGTTTCCAGTGGCAATTCCCTTGGGAACTGCAGCCTACGTTGAATTTGATCCAACGAGAGGAGAGTGGAATGGGTTTAATGGCCGTCTGGATTTCCACCATTGTCTGATTATGAGAGATCTCAGGCTGCTTTGGGAGATGTACCATTACAACCCATATCTGCTGTTGTTCTTCTTCTTGCGTTTGAGGCAACAGAAGTCTGCAGCAGGGTGATGCCAAAGGCGCATGCTTCGGGTTGGTGCCGAGCTGCTGTTGAGGCTCCTTTATATTACAGGTTCAATATAAGAGAGAAATGCAGTAACATGTGATGCCCTTGGCAACCACAGGACATCCCAAACTGCTCCATGACCAATCTCTTTTGGGTGAAGCTACAGATGGAAATGCCAAGACTGCAGCCATTCCCAATGCAGTGATGATGGACAAGGGAGAGCCAGTGGATGTAGTGCATCTGGACTTTCAGAAAGCATTTGATAAGGTCCCACATAGGAGATTAGTGGGCAAAATTAGGGCACATGGTATTGGGGATAGAGTGCTGACATGAATAGAAGATTAGTTGGCAGACAGGAAACAAAGAGTAGGGATCAACGGGTTCCTTTCGGAATGGCAGGCAGTGACTAGTGGTTTACCGCAAGGCTCGGTGCTGGGAATGGCAGCTATTTACAATATACATCAATGATTTAGATGAAGGGATTCAACGTAACATTAGCAAATTTGCAAATGACACAAAGCTTGGTGGCCGTGTGAACTGTGAGAAGGATGCTATGAGATTGCAGGGTGACTTGGACAGGTTGGGTGAGTGGGCAAATGCATGGCAGGTGCAGTTAAATGTGGATAAATGTGAGGTTATCCACTTTGGTAGAAAAAATAGGAAGGCAGATTATTATCTAAATGGTGTCAAGTTGGGAAAAGGGGAAGTACAACTGGATCTGGGGGTCAATGAAAGTAAGCATGCACATGCACCAGGCAGTGAAGAAAGCGATTGGCATGTTGGCCTTCATAACAAGAGGAGTTGAGCATAGGAGCAAAGAGTCCTTCTTCAGTTGTACAGAGCCCTCGTGAGACCACACCTGGAGTATTGTGTGCAGTTTTGGTCCCTAATTTGAGGAAGGACATTCTTGCTATTGAGGGAGTGCAGCATAGGTTTACAAGGTTAATTCCCAGGATAGCGGGACTGTCATATGCTGAGAGAATGGAGCGTCTGGGCTTGTATCCTCTGGAATTTTGAAGGATGAGAGGGGTTCTTATTGAAACATATGAGATTATTAAAGGTTTGGACTAAAGGTTTGGACTTAAAGGTTTTCACCCAGAGAGTTTTAAGTGTGAAATTCTCCGCCTTAGGAGGCTGGTTCTTTGGATACTTTCAAGAGAGAGCTAGATTGGGCTCTTAAAGATAGCGGAGTCAGGGGATATGGGGAGAAGGCAGGAACGGGGTACTGATTGGGGATGATCAGCCATGATCATATTGAATGGCGGTGCTGGCTCGAAGGGCCGAATGGCCTACTCCTGAACATATTGTCTATTGTCTATTGGTACATTGCCACAACCAATATTGCATCCTTCCAATAAGCCGTCTGTTCTCTCTGGAGGTGGTCTCATATTGTCACGCTGAATGCTGGCAGCGTGATTCTCTCCGTTGTCCACGATAATCTTTATAGTTCAATTAACAACACCTCATTATCTTATTGCTGTGCGTGTCACCTTACTGAACACACATTGGGTGCCGGGTTTCCTATTACCCTGTACAACAACAACCACACTTCAAGAGTATTTGATCAGCTGGGATTGGTTGAGATGTGGAAGCATTCAGGGGAACCCAACATGGTCACCGGGAGAACATGGCGAGCCCTGGATATTAAGATCAAACCCGGGTTCCACTCTCTCCTGCCCCACAAACAATATTTTGATACTCCGACCAAACAATATGATTCACAGAGACACAAGCGATTTCAGATGTTGGAATCTTGAACAAAAAACAAAATGCTGGGGGAAGTCAATGAGGCGGCAACATCTGTGCAGGGAAATGGGGACAAACCCAAAGGTCACGATTGCCGCAGAAGACTGTGGAGGCCAAGTCAATGGATATTTTTAAGGTGGAAATTGACACATTCTAGATTAGTAAATGTGTCAGGGGTTTTGGGGAGAAGGCAGGAGAATGGGGTTGAGAGGGAAAGATAGATCAGCTGTGATTGAATGGCGGAGTAGACCTGATGGGCCAAATGGCCTAATTCTGCTCCTATAAATTATGAATTTATGGGTTGGTCTAACATTGGTCAGAACTTCTCCCATTCTTCATCAGCATGAAGGTGCAGACAGGGTGTCAGTTGAACGACCCATTCGCGAGATGGCACCTCTAACAACACCAGCTCCCCACAGCACGACTGCAAGATGGCAGGTTGGATTAAATGCTCCAGTCTCTCTGGTTTGGCTCAAACTCACCTCCTAACTCAGAAGGCAGCACTGCCCAGATTCAGGAACGGTTTCTGCAGCTTATAGGTGAACTGGTGTGAGCCCTTATTTCAAAAAGGGAGAGAGGGAAAACTGACATGTTCATGTTACCTAACTGCAGGGAGTCATTGGGATGTTTTTACAGAACACCATGAAAAGGATAGTGGAATTAAGAGTCAACATGGATTTCTTAAGGGAAAATGTGTATGAGTGATGTACTGGAGTTGTTATGGATGTCAATTCGTCAAGTTAAGTTTATTGTCATATACAGATGAGGTATGCCTGATAGGATAGGAGAGGGGAGTAGGGAAAATGCCCAGAGTAGGATAGTTAGTTTAGTTTATTGTCACGTGTGCCGAGTTACAGTGAAAAGCTTTGTCCTTGAGGTCCTAGATTATGTTGTCTGCTTTCCCGAGGCAGCCTTTAGTATGGATGGAATTGATGGGGGGGGGGGGGGGGGGGGGGGGGGGGGAGGCTAGTGTGCATGATGGACTGGGCGAAGTCCACAGCAATTTCTTATGGTCTTGGGTAAAGCAATTGCCATAGCAAGCGGTGATATATCTGGATAGGACACCTTCTACGGTGCACCTGTAGACATTGGAGACATGCCAAATCTCCTCGTGCCCTCCTCAACATGTACACTTGCTGCCCTGAGCTGCTCTGCTATATTGTGAGACTGGCTGATGCCGATGGTCAAGGCAAGAGCTGACACCCGGGACAATCTATTTGACCTTGTGGTGCCCCAGAGACCCATTGAATTTGAAGGCCTCTCTTGATCCTGGATGGTCCAAACAGTCCAACAAGGACACTGGTTTACTTCAAATCATATGAAATATATTAAAGATGGCGGAGTGCCTGTTTAAAACTTTCCCTCCCATAGCAGAGCCCCTGCCAGCAACTTTGAATCTTGGGCGACGTCTATGTGGAGTTTGCATGTTCTCTCTCTGACCGCAAGGATTTCCCCTGGGTGCTCCGATTACCTCCCACATCCTAAAGATGCAAGGGCTAGCAGGTTAATTGGCCGCTGAAAATTGCCCATAAAGTGTAGGTGAGTAGTGGAATCTGGGGGCGTTGGTGAGAATGTGTGTGTGGAATAAATTAGGATTCATATAATATTAGTGTAAACGGGTGATTGATGGTTCATGCCGACTTGATGGACCACTGGAATGTTGTGTCGCTCTTTGCCTCAATTACACTTTAACCTTTAATGGGATCATGCTATGTACATTGCCTTGATGCATTCCTGGCATTAAAGCAGTCGCAAGTCCTCGAACTAGTGCTTCACACTTGTGAACAGTACCTTAACCTTCTTTTAAAAATTCACACTCAGACATGAACAATGAGACACCACCCCACATAACCGTCACTCTCACATAACTACCCCCGTCATATAACCCCCCTCCACATAACCCCACCCCCCACATACCCCCACCCCCACACCCCCACCCCACATACCCCCCCCCACCCCAATTAAACCCCCCCCCACATACCCCCCCACATAACTCCCTCCACATAACCCCCCCACACATAACCCCCCCACATAACCCCCCTCCACATAACCCCATCACATAACCCCACCCCACTAACCCCCCCATATAACCCTCCCCCACACCCCCCCACAAAAACCCCACCCACATAACCCCCCCCACAAAACCCCCCCCACAACAACCCCCTCCACATACCCCCCCCCATACCCCCCCCCCCACACCCCCCCCAACATACCCCCCCCCACATACCCCCTCCGCATAACCCCATCAGATAACCCCACCCCACATAACCCCTTCCCCCCACATACCCCCCCCCCCCCCACGTACCCCCCTCTCCTCCATTTAAGTGACTTGCATAGACAAACAACTTAGTTGTTGTACGACCCGCTTTATCCTTCTCTCGTGGGGACAGGCATCTCCCAGACCTGGTGGCTCTGCCAGGGAGCTTGTTGTGATGCCAGGCACCATCTGTTTGGAGCGGCTTGGGATGGAAGCGCTGCCACAGCTCACCGCTCCGCCACCAGCCGCCACGATCGGCATGCTGACGTGTCTGTCTGGAATGCTGTCAGGCAGGCTTGCTTAACCACAGTCAGCTCCCCACTGAGATCTGTCACTAGCAAAGGCACCCAGCTGGCAAACTGTAACACCACTGTAAGCACAGCTTGCTCGACACCCTTCACAGGATTCTCCACCCATCCTCTCCCTTCTGCTACTCACTGCGATGCCCTTCATCCGAGAGGAGTGCACAGCGATCCTAATGTTGTCTTCCTGGGACACCCTACATAGGTGACCCACTCTGACCTAAAGCCAAAATTTCAAAGCATGGTTTGGTGGGTTTATTTGCGTAAGGTTTGTCATCATGGTGCAGATAGTAGACCAGCACCACTGATCCGCTTTGATCCTGACCTCTGGTGCCCTCTGGGTGGAGTTTGCACTGTCTCCCTGTGGCCACATGGATTTGCTCCTGGTGCTCCGATTTCCATCCATGTCCCAAAGACCTGTAGGTTGATAAGTTTATTGGTTGCTGGAAACTGCCTCTAGTATGTAGCAGAGTGGTAGAATCTGGGGGGTAGATGATGGAAATGTACGGAGTATAAAACGGGATTAGTGAAAATTAACAATTGATGGTACGCAGAGTCATAGAGAGATACAGCATGGAAACAGGCCATTCAGCCAATCAAGTCCGCACCAACTATCAACCATCATTTACGCTAATCCTACATTCATTCTATTTTATTCCCTTTGCATTCCCATCAACTCCCCCCAGCAACATACACCAGGTTCAATTTACAGCTGCCAATTAATTTATGAATCCACATGTCTTAGGAATGTGGGAGGAAACGGGAGCATCCCATGGGAAACCCACGTGGTCACAGTGAAAAAATGTAAACTCCACACAGGCAGATGGAGGTTGGGATTGTATTGGGTACCATCCGCCTTGCCTCCTTCCTACACCTATATTGGCTAACAGCCCCTCAACATCCTCAATTCCTTCCCACCAGTAGTAACCATACCTCTGGTTTACTCCCTTCCTCATTATCTCCATTCTTCTTTGATGTACTTCAAACCCCCCTCCACCCCACCCTGTTTGCCAAATGATTGGATCACTATTATTAAGAGCTACGTTGAATATGCAGTACGGTGGGTGTGCTGCGCTGTCGGAAGTGCTGGCAATCCAAAGGGGGAGAAACCAAAGCCCTCGCTGCCCTATCGGGTGGATTGCAAAGTTCCCAGAATGTGACTGGAGAAGACAAGGGGAGCTGTGCACATTAGCCAACAACACCGCTGCTCACTACTGCATTGCTACTTGTTACTCTGTGCACATGTAATAGCTGTGTTTCCTGCACTTCAACAGCACATCAAAACCACTTCATTGTCTGCATGTTGCCATTCGCTTAAGTCCATGGAAAATTACAAGGGCCTTTAAAGACTCCAGGGAGTGAAATTGTTGGATTGATAATAGTTGATATTAAATCCACCATCCAGAAAACGGGTCAAAATCAGTTGTTTGGTGTTACCTTGAGACACCCCGCTAGTTCCGGGAACATGCTAGAACCTGGTCTGTTGTGTGTCCTTTCATGGACATATCCAGCAGTTGCTGTGCTGGTCATTCTGGTAGGTTTGGAGTTGTGAACCTAGTCCTTGACACAGTAGGTTTGCATTCATGGCCTTTGCCCTTGACACAGTGGATTTTGAAATTGAAGCACCCGGAGGAAACCCACACAGTCACAAGAAAATTGTGCAAACGCCACACAGGATTGAACCTGGGTCTCTGGAGTTGTACATAGCAACACCACCAGCTGCGCCTTCTCTAAAGTGATGTCACGGTGTGGGAGAGTGGGAGAGAATCTGTGGGAAGATTTGTGAAGAATGTGGGGATAATAAGAAATGTACTCAATGTAAATTGAGTCATAGAGAAATATAGCACCCAAACAGCCCTTCAGGCCACCATTGACCATCAATGCTAATCCTACACTAATCTCATTTTTAATTTTTCCCATATTTCCATCATCTTCCCCCAGATTCTAGCCCTCATCCACACACCAGGGGCAATTCACAGTGGCACCACTTCATGATGCTCAAAAGGCCAAAGGACCTGTTTCTATACCAAATGATTATTTATTTCTATATTGGACCTTCAGCTTTGTAAACACCAATTAAGAGTGCCAGGCAGGATATTATGTCGAGTTTATGTTGAAGATTAATTTGGACAGTTTGAGTACTGTGTCCATTCAGGTGACAACAATTTAGATTCATACACAGCATGAACACAGGGTACTCGGCCCAACTCGTCCATGTTGATTAAGTTGCCTAACAAAGCTAGTCCCACATGCCTGTGGTTGGCTGATATCCCTCCAAACCTTTCCAATCCATGTATCTGTCCAAGTGCCTTTTAAATGTCATAATTGGACCCATTTCTAGCATTTCCTCTGGCAGCTTGTTCCACATATGCACCACCGTCTGTGTGAAGAAGTTGCCACTGAAATCCCATTTAAATCTTTCCCCTCTTACCCATACAGGCTAGATGTAGGAAAAATGTTCCCAATGTTGGGGGAGTCCAGAACCAGGGGTCACAGTTTAGGAATAAGGGGAAGGCCATTTAGGATTGAGATGAGGAAAAACCTCTTCACCCAGAGTTGTGAATCTGTGGAATTCTCTGCCACAGAAGACAGTGGAGGCCAATTCACTGGATGTTTTCAAGAGAGAGTTAGATTTAGCTCTTCGGGCTAAAGGAATTAAGGGATATGGGGGAAAAGTAGGAACGGGGTCCTGATTTTAGATGATCAGCCATGACCATATTGAATGGTGGTGCTGGCTCAAAGTGCCGAATGACCCACTCTTGCACCTATTTTTCAATGTTCTATGTTTCTACCTTAAACCTATGCCTTCTAACTTTAAACTCCCCTCCCTTGAAGAGAAGATTGTGGCTATTAACCTTATCTTCACCCCCTCATGGTCAGTATCAGAATGTCTGCTACTTTGGCCATTCCCTTTTCTCTTTTCTACCTTTTGGGATAAGATACCGGACACTTTAAAGTTTGGACATCCAGACTTAAGAACAATTTCTTCCTCACTGCTATTATTATTATTATTATTATTATTATTATTATTATTATTATTATTATTATTATTATTAAAATGTTATAATATTACAACATATTATTATTTAATAATAAATAACCAATTATTTTGTTCACTCCTGCCATGTACCGTACTCTCACTCTTAACTATCTCATTGTGAAATTTTACCATTTGTTCTTGCACTACTTCAGATTGCACTGCAATCTTTGCACGATTCTGGTGCCCTGGTTTATTTATTGTTGTATCGAGCATTACCATGTAAACTGTTTACCCTGTGAGCTTCATGCAAACATGGAACTTCCTTGCACCTTGGTGTACATGACAATAACTTAATCTGAGATCTGAAATATGGTTTTAAGTATCTCGATATGATGACCCCACAGTATCCCACGCTCCAGTGAGGAAGATCCTAGCATTTCCAGGTTTTCCTTGTAAGTCAACCCCTCCAGTCCCAGTAACGTGCTTGTAAATCTTGTTTGCTTACAACATGCTTGTAAATCTTGTTTGCACCCGTTCTATTAGTAAGGATGCAAACAACTTACATGATCCACAATTGAGATCTTCCATTCATTTCTGGGGAGTGGAGTTTTCTGACATTGATCATCCATCCATAATTGCCCTTGAGCAAGGGAGGCAGGCAAGACTCACCTATCCTGGTGGACATAGAGTAGGTATGTTACAAAACCTACCTGAATCGTGGCTGAGCATCTGCCCCACCCCTTGTGTGTGATTTTGGAGCTGTTTGGAGGGGGCGGGTTTAAAACCCGATTTTTACAGGGATTAGATCGCAGATGTGCAGCCTCAAAATCATTAACTGATCTGGCTGTTAAGACCCAGTCCCAAAATCATTATACGTTTTGTTCTGGTACAGTCGCATAGTAGAGCTATTCTTGTTAAAAGCTCTGGCCTTGAGAACCTCTCGAAGCCAGAGGGTTTGTAGGAGCAAACCACTTAAGATAGACACAAAATTCAATTCATTAAATTCATGTTCAACCCTTTATGTCATCGCAAAAATTTCTATATCAGTAGCTCAAATTGGGTTTTGCGTCATCCCGTAGTAGTTGTACATAAAGAGAAATTTGAGGGCACAAAAAAAAAAAAATTTGAAAGAGAGAACCAGCAGTTCATCAGGAAACCCACTATGAAAAACATTTAAATGGGGAGGGATTTACAGCAAGTGAACACTCGGGACTCCGAGTTCAGCCCTGTAAATTGTGTTGTTATAGATATTTTCCTCATCCTGCTGGTACGTGATTTGAGGCTCCTGTACCGGACACTTAGGAGGATTTAAAACAGTCCATCTTTCCTTAAGAAATGGGGCTTGATGACTCCCATCCAAGATCACAGCGTTTTTTGTAATGTCCATCCATGGCAATAGCGGGAACACCGATGCTAATTTGCGAGCGAAAATGGTCATACCGTTGTAGTGCTTTCCTGTCCGCATGAAAGTGCAGCTGCTGTACCAACCGTGAAGCAGGTGGTCATGATACTCTCTATGGTACAGCGGTAAATTGCAGGACTTGATTTTTGGGCTTTCTGAAAATCCTAACATTGTAACATAGAGTGTGACTTTTTGATCAGGCTGGCTAAGGAGGGCAGATCTCCTTCCCTCTCCCACAAGCTAAGGTGGTGAACCTGATGCATTCTACCAACAATCTGGAGGTCTCTTGATCTCATCACTTCAGGGATTAGAGTCAGGCTTGCAGGTCAAAGTTTCCTGATCTGGCTGTTAGTCCAGTAACATTTTCATTATACGTTGTTCTGGTACAGTTGCAGAGTTGAGCTATTCTTGTTATGCAGATGGACTAGAGAAGCTGAGGAAGACAGAGGAGTGTAGGAAGGAACCACTTAAGATAGACACAAAATGCTGGAGTAACTCAGCGGGTCAGGCAGTGTCTCTGGAGAAAAGGAATAGGTGACGTTTCGGGTGGAGACCTTTCTTCAGACTGTCAGGAGAGAGGGAAACTAGAGGTATGAAAAAGTTCAGACCAAATCACAGCCGGCACCGATGACTTGAGAAAGGTGGGGCCCACAATGGCCCATTGTTGGCTGTGGAGGAGATCTTATCACCTCTTATCAACAATGGACCATTGTTGGCTCCACCTTTCTTGAGTCAGCGGTGCTGGTTGTGATTTTTTTTGAACAACTTCTCTCCAGTTCATAGGGATTATAGTTCCCACTGAATTCTGATTGTGAGGCATTTCCACGGGTTGCCTCTTAACCTAGCTCCTGTCATAACTATTGTCCCCCTCTGCAAATATCATTATGCTGAGAGCCCTATTTTCTCTACAGTGATATTTGTGGCAGGGGCACAGTTCATGATTGCAATCCCACTGTGTAAAGGGCAAAGGTCCATTGGGTGGCACCACCGCGGTGGCTGCCTCGCCAACAGTCTGTCAGTCCCCTCTGTTTTTATTATTTTATGCATGTTTTAAAGGTATGATTTAGTCTGAAGAAGGGTCTCGACCCGAAACGTCAACTATTCCTTCGCTCCATAGATGCTGCCTCACCCGCTGAGTTTCTCCAGCATTTGTATCTACCTTCGATTTTTCCAGCATCTGCAGTTCCTTCTTAAACATTTAGTGTTTCTTGGTTTGTTTTATGTGGGGGAGGGAATCGAGGGAAACCTTTTTGTCACTTACCTCGACGGAGATGCAATTTTGTCGCATCTCCGTCCCCCCCTGCGGCCTACAACATGGAGTGGTGCGGCCTTTCCTGGAGACCGGCCCGCTGCTTCAAGCGCAGGCGTGGCACGAACGTTAACATCGGGAGCTGCGATCCTTTGCCAAGGGTCGCTAGTGGAGCTCCGATGGCGGGGCCTGTGGACTTTAACAGCGTGAAGCCGCAGTCTCCGGTAAGAAGAAGCCGACTTGGGAACTCCATGCCACGGAATGTTACGATCCATCCCGACGGCGGAGTTTCGATCATCCCAACAAGAGGGCTTGAACAGCGAATTGTCGGCAACGGCCCCGTACAAAGGCCCCGACCGAGGTTGAACAAAGGAGGAAGATGACTGAACTTTATTGCCTTCCATCACAGTGAGGAATGTTGATTCCACTGTGGTGGATGTTTATGTTAAATTTTATTTGATGTGGCTCTGTGTATTGTTGCTTTTCACTTAGTATGGGTGTATGGTAACTCAAATTTAACTGTACTTTAGTTGGTTAAGTGACAATAACCGCAAACTTGAACTTGAACTTGATTGCAAGGCCAAAGGTCATGGCTACAATCCCACTGTGGTCAAAGGCAAAGATCATTGCTCCAAACCCCCCAGAATTACCATCATAGCAACTGCTGACTACAACCACACAAGGACCTGCAACAGACCAGGTTCCTGCCTGTTTCTGGAACTAGGGGGGGTGTATCAAGGCAACACCAGACAATTGCATTTGACTAGTTTTCTGAACTGGATTTAACATCAGCTGCATCAGTAATGTACCAACAATTTCTACTTCCTGGACATTAAAGGCCCTTGTAATTTTAATAATCCATATGAATTAGAGAGAAATTGTGCAGAACACATCACAACCAGCACTGATGACTCATAAAGGTGGAGCCCACAATGGTCCATTGTGGGCTGTGGAAGAGGTGATAACACTACTTCCACGGCCAACAATGGACCATTATGGGCTTTCTTGAGTTATCGGTGCTGGTTGTGATTTGTTCTGAACCTTTTCTTACCTCTAGTTTCCCTCTCCCCTGACAGTCTGAAGAAGGCACTCGACCCGAAATGTCACCCATTCCTTCTCTCCAGAGATGCTGCCTGTCACGCTGAGTTACTCCAGCATTTTGTGTCGATCTTTGGTGTAAACCAGCATCTGCATTTCTTTCCTACACATTAGGAAAGAATGAGGCAGTCTCACCAAGACCTTTGCAATCACCTCCCAGCTTCATGCTGTTCACCAGCTCAATGGAATAATGCAGCAAAGACACTGGAACAACACCACCTGGAAGCTGCATTCAAGCCACAAGCCATCCTGACGTGGAAATATATCGCCGTTCCTTCACCGTCACTGTGTCGAAATCCTGGAACGCCCTAACAGCATTGTGGATGTGTCTGTGCCTAAAGGACTGAAGCAGTTCAAGAAGTCAACTCACCATCACCTTCTCAGGCAACTTACAATAGGCAATTAAACACAATCCCTGACTGCGAAGCCCACATCTCTCAAATGAAAAACAAATGGCAGACAACTTGGGATAGTCTCCAAAAGAGGCAGCACAAACTCCATCAGCCAAATAGCCTCATTGTATGATTCTATTGGCAATAAAGGAATCCCTTTTCATGTTTCAAGCTGGGCAGGAAACCATTAATTTGGGATAATTAATTCTGTTTCCCGAGGTTAATTAAGCCTGACATTCGATGAATAAAAGATTAATCTTCTCACTGTAGGTGTCGAGATGGGAATGAGAGAAATGCCAGATTTTTAGCCTCCAGTTTACTTCTGTTTTCATTCCTTTCGACCAGCTGTAAGAGTAAATAATGTGATTGGTCCAGCTGTTCTGGGTGACAACAGAAGGTTAATCTACTGATGTATTGGACGTATGGGAAGGATGCTTGGGTTCCTCAGCTGTGGGGAGGGCAGTTATCCAAGCTGCGTGTCAGGGCTTGATGCTTCTTATAAAACACATCACAGTCTGGATGATAATAAAGGTGTTTTGGAGAAGAATCATTGACCTACATGGATAGGACAGGTTTAGAGGGATATGGGTCAAACACAGGTAGGTGGGATTAGTGTAGATGGGACATGTTGGCTGGTGTGGGCAAATTAGGCTGAATGGCCTGTTTCCATGCTGTAAGATTCTATGACTCTATGAGGACACCTGCAATGATACGTGGCAGATCGTGCCATGATTCTAGACTTGAAGGAGGAAATGATGAGCCAAAGTGTAGTGCCATCTCCGTCCAGTCCTGAAGGGTGATCCTTACAACAGTAATCTCCGCCCTACTCCCACTTCAGCCTGTCTAAACCCTCTTACTCAGGGATTTGAGGTGGGCTGGTGTAAAAGAGCCGTCATGATCTTCCTGAATGACGGAGCAGAGATGAGGGATGGATGGCCTGTTCCTTATAATCCTTGTGTGCTCCCATAATCCAGGCCTATCAGACTCTCTTCTGTAGGAACACATTTCTATCAATTTTCCCTTTCATATTAACACCTGCACCACCAGTTAGTGGAGGAATTTGGAAGGGTAATTAGGGAGAGGGTTTGCCTTTGATGTTGGTCTAATTAGTCTACAATCTTTTGACGTAATTGCCCATCTCCATGGTCTAAAGTAGCAGTGGCTGGAAGTAAAGGTTGTGGGTATATGGAACGAGCTGCCAGAGGAGGTTGGTGAAGCAGATATATAACAGCATTTAAAAGACACTTGGACAGGTGCACAGATAGGAAAGGTTTGAAGGGATATGAACCAAACAAGGGCAAATGGGACATCTTGGTCAGCATGGATAAAGGCCCTGTTTCCATGCTGAATTACTCTATGACCCTATGACTGAATAAATCTGTCTATAAAGTGTTTGATCTTGCTATATTTGCACAATTTCTGCATTTTTACCCAAAAAATGAGATACTGTGTTCCTCTTCCCTAACACCCTGCCAACCTTGTTGGAGGACAGATCAAGCAGCACAGGCCATCCACTTTCGGGTTCATTTTAAGATACTGTTATTTGTTTTTAAATCTCTGAATGGGCTCGCCCCGCCTTACCTCTCTGAGCTGCTCCACCCATACGCTCCTGCCCGGTCCCTCAGGTCAGCTGGTCAGCTGCTCCTGGAGGTACCGAGGTCTAGTCGGAGGCTCAGAGGGGATAGAGCCTTCTCTGTTGCTGCTCCGGCACTCTGGAACACCCTGCCGTTGCACATCAGACAGGCCCCCTCACTGTCCATCTTCAAATCCAGTGTTAAAACGCATTTGTACTCCCTGGCTTTTGACCATACCTGAGGCTTTGCTTCTGTTTGTGGTGTTTTTGATGTTTCTTTATTTTACATGTCTTTTCCTACTATTTCTTTTGATTGTTATTTTTGGTGTGTATTAACTTTTTTGTCAATGATTAGTGATGTACAGCACTTTGTTGCAGCTATGTTTGTTTTTAAAGAGCTCTATAAATAAAATTATTATTATTATTATTATTATTATTATTATTGCCAACCTCAGTCTCTGACAGAGGCCCAGCCAGTAATGAAAACAAGTCCCACCAATTCATGTTGTAGTTTCATTAGTAACAGTTTGGTGTGTAGTTCTGGCAAAGCCACTATGGCAATGTTGTGAAGGCATCAAAGGGCAAAGAGACTTCAACCTGATATTTTACCTCCATTTCTCTCTCCACAAATGTTGCCTCAGTGGAGAATTGCACCAGAGGATCTGACATCAAGCAGTAAAGACACGGAGAGGTTTTGGCAAGGATTCTCACTGCTTAGATTGGAGACAGCAGAAGGCTAGACCACCAGTAATGGTGTGGAACTGCATTATGCACATGAGTTCAGAATTATTTCAGCATCACTCAGCATGGAAAGAGGCCCTTTGGCCCACAGAGTCCATGCTGACCATAAAGAATCCATTAATATTAATCCAGCATTAACTCCATTTTATTTTTCCCACATTCCCCATCAACTCCCCCAATATCCGACCACTTACCAACACACTGGGCCAATATACAATGACCCAATATGTCTACCATCCCGCAAGTCTTCGGGATGTGGAAAGAAATCTAGGGTGGCACAGTGGCACAGTGGTAGAGTTGCTGCCTTACAGCGCCAGAGACCTGGGTTTGATCCTGACTATGGGTGCTATCTGTATGGAGTTTGCATGTTCTCCCTGTGACCGCGTGGGTTTTCTCTGAGTGCTCCGGTTTCCTCCCACACTCCAAAGGCGAAGAGGTTTGTAAGTTAATTGACTTCTGTAAAAACAATGGCAAATTGTCCCTAGTGTGTAGGATAGTGCTGGTGTACGAGGTGATTGCTGGTCGAAGGTCGATGGGCCGAAGGTCCTGATTGCCACTCTGTATCTCTAAAGTTTAAAGTCTAAAGGCTAACGTTTAACTCGGAGCACCCAGTGGAAACCTGGTCACAGGGAGAATGTGCAAACCCCACATATAAAATTACTAAGGGAATGGACAAGCTGGATGAAAGAAACATGTTCCCGATGTTGGGGGAGTCCAGAACCAGGGGCCACAGTTTAAAAATAAGAAGTAGGCCACTTAAAACTGAGATGAGGAAAAACGTTTTCTTCCAGATAGTTGTGAATTTGTGGAATTCTCTGTCTCAGAAGGCAGTGGAGGCCGTTTCACTGGATGCATTCAAAAGAAAGTTAGATAGAGCTCTTTGGGCTAGAGGAATCAAGGGATATGGGGAGAAGGCAGGAACGGGGTACTGATTGTGAACGATCAGCCATGATTACATTAAATGGTGGTGCTGGCTCAAAAGGGCCAAACGGCCTACTCCTGCACCTATTTTCTATGTGTCTATGTTTCCACGAAGACAACACCCGAGGTCAGGATTGAACCCAGATTTCTGGCAGTAATTCTAACTTTTATCACTGCCAAACAAGCATTCAGGTGCAGCCTCTGGAAAGAGTATATATCTGACAATGTGCAACAGGAAAATGTAGACCCACCACACTGATTAGAGGAACAGAGAGATCCAAAAATGTTCTAGGATTTGTGCAGATACACGTTCAGGGAGGGGTTAATCCCCCAGGCATTTAGTAGCAACTTAGATGATATCATGGAAGACTCCCAATGCCCATCTGGGTATCAAACTGGAGTCACCAGGACCCTCAGGGGAAGGAAACAACAGGGAAATACAGTAATGGCTGGTGATATCATGATACAAACCCAGGTTAAATCCTGACTACGGATGCTGTGTGTACAGAGTTTGTACGTTCTCCCTGTGGATTTGCTCTGGGTGCTCCAGTATTAACCCACAGTCCAAAGATGTTCATAGGTGGCTAAATACATTAATTCTCCTTCCCACTTCCAAACTGAATTTTCTGTCCTGGGTCTCCTCCATTATCAGAGTGAGGCTAAATGCAAATTAGAGGAACAGCATCTCATATTTCACTTGGGCATCTTACAGCCCAGTGATATGAATATTGATTTCTCCAACTTCAAGTAACCCCGACATTCCCTCTCTTTCTATCCCTCCTCCGTACAAGTTGCACTAGCTTCTCACTTTCACCCAACAAACAGCTAACAAACAACAATGGCCTGTTCCATCTATCTTTGTTACTTTTTTGCATATCTTTCATTCATCTTTATCGCTCTACATCATCTTCTATATCTCTTGTTTCCCTTTCCCATGACTGAAGAAGGGTCTCGACCCGAAATGTCATCCATTCCGTCTCTCTAGAGATGCTGCCTTTCCCGCTGAGTTATTCCAACATTTTGTGTCTAGTGCGTAGGATAGAACTAGTGAATGGGTGATCGCTGGTCGGCATGGACTCAATGGGCCGAAGGGCCTGTTTCAATGCTGTATCTCTAAAAGTCTAAAAGTAAAAAGTCTAAACCGACAAAAGAACATAAAATAAACAGCAACAGGCCATTCTGCCAATCAAGCCTGCTCCAGCCTTCACCAAGATCATTATTACTCTTCAGTTTCCCTTTCTTGCCTTATCCTCATATCCTTTGATTTTACTAAAATCTATGCACCTATAGTTCAAATGTCATCAATGATCGGACCTGCTCATGGTGGAGAATTGACCATCCTCTGCATGCAGATCTTCCCATCAGTACAATAGTAGTGTACGGGTGATCGCTGGACCTGCTGGGCCGAAAGGCCTGTTTCCACACTGTATCTCTAAATTAAATTAAACACAGGGAGAACTTGCAAACTCCACATGGATCGGACCCAAGGTCAGGGTCTAACTCAGGTTTCTGATGGTTTTCTAAACATTTTTCCCCCACTGTCACCTCAATCTAAAACTGTCTTACTTTCTCACTTTCCTAGTTCTGAAGAAAGGTCTTCAGCCTAAAACATTAGTTGTTTCTCTCTCCTCAAATGCAGCCTGACCTGCTGACCTTTTTCCAGCATTTGTCGATTTTATTTCAGACTTCCAGCATCTGCAGGCTTGTTTTGGCTCTCAGTTATGGAACTGAGGGAAAAATAGGCCAGAGAGTCAAGAACCATCTAATTACAGAATACAGAGCTAATTTTTACACAATGGTTCTGGGAAGCAACTCGCTACACCCCCTGGTGAGTGTGGGGGAGTCATGGATTAAAGGAAGTCCAGCAATGAAACTTCTAGAACCACATCCAGCTGAATGTTTGTACAATCAACACACATATGTTAACCTCAGGATGCTCTCAGGTAAGTGGTTACTCAAATCTCTCAGATAGCAGTAAAAGATCCTTTGACCCTGTTGCAAAGAAAAGCAGAGACATTCTGGTATCTTGCCTTGAATGAACCCTAGTGCCATCTCAGTAAAAGTCAAATGATCAGATCATTATTATGTGTGAGACCTTGTTATTTGCAAATTGGCTGCTGTAAGCCGTCCTTTACATTAGTACATTGATGGTTACAGAGCCTTTGAGGAGCTAATCAATTGAAACTTCTTCCGAATGTAGACACAAAAAGCTGGAGTAACTCAGCGGGACAGGCAGCATCTCTGGAGAGAAGTATTGTGTGATGTTTTGGGTTGAGACCATTCTTCAGACTGGTTAGGGATAAGGGGAATGAGAGATTCAGAAACTTCTTGCTTTCAGTTTTGCTGCCAGACCCTAACAGTGCGTTAGGGTTGAATATCCTCGGTCTGGACTGGCCAAAGACGTGTTGCTCCCTTGAAATTGTTCGTCCTCTCATTCAGCTTTCACTGGTGATCAAAGTCTTTTTTTTTTTAATGATGAATGCATGCAGAACAGTGTCTGGGAAAACTGCTTCTGAATCCACCAGTTTCTGTAATTGGTCTGAGCTTATAATCAGCCCACTGCTGGGAAGCTGTGATGGTGTTGGCAAGCGGTGCTTCTAATTGTAAATGTCAGACTACTTCCAGCAATCCAAACTGTCACCCTCAGCAACTACATCCATTTACAAATTAAGCACTCACTATTGACGGGGATATTTGCAGTATTTTGAAGGAGTCAAGGGCACAGATAGGTTGTGACAGGACAGAGTCTCTAATGTCTAGGTAGCTAAAGATTCTTTGTTTGAGAAAGATTAATACGAAAAATTCAAAGTTAGGTTAATGGTAGACTATCGCAAAGATTCACTATCCACTGGGTAAAGAAATGTAATAGATTGAATTGATAATACAGCACGAAATAGGCCCTTTAGCCTAGTTCTATGTTATCCCACTTTCGCATCCACTCCCTACACATTAGCGGAAATTTACTACGGCCAATTAAATTACAAACCTGCACATCTTTAGTATAGGGGAGGAAACTGGAGCACTCGAAGGAATCCCACATGGTCACGGGGAAGATGTGAAAACTCCACACAGGCAGTAATCGAGGTTGGGATTGAACCCGGGTCTCTGCTGCTGTGAGGCACCAGCTCTGCCAGTGTGTCACTGTGCTGCCATGAAAAAACATATTTGTTACTCAGCCAGCTCTCTCGTCTTGAGATTACAACCATTTGTTCCACACGTCTCAGCTGAGGAAAAAACTATGTTTCTACTAAGATCTGCGAAAATGTTGTACATTTCATGAAGTACCCCTTATTCTGGCGATCTTGAAAATGGATCCAGTCTGCTTCATCTCTCTTCCACATAGAGAGTAGGAGGTGCCTGAAATGTGTGGTCAAGGAAGGTGGTAAAAGCAGAATGGGTAGTGATGTTTAAGAGGCATTTAACCATTAAAGTGAACAGAATAGTAATGGAGGGATGGGACAATGTGCTGAATACGTTTAACTGCAGATGCTGGAGAATCGAAGGTTACACAGAAAAGCTGGAGAAACTCAGCGGGTGCAGCAGCATCTATGGAGCGAAGGAAATAGGCAACGTTTCGGGCCGAAACCCTTCTTCAGACTGATCGGGGGTGGGGGTGGGTGGGGACAAGAAAGGGAAAAGGAGGAGTAGCCAGAAGGCTGGAGGGTGGGAGGAGACAGCAGGGGAGCTGAGGAAGGGGAGGAGACAGCAAGGACTAACAGAATTGGGAGAAGTCGATGTTCATGCCCTGGGGGTGTAGAGTCCCCAAACGGAATATGAGGTGCTGTTCCTCCACCGCACCGGAAATTGGAGGAACAGCACCTCATATTCCGTTTGGGGACTCTACACCCCCGGGCATGAACATCGAATTCTCCCCATTCTGTTAGTCCTTGCTGTCTCCTCCCCTTCCTCAGCTCCCCTGCTGTCTCCTCCCACCCTCCAGCCTTCTGGCTACTCCTCCTTTTCCCTTTCTTGTCCCCACCCACCCCCACCCCCGATCAGTCTGAAGAAGGGTTTCGGCCCGAAACGTTGCCTATTTCCTTCGCTCCATAGATGCTGCTGCACCCGCTGAGTTTCTCCAGCTTTTCTGTGTAACCTGCTGAATACGTTTGATTGGCTTCATGGTGAGCATGGATGGTAGGCTTAAGGGCCTACTCCTGTACTGTACTGTTCTATGTTCTATTAGATAATACAGCCTTCTTCAGGCAAAATATTTGATTCCTTTTAATTATATTCTGCTCACCCAACCTGCAAATGGCATTTCTGTTCAAGTTCAAGTTGAAGTCAGTTTATTGTCATGTGGCCCTGTATAGGACAATGAAATTCTTGCTTTGCTTAAGCACACAGAAAAATAGTAGGCATTTACTACAAAACAGATAAATGTGTCCATATACCATGATATAAATATATATACACATGAATAAATAAACTGGTAAAGTGCAAATAACAGAAAGTGGTTATTAATAATCAGAGTTTTGTCCGAGCCAGGTTTAATAGCCTGATGGCTGTGGGGAAGTAGCTATTCCTGAACCTGGTTGTTGCAGTCTTCAGGCTCCTGTACCTTCTACCTGAAGGTAGCAGGGAGATGAGTGTGTGGCCAGGATGGTGTGGGTCTTTGATGATACTGCCAGCCTTTTTGAGGCAGCAGTTCTTTGTACATTTTAATAAGAGAGATGATTGGACATATTTTAAAACACAATAAAATAGGACTGAGGCAGAAGTAGTTAGTAATCTATATTCCATCCATCCTTTCCCACTGTGAGAGCGTAAATGAACTAAAATTGTCCATCCATTAAAAAAACCTGGAATACTAGCCACTGAGTCTGCTGATGCTCATGTTATTCTACTGGCAGCATTGACATTTGCGTTTATTCCCATGCAATCAGGGTTGATAAAATTTGTAAACAAAATGAAATCTAACAAATATATAATCATGCCATGAGTATTGTGATTAGAAGTATTGTAAAATTATGTAGTTTAAATGAAGTTACCAATAAAAACACAGTGAAAATAAACATGTTTCAAAAAAGTAACATTAAATGTGGTTTTCTTTAAGTAGATATGTTCTACTGCACAATCTGTACATTTCCTTGTTTTCAATGTTGAAGTATTTCATATAGACTATATTTCTTTCTTTTGAATCTGGTGGAACAATATAAAAAAATATTTTTATCTCCAACACTGGAGCAATCAATTTGTCGCTCACCGTGGGAAAAACATTGAGTTATGAGAACAAGGCAAACTTTTCATGATCGGAGGCACAAGAAACTGCAGATGCTGGAATCTTGAGCAAAGAACAAATTGTGGGAGGAACTCAGTGGGTCAGGCAGCGTCAGTGCAAGGAAATGGACAGATGACATTTTGAGCTAGGACCCTTCTTCAGACTTTTAATGATTGTCCTAGAAAAACTAGGTTGAACGGGAACTGAAGTTGCTTGTATTGAAAAGATAAATCAGATGGAATAATTGGTATCAGGATGAAGATATTTTCCCAACAGCATTACCAGTCATTGTTTTAGCCTCAACTCCATGTGATAGTAATTTTTGAACTGACAATCTTGTGGCAATGCTCAGTATTGGTAGATCCAAATTAATTTGTGGCATGATTGGTGGTTCTTTTAGTTTAGGTGATGGAACACAAGATGTTACAGAGAGTCGGCTTGTACAGCCCCGTCCATATCTGTCACACTGCCAATAGATTTACACTGCATTCAGAAAGTATTCAGACCCCTTCACTTTTTCCACATTTTGTTACTTTACAGCCTTATTCTAAAATGGATTTAATTCATTTGTATTTATCATCAATCTACACACAATACCCCATAATAAAAAAGCGAAAAATGTGTTTAGAAATTGCTGGTCTCTTACAGAAACTTGGTGCATTAATATTCCATTTCTTATTGTGGTTCAGGTAGATCAAAAGTAGGTCAGGTCCACCCAAATATTTAATGCCTCAAAAATAGATCTGAACGTATCTCATCAATTTTCAATGGGTAAAATTAAAATTAGGCCCCCTTTAGGCTGTGTAGAATCTCCTGCAGGGGTTTTAGTAAAAGGGATAATATAGCGCATGACCTTATGCTAAGATTAACTTACATTCAACATTTCTGATTTTAGTTTAGTTTAGTCTAGAGATACAATGCGGAAACAGGCCTTTCGGCCCACCAAGTCCGAACTGACCAGCGATCCCCACACATTAACACTACCCAACACACACTAGGGACAATTTTACCTTTAAACCAAGCCACTTAACCCACAAACCTGTACAGCATTGAAGTGTGGGAGGAAACCCATGATCTTGGAGAAAACCCACGCAGGTCACGGGGAGAACATACAAACTCTGGCTCGTTTCATTGCTGAACAAGTAGACACATTCTACTTTACTGTAAATCTTTAGATAAATGGACCAAATCCTAATATCAATTCCCATTATGAGCAATGGAGCAAGACATCTGCCTATTTCAACATTCTGGATGGATTTACTGAACCCTAGCCCTTCCAATTCTATTGTTTTACAGTGAATTGATGAACAAGAACATAAATAGGGGGATTGGGAATAAAATCAGTTAACTGGTTGTTTTGATCCCACATATCAGATATTGATTAGTAAACAAGGCCTGGTTTCATTGGGATTTATTTTCCTGTAAAGGCACGCTATTGATCCAAGGATATCACCTAACATGAGCCCTCAGTGACAAAGCATTGATAAAACACTCTGATAAAGGCATGGAAATTCTGTATTGATCTATTGATTTACAATCTTCATTCCAGATGGTTTGATAAGGAGGGCGATGCTCTCAAGGAGATGGGCGCATGTGAGCAAATGAAGTTATGGAACCTTACAAATGCAAAGAATGCATCAGTCCCTTGTCTTTCCAATGGACAACTTGATCATTTATCTTCTTGACCCTGCTGTGCAAATTAAATCGGGCCTTATCTGTATCTGAAAAATGTACTAGCTGTAGCTCCTCGATATCCTTACAAACAGTTTAGTTTAGAGATGGAATTAGGATTACAGCATGGAAACAGGCCCTATAGCCCACCGAGACCACACCAACCAACAATCACCCAGACAATTTACAGAAGCCAATTAAACGTCTTTGGAATGTGGGAGGAAACCAGAACACCCGGAAAAAACCCACGCGGTCACAGGGAAGAACATACAAACTCCCTACAGATAGCACCCATAGTCAGGATTGCACCCAGGTCTCTGGTGCTGGAAGGCAGCAACTCTACTGCTGATCCACCGTGCTGCCCCAGTGTGCCTCCCACTTTTTTTTTTTTTTTAATCAAAAAATTTATTCAATTATTAAAAAATAATATTTACACTACAATAAAACAAGCCAGAACCCACCACCATAAATACAATACAAACATATATCCATAATAAACTATTATACAATTATGATACAATCCTTATTGAGGATACATTCAACACCCTGCGGAGCCCAGCGGTCCCAGAACTCCCTCAGGGTGCCCACGGACAGGGCATATTCCCTTTCTAATCCCACCCGGGCACGGACGTAACCCCGGAAAAGGGGCAGGCAACTGGCTCAGGTAGAGCCCTCCACCGTCTGGCGCCGTGACTCGCGGATGGCAGTGTGCCTCCCACTTTGCAGGAATAACATTTTATCTGACTGTAATATTCTTGTTATTGCCGTGTGACTGTTAAACTGTTCAACCATAATTTATTTTACGTCAGCTGCGGTTTCTGAGCCTGAAGGTTATAACTTCAATTCTTATGTTGGAGGCTTAAGCCCAGAAATCTAAGCTGATGCTCCAATCCTGTCTAGTACTGTTGGAGGTGTTATCTTTGAGAGGGAATTTTAACCCAAGCCACATCCACTACCCAAATGTTGGTAACTAATCCCATGATGACTGGAGGAGTTCTCCCCAGGGTTCAGGATCCAAAGAAGGGTCCCGACCCAAAATGTCATCCACTTTTTTTCTCCAGAGTTGCTGCTCGACCCATCCTGTGAGTTACTCCAGCATTTTGTGTCTACGTCTGGTTAAGGTTCTTTATGGGAACAATTGTGTTTGTTCCAACATTGCTGCAGTGACTAAAGTTACAAAGTATTTCACTGGTTGTCAAGCACACTGGGCCATCCCAAAAGGTGCTATAAAAAATGTACATCTGCCTTATCTTTCTTTCTTTGGATTCCATTTGGTCTCTTGCCAGTTGCTAATCAGTTTCTCACTATTCACATAAAGGAATCAGTGGAGATATAAGCGTTAATAAGTTATACCACGGATTATGGTAGTTGAAGTACAACCCTTGGATTAAATTGGATTCATTGGCTGCACTTCACATGAGGAGTGTCACCTCAGAATATTTTACAAAGATGAAAGGATGCCAGCAAGGGGGGGGGGGATTCACGGTTGGTTTAGTGGTAGGAGGGAGACGGCCAGCGTTTATACTCATTGAGTGAGGTTATAGGATCAGGAGCTGTTAAAGCATTGAGGGGCAGCATGTCTTTCAAATGGGATCTACTCAATACATCACCTACCCATGTTCTCCAGAGATGCTGCCTGACCTGCTCAGTTACTCCAGTATTCTGGGTCATTTTGTGCATAGAGCAGCATCTGCAGTTTTTTGTTTCTTCATCAAGACCGTGGCTGACCTCTTAAAGTGGATATAAAACATTATTTTGAAGTGGAGTCTCCTGGATAATAATTACCTCTCCAGCGACATCACTTGACCAGATCACCTGGTCATTATCACTTTACTGATGGTCTGATCTTGCTGTGAGCTGATCGGCCACTGCTGCTGCGGAAATTCCAACGTGAGAAATATTTGCATTAATTTAGCACCTCCAGAAGTTACAAAATATCTTAAACTCATTGAAGCATTTTAAAGGTAGACAAATCTCCTGGGCCTGATCAGATATATATTACATGTTAGGTAAACACAAACTGCTGGAGTAACTCAGCGGGACAGGCAGCCTCTCTGGAAAGAAGAAATGGGTGACGTTTTGGGATTGTGAACTTAATGTAAAATTCCCTTACAGCAGAAATACTCTTTCCCAGTGTGCTCTTTATTAACACTCTTTCATTACACCGTGCTGGATCTAAAATGTCCTATTCTCTAATTATTTTATATATTCACACATTTCTCACTACATAGGACATCATTCACCCATTGAGACCATGATAGCCCTCCAATTCCATCAGTCCCAATGTCCTGCCTTTGTTCTCTCGCCTATCACCACTGACAGGGAGAATTTTCATTAACCTACCAATGGCAAGTAATGTGGGAGGAAACCAGAACTGGGGAGATGTCCCACACAGTCACAGAAGAACATGTAAACTCTACACATTTGAGCAATCAACCTAGAAGTCTGCCCTCATATGCATTTCAGGAATGAATTATCTATATTGTTTGAGCTAATTTGATCTGCTTTAACTGTATGTAGATTAACATCTCTCGTGATTACTGTATTACCCCATTTCATGTGTATTTATGCTGTGCTCTCCACCGCAGCCATGATTTAGAGGTCTATAAATCACTCCCACTGAAGTTGTAACTTCCTCCAATTCTTGCTTCTGCCCAAACTGATTCTATTTCAGCACCATATTGTTGAGCCAAGATGGTTGACTAACCACAATGAAGAATATGACGGGGCATTCATTATGGGGCTGTTCTAAAAAGAGGATTGGCTGCTGCCCCATGTATCCAGGCGGTTCTATCTCCAAGCTTTTGCCAATCGGAGGATTCTGATCTCTGAACAGGGAAGCTCAGTCCGCGGGAAGTCAGTCGTTTTCCCAGTTGTTGTTGAACTCACCATGTTCTCCCCCAGCGACACCAGATCAGCCTGTTCTATTTCACAAGCCACATGGGGTCTTCTTGAAAAATGGTACAAGACAAAGAGAAGGAGAGATAGCTCATGCACACCAGACATTTACACCTCATTCAGTCAAATTAACTTTGGCACGTCTACACTCAAGGAGCATTTTAAGTGTGCTTAAGTGCCAGAGTGCCTTGCTGTTGCCATCTTATTTGCGATAATTACGGAACATCAGGCATAGTCATCTTACATGACAGTGACATTTACCTGAGGCCAAGAAGATAGATAAGACCATCCAGTCAATTCCTGTTAAACACACTGCTGAGACATTTGAAATACTAAACTCTTTCTTCACTCTGTCTGATGATTTATATCCTGTGCCCCAAGCCACTCTCACAGAGAAAATCTGAGCTTCCCCATTAAATTCCAACCTGCAACTCACTCCCAGCCATCCATTGGTCTTTATGTAAACCCTGTGAACCCTTCAAGTAGATTCTAGCCCGTATGGGTATCCTTTATTCTGAATATAAATCACTTGAATCCCGCAACTACTTTCTCTTCCAAGGTAATGGCTATTTCTCACAATTCATCCGAATACTTAGATACAAGTCAAGGCACTAACTCACCCGCAGGTATCATTCATTCTAAACCTAAATTACTTGAACCCCACAATTAGTTTCCACCTTATAACTCACCCTAGGTGATTTTAGTTTGTATGAAGAGATACAGTGCAGAAACAGGCCCTTTGGCCCAACAAGTCCCCGTCAACCAGGGATCACCCTGTACACTAACACTATCCTACACACTAAGGACAATTTACATTTTTACTGAAGCAATTAACCTACAAATCTGCACGTCTTTGGAGTTTGGGAGGAAACTGGAGCACCCGAAGAAAACCCACACGGTCACAGGGAGAACGTACAAACTCCGTACAGACAGCATTCCCTAATCAGGATTGAACCCGGGTTTCTGGTGCTGTAAGGCAGCTGCTCTACCGCTGCACCACCATGCCTCCCAATCTGAACATCATCTGAAGTCTACCATCTGAAGTCTATGAACATCATGTCTAAATTCGAACTCACTCCCAGATATCCATTATTCTTAATACAAATCACCCAATTCAACAATCAGAGAAAAATCTCCTTGTAACTCATACCTGATCAACCATTATTCTATATATAAGCTATATAAACCTGTTAATTAAATTATATACACCAATTCACTCCTGGTTTCCATTATTCTATGTACAAACCATCTGCAACCCGGTTTAAAATCCAGACTCAAATTCATTCCCAGAGGTCCATTATTCTATGCACAATTATTTGTATTCCTCAATTAAATTCCAGACTCCTTAATTCATTCCCAGGTATTGATAACTCCAGGCATAAACTAGCTGCATCATGCGATTAAATTCTAGCCATAACTCAATCCATGATTCTATTTGCTACATGGCATTCTAACCATCTTCAGATGTACTCTGATGTCGTATATTGCCTGTTGTTTCATATGTTAAATGGTGCTTTATATTCTGCCCATTGCATTATTTATTGTCCTGTACAAATTGTTCTAATTTGAGATGGGCAACAATAAACTGCAGTGTGTGAGGAAGATTAACACGTTTAAAAAGGGATTTGAAGTGTTTATTTATTGGTTATTTGTTTGTGTAGGTATCAGATCGGTGTGACTGAGATGTATGAGCAGAGCATCTACAGAACAGACAGTTGCTTCTTCATATATTTATCCTAGGCTGCATGCAAACTAGTCTATCTGACAGTGAGCCATTACACAGACCCTGCTCCCAAGCCTGTGACTGAACGGATAATTCACAAAGTAATTGTGTGAGGGAGAGCGTTCAGCACGAGCCCACTTTCCTGTTAGACATAATAGAGCAGCAGTCAAAAATAAAGCTCTTTAAATATTAACATGATTGACAAATTCAGATTGGATTTCTTTGTCTTTGATTTTACAGAGGTTCTAATCGGATTTGAAGCATGCCTCCATGGATTGTTGAATTTAGATGCTATTTTTCCCCCTCCATTGTATTTGCCCAGTTATAAATTAATATTAAAGCATGAATTTCACAAAGTGAACTAAGCCGGAAGCATTGTGTGCTGTCAGCTGCCTGCTGATAATGCTCAACCATTCCTCTGCAGTTTCCCACCTCTCGCTTTCCCGGTTTTACAGGATTAATGTCTTTCCCTTGAAAATCTGCCCTATCTGTTACCCTTGAAGCCTAAACATCCCTCCCTACCTGTGTAACCCTTTCTAATCCCTCCATCCCTCCCTATCCTTGTCACCCCTCCAACCCCTACACTCCTCCCTATGTCTGTAATCCCCTTCATCCCCTACACCCCTCCTTATCTTTGTAAGCCCTCCATCCCCTACACCCCTCCCTATTCCTGTTACCTGGTCAAGCCACTACACTGTTTTTCTGTACCCTCCTATAACTTCCACATCCCTCGGTATATCTGTAACCACCTCCAACCCCTGCATCACTCACTATCTCTGTAATCTCCTTCAGCTCCTACATGCCTCCCCTTATCTCTGAAACTATCCTTCAGCTTCTACAGCCCTCCCTATCTGTGCAATCTTCTCAAGACTCTACCCCCTTATTGTAACATCCTCCAATCACACCATCCTGCCCTATATCATAACCCCCTCCGACCCTACAACAGTTCAAAGTCTCAGTCTTCATTTAATTCTGCTTTCTTGGCTCAATCCCAATCTTAGCATCTCTTCCTGCAGCTGCACAACTTCAGATTCCAAACCATAGTACTCCCTCTCCTCCCCCCCCTCCCCCCACACGTAACTACAGAGCAGGTCAGAGGCGAGTTATTCTGTACTTGCTGAGATACAGTTATGGCGCAGTGGCAGAATAACTCTAGCACCAGAGACCCAGGTTCGATCCTGACTATGGGTGCTGTCAGTACAGAGTATATACTTTCTCGAACTGGCCACATGGGGTTTCTCTGGATGCTCCAGTTTCCTCTCACTTTCAAAAGATGTGCAGGTTTGCAGGTTAATTGGCTTCTGTAAATTGTGCCTAGTGTGTAGCATAGAACTAGTGTATGGGTAATCACTGGTCGGCATGGACTTGGTGGGCTGAAGACCCTGTTTCCACGCTGTATCTCTGAAGTATTTAAAAAAAACACATCAGACATAGCCCGGATTGAACTTGTATCTCATCTCTGGCGCTGGAAGGTAGCAACTCCACCATTGCATCACCGTGCTGCCCTGGCTCAGTCAACCACCTC
Source organism: Leucoraja erinaceus (assembly GCF_028641065.1). Taxonomy (NCBI): domain Eukaryota; kingdom Metazoa; phylum Chordata; class Chondrichthyes; order Rajiformes; family Rajidae; genus Leucoraja; species Leucoraja erinaceus. Next base: position 39,301,509 of record NC_073383.1, read on the forward strand.
TACCAGCAAGAAGGACAAAGGCAGCAAGCATCTCCCAATGCAACCATCTGCAATCCCCTCCAAATCATACACCATGCTGACTTGGAAATATTAACGCCAATCTTTCATTGTCACTGGATCTAAATGCTGAAACTCCCTTCCCAATGGCACTAAACTCACAAACCAGCCAAAGGCTGAAGAAGGGTCTCGACCCGAAACGTCGCCCATTTCTTCTCTCCACAGATGCTGCCTATCCCGATGAGTCACTCCAGTTTTTTGTGTCTATCTTCGGTTTAAAACCAGGATCTGCAGTTCCTCCCTACACAAAGGTAATCTGCCTCTGAGTTTAGCTACCACCAGAGATGTAAGAGGGGAGCATTACTGAATGAACAATGGAATTACTCTGTGTAATCCACATGGGTGATGTCATAAATTGACAAGGTGCGAGACACTTGCATTTGAAGCACACTTGCTTTGCCTGCGACAGATTAACACAGAATGCAAAATGCTTGCGATTGCCTTATCTACTTCTGGAAGCCCCATTTTATAGCCTACTTGTCGAGCAATCCCCTGGCATCCTGCGCGACCCCCCCCCCCCCCCCACTCTCTTACATAGTGGGCATAGAAAGAGAATGAGGAACACACAGTGAGAAGGTCATGGTGAGAAGGGCAGTGAAAGAGATTGAGAAAGTGTAGGTAAGAGACCACAGGCACGTCAGAGACAGAGAGACTGACCAAGGCACCGAAATGCACAGGGATGTATTCAAATATGACATGTAATGTTTGCAGGGACACAGCAAATCCATATACAAATAGGTAAACATGAATTTACAATACAGCACTTTGAAAACTAATTACATGTTCTGAGTTGCAACAAACCGATTGTCTGTGACAATACAACATTGTTGCAAAGCAGACACACAGCACGAGTCTATGGTCCTTTTGGGTCAAGTCAAGCCAAGTCAAGTCTGTTGCAGAGGTACGATTAGGGTCATGCAGGTTGGTTCAAGAACCTGGTGGTTGTAAAAAGTAGCTGCTGGAGTTACGGTCTGTGAGGAACACGGTCAAACAGAGGAGATTAGTTTAAACAACGGGATATAGATTAGCTACAGAAATGGGCATAGATATAGCAATTAAGTTTAATCCGAACAAGTGTGAGGTCTTGCACTTTGGTAGGTTGAATATAAGGGATAAGTCTACAGTTAATAGCAAGATGCTCAACAATATTGATGTACAGTGTGATCTGGGGTCCAAGTCCATAACTCCCAGAAAGTGGGAGTAGATAGAATGGTAAAGCAGGTGTATGGTATGCTTGCCTTCATCAGTCAGGAGACTGAGTATTTGGTTAGGCTGCATTTGGAGTATTATGTGCAGTTCTGGTCACCCCATTACAGGAGGGATGTGGAGGCTTTGGAGACGGTGCAGAAGGGGTTTACCAGAAAATCTCCCCAGTATGGCCGTGCTGGCTCGGGGCCGAATGGCCTCCTGTACCTATTTTCTATGTTTCTATGCTTCTATTAGAGGGTATTGGCTATATGGAGAGATTGTACAAACCTGGATTGTTTTCTCAACAACTCTACCGCCTTGCCACTGTGCCGCTCCCTGCACCATTGTGCCACATGGGAGTTTGCATGGTCTACCCATGACCACCAAGGTTTTCTCCCACATCCCAAGGATGTACAGGCAGGTAGGTTATTTGGCCGCTGTAAATTGTCTCCACTGTGTAAGTGAGGGGTAGCATCTGGGTGTCGTTGGTGAGAATGTGGGGGAATAATAAATGAGATTAGTGTAGGATCAGTGTAGATGTGTGATTGACCAAAGATGTAGACTCAGTGGGCCAAAGGGCCTACTTCCGCAATCTATTTCTGGATAAATATTGAACAAGACACCAGGAGAACTCCTCCAGGCCCTTTGACATGGGATCGTTAATCAAGTTGTGGCTCAGCTGAAAGCCAACAAGAGAAGTGGTGAAACTTGATCTCAGCTAAAGTTAGTCTCTTGTAGAAGGAGGGAAAATATCATGTTCATAGAGGCAAGGGCAACTTATATGTGGGAGACACTCTCTGCTTGGATGAGTGAGAAGTGAATCATAACTATTCATGCAATGAGTTGGTCTCTGGTGTTGAGGACAGATGCAGTAATTAACATGGAGGCCACACTGGGGGGAACTCACAGCTGAGTGATAGTTACAAAGGATATGAAAATAACTCCAGGAGATAGTGAGAGGAAGGAAACCCGGACAGTTACTAAATGCACTTACAGACTACTGCGTTAATATATTTTACACCATTACAAAGGAGGAATTTATCTAGAAGTAAACATAGTTTCAGCTGCTGTTTGCTCACTTCCACTGACGTCAATGAAGCCAACATCCATGAGATGCGGACAACCTATGGTCAGTGCTCCCACACGATTTGGATCAAGGATAATTTCACCTCTCTCCCAACCGTATGAAGTGCTGCTTCTCCCTGTGCAGAGTGCTTCATCTCGGAGGACTGGACTGAAAAGGAGAGGTGTTTGAGCTGAGCAGTGCACTGAACAGTGGCCAGATGGATAGTCTTGCCTTTAGCTCTGGATGCTGGGACTTGGGGCCTTAGTCTTGAGGATGTACAGTTTAGACTCATCAGAGCTAAAGGGGAAGTTATGAGGTCAAACTCTAGGGACTAGATCTATAGCCCTTTGAGCAGTGATGATTGGTGATGAAGGTATTTGAGGTAATTTAAAGAGTTAAAGCAATAGATGAACAGAAACTTTAAAAGCGAAGCCATATCTTCACACAGGAAGAGGAAAAATATTGTTCACCCCAGAAAACTCTCGAGCCAGAAAATATTCATTTTCTTTCACAACGGCATCGAGGCGGGCGGCACGGTGGCGCAGTGGGGGCTGCAGCAGGCGAGTTGTTGCCTTACAGCACTTGCGGTGCCAGAGACCCGGGTTAGACATAGAAACATAGAAACATAGAAATTAGGTGCAGGAGTAGGCCATTCGGCCCTTCGAGCCTGCACTGCCATTCAATATGATCATGGCTGATCATCCAACTCAGTATCCCGTACCTGCCTTCTCTCCATACCCCCTGATCCCTTTAGCCACAAGGGCCACATCTAACTCCCTCTTAAATATAGCCAATGAACTGGCCTCAACTACCCTCTGTGGCAGAGAGTTCCAGAGATTCACCACTCTCTGTGTGAAAAAAGTTCTTCTCATCTCGGTTTTAAAGGATTTCCCCCTTATCCTTAAGCTGTGACCCCTTGTCCTGGACTTCCCTAACATCGGGAACAATCTTCCTGCATCTAGCCTATCCAACCCCTTAAGAATTTTGTAAGTTTCTATAAGATCCCCTCTCAATCTTCTAAATTCTAGAGAGTATAAACCAAGTCTATCCAGTCTTTCTTCATAAGACAGTCCTGACATCCCAGGAATCAGTCTGGTGAACCGTCTCTGCACTCCCTCTATGGCAATAACGTCCTTCCTCAGATTTGGAGACCAAATCTGTACGCAATACTCCAGGTGTGGTCTCACCAAGACCCTGTACAACTGCAGTAGAACCTCCCTGCTCCTATACTCAAATCCTTTTGCAATGAAAGCTAACATACCATTCGCTTTCTTTACTGCCTGCTGCACCTGCATGCCTACCTTCAATGACTGGTGTACCATGACACCTAGGTCTCGCTGCATCTCCCCCTTTCCCAATCGGCCACCATTTAGATAATAGTCTGCATTCCCGTTTTTGCCACCAAAATGGATAACCTCACATTTATCCACATTATACTGCATCTGCCAAACATTTGCCCATTCACCCAGCCTATCCAAGTCACCTTGCAGTCTCCTAGCATCCTCCTCACAGCTAACACTGCCCCCCAGCTTAGTGTCATCCGCAAACTTGGAGATATTGCCTTCAATTCCCTCATCCAGGGTTCGATCCTAACTACGGGTGCTGTCTGTATGGAGTTTGTACATTCTCCCCGTAACCGCATGGGTTTTCTCCGAGATCTTCGGTTTCCTCCCACACTCCAAAGACGTACAGGTTTTGTAGGTCAATTGGCTTGGTGTATGTGCAAATTGTCTCTAGTGCCTATAGGATAGTGTCAATGTGTGGGGATCTTTAGTCAGTGTGGATTTGGGCTGAAGATCCTGTTCCCACGCTGTATCTCTAAACTAAAACTAAAATGAACAAAAACAGGGAGTCTGTTACAACTGAGATGAATAGATTAAAAAATAAATAAAAACAGGGAAAGCCAGAAATACTCAGCAGATCAGGCATCAATCTGAAATGACAGCTCTGTTTCTCATTCTTCACAGATGCTATCTGACCAGTGAGCATTCTGGTTTCCAGCATTTGTAGCGATTAGTGTAGGAAGGAACTGCAGATGCTGGTTTACAATGAAGATAGACACAAAAAACTGGGGTAACTGAGCGGGTCAGGCAGCATCTCTGGAGAAAAGGAATAGGTGGTGTTTCAGGTTGAGACTGTTCTTCAGGCTGAGATTCAGTAGAACGTGGAAAGGATTTCAGTGGGGCTGGGGCAGGCAGAAACAATGGGTCTGCAGGAGCTATTGTGTTTATGAATTTTGGGGCAAAATTGCTATATTCTCCAGTTTGTCTGAAAAAGGCTCTTGAGCTGAAACATTACCTATTCCTTTCTCCAGAGATGCTGCCTGACCCGCTGAGTTGCTCCAGCATTTTGTGTCTATCTGTGATTAATTGCTTTGTAATGGATAAACCTGCAAGGACAGGTATTAAAGAATATTAGAAACTGGTAAATGAGATTAGAATATAAACCAGATATGATTTCATAATGTAGAGACTGTAGGTCCTGTCCATGTTGCTGTGCTTCAGGAATATTTTTTTGATTTCCCCCAAAGTATTAGACTACTAAGCACCACGGAATAAAGTATTCCTCTGATTACAGTGGGAACACGATCCAGAAACCACTATCAGCATGTCCTTAGCCTAGTGTTTCTTGTGACGAGAACCGTTCTTGTGTTGCTGCATAAGAACGAGAGGATGGTGCAGTGGCGCAACTAATGGAGTGCTGGCCTCTCAGCATCAGTGACCCAACTCAGATCTTGTCGTCTGTGTGGAGATTGCACGTTCTCCCTGTGAATGTGTCAGTGTCCTCTTAGTCACAGATTCAACAGTTATAGTTGTACAGCACAGAAAGGGGCCCTTCAGCCCACAAGCTTTGTACCAGCTACAATCATCGCACTTTCCTGCATTAGCTCCACATCCTTCTTGGCGTTCCTTATTCAAGTGCCTGTCTAAATGTCTCTTAAATGTCGTAATTGTATCTAATTCCACCACCTCCTCTGGCAGTGAATTCCAGATTTCAACGAGTCTCTGCGTAAAAAAAACTCTCTCCATAACTAGCCTGAACTAAACTAAACCAATCCAGGCAATATCCTGGTGAATCTTCTCTGCACTCTCCAGCACAATCATGTCCTTCCTATAGTGTGGTAACCAGAACAACACACACTACTTCAAGTGTGGTCTAACCACTGTTTTATAGTGTCCTAACTTTTATATTCTCCGCCCTGACCTGTGAAGGCAAGCATGCCATATGACTTTATTCACCATCCTATCTTAATTCTACTTTCAAGGAACTATGGACTTAAACCCCCAAGGTCTTTCTGTTCATTAACATTCCTTAACATTCCTTAGCATCTAACATTTATTGTATATGTCGTGCCCTTACCTGACTTCGCAAAATACATCAGCTCAGACTTCTCAGGATTGAATATCATCGGCCAACACTCTACCCAACTTTCCTTCTGCTCTATATCCATTTTCAGCTTTGACTCACGAGCCAAATTCCTCATATATTGCAAAACAAAGTTGGCTAATAAAGTACGATTATGATTATTATGATTATGACAAACTTGCTCACTATCCACAACTACACACACTACAAATGCTGTTCACAAATGTACTATTTATGTTTCCATATCTAAAAGACATGCAGGTTAGTAGATTAATTGGCCACTGCAAATTGCATTCTATGTAGGTGAGTGGGAGAAATAGTGCGGGTGGGGCAGGGTGGTGGGAATCTGGGAAGACTATAAAAAGGGGTTCAATGTAAGATTAGTGTAAATGACTAGCTGATGGTCAGTATGAACTCAGTAGGCCAAAGGGCTTGTTTACCTGCTGCATGACTGTACTATCTAGCTTGCAACACAAGTGTAGTAACATGGGAGCCAGTGCTGAAGGATGAGCCTTCCTTCCATTCGCACTTTGAACAAGATGGTTCTTGCTCACACAGCAAAACTGCCCAAAGGCTATACTGAAAAAAAGAACAGGGTTTTCTCATAGGTCCTGCCCCATAATTACATCCCAGCTTATCAAACTAAAAACAGATAATTGATCATTAACACATTAGTGGCCATGTGCAAGCTCACTGCTATTTCTCTTAAGTCAGTGCTTCCACTTCTAATAAGGTTACAAAGCACCTTGAAAGCTCATAGAAAGGGAAAGGCATTAAATGAATGAAAACTTTTCTATGTGTAAAGAAATTTAGTAAATTAACCATTAATTACTGTCATTTAGCATCTCTGCAGAAAAGGAATAGGTGACATTTCGGGTCAAGACCCTTCTTCAGACTCCATTTCCTAAATAGATACTTTTAATGCTGTGCACTGTCAACATTTAAAGCTACCTGATGAAATTCAGCAATAGCTATTTTGAGATATAATATGATAAATACTATTAAAGTCCAGAAATGCTTCTGAAGAGTATATCCATTCAAATTTTAGATTTAGTTTAGCTTATTGTTATGTGTGTCGAGGTGCAGTGAGAAGCTTTTATAGTGCTTGCTGTCCAGTCAGCATGATCCCAAACTTCCAATGTGTGATTCTCCTCTCCACTGTATGCGTGTGTGTTTCCCAGAATCTCTAATCTAATTCTCCTCTTTTCCATGACCTTTCCTTTGTGCCACCCTAATCCACATAGTTAATCCTGGAAAAGGACACTGTATCTGCTTTGGAATAATATTATATTCCTAAATCTGCGGTGGCTGAATCCCCGTCCCTGTTTGTCGAAGGACGAATCCCTTAAATCATAACCATCTAGTATGAGCTGTCTGAACAAGAATCTCTGATCGTCTAATGTGGAAATTCCTTTATCAATGATTTCCCAGTGTGAATCCTGTCATCTCCAATCCTCCAGTGTGTAAAACCTTCCTACCCTGAGCTTGTTGGGATGGCAGGCATTGATCGCCAAGGTTCTGCAGGGCTCAGTGCTAGGACCATGGTCTTACATTATATATAACAACGATTTGGATGAGGGAACTAAATGTAGCATTTCTAAGTTTGTCAAAGATACTAACCTGGGTGCGGCTGAGAGATCTGAGTAAGGTGCAAATATTTGAAGGTAACTCAGAATGAGTAAGAGCACTAAAACATGGCAGTTGCCAGATAACGTACATAAATGTCAAACTATCCATTCGTAGAGATGGCAGCACGGTGACACTGCGGTAGAGCTGCTGCCTTACAACGCCAGAGACCCAGGTTCGATCCTGTCTAGGGATGCTGTCTGTAGGGAGTTTGTACCTTCGTGGGATTTCTCCAGGAGCTTGCGTTTCGTAACACACTCCAAAGGCGTACAGGTTTGTAGGTTAATTGGATTGGTAAATTTGAAAATTGTCTTTGGTATGTAGAACAGTGTTAATGTGCGAGGATCGCTGGTCGGCGCAGATTCGGTGGGCCGAAGGGTCTGTTTCCGCGTTGTACCTCTAAACTAAAGAAATACTGAAAGGCAGAGTATTATTTAAATGGTGATAGATTGAATAATGATGATGTTTAAAGTGGTTAGGTGAAACTTGTATACAGTCACTGAAAGTTAACTTGCAGGTGCAGCAACTGTTTGTGAAGGCAAATGGTATGTTGGTCTTCATGACAAGAGGGTTTGAATACAGGGGCAAGGATATCTTGCTGCAATTATGCAGGGCCTTGGTGAGATTACATCTGGAGACTGTGGGCAGTTTTGGTCTCCTTATCTAGTAGAGGGCACATGAAAGGAGATCTAATTGACACAGTGTGTGAATTCTTCTGTGTCCCTGATCCCCAGTAAAACCCTCTGTTCTGATCCTACTGGCAGGTGAATTTCTGAATTCCCAATTCTTGATCTGCAGGTTTGCGATTCCCAGCATTCTCCAGTATAATTGCCTAAATGGATATTCTGCTTACCTGTAAATCTCTCTGTCTCTCATCCTCCCTTGTGAAGCTCTCTCTGTCATTATGTCTTGTGGGTACTCCCCTACCGCAGTCTACCCAACGTCTGACACTCCCTATCCCAATCCATGTATCTGACTATCCATAGTGTTGAACACAGACATTGTGGTTGGTTCATTTCTTTATCCTCCATCTCCATAATTTGTGTGTGTATGTGTATGTGTATGTGTGTGTATGTGTATATATGTGTATGCGTGTGTGTATTTGTCAGTGTGCTTGTGTGTGTTTGTGTAGATCAGTGTGTGTGTATTTGTGTCTCTAAGTGTGTGTATATGCGTGTACATCTGCGTGTATCTGTGTGTGCGTGTATATCTGTGTGTATATCTGCATATAGCTGTATCTATGTGGGTATATCTGGGTTTGTGTGTATCTGTATGTGGCTGTGTGTATGTATCTGTGTCTTTGTGTTTCCGTGTGTGTGTCTGTGTAAGTGCCGGTACCTGTGTGTCTCTGTCTGCATGTATCTGTATTTGTCTGTGTGTATCTGTGTGTGTATCAGTATATGTCTACATGTGTTTTGTGAATGTATGCGTCTGTATGTGTTTATGTGTTTTGTGAATGTGTGTGTGTCTGTGTGTGTGTGTTTGTGTGTGTGTGTGTGTGTGCGTGTGTGCGTGTGTGCGTGCGTGTGTGTGTGTGTTTTCCAGAATCCTAATTCTCCTCCTTTCCATGACCTTTCCTTTGTGCATCCCTCTATCCCTGACCTTTCCATCTCTATGTCTACTTTCCCCTCCACATTCATGTCTGCTCGGTTGGGCCCTAACCTGTTGACCCTTCCCAGATGAATCACACTATTACTGACTGCACCTCCCTTTCTCTGTTGGTTTTGTAAACATTGTCTTTAAAGCCCATAATAATGAGAGACCCCCTTTTCATTCTGTCGGCTTGAAGCAGTAGTCAATTGGCAAACGCCCATTTATATTCATCCTGATGTTGGTACAATAGCCTTTTTAACTAATGTGATCAATCCCTGTGAACACAGCTCCAGTGATTCATGACGGTGTGTAAGCAGACAGCCGCATCTTCCAGTGCTTTTACTTCCCTCTAAATGAGCTGACAGCTCTCACACACATGATTAAACTGTGAGATGGATGGATGGCTACACAGACAGGCTCTCCTTTCTCAGACGTGTGTTTGTATTGTGGGCAATTAGAGTGAGTAGCTTGCAAAACAAAGAACTGCCCTCAGCACAAAGGAACAACATCCCCTCTCCCTGTTACCCTCCCTCCCCCTCCACTGTGAACCACTCCACAGCCAGAAATTGGCTTGCTTGTAAGGTTCATGTGCTGCACCTTTGGTCCATCACATTGCTGCTAGCTCTTGCTAAGCATCACACAATTCACCCTACTACCCTTCCCCCATGTTTCCTAAAGTAATCATGCAAGTACAGCAGGCAGTCAAGAAAGCTAATGGTATGTTGGACTTCATAACGAGAGGAGTTAAGTATAGGAGCAAATAGGTCCTTCTGCAGTTGTACAGGGCCCTGGTGAGATCACACCTGGAGTATTGTGTGCAGTTTTGGTCTCCTAATTTGAGGAAGGACATTCTTGCTATTGAGGGAGTGCAGCGCAGGTTCACGAGGTTAATTCCCAGGATGGCGGGGCTGTCATATGCTGAAAGAATGGAGCGACTAGGCTTGTATTCACTGGAATTCACCAAGAATAAAATAAACCTCATCTTAGATTCCACACGAGAATTGCTTCATAGGAAAGTTAGCAAACAAAATTTTACAGAGCTAAATGCAGGGATATTTTTAATGAAAATGTGCGTACCCCTCCTACAATCTCTCTCATTGATTTTTGGATCCACTCTTTAAATTATTCCTTTTCAGACAAGCTACTAGTTAAAAGCAGTGAATGGGAATACAAGATATTGTAGATGATTTTTAGCCTTGTTGTGAGGTTTTCATACTTGCATTAGCTGGTTGTAAGGTCCCCATGTAGATTTTGGTACCTCCTTGCTGCCTTGTTCAAAATAAACAGAGAGTGAGAGGGAGAGAGATAGAGAAACAAAAGGAGGAAGAGAAGTGGGGAAGAGAGAGAGAGAAAGAGGGAGAGAGATGGGAGCCAGCGAGACAGAGAGAGGGGGAAAGAAAGAACAAAAGAGAGGAGTGAGAGAGTAGGAGAGAGAGAGGCAGAGGGATAGAAAGAGAAAGGGAGGGAGAAAGATTGAGGTAGGGAGAGAAAGGAAAAAACAAGAGCAGAAAGAGACAGGGGGAGAGAAAGGGAGAATGCAGAGAGGGATTGAGGAAAAGAGTAGCCAAAAAAGGAGAAAAGGAGACAGAATCGGAGGAAGTGAGAGGAGGGTGGGAGAACGGTAAAGAGAGGAGAGGTGTAGAGAGAGGGAAAGAGCGGAGAGGTGAGGAGAGAAACAAATATAGAGAGGTGGAGAAAAATAAAGAAAGAGATGAGGAGAAAGAGATAGAGGCAAAGAGAGAGACAAAGATGGAGAGATGGAGAGGGGGGAGAGGGGGGAGGGGAGGGGGGAGGAGGGGGGGGGGGAGGGGGGGGGGGAGGGGGGGGGGGCGAGGGAGAGGGAGCGGGACAGGGAGAGGGCAATTTCCATGAATATTTAATATGTGTTGTTGATCAATGCATAATGAATGACTAATCCATCATCTACCTCACTGACAAGTGAAACAACATGCTGTAACTTTGGTGCTGGAAAGAACTACTCACACCCAAGCTCAGGATGTTCTCATTACTCAGCAGGTGATTTAGCAACATCAAATCACTGCCTCACATCTAATTACAAACATTGTAATTGAAAACTATCAGTGCAGCACCTAGATTCACCCAGTCCATTAAATCTGAAGCACCACTCCACTGTGGGAATAGCTTGTTTGAGGCAATTTTCTCTTCACTAAATCAGACCTTGTTCTTTTTGCCGAATCTTTTCCGAATCCTCAGCCACTATAACATTCTCCACGCCATTGTAGTTACTGTGCAATTCTGCAGTCTGCCTGATTTTTAAAAGATTACTTTCACTTGTGGGAGATTTCAATCAAAGACTTGTGAATGGATTGGTGCATGGGCCACACATAGAGAAGCTGTTCACAATTGAACAAACATGTGCATAAAAATTAAATCACTGGAAACATGTAGGAAGTTTCCTTCTCTCCAGAGTTGCTGCCTGTCCCGCTGAGTTACTCCAGCATTTTGTGTCTATAACGATTTCTGGAATTGTTAAATAAAAATCAGCAAATGTTGGAAACACAGCATCTGTCAAGATAGAATCTATGATACCAGTTCAGGTCCATTTTCCTCCATCAGAATGCAATAAAAGATTTCCCTCTATTGTCCCAAAGAAGTTGTATTGTTGGTCAAGAACCTTTTGTAAAGTCTCCACTACACGGGGACCTCGCACACAGCTAGTGCACGTCTGAGCAGTGGCGGACTGGGTCTAAAAATATTGGTTGCCAGGAGACAAAGGGGGCCCACTTCATCAGGGGCCCACTTGCCATCGGGCAAGCTGACACTCTGGCCAGTCCACCACTGCGTCTGAGAATCTCACAACAACGCTCACAAAATCCTCAACCGGATTGTACATTTTCAGTCACCACCTTTAACGAGTAGATTGTCCCAAAGGAAATAATTTAAAGAGTGGATCCAAAAATCAAAGAGAGAGATAGTAGAAGGGGTAAGCAAACTTTCATCAAATAGCTGATTTGCAAGGAATATTACAAGATGGATTTCCAAAGAGAATATAATTTCTCATTTTCTTTGTGACATCGAAGGCCATTTGGCCCAATCCCACTTCTTTCAATTCCATTCTCCCACTTAGTTCCCTATAACTGATTTTCTACCACACAACCAATAACCTCCCTCATCATTCTATTGCTACTTTACCCTAATAAATTACCCTAGCAACCATTATGATGACCAGTAATATGACTTCATGTTACTGAACAGATGCTTTGACAACTAAGCACAGCCATGTGCACCATTATCAATACACATGGAACACAGAACAGTGCATCACAAGAACAGGCCCTTTGGCCAACAATGCTGATAAGCTAAACTCATTTCCTCAGTCTGCATATGATCCATTTCCCTCCATTCCCTGCATAACCAGGTGCTCATCTAAAAACCTCGTGAACGCACTTTCATATCTGCTGCCACTACCTCTGATTTTGCGCTTAATGAAGAATGACAGAGGTGTCCATAACACCTTGAACACAGAGACTTCATCATTGAACGTACAGAGCCACACACTGGATCAGACTTACCTAACAAAGTATGGAGTGTCCTGAACCAGGTACTAACAATGTAGAACGGCACCCTCTTTCCCCAGCACAAATGTCTGTACACTGCAAATTGAAATTCCTTTTCTTGCCCATCACTATTTCCACTGTGCATTCAAGCCCCTTCATCATAGGTGGGTAAGGACACAGAGGCCAGCGTAAGAGTGGGGCAGATAATTAAAGTCACAGGCTTCTGCTTACCTTTTCTGACTCGTGAAAAGTGCACCCTAATCTCTATTTGTTCTTCGTGATGTGGAAGAGACAACATGGTGTGCCATGGGTGCAGCTTATTGCATTGAATGAAATGCAGATGGTCACTGATTCACCTGGGTGCAGTGTTGGATGGTGAGAAGGCAGGGGCTGCCCTTTCATTGACTGCATCTCCTGTGATGGCACAGGAAGATGTGATGGGAAGAGGCCGGGGACAATGTACTAGTTAATAATGGCCGTGACTAAAAATGCCATTTTGCCTTATCACATGATGGTCTTGGAGGATACTTGTCTTGGTATTGGTTTATTATTGACACGTGCAACAAGATACAACGAGTTACCGTCAAATCATATTAGACATGAGTACAGTTAAGTCATACACAAGCACAACATGTAGTGAGAAATATTGGAATTTAGAGTTACAGCATTATCAAGAGTCAAGATTTACATGTACTGAAAAGGAACAATGAAATTGTTACTTGCAGCAGCATAATGGGTTTGTACACACAGTTATCAATTATAACAATAAATGAAATAAATAAATAAATACAATATTAGTGTAAAACAAAAGGTGGTGCAATGACAGATTTGCTGTCTTACAGCGCCAGAGATCCGGGTTCGATCCTGACTATGGGTGCTATCTGTACAGAGCTTGTATGTTTTCCCCGTGACCTGTGTGGGTTTTCTCCAGGAGCTCCAGTATCCTCCCATACTCCAAAGACGTGCAGGTTTGGAGGTTAATTGGCTTTGGTAAAAATGTAATTGCAAGTATCGCTTACATGTGTAGTGCGGGTGTCGCTGGTCGGTGCGGACTCAGTGGGCCGAAGGGCCTGTTTATGCGCTGTATCTCGAAATTAAACAAAACAAAAGCCCAAAATCCCTCATGCAACCAAGATAGTTCAGTGTTTGTAGTGTTCAATTGCCTGATGGTTGTTGGGAAGAAGCTGTTCATGAACCTGGAGGTCACGGCTGCAAGACTCCTATATCATCTTATGACTCCTATATCATCTTCCCGATGTCAGGAGTGAAATGAGAGCATTGTCAGAATGGTGTTGGTCCTTGATTATGCTGGCTGCCTCTATAGCATTACGTTTACAGAGAAAGTGCGGGTAAAAAAATATGCAAGGTCCACATTGAGGTAGCTTGGAAGATCAGGACCACATCCTAGCATTTGGGAGGACAGTTCACTAGTCTGATAACTGTGGGGATGAAGCTGTTTCTGAATCTAGTGGCACGTACATTCATGCTTTTGTATCTTCTGCCCGATGGGGAGAGAAGAAGAGGAAACGACCAGGGTGAGAATGGTCACTGTGTGAAGTGTAGATGGTGTCAAGGGAGGAAGGCTGGTTTGTCTTATGGACTGGGCTACAATCACAATTCTCTGTGCCAACTCTCCAATTACATACTCCAGTGTTTTTAGTCATGGAGACATAGTGAATAGAAACAGGCCCTTCGGCCCACAGAGTCTGCGCTGACTATTAAACGCCCATTAACACTGATCCCTGCAAAGAGTTTGCACATTCTCCCTCTGACCATGTGGGTTTCCCCTGAGTGCTCCAGTTTTCTCCTACATCCCAAATACATATAGATTGGTAGGTTAATTGGCCACTGTAAATTGCTCCAAGTGCATGGGGAAAAAATGGAATGAATAGAAATAGAACATTAACAATTGGTTGGAGGAAAGTTATTGGAGACGATTCTGAAGGATAAGAAATTGATACATTTGGATGCAAATTTGGTTAGGGATAGCCAGCAGGGTTTTGAACATCAGATATCATCGGAGACATGGATTTGATTACATTTTTCCAGAATGAACCAAGAAGGTTAATGAGCGCAGGGTCATAGCATAGTCTATATAGATTTCAGCAAGGCCTTTGACAAGGTTCTACATAGTAGCTGCTCTAGAAGGTGTGATGGCTCCATGGATAGGATGCAGATTTGCTTCATGGTAGCAAGTTGAGGGTAATGGTGTAAGGTTGTTTTTCGGACTGAAGGCCTGTAACCAGCGGTGTGGCTCAGGGATTGATGTTAGGAGCTTTGTTGTTTGTCATCCTTATCAGCAATCTCAATGGGATGTAGAAGGCATGATTAGTAAATTTACAGATAGCACTAGAAGAAATGGTACTGGAAGGTTGGTTACCAAGAATGACAGCGTGGTCTTGATCATTTGGGCAAGTGGACAGGTGAATGGCTAATGGAATTAAATTCAAATAAATGGGCTAATGGAATTAAATTCAAATAAGTTGTATTTTAGGAAATCAAATAAGGCAGCACCTTCACAGTGAATGGTCAGGCCCTGGGGATTGTTGTAGAGCAGAGGGATCCAGGAGTACCAGTTCCTTGAAAGTGGTGTCACACATAGATAGGGTGTTGAAGCAGGCTTTTGGGACATCAAGGAATTGTATAGAAGTTGGGATGTTATGTTACAGTTGGACAAGATGTCGATGAGACCGCACTTAAAGTATTGTGTTCAGTTTTGGCTGCCCCGCTGTATGTTCAAGTTCAAGTTCAAGTTCACATTTATTGCCATATGCATCAATTAAGGTACAGTGGAATTTGACTTACCATGCAGCCATACAAACAAAAGAGCACAATACACAATAGAATATAACACGAACATCCAACATAGTGGAATCAACATTCTTCACTGTGGTGGAAGGCAATAACTTTGTCAGTCCTCCTCCTCCGTTGTTCACCCGTGGTCGGGGCCATGAACCCTCCGCAGTCGCCGCTACGGATGGCCCGATGTACAAGCCCTCTCACCAGGATGCTCGAAACTCCGACATTGTGACGGACGGACAGGTCCCAAATCGGCCGCTTCCTACCGGAGACTGGGGTTTCACAATATTATAGGCCGCAGGCCGGCGGTCGGAGCTCTTAAAGTCCACACCGCGCGCACGGCTAGAAGCTCCGTGGACTGCGGCTTCAGTATGTTATAGGCCGCAGGCCGGTGGTTGGAGCACTTAGATACATAGATACATAGAAAATAGGTGCAGGAGTAGGCCATTTGGCCCTTCGAGCCTGCACCGCCATTCAATATGATCATGGCTGATCATCCAACTCAGTATCCCATACCTGCCTTCTCTCCATACCCCCTGATCCCCTTAGCCACAAGGGCCACATCTAACTCCCTCTTAAATATAGCCAATGACCTGGCCTCAACTACCCTCTGTGGCAGAGACTTCTTCTAGAAACCCCTGCAAGGGATCGTCCGCTCCGCGATGGAAAATCCACACCGTGCCTGCGGCTAGAAGCTCCGCAGACCGCCGCTTCAGGATGTCATAGTCCATGGGCCCGCGATTGGAGCACTTCTTCTAGCGACCCCCGGCAAGGGATCACCCGGCTCTGAGATGGAAAGTCCGTGCTGCGCCCGCTGCTGAAGCCCTGGACCCGACTCCGGGAAAGGCCGCACCTAGGATGCAACTAGGAAAAAAGTCGCATTCCAC
The DNA here is from genome assembly GCF_028641065.1 of Leucoraja erinaceus. Taxonomy (NCBI): domain Eukaryota; kingdom Metazoa; phylum Chordata; class Chondrichthyes; order Rajiformes; family Rajidae; genus Leucoraja; species Leucoraja erinaceus. The sequence continues at coordinate 39,317,609 of NC_073383.1, forward strand.
CGAGGTAAGTGACTAAAAAACAGTTTCCCCCAATTCTCGCCCCCACCCCCACACTAAATCACACTCAAAGACACTAAAACACACTTTTAGACATACTAAAAACAAAAGAAAAGTGGAAAGGACGAACAGCTGCTGGTGAGGCTGCTGGCTCGCAGCGCCACCCGTCGACTAAGAAAGATGCCATTAAGTTGGAAAGAGTGCAAACACGATTTACGAAGATGTTGCCACAACTCGAGGGATCATGGCTCGATCAGCCATGATCACGATGAATGGCAGTGCTGGCTCGAAGGGCCGAATGGCCTCCTGCACCTATTTTCTTTGTTTCTATGACAGCTACAGGGAGAGCTTGGTCAGACTAGAACTTTAATCCTTGGAACTCAGGAGGCTGAGGGATGATCTTATAGAGGTGTATCAAACATGATGGGTGAGTCTTTTTGCCAGGATAGGGGAATCGAAACTTAGAGGGCATTGGCTTAGGGTGAGAGGGGAAAGTTTTAATAAGAAACAGAGGGGCAGCTTTTTCACACAAAAGGTGTGGGTATATAAAAAGCTACCAGAGGAAGCAGTTGAGGCAGATACAATAACCATATTTAATAAACATTAGGGCAGGCACATGGATAGGCATGGTTTAGAGGGATAATTCGGGTAAATGGGACTAGATTGGATTGGGCAAAAGGCCTGTTTCCATGCTGTATCTCTCTGTGACCCTGTGTTTGAATGTGGAATCATCTCTAGCTTCAGATAAAGAAGAACAAAGGACCATGTGATTTGGCAAACTCCAAGCGCTGGAAGATTTCTGCTGATGGATTACAGCTTCCATTAACATTCAGCGCAGGTTGGAGCAGTATGTTTTCCTTAAACATAAATAACAAGCCTCTTTAACGGGATCAATATTCTATTTATAGTGTGGTCTGAAGAGACCAGTGCTCTCCTTTCTGACTTTCATGGAAGGAAGGTAACCATAATCTGTGTTGGCACAGGGCTCGTGAAATCAGGGCTTCAAAGAGCCTGTATTTATTTGGCACCACTTTTGTGTCTGTCTGAAATGTAGGGAATGCAGCTGCCAATTTCAACCAAGCAATTGAAAAAAATGGTTGGGCTGAAAAGCAAATAATATCCACAAATACTGTAAATCTGAAATAAAAACAAAAAGAAAGGCTGGAAATACAGCAGATTAATCAGAAAACTGTGAAGGGTGATGCTGAGTTGAAATCATTTGTCCGGACTAGAAACACACAAGGTAATGTTTAGTCAAAGAATATGAATGAAGAACCACCCCCTCCTTCTCTTTCAAAGTACAACTACGATAATCTGGCATACAATTGTTCAGGACTCCTAATATTTGGCCTCTAGCTCACTCACTGGTTCTGACTGACCTCCACACATCTCCCCTCCCCACCATCAAGGGGATCTAAAGGAAACACTTCCACAAGAAGACAGCCAATATCACCAAAGACCCACCCCACCCTGACTATGCTCTCTTCTTGCTGCTTCCATCTGGAAGAAGGTCTAGGAGCCTGAGCACTATTACGTCCAGGTTCAAGAACAGCTTCTTCCCATCTAAGATCAGCTTCTTGAACCACCCTGCACCACCCTAACCACAACCCTCTCTCCACACTGAACCTCAATGGACTTTGCCCTACGATGGTTCATAGGTTCATGTGACAGGAGGAGAATTAGGCCATTCGGCCCATCAAGTCTGCCATTTAATCATGGCTGATCTATCTCTCCCTCCTAACGCCATTCTCCTGCTTTCTCTCCTTAACCCTTGACACCCGTACTAATCAAATAATCTATCGATCTATGCTGTAAAAATGGTAATTGACGGCCACCACAGCCTTCTGTGGCAAAGAATTCCACAGATTCACCACCCTCGGACTAAAGAAATTCCTCGCCATCTCCTTCCTAAAGGAACGTCCTTTAATTCTGAGGCTATGACTGGTTCCAGACTCTCGCACTCGTGAAAACATATTCTCCACATCCATTCTATCCAGGTCAGGTTGTTCTTTATACTTTAGTTTTTGCATTATCATGGTCTGGTCTACCTAGAATACCTGATAATTTATTGTATATTTGGTGCTTTTAATGTGCCTGTAAAGCTGCGGCAAGTAATAGAAACATAGAAACATAGAAATTAGGTGCAGGAGTAGGCCATTCGGGCCTTCGAGCCTGCACCGCCATTCAATATGATCATGGCTGATCATCCAACTCAGTATCCCATACCTGCCTTCTCTCCATACCCTCTGATCCCCTTAGCCACAAGGGCCACATCTAACTCCCTCTTAAATATAGCCAATGAACTGGCCTCGACTACCCTCTGTGGCAGAGAGTTCCAGAGATTCGCTACTCTCTGTGTGAAAAAAGTTCTTCTCATCTCGGTTTTAAAGGATTTCCCCCTTATCCTTAAACTGTGACCCCTTGTCCTGGACTTCCCCAACATCGGGAGCAATCTTCCTGCATCCAGCCTGTCCAACCCCTTAAGAATTTTGTAAGTTTCTATAAGATCCCCTCTCAATCTCCTAAATTCTAGAGTATAAACCAAGTCTATCCAGTCTTTCTTCATAAGACAGTCCTGACATCCCAGGAATCAGTCTGGTGAACCTTCTCTGCACTCCCTCTATGGCAATAATGTCCTTCCTTAGATTTGGAGACCAAAACTGTAACAAAGGTCAAAAACTTTATTTGCCATTTGTGCTTACACACATAGGAACTCTTGTGCGGTTGTTCAGAGAGTCAAGTCGTGAAAAAGACACATAGAAGACACATAATCTATAAAAACATATACTTCTCTAGAACTAAAAAAGAAAGAAAATGCCTAAAACCCTATATAAAGGGGAAAGTGAGAGCATTGTAAATTACACAAACCCTATATAAAAGTGTCGATTGCATTGTAAATTGCACAGGCCCAGGAGATAATATAATATAATATGATGTGCTATGAGGTAGGTCAGGACATCAGTTCATTTTGTTTTGGCCAAGAGTCTGACTGTGGCAGGGAAGAAGCTCTTAAAAAAGCGTGTTCTGTTTGTGACGATGCTGTCTCAGCTTTTTTCACTGCACGCAATACTCCAGGTGTGGTTTCACCAAGACCCTGTACAACTGCAGTAGAACCTCCCTGCTCCTATACTCAAATCCTTTTGCTATGATTTAATTGTTCCAGTTTATATCAGTGCATATGTCAATAAGTAGGATAAGCAAACTCCACCCAGGCAGCACCTGAGGTTGGCATTGATCCTAGGTTGCTGGAGCTGTGAGGCTGAGGTTCTACCAGCTGCACCACTGTGGTGGGTGCTGGGTCATAATAGGGGGAAGAATTAAATGCTCCATTTGTTCTCTTCAGCCCACACCAACCTGAAAGAGTGATCATTTTCCCTGACCAGCTCACAATGTATTGATTGTGGCTCATTTTGCATTCTGCATTCACAGTTAGGGCCAGACAAGCAAGTTTGCATCAAAATTAATTCAACACACCAGCCTATTTAGGAGTAATCAATTCTTTTGAGTTGTGTATAAAACACCCCAGAGTCTTTTCACGCAATACTCTTGGATCTTGAAAAGTTCTTGGTGTTAAATTCATGATCAACCATCTCGAGACGCTCCAAAAGAGGAGGCTCCATGTTGCTTTTTCTTTCTTTTTTAACAGCGTTTCTTGTTAACAGAAATGTTAATGTGATAACCGTGTCTGTGCGACTGTGACAGACTGCTGCATTAGGGAGAGTTTATGGCCAGCTGGAGGTTAGTTTTATTATTACGACAACATGCATTTATGTAGCACCTTAGACCCATTAAAATGCCCCAAGATGTTTCCCACAAGCAGGCACAAACTAAAACTGAATCAGAGTGAATGTCAAAAGACAGAAGTGATTTTGTTCGGCCCTAATGGCTGCCGTGAACCTCCCTCTGTTGACTTGGGTCCACTTGCAGCGTTCGTAAAGCCAACAGTTTTAAACCTGGGTTTTATGATGGACGGTGATTTTAAATTAGATAAACAAATAGGCGCAGTGGTTAAGTCCAGCTTCTTTCACCTAAGGAAGCTGGCAAAGGTGAAGCCCATTCTCGAGCGGCAGCATTTTGAAACAGTAATTCACGCCTTTATTTCATCTCGGCTGGATTACTGTAACGCGCTCTACTCTGGAGTCTCACGAGCTTCGTTGGCTCGTCTCCAGTTGGTCCAAAATGCTGCCGCTCGCCTTTAAACCGGAACTCGAAAGAGGGAGCACATTAGGCCAATTTTGGCCTCCCTTCACTGGCTCCCAGTGCACTTTCGAGTTCATTTTAAAATTCTTTTATTTGTTTTTAAATCGTTGAATGGCCCGCGCCCGCGCTTACCTCTCTGAGCTGCTCCACCTATATGCTCCTACCCGGTGCCTCAGGTCAGCGGATCATTTAGGTACCAAGGTCTATGCGGAAGCTCAGAGGGGATAGAGCCTTTTCTGTTGCTGCCCCGGCACTCTGGAACACCTTGCCGCTGCAGATCAGACAGGCCCCTTCACTGTCCATCTTTAAATCCTCCCTAAAAACTCACTTTTATTCACTGGCTTTCGACACTGGCTGAGACATTGTTCCTGTTTTAGTGCTTTTAATGTCTTTTAATTTTTACTGTTTTTATAGTCCTGTCGTCTTAATGGTTTTAGTAGTTTGTAATAACTAAAACTGAATCAGAGTAAATGTCTTTATAAATAAAGTTATTATTATTATTATTATTATTATTATTATTGGAATGAGTAACAAGAATTCTTGGTCAATGGGACATGAATATGTGAGATTTGAGTTGATGTGTAGTCCAACTGAATCGCACATTCTTTCAGATTGTGACTGATCTTCTAGTTCCACTTCAAGTTTACTGTTCTCATTTGTTCCCCGTATCCCCTGATTCCTCTGTGTCCAAATGCACTAAATTCTTGAAAGTAATCAAGTTCTAACCAACCGTAGTGCCATGAACGACAGGCCTGGGTTGGAGGTTAGGATGTTGACAACAGTGAAACATTTTGGAGGAAACTCACTGTTGGAGTGGGTGAGATATCAAGGAACCCAGTGAGGTTACACAGCAACCAGGATGTGCCTGTAAAGCCCCATCATAAAATTATACTGAAGATAAACATGGGTATATCATTTTCCAAATGAGCTGATAGCTTAATCCCAAATGGGAGAGTGGAGAACAAGAAAATGTCCAGACTCCTTATTTGCTTATCTGAAAAGTGAAATAAATTCCACTTTTATACAACATCGGCACAGTGGCGCTGTGGTATTGCTGTCTTCCAGTGCCAGAGTCCCTGGTTCGATCCCGACTACGGGTGCTGTCTATATGGAGTTTGCATGTTCTCCCCGTGAACTGCGTGGGTTTATCCGGGTGCTCTGGTTTTCTCCCACACTCTAAAGGTGTACAGATTTGTAGGCTAATTGGCGTGATAAAATTGCAAATTGTCCCTAGTGTGTGTAGGACAGTGTTAGTATGTGGGAATCGCTGGTCGGTGTTGAATCAGTGGATCAAACGGCCTGTTTCTGCATTATATCTCTAAACGAAACGAAACTAAACTAAACTAAACTATACTAAACTAAACTAAACTAAACTAAAGGGCCTGCCAAATTCGCGGCACTCGCCTGAAAAACCAGGAACTGGAACGGCGACTGTCAGAATGGAGCACACACACACAAACACATCGCAAAGTTGGGGGCCAGGAAATGCGGGGGAGCGCTGTCTGAAATTCACACGGTGCAAAGCCAAGGTGATACAGAAACACACCGCGATGAACAGGAAGGTTAAGACGGCTAGCACAGTGTACGGTAAAGGGCCTGTCCCACTTACGTGTCCTTGGCATGCAAATTACGCGACCTCGTGGTCGCGTTGAGCCGAGACAGTCGAGCGAAGGTTGGGCACTATTTCATGTGTACGCACAGCTGTCTGGAGCGCGTGACGTCATTTGAAGATGGACACAAAGCTGGAGTAACTCAGCGGAACCGGCAGCATCTCTGGAGAGAAGCAGTGGTTGACTTTTCATGTCGAGACTCTTATTCAGTCTGAAAAGAAGGGTCTTGACCCGAAACGTCATCCATTCCTTCTCTCCAGAGATGCTGCCAGTCCCGCTGAGTTGCTCCTGCATTTTGTGTCTATCTTCAATTTTCTTGGCCTCGCTCTGGGAGTAGAAGTGGGGGCGGATCCGGACCGTGAGCCCCAGGCCGAGTTCGGCGAGGAGAAATGGGGAGAAGGAGTGGAGACACTTTTAAGAAGCCAGACATCTTTTAATAAGCCAGAGATACACAGCTGTGAAGTTTAGCGGGCATTTAACATTACCGGTCGGTTTTCCTTGGTTCTGAAAACTCGTGTTTACGTTTTTTTCCCCAATGAGCCAATGAAAATGCCCGGTCAGCAAAAGTGATTAACTAAAACTGCCTATGACTTCCTCGATTACCCATAACTACATGGCGACCCAACTACAACTGCACCTACGATTAATGTGGCGATCATGAGGCGAGCGCAGAGTCTCCTGCACTCGCCTAAAAAGTCGTCTGTGGAACAGGCCCTTAAACAAAACAAAACAAAATTAAACAACATGATTGCAAATAGACACAAAATTCTGGAGTAACTCAGCGTGACAGGCAGCATCTCTGGAGAGAAGGAATGGGTGACATTTCGGATTGAGACCCTTCTTCAGACAGTCTCTGCCTGAAATATCACCTATTCCTTCTCTCCAGAGATGCTGCCTGTTCCGCTGAGTTACCCCAGCATTTTGTGTTTACCTTCATATCCAAAGCATATTCCAAAGCATGACAGACATAAAAACACAACATGATAATTGAAGCATGATGAAATGAAAATATAGCCATGTGTTACGTTTGGAATAACCATATCTTTTAAGGCCTAATACAATTGTAGGTATCACAACATCGAACCAGGTTGAACCAGGTTCTATCAGATATAGCAGTGGGTCATCAACAGAACCCAACTGCAAACTATTAGTCAGAAATAACGATGCGGTGTCAAAGTTTTCCACTTAGCACTGGAAATAATTCCTTTCCTCCCCATAATAGTTTATTGACTTGTGTTGGTGGGAGCTAATGGAAGAGTGTTATCTTTCTGATGCTGGGCTTGTAGGAGCAGAGCTGTGTCATAATTGGTGCAATCGCCTTGGGACAGGCAGTGAACATCAGGCCATTTCTAATGATTGTTAACAGCACTAATGCTTCTCGGTTAGGGAGGGAATAGGGAGCCGAGATGCCTTTCATTTCATTTCTGCAGATTAGTCCCTCGATGTTCTCAGAGTGCTGTTCAACCTGGCCCCTGATTTGCAAACCCCCCTCCCCCCGAAACCTAATCGATACAGTTACAGCGATCGCCTTGCTGCGGTTCCCATGGTTTCACAGACTAATGGCAAGGCAGGGATTTAGCAAACCCAAATGCTGGCAGAATACAAACAAAGATATCTGCAGAGGCTCTTTAATCATAACTAAAGTCCCTGGAAGACATCACTCTGGCCTTGGTGGATAATGTTTTCCTCCTTGCATCAGAAGATTGTGAGCTCAATCGACTAATCTTCCTCTCAAACGTATAATCTAGATTAACATTTAAAAAGAGGAAAGAAGAAAGAAATGGTTGTGTTTATTCACATCGCTTTCAGAATGTCCTGTGCATTTTACAGCTGGGAGAGTACTTCTGATGTACAGTCACTGCTGTAATTTCTTTGAAGTACTGAGAGACTGCTACCCCGTCAGGTCTGACTTTCAGATGAAACCTTATACCATCTGGCTGAATAAGTGGGGCTTGATAGTGATTTTAACTATGTTTTTATGCTACATGATATCTGTGGGCAACGAGACAAGTGGCCAAAAGAACCTATAGATGCCCTTTGGTCTTCGCTACCCATTTAACTCATCGGATGCCCTTCCTACTGGTCCCTGGAAGCCTCATTGTTTACCTTCAAGTCCTGCCACTAATACTTGCTGTCTTGGGCCAGGGGATTGGCTTCGATCACATGGACAAGATTTGGAGATTAAAATCTCTCAGCCCCACTATGGGTGGCTGCAAGACCTCCTGCTTGTCACAGGCTTGGGGTGCACAGAGTAATGGTCTCCATTACTGTGGCTCCCCACAAATTATTACAGAAAGACAGGTCATGCCAGATGCTAAAGGAACCGAGTTTTTATGAATAGAGGTGTAGCTCTCAGAATAGGCACTGAAATTCCAAAACAAACTGTAATTGTCCGAATCGGAGCCACGATCCTTCGACCCATCGAGTCCATGCCGACCATCGGTCTCCCATTCACCACTCCCTACAAGCTAGCGGCAATTTTATAGTAGTCAATTAACCTATAAACATGTATGTCTTTGGGATGTGGGAGGAAATCGGAGCATCTGGAGGGAACAAATGAGGTCACAGGGAGATTGTGCAAACCCCACATAGACAGCACCCGAGTTCAGGATTGAACCCGAGTGTCTGGCGCTGTAAGGCACCAGCTCTCCCAGCTGTGCTACTGTACTGTTCTAACCTTTTCATTGTATCTTAGTGCACATGACAATAATAAAGTTGTGATGAATGATCAATGATCTGAAAGACTACCTTTGTTTTTCTCTCTCTGCACCGATAATGCAAAACCTGTTGAGTATTCTCAGCATTCTTTGTTTCAAAGCATCTTCTGTTGGCCACTTCATGCAGGAGGAGGGATTGTGGGATTGCACTGCACACCAATCCTACCCTCCTTTGCCGGGCTCAGAGAAATGCTAACAAGACTTCAATGGGGAATCCACGCTTCAGTGTCGAAAGCCATGGCTTGTAGACTCACTCCCGCAACTTTAGCAATAAAACTAATGGATGGGCACACAAGAGAGACTGCAGATGCTGAAATCTTGAGGAAAAACCAAACTGCTGGTGCAACTCAGCAGGTCAGGTAGCATCTTTGGAGCGAAATGCAGAGACAACGTTTTGAGTCGGGACGCTTCTTCAGAAATTATTTTTGTTCAAAAATCCTGGTTGATGCTCTGGGACAATACTACATAGTGCAGTAAATGTTCAGCGTTTAATGTTTCCTCTGCATTAAACATAAAAACTAGGACCATCCGTCTACTAATAGCGTCGAACAAAGTTTCTGGGGTACACATTGGAAGAAGGCGTGGATGTTGCCACTCCGCTACTAGTGGGATCTTACTGTGTACAAATTCACCCTGTTCCCTGCCTTGTGCGGACGGGACGTCGAAGGACGAGAAGCCGAAGCGAAGAATTGGAAGCTAAGATACCGAACGGACACCACGCCAACAAGCCAAGATACCGAACGGACACGATGCCGGAAGGATACGAATCTGAACGGACTTCAACGTCATGTCTATTCTGCGTATTGTCCTTTCGCCGTGGAGTCCGTACGGGTTCGTATCCTTTCGGCGTCGCGCCCTTTTGGTTATTTGGCATTTAGGCGCCGGGTCCATTCGGTTATTTGGGCTTTATCGTCGTCGTGTCCGTTCGGCTATTTGGCTTTTCAGCATCTTTTCCATTCGGTATCTTGGCTTCCACTTCTTCACTTCGGCTTCTCGGCCTTCAATGTCCCGTCCGGGTATCGTTCCCTGCAGTAAACGTGTGGCCACCCCTGTAAAGCTCCACTCACTGTTTACAGACCTCTATGGGACATGCAAGGACTGCAAAGGGAGCTGCTTTTACTAAAGTCCATTCTTTTACAACCAAAGGACTGGCAAATAGAGGGGCTGAAGAGGATAGGTGATGTTTTGTGTCAGGCCAATGTTGCTTCGTGAGGGTTCTTCACGATATACAAATGATAAAAGAATAAATCTAACGCACAGATTGGTATTTCTTTGAAGGATTTCTTCTCCCCATGAGCTGTCAGACACTATTCTGTGGGCCACTCTCTGGGCTCCAAGTTGACAAGATACCCTCACAAGCCACTTGTCCCACATTATGTACAAGTTCCAGATTGGGCCCCAATCTAGAGACTTGGGCCTGGATTCTCGACTGGAGTTTCAAAGACCTGCTGAGTGAATGCTACACTGCAGCCATCTTCTGAAGGAAACATTAAATTGGGATCCATCTGGATATAAAATGATCCTTCAACACTCTCCAAAGAACAGAAGCCCCTCCTCAAAATCCCCCATGCACCAGTCATGGTTACATGATCTCCATGTCATTTTGTTGTCTGCAAATTGACAGTCACATTTCCTACAGCATATCCATAACTAAATTCCATAAAGTAATTTAAGTTAGTTTAGAGATACAGAGCGGAAACAGGCCCTTTGGCCCACCGGGTCCGCACCGACCAGCGATCCCCACACATTAACTCAATCCTACACCCACAATTTTTACATTTACCAAGCCAATTAACCTACAAAACTGTACATCTTTGGAGTGTGGGAGGAAACCGAAGATCTTGGAGAAAACCCACACAGGTCACGGGGAGAACGTACAAACTCCGTACAGACAGCACCCGTAGTCTGGATCGAACTGCAGCACCCATAGTCTCCGGCGCTGCATTCGCAGTAAGGCAGCAACTCTACCGCTGTGCCACCGTGACCGCCAACTAATTGCTTATGAATGCGTACTGTGACATTCCGAAGTCAGGAAAGACACGTTCAACTTGTGAAACTATGAACGTTGACTCTTTGTAGATGTTACAGTTTATGGTAATGCCGGTCAATAGATTTTGCAATAAATTACATTGATATTGAAGTTTTCAGTACAAAACAGGTAGAATGTAGCTCGGCTTGTGCGCTCATGAATGCACAATTCCAAATCCATTTGGGGAATAAATTGTTAAAACTGAGCACTACTCTCCGCCAAGTTCGTGTTGCATTTTAATGATGGTGCGATGCTAGAGCAATGCTTGATTGGAAACCGAGTTGATACTGAAGACTTAAATTCCAGTTTCTGATTACATTAAATAAAAACCCCACCAATCAGCTCTTGGCTTACCCGGGTAGCGTCAATGAAAGGACATGCAGAAAGAATATTTGCTGGATGTTATTAATCGCAGACTGATGACTGGATGGAAAGCAAAAGTTGAGGGATTATAACAAGGGCATAGCCGTCTACCATCCATCAGGTGCGGGGTGACAGCGCAGTATCGTTCGATGCTGACGTGAGCGGCTGATGAGGCAGGCAAAGGCTCCTGGGAATATCCCAGAGTGGCAGACGGCGTGGAGCTGCAGCAGACAGCTGCGGTGTTGCTATGCAGTGCACGGCCTGAGGGGTACACAGGTTTCCCAGAGAGCTTCTCCTCTCCGCTGACACCAGCAGTCTGGGGCACAGGCTGTCTGATAGTAATGCTTGTGCTGACAGATGATTTATTAACACTTTATATTCACAATACAAGTGCGGGGACAGGCTTGGCCATTCTTCAGTGTCTGCATGGCCATCCGAAGGAGAATACCAAACATTTTGCACATAAACATACATCAGCTCATGATGCCCCCCTTGTGGCTAATTACACTGCGACCAACACAAGAGAAATTACTGACTGCAGCTTTTGATTAATTTACTAAATATTTTCACACTGCCAATTGGTAAATATAACTTTTCTGAACAAACCTGTTAAAAAGATGTCTCATTTCCAGGTGCATTTCACAGGAGACGTTTCAGCATTGAGATTCTTGGTAAGGGTAATAGTCCCAAACTATTTCTATGAAAAGAAACCTCAGCAGACGGGACAAATTTTAAATTGAAATCGGCCATGCAGTCCAGAGAGGAATCTTGTCAGCACAGCAGAGTAGGTGGTATTTTGGGAGGCATTAAATTAGTACTACAAATTTCTTTTTAACCTCTTTTTGTTTTATCCCTGTTTACCAGTATCTTTATTTTAAAGCTGCTGATATTGTGACTGGCAGAGTTTCCAAAACAGATGGTGGAAGATATCCCAATTAACCTCGGCAGAGGTATAGTCATTAACCCGCAGGGTGGTTCAGCAATTGCTACTTTAACAGTAAGTGTTAAATTCAATCTGTGATGCTGTTGATGATTTCAAGCAACATCTTTCCCTTCCAATTATAATGCTTGCCACTATTATTCAGGGAAACAATGGCGTGCATATGTTAGGCAAGTTATAGTGCACTTTAGCCACATTGTCTTAACAGCCACATGCTCTCTGAAGAACAAAGAATTGTTTCGGGACTGGAGTAATTGAACAAACTCACCACCGTATATCTGTGTCTCCGGCTGAGCCGGGAAAATATCCAGGGATCAGATATAGATTGGGCTGTGAGACTTTATGGAGATTGAGGACAGACAGCATCTTTAGTTAATCAGCAATTTGAATCTGCATGCTTTTAGGTTGGGTTTACCCAGGGCTGCCAACTCTCACGCATTGAGTGTGAGATTCACGCATTTCGCCAAATTCTCATTCTCTCTGTCGTGAGAAATTCTGTGATCAACGAGAATTTCAAAACTCATATCAACTGCATGGGCCGCGGGCGCTGGAGAGCTGGGGCTGAGGGAGGGATGGAAGCAGAAGCAGCGGCGGGGGCAGATGTGAATGGGGAGCTGGGGTTGGCGAGAGTTTGCCGGGCCGGCAAGTGTTTCCCGGGCTGGTGAGTCACTCGCTGCAGCTCCGGCCATGGAGCAGCCTCAGTGCAAGAGCCCAGGGCCTTCGGAGGTGTCGGAGGCGTCGGAAGCATTGCGCCGCTGCCGTGAGAGTCTCTGTGCCGAATTCGCCCCGGTGACCGCATGGATCAGGCTGCGGCTTTGTGCATCGTGGAGGACAACCAGTGGCTGCTGGAAGTAGGTACCAAACACTGGGTAGAAACAGTGGAAGATAGTAGCCTTCAAATGGGGGTAGTTGGAGAAAGCATCCTGCTTGCCTGATAGATTTTCACTTACTGTAACTGCAGGAAAAATGTTCCAGATGTTGGGGGAGATCAGAACCAGGGGTCACAGTTTAAGAAAAAAGGGTAGGCCAGTTAGGACTGAGATGAGGACAAACTTTCTTCACCCAGAGAGTTGTGAATCTGTGGAATTCTCTGCCACAGAAGGCAGTGGAAGCCAATTCACTGGATGTTTTCAAGAGAAAGTTACATTTAGCTCTTGGGGCTAGCGAAATCATGGGATATGTGGAAAAACAGGAAAGAGGTACTGATTTTAGATGAACAGCCATGATCATCTTGAATGGCAGTGCTGGCTCGAAGGGCCAAATGGCACATTCCTGCAACTATTTTCTATGTTTCTATGCTTGAGTATATGGCAATAATACTCGACCACTTGATTCTGAAGCATTCATGCATGGTGGAGGTATAATGTAGTCATAGAGTGATACAGTGTGAAAACGATCCCTTCGGCGCAACTTGCCCACACCCGCCAACATGTCCCAGCTACACTACCTGCTTTTGGTCCATATCCCTCCAAACCTGTCTTATCCATGTATCAGTCTGTTTCTTAAATGTTGGGATAGTCCCTGCATCAACTATGGAACAGCTTGTTGCATACACCCACCACCCTTTGTGTGGAAAAAGTTACCCCTTAAAAAGTTACCTCTTAAAAATACTTCAAACAAAAAACATTGAAATCATACTTCTACAATGCACTAAAACATGATTTTAATACATCAAATTTCAAAATGTCCCAACCTTGGGAGAGGGAACACCCCCCTCGCATACCCTCCCCCCACTCGGTTGCTCCACTCCCCCGCCGGGTACCCCCAAGGCCAGTGATCAGTGATCAGCCCCCCCACTTTCAAAAATGCTCCGTGGTGCATGGTTCAGATGGAGAGCACTGCCAGATGTGAGCAGATAACTGAGGCCAGTTTTCCATGATGTCTGGATCCCAATGCTCAGCGCTTCGTGTTTTGGAGTTGGTTAATGTTATTGATTTGTAATTAGCCTGATTTGTAATTAGTTGACAAAACCTTAATTTATGAATCTGGAATATCCAGGGGGATGGGATAAGTGTAATATTAAAATGACATGTCTGTCGCAACATACAGCCCCAATAACCCAATATTTCCTTCAGTTAAATATTGGGAAGGTAGCACTATTGTCATTTGCCACTCAACCATTATGTTTGTTTACCTTACTGACTATTTCTAACCCTCCCCCCCCCAAAAAAAAAATTCCTTTGACAGGTTGAATAGAAATGTCCCCAATATCGTTGTTTCATTAATTGAACATGTAGATGAACATTCTCAAGGAGTGTAATCAGATGGAAACTGATTCAGATGAGATGGATAAGAGCTTGTTCAAAGAAGGGGCATATTTTAAAGGAATGACAGGGATACTTTGAGGGGAATGTGTGAGGTAGTTATTATTTGTCTTTGGTTTTAGCTTGAACCATGACATCTGAAGATTCAAAGTTTAATATAGTAATTGTGCTGATACTGACTCCAACCAACCACGTAATAAATATCACCCATTCCAGAGGTTTTATTTTTCTGTTGCCATTTAAACTTCTCTTGGATTTCAATCACTTCAATGTAAAAGTAATTGGGAATGGGGAGCATTGGAACAAAATGCCCTTGGTACATATCAACTGTAATGTAATTATGTATGCATGTTGGCAGGTGCAATCAAAACAAAGATCTTGTTATCATAGTTGTGTTATGAATACCACAGAAAATATAATGTACTCTCAAGATAAAATTTAATAGAATAATATTGTTTAAATATATTGTTATTGGACTTTGCATTTTGGAAAAGTCCCAGCTGAGAGGAAGACAGCAAAATACTGAAAATATTGGGGGTGAAAATGACTTCAGGACAGTTTATTAGGAAAATGAAGGAAATGGTAACAGAATACTTATACAGCTGAGTATAATTTTATGGATGAGAAATTGTGTTCAACCAAATGATGACTTATTTGACAAAGTAACTAGCATGTTAGATAACAAGGAATCCAATGGATGTAGCAAATTTTGTTATACAACATTTGGTCCATAAAGTGCCTCATAAAAGATTACTGCATTAGATAAGCACCTGTGGAGTTGACATCCAGGGGGTCAGATATATTGTCAGTGCTAAGGGGCCAGGAGCAAGGCCAAATGTGCATCCAGAGTCAAGATCTGGAATAGTACTAGGTGTGCAGTCAAAGCTGGGACAATGGGAGTGTTCAGCACTGGGAACCTAAGCAGGTAAGCAGCTATGATCACTGTAGAGTGGGGGGCCAGGTGTAAGGCTGGACTCAGGGTCAGGAATGAGAGAAGGTATGCAACTGTATGCTGAAGCAAAGGTATGCTAAAGCAAAGCAAGAATTTCATTGTCCTATACACGGACACATGACAATAAACTCATTTGAACTTGAACTTGAACTGGAGTCAGGGTCAGGAGTAGTACCAGGTGTGCATTGAGACCCAGGTTGGTCCACATGAGCCAAGTGTTTGATTATAATCTGATTTCCATACATTAATATACTAAGATCATTCATGTGCTGCACCTGTTGATCAGAGCCTGGCTCTACTGTGGAATGTAATTAGGAATATAATTTAGCCTAACCTTATTCATAGCTAATCCAATTTAAAGCATAAATATTGCTTTCAAGTGTAAGTTAAAAGACTCGCTACAGAATGCACCAGATTGCACAATTTCAAGCTGAAAAATGCAAAAGCTCCGTATGCTCCCTCGGGCTTGGTCTCTCACAATTTCTCACTTCCAACTCTCATCCAATCTTGGCAGCCCTGGTATACCATTGATAGATAGTGCCAATAAAAATGGCCTGCAATTTTGATAGCTTCTCCAGATATCTCAAATGATCTAGAGTTAAAGTCTGTTTGGTTTAATCACTGTAAAGTAGGAAATACAGCAGTCAATTTGTATTAGGCAAGCTCCCACATAAAGTATTGGCTTAATGGTCAAATATCCTGCGTTGGTGCAGTCTAGGAAGGTTTAAATATAGGTCAGACCACTGGAATCTTTCGTGTTGACCTGGAACGGAAAACAGCGCCTCGCTTCACTGCCCCATTTGAATGCATTGAACTATCTTCTCCTTCTGTGGCAGTCCCCAGGGTTTGAGGGTGACTTGCTTCCACTCCAATTCTGTGAGCTCTGGGCTGACTGATGAAACCAGTGTGGGACCTGTACACTCTTTCATTGATAGAGACACCTTGGAGGGTAGTTAGTGAGGACCTCACAGGGCCTCTCCTGAAACACAGCCTTGTTTAGTTTAGTTTACTTTAGTTTAGATTAGAGATACAGTATGGAAACAGGTCCTTCAGTCCATTGAGTCCAACCATTCACACTAGTTCTGTAATCCCACTTTCTCAGCCACTCCCTACACACTAGGGGCAATTTTACAGCAGCCAATTAACCCTAAAACACGCATTTCTTTGGGATGTGGGAGGAAACTAAAGTACCCGGAGGAAACAAACGTGGTCACTGGGAGAATGTGCGAACTCCACACAGACAGCACCTGAGGTAAGGATTGAACCCGAGTCTCTAGCGCTGTAAGGCACCAGCTCTACCAGCTGCTGCCACTGTACCATCCTAACCTTTTCGTTGGATATTAATACACATGACAATAATAAACCGATACCTGTACTACTACTAATTCTGAATGCTCCTTCTCCATTTTGAATGGTCATGGACAAGAGTCAGTGGGGAGGCTCCGTTTTTTGAAGGAGCCTTTGAGTATGGCCTTGCACCTTTCCCTCTATCTGCCTGGTAATCTTAGTTTAGTTTTAGTTTGAAGATACAGCGCAGAAACAGGCCTTTTGGCTCAGAGTCCACACCGACCAGTGATTCGCGCACATTAACACTATCCTACACACATTAGGGACAATCTTACACTTATACCAAGCCAATTTACATCTTTGGAGTGTGGGAGGAAACCGAAGATCTCAGAGAATACCCGCACAGGAACGTACAAACTCAGTAGTCAGGATTGAACCCAAATCTCCGGCGCTGCAAGCTCTATAAGGCAGCAACTATACTTGTGCGCCACCATGCCGCCCATGTAGAAGAAGAATGGTGTCTGGGTTGGGCCTGCCCAACAAACCCAGCTGAGTACAACCTGAGGTCATAGGAAGAACGTGCAAACACCACCTAGACAACATTGGAGGTCGTGATTAAAACTAGGTCACTGGAGCTGTGAGGCAACAGCTCTACCTGCTGCACCACTGGGTCCCCAACCTTGTCTACGAAGGGTTTTATTTTGGGAGAACTGCATTTGCTAACCTGACCAGCACCTACCACATTTAGACCACTGAGACAAGATAAGTCAAGAGCTCCAGACACAGGCATCTGTAAGATTGCTGAGGAACTGAACTGAATGTGTTGTGTGGCACGCACAGCCTGAAACGAGGAGGCTGCCGTGATCAGATTGGTTACGTCCGATATAACTAACACAAGCAAACAGAATGTGCTCTGAAAATAAGACCCTGGTAGTGACACAGTTACTTGGAAAACAGCACAAAAATACATGATTCATGTTGCTCAGCAGACTGGGACTACATTTAAAATGATCAAGACACTAACACGCTGACCCAGAGAAATCTGATTGCTTCTTTGATAACATCAATTAGCTAGATTTAAGGGAAGTTGAATAGATAGGGACATTGAAGTTAGATTGACAGTTAAGGTCTGTTGAATTAATACCCGGTACTTACTATCCATGAAATAAGTTGAATTCAAATGAAATACAAGAAAACCTCACATCCACAACTGGAATTATGTATTAAACTGCATTTATATTCAAAATCTTGTACCACCAGATTCAAGAACAGCTTCTTCACGATCATTATCAGACTCTTGAACGGACCTCTCAAATGCTAAGGACGTATTCCACTAGGGAAAATTTTACATTTATACCAAGCCAATTTACCTACAAACCCGTATGTATTTGGAGTATGGGAGGAAACCGAAGATCTCAGAGAAAACCCACGCAGGTCACGGGGAGATTGTACAAACTCCGTACAGACAACTATAGTCAGGATCGAACCCGGATATCAGGTGCTGCAAGGTAATAGCTCTACCACCACGCCACCGTGCCGCCAAATGCTGAATGCTTTATGCTTAAATGCTGAATAATGACACAGATGCCAGAAAATACAACTTAGTATTTTGTGTCGGGATTGGTTTATTATTGTCACGTGCATCGAGACACAGTGAAAAACTTTGTTTTTTTATGCTATTCAGGAAAATTATACTTTACATGAGTACAATCATCCCCCAGATGTAGACTGGCAGGAACAGATTTCTGAGCTGAATATTGGACCCCAGGGGCCAAGCTGTTGTTGAGAGGATAACAGTCATGTCTCCACTAAGTCTGGCTGCTTCTCAGGTGGCCCCTGGGGGTGGAGGATGACTTCAGCAAAACATGTACCCCCGCATTGTGCTCACTTCAGATTGCACCCCAAAAATAAAATCCTGCAAATGCAAGTAACCTGAACAAAGCAGAAAAAGCTTGAAATACTCAGTAGGTCAGGCAGCATCTTTCACTGCTTCCCCATCCTCTGGAAAGTTGATTCAGGGGTAGAGTACAGCATCGGAGACGTGGCTTCAATTCTGCCAATGGATGCTGAGCGTACAGTGTTTGTATGTTCACCCCGTGACCTGCTTGGGTTTTATCCGGGAAGCTCCGGATTCCTCCCACACTCCAAAGACGTAGAGGTTTCTAGGCTAAATTATTTGGGTATAAATTAAATTGTCTCCAGTGTGTGTAGGATGGTGTTAGTATCCGGGGGTCACTGGTCGGCATAGACTTGGTGGGCCGAAGGGCCTGTTCGGCGTGGTATCTCTAAAATAAGCTAAACAGCTCACCTCATGGGTGACCATGAGCGAGCATCGGCAGTAGCGAGAAGGCAAACATTTATCCTTTGGGTTTCAATAACCTGTTCAATGGAACAGCAAGGTCCATAATTCTGCATTGTGTTACACTGATAGAGGGACAACACAACTTCATGCAGCCATCGTAACCCCCCAATCCCTCCAAATACCCAACATCTCCTGTGAAGTCACGCACCAAATCACCATTAAACACAAGGGATCAATACATCCCACTGCCAGTGTCCCCTCCCATCATCCACCAATCATCCTGCCAGCCGCGCTCACCGTGCACCTCCCAACAACGCCTACCCATCCCCCGAACAGTGCTTCCCCCATCCCCCCCCCACAATACCCCATCCATCTCCCCCACAACCCTTCACACTCCCATCCACCACAACAACTGCCCCTGCCATCCCCTCTCACAGCACATGCTTCCTTCCCCTCAGAATACCCCCATTTCTAATCTAAACTCCTTCACCCAACCCAGTATACCGTCTCCCTCCCATCCCTCTACAGCATTTCCCTTTCAGCTAAGGTCAGAGCCTTAATGTACCCAATGTCTTAATATCTGGTTAATAGACATGTCTGGTGCATTGACTACTCAGACTGACTGCAAAGGGACATGATCCAAAACATTGTCTGTTCATTTCCTTCCATAGATGCTGTCTGACCCACTGAGTTCCTCCAGCAGTTTGCTTTTCGCTCAAGATTCCAGCATCTGCAGTTGCTTATGCCTCACTTCATTATGATAAATCCTCAATATGTACGGCGCCTTGATCTTTGAGCACACGGTCAGCTTATTGAAACCGCGACGCCCTGTGTCTCCCTTTCAAGGGAGATGCTAAAAATGCATTTCGTTGTCTCTGTACTGTACACTGACAATGACAATAAATTGAATCATTTCATTTCATTTCATTTATTGAAAGGACTGGTGCATAATCTGGGTACACTGTTCATTTAGTAACATGGCTGACGCACTTCCTTTTGTCAGCGTGTCCATACATCGAGACGTTCAGTAGATTCTGCTTTGTATACACACATTTCACTGACGCGTCTATTGTGTTAACTCAAATATATATGGTTAGTTCATCAAAACGTCCGATGCATTGTCCACTGACAACATTGCTTCATCGGTACATTGGCTTTTGTGTACAGTCAATTCATACCTGTTGCATTGGCCTTTGGATACATAGAAACATAGAAACATAGAAACATATAAAATAGGTGCAGGAGTAGGCCATTCGGCTCTTCGAGCCTGCACCGCCATTCAATATGATCACGGTCACTTCATTGAAAAGTCTGGTGCACTGAATCTTGTGACCCATTCCTTCTATCCAGAGATGCTGCCTGTCCCGCTAAGTTACTCCAGCATTTTGGGTCTAACTTCGGTTTAAACCAGCATCTGCAGTTCCTTCCTACGACACATACAGTACATTCTGCAATATGGTCATTTCATTCACGGGTCATTCTTTGCAATATGGTCAGTTCAACATGCATTTCAAATTCATGGGGGTTCAGTATTGATGTGGATAGAGAACTGGTCAGGGCGGTAAACGGGTCCTTTTCACAACCTTTGTGCAGGCTCAGTACGCAGCTTACATTAATGATCTGAATGAGGGAATTTGTCAAGTTTGCGATGCATTGAGTGGGCAAATGTTTGGCAGATGCAGTATAATGTGGGATAAATGTGAGGTTATCCATTTTGGTGGCAAGGCCGATTGGGAAAGGGGGAGATGCACATGGTCAGTTCAACATGCATCTGTGCACACAGTCAGTGCGTTTAATATGTCTGGTCGACATAAGCTCACTACACATTGGCTATAGTTTAGAGAGTGGATTAGATGTGGCCCTTGTGGCTAAGGGATCAGGGGGTATGGATAGAAGGCAGGTACGGGATACTGAGTTGGATGATCAGCCATGATCATATTGAAGTCAGTCAGTGCGTTAATATGTCTGGTCGACATAAGCTCACTACACAGTCGTTGAATCATTCGTCGGGCTGACATTTGAATACACGGACTGTTCATTGACACGTCCATTTCCTTCACCTTCAGGAATACAATTAGTTCACACACATATCCAGTACATTCAACTTTTTGTACCTGTCTGATGCACTGACTTTTGAGCACATGGTCAATTCATAATATGTTCAGTGCATTTACATCTGAGTATTCACTGATACATCCAGTTCATTCATTCATCTTTAAGTTCACACACTGGTCGTTGACACTTGCACGGGTTTGATCTTTGTGTGCATGGTCAGTTCATTGATATCTTTGGTTCATTGAGCTTTAAGTACAATGAAGCTATTTAGTTCTCCTAAAATAGCCAGTTCTTCACTTAATCATATGTCCGTTCTTCATTGGTTTGCATGATGCAAGTCTCTTTCATTGAGCTTGGACAAACCATGCTTGTTGATCCCGGATGATAAATTTGTTTACTATGGGCAAACATTATAAACCCTATGCTTCAATACATTTCCAATAAGCAGTCTCACAATAGGAAGCAACTAATTGGTCCAATAGTTCATTTAGCATCTCTGCTAGTTGCTAGACGTTTACAGCCAAGTAATATGGTGCAATGGTGTAATGGTTCAATGGTTCCTTTATAATCGTGTGTATCAAGGTTCGGTGAGATTCATTTTTTGCATGCAGATCAGTAAGATTATTGTCACACTTAAATACAATCCCCGGTTAAGCACATTCAGCATAGAAAAAGCCCGCTGAGTCTATATTCAATAGTCGCCAAGTTTTGGCATCATTTCACAGTCCCCTCGTCTCCGGTTATCCTGTAAACCATCATCCTTGTCCTTGCCGGCCATCTTCAACCCTCGTGCCCTGGGGGCATCCCCGCAGCCGACCTTGAAAGCGTGGACCGTCCCTCATCCAGCTCCGACTCCATTCACCTCCTCTCCAGTTGCCAGTCTTTGGGAAAAGCAGGGGCCAGGCTCGGTGGCTTCACTCTCCCGGCTCAGCAGCAGGTTTGCCAGGCCTGCTGTCAGGATATGGTCGCAGCTTACTAGGACCTTCTGCTGCAGGCAGCTCTCTGAGATGGTAGTATAATACTGGTGGATAAACATCTGTTACTGAACTGAACTTTACTTATAGAGCACTTAAAAACAACCACTGTTGCAACAAAGTGCTGTACATGACTAATCATAAACATAAAACAAAACAATAAAAACATTAAAAGACAGTAAAAACAATAAAAACAATAATAGAAACACTAAAGCAAGAGCAAAGTCTCATGCAGGGGCGAAAGCCAAGGAATAGAAAAGGGTATTAAGACTAGTTTTGAAAATGGACAGTGAAGGGGCCTGTCTAATGTGCAAAGGTAGAGTGTTCCATAATGTCGGAGCAGCAACAGGGAAGGCTCTATCCCCTCTGAGCTTCTGCTTAGACCTCGGTACCTCCAGGAGCAGCTGATCAGCTGACCTGAGGCACCGAGCAGGAGCGTAGGGATGAAGCAGCTCAGAGAGGTAAGGCGGGGCGAGACCTTTTAAAGATTTAAAAACAAATAAAAGAATCTTAAAATGAACTCTAAAGTACACAGGCAGCCAGTGGAGGGAGGCCAGAATAGGCGTTATGTGCTCCCTCTTGCGTGTTCCAGTTAAAAGGCGAGCAGCAGCATTCTGAACCAACTGGAGACGTGCAAGGGAAGATTGGTTAACTCCAAAATAAAGTGCATTACAGTAATCCAGCCGAGACATAATGAAGGCATGGATTACTGTTTTAAAATGCTGTCGTTCAAGAATGGGCTTCACCTTCGCCAGCTGCCTTAAATGAAAGAAGCTGGTCTTAACTATCGTTACATATTACACTGGGGTACAGTATTGGTGGGGACAGGTCTGTCACTGTATAACACTGAGAACCCATAGAGGTGAGGACACTGTTAACATTGGGAACAGTACTGATGGGGACGGGTTTGTCATTGTATAACTCAGTGGGTCAAGCATCTCTGGAAATCATGCATAGGTAATGTTTTGGATTGGGCCACTTCAGACTGATGAACAGTTGTTGACTGTGGCATACTCCTGTAATAGCATCAGGTCAGATTTGATGTTCACAGAACTGCCACTGTGTGATAATGAGTTGTAGTCAAAATTTGTCTGTATACACAGGTAAAATACTAGTGGTTAAATTTCCTATATTGCAATACTACCAATATCTCTTGTTAAATTTGAACTGCCTGAGATAGGAAGATCACTGCAATAATCAATAGTTGATAAGTACGGCTGAGTGACTTGTCCCTCCAATATGTCCTTCCTTCATGTAATCATCTTCCCATATACCAGCTTACATTTCTATAGCACTTTCAACATCATACACATTTCTCGAATTGTCGCATGCAACATCTATCTATATATTACTAAAAGTCTCATCTCTTCTATCTATCTATCTATCTATCTATCTATCTATCTATCTATCTATCTATCTATCTATCTATCTATCTATCTATCTATCTATCTATCTATCTATCTATCTATCTATCTCTGTCTGTCTGTCTGTCTGTCTATCTATCTATCTATCTATCTATCTATCTATCTATCTATCTATCTATCTATCTATCTATCTATCTGTCTGTCTGTCTGTCTGTCTGTCTGTCTGTCTGTCTGTCTGTCTGGCTATCTATCCGTATGTGATCTGGGACCTACGCCAAAACGGTACACGGTAGCGCTAACATTTTTGCACCACCTTACCTTTGTCCTGATGGTCGTACGTATAAAGTTTTGTTCAGATTGATGTTACATTTCACTTTATTGATATTTACAAGGTAAAAAAAAAACACTTTGAAAACAATAACTAGACAGATGCTCTGACAGTTGATCGGAGATTCTGGCAGTTTGTAACTATGACATCACAATGGGATCTTACAGTCCTCTAATCACAATGGGATCTAATTTACATAAGCTGCCGTGAACATTCCGTCACCCGACAATGACATCACAATGGGATCTCAGCTGCCAATCAACAGTGTTGGGATAAGCTCCAGCCAGTGCAATGAGAAATTTCTTACATTGTTGCAAGGAGAGGTAGGGAGTGGGGGAGGGGAGGAGAAGAAATGTTATTTAAACATTGTGTTTAGTGGGGGAGAGAGAAAGGGGAGAGGTGAGGGAGGGAGTGGCTGAGGGTAGGGAAATGAAGAGGGAGGGAGAGGTGAGGGAGGAAGTGGAGGAGGGGAGGAGGAGAGGGGAGAGGTATGGGAGGAAGTGGAGGAGGGGAGGAGGAGAGGGGAGAGCAGAGGGAGGGTGAAGATGGGGGGGAGGGAGTGTATGAGCCGCACCTGCACAGCTGGGGGCTATGGGTGATTATTGCATTGGGGAACAGATTGCGTTGGAGGAATGGGTGAATCACAATGGGATCTCATTTAGCAGCAAATCTGGGATCGCTAATCACATTTAAAAAAACAAGATTTCTTGGGAGGAGGTTTTTCATTGTACGGAGGTGGAATATGGGAGAGGTTTCATTTACTAAAAAAATTGTGATTTCCCTTGTAGCGGTTGGGATGGGGGTGGAGCTCCCCGTTTCATCTATCTATCTATCTATCTATCTATCTATCTATCTATCTATCTATCTATCTATCTATCTATCTATCTATCTATCTATCTATCTATCTATCTATCTATCTATCCCTCCCTCCCTAAAACTCTGATCTTGTTATCCTCCGGTTTGGCGGACTTTCAATTTGCGATTTTTTGCCAGTTCACTTACCGTGCTGCGAGTTCACCAAGTATCATTCCAATCGGTTGAATCTCATAAAAGTTAGCGAGGTTTAAAAAATCTTAAAAACCGCGCTTGCGCAGATCGATCTCTTCACCTGTCACTCACCGGGATGGTCCGCCCCTTCCTGCGCCATCGCATCTTTACTGGAGCTGATGATGGCTGGTGGAGGTTTCCAACCGGACACAATTTTTGGAGGGACCCGAAGCAGCCCAGCCCCAAGCAGCACAGCGTCGGAGACCCAGCCCAGACCAGAGTCGGAGACACAGCCCAGCCCGGAGTCGGAGATGTCGCCAATATCGCCAAACGGAAAGTGGAGACGCTGATCCCCTCGGAGGAGAATGACCAACGCCTGCTGTGAGTCCTCATCGCACCGCAAATTATAGCCACTACCCCTCTGGTCCCCCTCTCTGGCTCCTCCCTCCCTCCCCCACGATGCCCCCGTCTCTCCCATGGCTCTTCCCCATCTTTTCTCAGAGCTCACTCCCCCCTGCCCCCACACACCCCTCTCCCCCCACAACTTCCCCCCCCCCCCCCCCCCCCCCCCCCACAACTCCCCGCTGCCCACAACCCCCCCCCCCACACCCCCCCCCCCACAACCTCAACCCCCGCCAACCTCCACCCCCGCCCCCACCACCCCCCCCCCCCCACTCCCCCGCCCCCACAACTCCCCCCCTCCCCCCACAACACCTCCCCACAACCCCCCGCACCCCCCCCCCCCCCCCGCTCCCATAACCCCCCCCCCCACCCCCACACCCCGCATGGGTGAGTGGTGGAATATTGCGTTGGGGGAACGGTTTGCGTTGGGGGAACGGGTGAGTGGTGGAATATTGCGTTAGGGAATGGGCTGCGTTGGGGGACCAGGCCTCATGTGTGATTGGACCCAACGGATCCCACATAGTCGAGTAACAAATTAAAGCCTCATGAGAAATTTTTTGTGATTTGAAGGGTGAGAATCTTAAAACTAGGTGCTATTGGATTGGAAACCAGTGCAGGTCAACAACACAATGTGAGAAATAAAGCTCATCTTTGTACCGCCCAAGCACAGTAATTGTATGTCACAGTAAGGAGTGAAGAGTGAGGGGAGTTTGGGCTTTACCAGCACCGCATTGTGAGCTCTTACCCAGCATCTAAACCAGGTGAGCGATTGTATTTAGAAATACCTGACAGACCCATGTTCCTATCAAAGGTGATGATAGGTCCGGCTGATGGAAAAAGAGACACAAAAAGCTGGAGTAACTCAGTGGGTCAGGCAGCATCTCTGGAGGAAAAGAATAGGTGATGTTTCGGGTCGGGACCCTTCATTAGACTGAGAATCAGGGAGGGAGAATCTAGAGGTCTGGGAAGGTACAGAAGAAAGCAGGGCCTGCATCGATCCTCAGGAAAGGTGGAGCCCACAATGGTCCATTATGGCTGGGGACAAGGGAATAACACAGGAATACAAACGGTGAAAGTAGCAAGAGAACTAGGGTGGAAGAGGGACAGAGAGAAATGGAATGCAAGGGTTACTTGAAGTTAGATAAATCAAGATTCATGCTGCTAGGTTGCAAGCTGCCCAAGCAAAACATGAGGTGCTGTTCCTCCAATTTGCGTGTTACCTCACTCTGACAGTGGAGGAAGCCCAGGACAGAAAGGTCAGTATGGTAGTGGGAAAGGGAGTTAAAGTGTTTGGCAACTGGGAGATCAGGTAGGCCAAGGTGTTTTCAGGTATTCAGCGTAGGTGTTCAGCGAAACAGTCGCCCAGTCTGCACTTGGTCTTGCCGATATATAGGAGACCACATCGAGAACACCGGATACAGTGGATGAGGTTGTCCACACTGAGGTTGATAAGTTATGTTGTTCATTTGCAAGTGAAAGGACATCTTAGCTCTGGCTGTGGTGATCCCTGTCCCTGCTGGGGTGCTTCCATATTGCTAATTGCTTACAAGTGCATTTTGGACATATATTGCTGCTTTGTCATTTCTTCTCAAAAACAGCAATACGTATCCAGACAGTTCAAACTAATCTGAGGGGGAGGGAAGACTGGTGATAGCAGAAGAGGATTCTGTCCCTTTACATTCTGCTGAGGAAAGTGCTGTACTTTCTGTTATTATTCCAGAGCAATCCTTCCCTGTCACCCTGTCTGTTTAAACCAGTGTCAATCATCTGCTTCATTTTTCTAATCAATACTAGTCATTAGGCTCCTCTTTGCTCAATAGAATCCTGATGGTTTGTAATGCATCTAATTTATCTTTCTGATTTATACTGGCTAGCTTCACGTCAGCCTCAGGTTGGGGGCTGTTTGCCATATTTACACAATCCAACAGCTAGTTACACTGGCTACCGATGCTATTCGTGCTCAGCCAATTTATCCTTATGGTGCATTTTTAAATCTAATGCTTTCCCTAAGTGAATTAAAAGAGAAAGACAATTCCAAGATAAAAGGGAAAGAAATAGATGAAAGGTTGACTTTGATAATCTTTGTAGGCAATGAAACAATTGTTGTTGTAGTGCACCTTTCCTACATAGATCTGCAATCTATGAGAATGGGATAGTTCTGTGAGCCAACATAGATGCAATGGGCTGAATGGCTTTCTTGTATGTGGCAAATAAATATAACAATAGGTAAACAGGATTCATTAGTGAACAACAGCCTATTAGCTTAGTTTAATTCAGTTTAGTTTGGTTGAGATACAGCGTGGGAACAGGCCCTTTGGCCCACCGAGTCCGCGTTGACCCCATACACCAGCACTATCCTACACACTAGCGACAATTTACAAATTTTAAAGAAGCCAAATTAACCTACAAACCTGTACGTCTTTGGAGTGTGGGAGGATATTGGAGCACCCGAGAAAAACCCATGCAATCGTAGGGATAACGTACAAACTCCGTACAGTCAGTGCACAGAGTCAGGATTGATCCCGGGTCTCTGGCACTGTAAGGCAGCAACACTATCGCTGCACCACCGTGCCACCCTTTATTGGATAATTATTGGATGGAACCTATGTCTAAATTGTTAAGTGATCATTTTCAGGGTCCTTCGAACTGAATAATCTCCCTCAGTCCATAGCTAACGCTAGTCTGTGGGTATCACAACACACTGTAACACAGTGCCCTTTGCCCTGGTCACTGTGCTCCCTACATATTGAAAGGCGTCACAGTGAGACGGATGAATGCTGAACATCAACGGGTCAAAGGCTAAATTTGCTTTTTACTCAGCAGAGGGCAGTGAGGGCAGTGAAATAGAAACAGTGGTGGCTGACATTGGGGACAGCTGAACGGAGCAGAAAAGAGCTGTGTATACCGTATTAATCGATCTGGGTAATGGAGAGGTCTGTATTGTTACAGTTAAAGGCTGATGGTTATAGTTATTTGAGAATATATTCCTCAGTGGGTGAATTGGAAGGCAGATAGGGTGGTGGCTAAATCAGAATGTGCTGAGCCTCATGGTTTTGATGCTGGCTTTTAATTATCGCCCGTTCTTGGATGGAGATGTACTGTCCACAGGAGAAGCATCAACCCTGCTTAAACATAGAAGGAAGTTCACCAAAGTAGAGGAATGCAAGGGAATGAGCCCCTCATGCCTGCCCCACCATTCAATATGAAGATGGCTGATCTATGCTGGCTTCAACTCCTTTTACTTTAGACATTCAGCGCGGAAATAAGCCCTTCGGCATCGACCAGCGATCACCTCTCTGCACTAGCACTATCCTACACACTAGGGACAATTTACAATTTTACCAAAGACAATTAACCTACAAACCTGTACGTCTTTGGAGGGTGGGAGAAAACCAGAGCACCTGGAGAAAACCATGTGGTCACAGGGAGGACGTACAAATTACATGTGGACAGCTTCCGTAGTCAGGATTGAACCTGGGTCTCTGGCACTGTAAGGCAGCAACCCTGCACCACCGTGCTGACATTGTTTCTGCCAGCTCCCTATATTCCTCAATTCCTTGATTTTTGTTCATGTTTATTTATCAACACAGTTTTAAATGAGCCGCTTATGTTGTAGCTATGCTCCCATGTTTGTGACCCTCACTAGTGAAATCATCTCGAAATAAGCCCTGTCAAACCTCCTTAGAATCTAACATGTTTGAGTAAGATCACCCTTTATTCTTCTAAACTCACATGAATTGAGACCCAAATATAATCCTAAGGGGAAAAATAAAGTTGCATGTCCCATTGTTTCTTAGATGTTTAAAGTATGCGCTCCTGCTCTCTCTCGAAGCACTGATGTTCCTACAATGGAGGGAGTGCAACAAGACTAAATCAACCATGGCCAAAAATTATCTACTTTGTCAACTGGATGAGTAGTGGAGTCCATTCTCATCGACTTTGGAAGAATGAGAAGAGATTTCAGTGATATGTACTAAATTCTCCATGGGTTTGGCTGGGTGAATGCAGGTGGGGTGACTGCTGGCTGATGGGTCTAAGACCCAGAACAAAGTCTCAGAATAAGGCTGAGGTCATTTAGGACTGAGATCAGGAAAAATGTCCTCATGAAGATAACGGGTGAACCGTTGAAGTTCTCAGACTCAGTCACTGAGTTAATTCGAAGTAGAAATCAATAGAAAGTATGGCACAGTGGCGCAGCAGCATGAGGGTGATTGATGATCATTGCAGACTCAGTGGGCCGAAGGGTGTGTTTCCATGCTGTCCAGCTGTATATCTCTGAAGTCTCTCTGATGAAGATACTCCTGAAATTCTGATTGGATTTACTAGTCGTTACCTTCACTTCTTGGTTCCCCTGCCTCGACTCTGCTATCTGGGGTTATCCCGAATGAGCATGCATGAGGTACAGAGGAGATACCCTAATCGGCCAGTCACTGGATACTGAGGACAACTTTAGACATCAGACACTGGGCCCTCTCCTCCCCTGCTCTCGCCACTTGCCTGCTCTCTAAAGTCGACCACAGTGAACAATCATCTTAAGTGAACTGAAAGATCATGATTCATGCTTCTTCTGGACATTGGACCGGGCCCAAAAATTCTTCACCAATATCACAGGCAAAAATGTCTTTGCGTAAGAGTTGAAGGCCATGAGTCAATAGCTGGCAAATGGAGATATCTTAAATGGGAATCTTGGTTACCATGGACGAGTTAGGCCGAAAGGCCAGTATCCATACTATATGTGTCTATGAATCTGAGGTCTCAGCTTCCAGTTGCTGCTCCTTTGTCAGAGGCATCAGAATGATAATTGAAACCATGTTTGATCTTGACTGTTCTGAGCCCCGTGACACTCTTCTGGAGAAGGAGAGCTATTCCACTTCTCCTGGTCAACATATATCCCTCGACCAACATCTAAAGAAGGGTCTCGACCAAAAACGTCACCCATTCCTTCTCTCCAGAGATGCTGCATGTTCCACTGAGTTATTACAGCTTTTTGTGTCTATCATTCATCGATTGCCTGGCCATTATTACTTAGCCATCTGGGTATAAAATGTCTACTGCATTTCCAACAGTGGCCAAAGGTCATTTAATAAATGTGGGGGATATAGAAAATAGGGATCAGAAGAGAGTGTGTGTCTCTGCAATCCTGTACAACCATTCAATATGATGAGCACATTCTTACTCTCTCCCTATACCTCAATGGTTCAATAGTTCTTTACTGTCACTGATGCACAGCATAGTGAACTTCTTTTGCACAACGCTCAAATGCACACTTGCTATATTTTGGCACAGTTTGCAAAGAAAAAGACAGAGTCCAAAGTCCAGTCCACAGGCTGAAACATCAGAGAGTCATACAGCACAGAGCAGGCCCTTCAGCCCAACTTGCCCATGCCGACCAAGATGCCCCATTTACATTGGTCCCACTTGCCTGTATTTGGCCCATATCCCTCTTAATCTTTCCTATCCATGTACCTGTCCAAATGTTTTTTAAATACAGTACCTGCCCCAACTACCTCCTCTGCCAGCTTGTTTCATATACCCACCACCCTCTCTGGGAAAACGTCACCCCTCAGGTTCCTATTACATCTTACCCCCGCAGCTTAAACCCACGTCCCCTGGGTTGATTCACCCTATTCTGGGTA
This sequence comes from Leucoraja erinaceus, assembly GCF_028641065.1. NCBI lineage: Eukaryota > Metazoa > Chordata > Chondrichthyes > Rajiformes > Rajidae > Leucoraja > Leucoraja erinaceus. Next base: position 39,348,016 of record NC_073383.1, read on the forward strand.
AAAGACTGTGCATCAATTTATCTCTTGATGCCAGTTGTGTCCAGAAATCTATCCATAAATATGTTCAGCAACTTGTCCTCCATCGTCGCCTGTGGTGCAGAATTCCACAGGTTCTTCACCCTCTGAGTGAAGATGTTTCTCCTCATTTCAATCCTAAATGTCTTTATCCATATCCCAAGACTGTGACCCATATCCTCTCTGCATTCAGTTTGTGGAACCTCATTAGAATGTTGTCTCTGTTAATCAGATCTCCTCACATGCTTGTAAGCTCTAGTCAAAGAGAGGACTAATTGACCCAATCTCTTCTCACCTGACAATCTGTCATCCCCAGAAATCAGTCTGGTAGACCTTCACTGCATTCCCTCTGTGTCAAGTTTGTTCATTCTTAGATAAAGAGACCAGCACTGGCCTCAGCACTTCAGGAGTGGTCTCACCGAGGCCCTGTATAATTGTAGCAAGACATTCTTGCTTCTGCACTTAATGATGGTCAACACACCATGACCCCTCTTACCAGCATGTTTGCTGCCAGTGACAGTCATTCAAAAACACCCAGATTCCTTTGCACATCGAAATGTGTAGGAAGGAACTACAGATGCTGGCTTAAACTGAAGATAGACACAAAATGCTGGAGTAACTCAGTGGGACAGGCAGCATCTCTGGAGAGAAGGAATGAGTGACGTTTCGGGTTGAGACCCTTCTTCACCAGCCTTCAACCTGAAACATCACCCATTCCTTCTCTCCAGAGATGCTGCCAGACCCACTGAGTTACTCCAGTATTTTGTGTCTACCTTCCCTTTGCACATGGACAATTCCCAACTATTCACCATTCAAATAACCCAGGCCTTCCTGTTTTTTCCTAAAATACATTTGTGATGTACTCAGGCCATGAATGGATACTCCAAAAATGCTGCTTTCAGAAGTAAAATGAGCAGCATTGTTTCTTCAACGGAAAAATTAGAACGAGAAAACAGCAACGGAAGGGAGATCTAGCATAATTGTAGAGAAATGGCAATGGAAATGGCAGCCTTAGTTGCCTGGAATCGTAGCCTGAACTCTATGGATTGAGAACAATTTCACTAACGTGATTGATCAGCACATAAAAGGCAGAGGAAGAAGAAGGGAAAACGTGAGTTCAGAGAGGGTAACTATACATCGTCTGCTTGGGGAATTGTGTATTTTAAACCCTTAAACCAAGCTCAATCAGAAATCCGGAGCTAGGCTATTTTGCTCCCCTTGCCTATTTTCCCTGATTTATTTCCTTCACTTATGAAAGACTTCTGACAGATATAAAATGACAGAATTATTCTAACTTTAATAGCCCCCAAGTGAGTCACAGAATTTGGATGCAAAATATACAAGTGCTGAAAATCCCCTTGTAATTATTCTTTTGTTAGAGGTAAGTGCAGTGTGATGTCTAACTCTGTAACATGCTCCCATATTGCATAAGCTGGTGGGGACCCAGATGGTATACCTGAATTATTTAGCAGTTGAATGCTGGAGTGCTCTCTGGGTGTTCTGTTTGTATTACAGGAGCATTCAATAAAAAACTAACAAGGTTTCAGAGCAAGGCTTCTCATTTATCTTTAATTGGAAAGTGCAAAGGCCAAGGTCTCGTCAACAAAGATTGCTGAATGTGGCCATATTACCGAGCAGGCTATAAAACATTTGGCACATTCAACGGGACACTGATGAAATGGCAGTACAAAACCATGGCAGAACAATAAAGAACATTCAATAAGGGAAGCCTAGCCTCGAGTCATGACTTAGCACAATTAGAATGAAAAAATTTATTGCTGATCGAACAGTGCTGTACCTCCAATAGTAGATTAAATTCACATTCATATTGAATAGCAGTTCCCACAGATGCTTTAATGGGAACCTGACATTAGCACTCTGGTATTCAAATACCCATTCCCATAGTGTGCCAGTATTAGAGCTTTCAATATCCGTATACTGTGGTTGCTTCAGCATGGGAGTCAGTTTACCGTCAGAAAAAAAACAGAAGACATGATTACATCGTATTCCAGAGAACTCATTGCCTGGGGCAAAGCAACAAAGTGAAAATGTCCCTTAAAGGCCAGATACGAGGAGAGGGTGCAGCGCAGCCCCTCGGTTAGAACAAAAGGAGCTTAGGGAGACTTCACATATATGTTCAAAATCATGGACAGTATTGATAGAATAAATAGAGGCAAACATTCTAATAGACCTTAATATTGGAGGGAAGCAGATTTCAGGTGGCACAGTGGTGTGGCAGTAGAGTTGCTGCCTTAAAGCACCCGAGTCCCGGATTTAATCCTGACTACGGATACTGTTTGTACAGAGTTTGTAGGTTCCGGGTAATCCAGTTACTTCCCACACTCCAAAGACATTCAGGTTTGTTGGTTAATTGGCTTCGGTAAAATTGTAAATGGTCCCTTGTGTGTTGGATAGCGCTAGTGTACGGGGTGATCGCTGGTCAGCGGGGATTCGATGGGCTGAAGGGCCCACTTCAGTGCTGTATCTCAAAATTCTAAAGTAAAAATCTAAGGAAACAGCCTCTTATGATACTGATCATTAATCAGGGGACACAAATTAAAGTAGCAATGAACACACATTTTTACATTACAAGAAAAGTTCTGAGTTGGATCGTACTACTTCAGAAATTGGTGGAAGCAGATTGAATGGTAAAATTCAATACAATTAGATTTGTCGATAAAATTATGATGGAGAAAAAGAGGGTCTGAGAATAATTGGGTAGTAGTGGGATTCAGTCACTGAGTTAACTGGCCGAATGGACCTCTCTTTGTAATTCCCTCATCATGTTGGCTCACGCAGGTGAGGAAGGTGATGAAGGAGGTATTCGGCCTTTATCGGTCAGGTTATTGAGTACAGTAGGTGGAATTGAAGATAGACACTAAATGCTGGAGTAACTCAGCGGTTCGGGCAGGATCTCTGGAGAAAAAGAATAGGTGATGCTTCGGGTCTTTTTCAGACTGATAGAGATGGTGGGGGGGTAGGGGAGAGGAAACTGGAGGCGAGAAAAGGCCAGAACAAAACAGGGTCGGCAACATTCATAATTCATAACATTCATGAATCAACATTCATACCATTGGGTTGCACGCTGCCCAAGCAAAATATGTGGTGCTATTCCACCAATTTGCATGTGCCCCACTCTGACACTGAGGCCACAAGCAATTTGGAGAACCAGCACCTCATATTTTGCTTGGGCACCGTTCAACCCAGTGATATGAATTCTGATTTCTCTCATTTCAAGTAACTCCTGTATTCCCCCCTCCCACCCTACCTCTATCCTTCAGTCTGAAGAATGGTTCAGACCCAAAACATCACCTATTCCTTTATTCCAGAAATGATGCCTGACCCGTTGAGTTACCCCAACACTTTGTGTCAATCTTTGGTATAAACCAGCATCTGCATTTCCTTCCTGCACAGTAGTTGGAATGTCATGTTATAGCAGGTCAAGATCACATTTGACCTGCTATAACATGACCTGGTAAGGTCACATTTGGAGTATTCTGCGCAGTTCTGGTTGCCCAGTTCCAGGAGAGATATCACCTGGGAAAGGGTGCAGAAAAGATTTACAAGGATGTTATTGGAACGGGGGAGTTCAAGTTGTAAGGAGGGGCTGGATAGGTTGGGACTACTTTCTCTGGAGCATATGACATTGATATATAAATCTCTATAAATTCCTTATAAAGGAGTGCGTAATGGAACGAGCTGCCGGAGAAAGTGATAGAGGTGGGAACAATTACGACACCTAAAGGACACCTGGACAGCTACCTGGATAGGAATATTTGGAGGAATGCCAGTCACAAGCAAGTGAGCCAAGCCTGGTTAGGCAGCTTGGTCATCGTGAACAAGTTCAATGCTGTATGGCTTCATGACACCAGTCATTAGGGCGGTACTGGGCCAGGTGGTAGAGCTGTTGCCTCACAGTGCCAGAGATCCCGGTTCAATCCTGGCCTACTTACAATCCCCCATGAACAAAAGAGCAGAATGAACATTGAAACATTTACCAATACTGGAAATGTGAAATTAAAATGGGAATGCAGCATCCGTGGAAAGAAAAGCAGGTAAGGTTTTAAAAACCAGCACCTGCAGTTCCTAGTTTCTATATTTAGTGTTTCAGGTCCAGCAGCCTCTGCTAGAACTGGAAATGAAAGAAACAAGTTAGTGTCGTGAGCAGGGAAGGTGGAGAAAGGCAGTGAGTGGATCACAAGGACATTATCGGATAGTATGAAACAGTGGGGCAGGTAAAATCAGATTAAACTTCTTTGTTGGTGTAATATGTTACTAATTTGTAGAGTGTGTGTAATTTTGTATATTCTAGCCTATCATGTAATGGTGTATAGTCTTGCCTAACACGTAATGTTGTGTAGTCTGGTCGACCACGTAATGTTGCATAGTAACCTTGCATAATGTTGTACAGTTTTGCACTGAACAACCTGTGCCACGATAAGTAAATTACATGAGCCATCAGAAGGCAGCAGGGGTTCTTGAGAACTCATCTCTGTAGGTTGGGTTAAGGGCACCTAACCTGCGCACACAATGGCAGCAGGGCTGAGAGTTAAGGGCCTGTCCCACTTGGGCGTCATTTGCGCGTCACGTAGGTGGTGCGCAAAGATTTTGTGAATCCCAAAATCCTGGGTCATCGCGCGCAGCCGCGCACAACCGCGCGTCACTGCCTACGTCACCACGCGCAATGCGCGCATCACGTGCATGTCACGACACGTGCGTCGTGACACGTAAATGATGTCGCGTAAATGACGCCCAAGTGGGACAGGCCCTTTAGCACGCCTTTACTGAAGCTATTTTGAGGTTGTCTGTGCATTTGCCCTGACTTCATTCCAGCACTACCCTCAGTTATTATTCACTAGCCCGTTTGTGTCACGGTGGGAGGCAGAGCAGCATTAAGCTGTCATGTTGGAGGTCACGGACACAAAGTGCCCACCATTAATCACTTCAGAGGAGCGGGGACTTGTGGGCAATGTCCAGACATTTTCTAACCCCATTCTGCTGGGCAGCATGTTCACCATAGATGGTATCCTTTCAGATGATTGATCTTTGTAAACTGATCTTTGTGGGCTCAGTCTAGACTTACTGCCAATATCCTGCATCTCACCATCACATACAGTATATGTCCACACGTGCTTGTACTGACTAGCCTGCATTGTTTAGCACTGCCTCAGATTCAAAATATTCATCCTTGTATTCAATTCGTGTATGGCTCCTTATCTGTGCAATCATCTCTACCTTACCAGTTTCTGAAACCGCACACTGCCCACCAAATAGGCCTGGTTCAGCAACTCAAACATCCAGGAACGAAGGAATACAAAAAGTGGTGAACTGCCCTCCCCACCATTGAAGGGTTCTGTGAAGTAGCTGCCTCAAAAGGCAGTCAGCATCAACAGAGAAGCACACCACCCCCATGCACCATTCAAGCGTGCCATCAGGAAGATGGTATAGGAATCTGAAAACTATACAGATTCTGGAGCAGCTTCTTCCCAACAGCCATCAGACTATTAAACACTGCAGCATCCAGCTAAGCTCCACCTACATAGAAGATAGACACAAAATGCTGGAGTAACTCAGCGGGACAGGCAGCATCTCTTGAGAGAAGGAATGGGTGATGTTTGGGGTCGTGACACTTCTTCAGACTGGTAAGGGATAATAGAAACAAGAGATATAGACAATGTGGACTTGTTTTTGCCTTTGCACTATTTTTTGTTGCTTATTATGAGTTTTGCAGAGTACTATATTTACATATCTGCTGTGCTGCTACAAGTAAAAAATTCATTGTTCTGTTTCGGGACAAAAGACTCATAACTCATGACTTCCAACAATATCCTTGCTTCACTGTTTCTACAAATAAAACCAGGACACGTCCTTCTCTCTACATTCAATGTATCATCAGTTTACTATGAGGCACCAATCCCACCTATGTTTCCTTCCACATGTAATATGCCTATAAAGTGTTTGAGAAGCTGTTCCATAAGTCCCAGCCTCTCTATGCCCAATATGCAGCTGGAATTTAGACTATGGTCATTTCCCACAGGAAACCACATGTGCCTTTGAGTTTCAGTGCACTCCTCAGCACATGCTCCCTCACCCTGGATGTGCCAGCAGCTAATATCTCCTTTCAGATATCTCATTGTACTGGAAGACCAACAGCTTTCGGGCAGATCAAATTGCACGTGTCACCGAGTTGATGGTCTTCCAGCAGCAGTCGATGTTTGCCTCGATGTGCGTCCCTGGGAACAACCCATTGCTGGGCCCTGCGTTACACTGCCACTCGGGAAGATTCTCGACGAGGAACCCTAATCCCAAAGAAAGCCCATCAACGCTTCTACTTTCTGAGAAGATTGCAGAGATGCGGTATGTCAGAGGACTCACTTGAACTTCTACAGGGGTACAGTAGAGAGCATCATGACCTGGTTCAGCAACTTGAATGCCCAGTAGTGAAGAAGACTGCAAATAAGTGGTGAACACTGCCCAGTCCATCGGGTTCTGACCTCCCCACCATGAATGGTATTTACAGGAGCTGCTGCCTCAAAAAGGCAGCCAGCATCATCATCAGTAGCATGAAGAATTTCACTGTCCTATCTGGGATATATGATGATAAAACACCCTTGACTCTTTCTAGACCTTCTTGGCAATCGTGCCGACCACGAGGAAGCGGCCGATCATCCCATCCACACTGCGGCCATCTCAAGGGCAGTGTACGGAGTGCTGAGCACTGTCTTCTATCACTCCAGCATTGTTGGCCTTCAGACAAGGAGCTCCTCAGCTCTCCAAACTTCAACACTCGTCATAAACTAACAAGAATATAGTCGCAATCTCCCCATCTACCACTGCGATCCTTGCACTTTTTTTTAGTCTATACGTCTCCATTGCTGCCACACGGTTATTCTGTAACACTATATTCTGCACTCTGGTTATTTTTCTATTGGCACTACCAGTTGTGCTTGTGTATGGTTTGATTGCACTCATGTAGTATGATTTGACAGGATAGTACACAAACAAGATGTTTCACTGCATCACGGTGCACATGACAATAACCAATACAATCCAATATCTCTCCCAAATCCAGGAACAAGTGGATTTTTGTGTTGGAAGGAACTGCAGATGCTGGTTTAAATCGAAGATAGACACAAAATGCTGGAGTAACTCAGCGATACAGGCAGCATCTCTGGATAGAAGGAATGGGTGACATTTCTGGACATGACCCTTAAGGATCTCGACCCGAAACGTTACCCATTCCTTCTCTCCAGAGTTGCTGCCTGCCCGCTGAGTTACTCCAGCATTTTGTGTCTATCTGGCATGTGGATTTTTGTTCCATTGGGATTGCTGCAACAGGCATGGCTGTCGTGGTCATGTGAAGTCCTTCCATATTTAGTTTAGATCTTATTTTTAGGTTGTGTTTGATAAATAACGCTCCTCTCAAGCAACATGCTTGTTCCTGTCAACCAGATTAATGGCCTGAGCTCTGAACGCCTGGGTCACAAGCTCACAGTGGACAGCTTCAGTGGAGTCAGTGATGCTAACAAACCCAGGCCTCAACCACATCACACGAGCAATTTCTGGGCCAGACAGATGGTAGGGTATTTGGTCAAGGCCAAAGGTTCACAACAAAAGTCCTTGTAGTGATTAAATGCAGCCTCATTTTTCTTTAACTGCACAGTGATTGAGGAGGGTATGTGATGGCAGATGCTGAACAAAATTATTTTGTGCAACTGTGACATTTGTGAATAAATCTAAAGGACTACATTTCTGATACAAGAAACTAATTCATAGAGTCATAGAGTGATACAGTGTGGAAACAGGCCCTTTGGCCCAACTTGCCCACACCGGCCAAGACCAGTTAGTCTAACATCGGTAGTGGGGAAACTGCTAGAGTCAGTTATTAAAGATGGGATAACAGCACATTTGGAAAGAGGTGAAATCATTAGACAAAGTCAGCATGGATTTATGAAAGGTAAATCATGTCTGATGAATCTTATAGAATTTTTCGAGGATGTAACTGGTAGAGTGGATAAGGGAGAACCAGTGGATGTGTTATATCTGGACTTTCAGAAGGCTTTCGACAAGGTCCCACATAAGAGATTAGTATACAAACTTAAAGGACACGGTATTTGCGGTTCAGTACTGATGTGGATAGAGAACTGGCTGTCAGACAGGAAGCAAAGAGTAAGAGTAAACGGGTCCTTTTCAGAATGGCAGGCAGTGACTAGTGGGATACCGTAAGGCTCAGTGCCGGGACCCCAGCTATTTACAATATATATTAAAGATTTGGACGAGGGAATTGAATGAAACATCTCCAAGTTTGCGGATGACACGAAGCTGGAGGGCAGTGTTAGCTGTGAGGAGGATGCTAGGAGGCTGCAAGGTGACTTGGATAGGCTGGTTGAGTGGGCAAATGCATGGCAGATGCAGTATAATGTGGATAAATGTGAGGTTATCCACTTTGGTGGCAAAAACAGGAAAGTAGACTATTATCTGAATGGTGGCCGATTAGGAAAAGGGGAGATGCAACGAGACCTGGGTGTCATGTTACACCAGTCATTGAAAGTAGGCATGCAGGTGCAGCACGCAGTGAAGAAAGCGAATGGTATGTTAGCATTCATAGCAAAAGGATTTGCGTATAGGAGCAGGGAGGTTCTACTGCAGTTGTACATGGTCTTGGTGACACCACACCTGGAATATTGCGTAGTTTTGGTCTCCTATTCTGAGGAAAGACATTCTTGCCATAGAGGGAGTACAGAGAAGGTTCACCAGACTAATTCCTGGGATGTCAGGGCTTTCATATGAAGAAATACTGGATAGACTCGGCCTGTACTCGCTAGAATTTAGAAGATTGAGGGGGGATCTTATAGAAACTTACACAATTCTTAAGGGGTTGGACAGGCTAGATACAGGAAGATTATCTAGCAGAACCAAGTCCAGAACAAGGGGTCACAGTTTAAGGATAAGGGGGAAATCTTTTAGGACCGAGATGAGAAAAACATTTTTCACACAGAGAGTGGTGAATCTCTGGAATTCTCTGCAACAGAAGGTAGTTGAGGCCAGTTCATTGGCCATATTTAAGAGGGAGTTAGATGTGGCCCTTGTGGCTAAATTTGTCAGGGGGTATGGAGAGAAGGCAGGTACAGGATACTGAGTTGGATGATCAGCCATGATCATATTGAATGGCGGTGCAGGCTCGAAGGGCCGAATGGCCTACTCCTGCACCTATTTTCTCTGTTTCTATGTTTCTAATATGTCCCAGATACACTAGCTGTTATAAAATTAATTTCGACACAAAATAAAATAAGTTAAAGACAACTTTGATTTTTCCACTCATATAACACAGTAACAGCCGTTTTGACCCATTAAATTGTTTATCAAACATCCTTCCATACTAATCACATTCCCATCCCACACTCCCCGCCCACAATTCTACACTTGCAAGTACAATGGGAGCAATCTACAGTGGCCAACAAGAAATAGGAGAGAGAGAGAGAGAGACAGAGAGAGAGGGAGAGAGAAAAATAGAGAGTAACAATATTTAAAATATTGTTAATATATTTACTGGTTTTTGTTTCTCTCCGTACTGCTCTTCAACGGGTTCTGCACTCGCCTGTTGTGGGATAAATGTCATTAAGGAATCGGCAACAGGGAAAATAGAGAAATATTAATGGGATCGGACAGGGTGAATGGATTTAGGGAACTCATGAGGACAAATCAATTGGAATCATCCGTGGTTGCAACTGGCACAATAGGTAAGAACCTAAAACATGGTGATTTGTGTACTGACTTGGTGTGGTCTACTATCTTACACTTATATACTTAGTATGATTGCATTTTGCTGAACGTATAGTAAGATTGTCACTGAACTGTATACAAAAAATGAATTTCACTACACGTGACACTGAGGTACCATTGGACATTGAGGATTTGGCCAGACCTTGAAAATGTGTTTGATAAAGTCCTGTGCAAAAGAGAACGAAACAATGAAGCCACGCAGCATACCAGCAATGATTGAGGAGTGGCTAAAATAATATAGTAATGGGACCAAGATTGGGGTTTGTGAGACTGATTTGTGAGCAGCAGGGTGCTACAAGAATCAGTACTGAAGTTCCAATTATTCACAATTCAATTCAATTCAATAGCTCGGGTGAAGGGATCAAGTGTAATACATCCACATTTGTTGATAATACTAATGGCTAGATCTCACGGTGCGACCTGAAGTCACCCGAGTGAAGTGGTCGTGGTCCAGTAAGAGTTCCGCACGATATAGCGGGAGGTAGATAAAGAGTTCCCACGGTACTCTGTAATTGTGTCATTTTTGTGAGTGACTTGTCCGTCTCCCGATCTTTCCCGTTAATCGTGAATGAACATCGTAGACTGTAGTGTAGTTAATCACGTGGCACAAATTATATTAATTTGTTATCACACACTATATTGTTTTTTTTCACCCGACCCCTTTAATGAGCTGAAGAATAATCTGTGTTTTTTTAGACAAATGTTGTTTGGTGTGATGCACCTTCTCTCAATATGTGCAAGAAGTCGTCTTTTTATTTTGTCAAATATGAAGAAAGACTGTGTCTCACATTGACCGTGATGATTGTGTTATTTTATGATCTACTGAGAGGTGAAACTTTCAGTCTGAAGAAGGCTCTCGACCCGAAACGCCACCCGTTCCTTCTCTCCAGAGATGCTGCCTGTCCCGCTGAATTGCTCCAAGCAACTGGTGTCTATCTTCAAAGGACTGACCACCGGGCTGGTTGTCGGGGCTGGCGTGTTGCGTTTCACAGACCGAACTTGGGACGGGACTGGAGTTGGGAGGGAAGGGTGGGGGAGTCGAGGGAGAGGAGGGGGAGACAGATGGGGGTGTCTTCATTTAGTGGCGGTGGGTGTCTGTCACTGAAACAGGCAGGTGAGATTTCACATTCACCTTGTGTGTGCCTCTCTCTCTCTCTCCCTCCCTCCCTCCCTCTCACACAGGCATGAATGGATGAACTCCGCGGGCCAGGCAGCATCTACGAGGGAAATCCGGTAGGCGGCGCGGCTCTGCCCAGCAGCGGCCTCTGCAGCCTGTCCGCGTTTTTATTATTTTTTGTCTGTGTTTTTATGTAGTTTTTGTTATTTTATGTTGGGTGTGTGTGTGGGGGGGGTGGGGGTGGGGTGTGGGCGGTGGGGTGGGGGGGGGGGAAACTTTTTGACATCTCTCCCTGCACTGGAGACCCGACCTTTTCTCGTCGGGTCTCAGGTGTCGTTGAGGCCGCAACGAGGAGCGGCCTCCAACGGGAAGAAGCCGGGGACTCTGGTGCCGACTCACTGTTGCCGTCGCGGAGCTGGCCGGGTCCGGGGCGGGTGGAGCGGTGGAGGAGCGCTGCTGCTGCTGCTGCTGCTGCTGCTGCTGCTGCTGCTGCTGCTGCTGCTGCTGCTGCTGCTGATGCTACCGGAGAGTCGGAGGCTCCAACGACGGGTCTGTGGACGGCGGCGCCGGGAGCCCATGGCTCCCTGGAGGGAGACCGCTTTTCGGGGCTTCTGCAACGGCGACTTCTCCCCCCCCGAGTTGCGGGGTCGAAGAGCTCCTGGAGCGGGGCCTACATCACTGCCCCGCGCGGCTGGAATGGCCGCGGACTCTGCGAGCGCACACCGGGGGCTCCAACACCAAGACCCGGTGTGCGACCTCGCACTACCCGGCGTGGCTTTAATGGCCGCGGGACAATCGCCATCGCCAGCCGGGGGCTATGACTTTGACTCTGACATCGGGGGGGGGGGGAGAGTGCAGTGGAGAGATAAGTTTATTTTGCCTTCCATCACAGCTATGTGATGGATGTTAATGTAAAATGTAATTATGTTGTGTCTGGGGTCTATTTGTGTGTAATGTATGGCTGCAGAAACGGCATTTCGTTTGGACCTCCAGGGGTCCAAATGACAATTAAATTGACTCTTGACTCTTGACTCTTGACTCTCTTGACTCTTGAAATGGACAGGCGACCCATTCTTCAGGCTGCCTTATGTCTCTCTCCCCCCTCCCTCCCCCCAACTCCCACCCACACACACAAATGCTGGAGAAAATCAGTGGGTGCAGCGGGTGCAGCGGGTGCAGCAGGGCCGAAACGTTGTCTATTTCCTTTGTTCCATAGATGCTGCTGCACCCGCTGAGTTTCTCCAGCATTCGCGTGTGTGGGTGGGAGTTGGGGGGGGAGAGAGACATAAGGCAGCCTGAAGAATGGGTCGCCTGTCCATTTCCCTCCGTAGATGCTGCCTGGCCCGCGGAGTTCATCCATAATAGATAGACACAACATGTAGCTCAGCGGGACAAGCAGCATATCAGAAGGGTCTCGACCCGAAATGTCACCCATTCCTTCTCCCAAAAGATGCTGCCTGCCGTCGAGTTACTCATTCTCTTTAAACCGGCATCTGCTGTTCCTTCCGACACATGCACAAGAAATAGGCAACTTTTCGGGCCGAAACGTTGCCTATTTCCTTCGTTCCATAGATGCTGCTGCACCCGCTGAGTTTCTCCAGCATTTGTGTGTGTGGGTGGCAGTTGGGGGGGGGGGGGGGGGGGGTGTAGAGAGATAAGGCAGCCTGAGGAAAGGCTCGCCTGTCAATTTCCCTCCGTAGATGCTGCCTGGCCCGCGGAGTTCCTCCAGTTAGAAACTGCTTTCAGACAAAAAGAGACACAAACTGCTGGAGTACAATAGCTCAGCAAGTGAGAGTACAATAGCTCAGCAACACTCAAAAATGAAAAAGAATAAAAATGTGATTATTTCACCTCCCTTCAACTATTTTGTGTTTCAGCATGAGAGGGATTATAACATTAGAGACATTCCTCTTGTAGTGATGTGTTAATGAAGAGTTGCAGACATCAATCTGATAGTAAAAAATATATTTATTTAACCTCACCTTATGTCTCTTCTGTCAAGCTTCCGGGTTTGCCGTTTGCAGGAGTTCCCACGGTACTCGTAAGAGTCATTACGGATATCGCACGGATATCGCACTGGCATCTGCACTCATACAATGTTGCAACGCTGCTCAAGCCACTCTTGGAAAAATTCAAAAATGTTTGAATTTTCTCCCGATCTTACCAAGTCACACGACTGCCTGCCGTCAGCGCCACGGAGGTCCTTGGTGGTCCACGAATGCCGTACTGCTATCGCAGAAGGTTCCCACGATGTTACACTCTTGTTAGGTCTTGCTTCAGGTCGCACCATGAGATCGCCCTTTAAGCCAGGTGGCAATTGGTCTGTGTGGTTTGCAAGGAATTCCAGAGAGGCTTTAAGCAGATATATGCAGTATGGGTGTACTGAATGGTCAAGACTATGGTGTGTGGAATATAACGTGGAAAAATGTGAGGTCTTAGAGTCATTAACAATCATTGTCACTGAAACAGGTCCTTTGGACAAACTTGAGCATGCTGACCAAGATGTCCATCTAAGCTAGTCCCATCTTCCTGCCCATATCATTAATGAGAGCCCATGATATTAGAGGTAAGATACCAGCATGAACCGATGATTGGTATTGGCAGAAGGCAAAGAGTGGGAATAAAGTGTACGGAGTTTATTTCTTTTCCCCATGACAGCGTGGGTTTTCTCCAGGTGCTCCAGTTTACTCCCACACTCTAAAAATGAACAGGTTTGTATGTTAATTTGGCTTTGGTAAAAATTGCACATTTTGGCAAAGTCCCAAATGTTAGGATAGTGTTAGTGTACAGGTATCGCTGGTGATGCGGACTCGGTGGGCCGAGGGGACTGTTTCCGTGCTGTATCTACAAACTAAACTAAACTATCTAAAACAAATGAACTTAAAGTGTATTGACAAGAACACATCCGGGAGCACAGAGAAATATCTATGGATCTACCAAAGTCCGGATAATCAGAGTTTCACTGCACTCTGGTGGTTGGAGGACTTTACTGCATACATTTTTCACAGCCCATCAGAGTCTGGCTGTAACACACACTTCACCAATGTTCAAAAATGATTAGGGCAATGTCAAATAGTGACAATTACACTGGGTTCATCTGACCTAATATGGGATTACAGTTGGAATATCTCGCAGCACTGATGGTTCCCTAGCACCCTAGTTCATCACTATCAAAGACCTAGAGTGACGATGTTTCGTGATGTTAAAGACATTAAAACTGATAATGCACAGTTGATAATAAATTTACCAGTGAGTCTGTTCTTTAGCATATCGGGGCCCTGGTTCCTACGCATTAAACACACAGGGACACAGGTTTCCTCACTCCCTTTCAACTCCTCAGCACTCAGTTTAGGTGCTTCTTTTAAATTCAGCAGGGCCCCATTTCTCCACGGGGAGCATGAAACAAAACCAGGTGAGTTTCACTGGAGTGCAGTGCTGGAGCCTCAGTGAGTTTAAAGAGAACGGGGGGACTGGGACGAGAAGAGAGTATGAAGAGAGTTAAGGGCCTGTCCCACTTACGCGATTTTCTCGGCAACTACCGGCACCCGTCATAGGTCATTGCAGGTCACCGAAATTTTCAACGTTGAAAATTCAGCAGCGACCAGAAAGATGCTACGACTCTTTGGGCGACTGAGGAGACAACTCAAGACCATACAGGCAATACCCTGGCGACATGTCGCGGGGTGAAGTCTGTATGACCGTGAGTAGTCGCCCAAAGAGTCGTACCTTGTTCTGGTCACTGCTGGATTTTCAACATGTTGAAAATTTTTGCCGACCTGTAATGACCTATGACGGGTGCCAGCAGTCGCTGAAAAAGTCGTGTAAGGACAGGCCCTTAAGGGAACTGGGGCCATGGTGCATTTAAAGGCAGTGGGGGAAATGGAGCAGGGTAACTGTAGTCCTGATAAGTTTAAAGTAAATGAGGGATCTGTGATCCTGTGGAGGGGAAAGGGAGTGAGGGAACCATGTTGCAAGTGTATTTAAAGGGACTGAGTAAACCAGGGTCTGTGTGTGTTTAACAAATTGAGGGAGTGTTGTGTGCAGTTTTGGTCTCCAAATATGAGGAAGGCCATTCTTGCTATTGAGGGAGTGCAGCGTAGGTTCACCAGGTTAATTCCCGGGATAGCGGGGCTGTCATATGTTGATAGAATGGAACTTGTATACACTGGGCTTGTATACACTGGAATTTATGCTGGGCTTGTACACTGACACAACTGGAATTTAGAAGGATGAGAAGATATCTTATTGAAACATACAAGATTATTAAGGGATTGCACACGCTGGAGGCAGGAAACATGTTCCCGATGTTGGGGGAGTCCAGAACCAGGGGTCACAGTTTAAGAATAAGGGGTAAGCCATTTAGAACGGAGATGAGGAAGAACTTTTTCCACAACCAGAGAGTTGTGAATCTGTGGAATTCTGAGCCTCAGAAGGCAGTGGAGGCCGATTCTCTGGAGATTCTCTCGTTCAAGAGAGAGTTAGATAGAGCTCTTAAATACAGCAGATTCAAGGGATATGGGGAGAAGGCAGGAACGGGGTACTGATTGTGGATGATCAATGAATGGCTGTGCTGGCTTGTACGGCCGAATGGCCTATTCCTGCACTTATTGTCTACTGTCCCTTGTCTATTAAATGGGGTCCTACTGAATGTAAAGGGAGCACCGGAACTGGGGCCTTGGGGAGTTGAAAGGGAATGAGGCAACCTGTGTCTTTAAAGACAGCATATAAATTGAGGCCCAGGTGAGATGAGTTCCCTTTATTAAAGGGGAACCCTGATATGTTAAAGGGTGCCCAGCAATCAGTACCAGCTGATAAACCATTGAGATTTCCAAGTAGTCAGAGGGTGGATATCAGAGTTGAATGTAAATGCAAGTTATTGTTGACTGACACAACTACAACACTTCCCTCTGCAATCTTGTGCAGTGGGCCTTGTGCCTTGTCAGTCGGAAAGGAATGAAATAAAAGGTGCAGAGGAGAATAGTGTAACTTCCTAGCTAATATCTCAGTGTCTCCATTCAGATCCAGTAAACTCAACACAAATCAGATTACAAAAAACACCTTCCAATTGCCCTTGGTGGTTGGGTTGGCCAACAACACCAAGATAACACGTCTGTGGGGGAGGAGATGTCTGGTAGAGTCAACGCATCTTTTCCTGTTTCGTGATTTTAAAAGATTCTAATTCAATTTCTCTGATTTATGACCCCTCAGATCTTCACAGTTTCAAGACTCAAAGGCTCGACGTCCCCTGACAATTAGTGTCAAGGACCAGGAGACAGCATTCATCAAGAGGCTGCTAAACACCTGACTCAGCTAAACTCGCAGGCCTGAAATAATTACATTATAGAAATGTATTGAGAGAGGAGGATTCGGTGATAGGAAGAGTGATTCCGAGAATAAAAGCGATGCATTTAGTTGTAAGGGAGCGAGGATGTTTCCAAGAGGGAGAGGGTGGAAGATTGGAGAGAGGGAGAGAGTGCAGAGGGCTGGGGAAATACAAGGTACTCACTGCAGCAAGATAACTGAGCTGGAGAAAGCAACGGGAACAATGAAGGAATATCAAGACATAGACGACCCAAATAAACAGACAGAGAGATTTATATTGCCAGAAACCCTCAAGTTGGAAGTTGATTCAAAGAGTGGACAGAAAATTAAATTTGTATCCTTGCTGTGCCATTAATAACGTCCAGCCTTCATGCAAGATATCCATGCTGGTTTAACACTATCACTTGATGTAATATTTTACTGATGAAGTAAATAATTCATGCTCTGTCTGTTGCTTATAACCCACTTCACGTTTATGACCCCATAAACCTGGATCCCTGCATTGTGTTGATAGATTTTCTCTTCTCCATCCTATCTGCTACCTGATCAACCTTTGTGCCCAATACCTCTGAGTTAAAATTCTCAGGGTTCAAAACTTTCCCTGGTTGAAAACTGCATTTCCTAGATAAAGAGAAATAGACGAAGCATGTGTGTGTTGCGCAGCATAGTTTCAGTAATTGTCAAGAGTCAAGAGCGTTTAATTCTCATGTGCTCCTGATATGAAATGGAACAATTAAATTCTTACTTGTTGCAGCTTTATGGCCACATTATAAATTGTTAATTATTCTAAGTAAACTTGTCCATGATAGTGCAAAACCCAAAGCACGTTGTGCAACATTAGTAGCGCAAAATCCATAGCAGTTCAATGCTGAGGTAGGGTTGTGGCTAAGATTATGGAGAGTATTCAAGAGCCTGATAGTTGATGGGAAGATTCTGCTCTTGAATCAGGATATAACAGTTCATAGGCTCCTCTCCCTTCATCCTGAGGGTAGCAGCAATAAGAGAACATGACCAATTGGTGTGGGTCTTTGATGATATTAGCTGACTTTGTGAGGTAACACTTCCTGTAGATCCTTTCGATGGTGGGGAGGTCAATGCCAGTGATGGACTGGATAATGTCCACCGCTTTCTGCAGCCTCCTTCATTCTTGATCATTAATCCAGCCAAACAATAGGGAGAGTGGGATGAAGACAAGTCCAGAGCAGGAATAGCCCAGGCATCTCAATGTGGAAAGCAGCAGCTTGGCTGTGTAGATAATGAATGCCCTCACTAACTTCCTGGAAATGAGTTAAAATTACTAACTAACTCATGAATGGCCTCATTAACTTAACTTATTTGAATTGAGCTCATCAGCGGATTTCTTCTCAGAAATCACATGGCCATTTGAAACCGTGCGATTTCAACAGGCTTTAATTTCAGAAGAGGTCGAATGATCCCATCCTGCCGAAAAGAGGAATGTCCCTCCTTGTGCGTGCAAGAAACATTTTATAGGCTGGGTTGAGGGCTAGCTGATGAAAGGGTGATGTGGGGGAAGGGAACAGTGGAAGCTAAAGGCCGGGCATGGCATAGTGACAATTTAAAACCACTTTTAATGAAACATTTCCTTCTCTTTGTAAAATGGGTCCCTGATGGATGGCACTTTGACAATAGGCTGTGAAACAGCCTCTGTTACAAAATGCAATGTCAATTACCACATGGAGAAAATGAAGGTATAAAACACTTAGTAATTGAATCCATCCATCAGCCAATTCGTCAGATCCTCTGGAGCTGTTTGCCTTTCCAAATCTGCCAAGGACCAGTGACAGCAATCCCATTGCAACTTGCCTCCAGGAACTAAAGGCTAATCTCTGGGATCCTGCTCTAAACATACAATTAATCTGTTTTTTAATCCCCATGCCCTTTGATGTTGCGTTTATTAATTTTAAAAATGGAGGAGATGCTTTTGTGTGGTAAGGGCTGGTTGGCTCACAGACATGTTGGAGTTTGGGCAGTCATAATATAAATTTCCATGAATATCCTCCAAGAATATTGGTAATCCCACCCTAGAGGTAATAAAATGATTAGTATAGCAATGCTTGCCACCATTCATTATCACACTAGCTAAGTCATTACTAAATAAATATGCTTCACATGTAGATGGGTCAAGTGTTTGCCTATACCTTCCTTGCATCGCACCCACCCAGATCCATAATTTCCACCGGCCTATTTCAATGACATGCTCCTTAATGTGTTTGTGCTATAAGGTCAAAGAGTCATACAGTAAAGGATAGGAGCAGAATTAGGCCATTCGGCCCATCGTCGAATCATGACAGATCTATCTCTCCCTCCTAACCCCATTCTCCTGCCTTCTCCCCATAACCCCTGACACCCTTACTAATCATGAATCTATCTATTTCTGCCTTAAAGGAAGACTTGGTTTCTGTCGAGAATTTTGCAATCTCAGGAAATCCTGAAGCATTTGGACAGGATGTTCACAGCCTGTCTCTTCTACTGATGCTGAGCTTCTGAAATTCATATCTGCTGTTAACTTTATTACACTTCCCTCTACCCTCTTCCAACCCCTCTCAGTGTTCCATTGAAGAAATCCAACACAACTCTGGGTGATGTCCTAGAAGGGACTGCAGATGCAAGTTTAAACCGAAGATAGACACACTGGAGTAACTCAGCGGGACAGGCAGCATAGAAACATAGAAGCATCTCTGGAGAGAAGGAATAGGTCACATTTCGAGTCGAGACCCTTCTTCAGAAAAACTGGGTGAATTCTACTCTCTCTTGCCCTGGCTCCTGCCACCCTCCTCTTAAGCATGAGTTCATTCAAAATTGTGATGTTCTGGAGCCAGTTTACACCTGAATGTGCTGATATTTACCAGCAACAGGAGCTTTGTAAGATCTCTCACCCTGTCCTCAAGCTTTGAAAACAGTTGAATCTTGAGGGACATTCCTTCTTCCCAGATATATTCATAAGTGATAGGAGCAAAATTAGGTCATTCAACCCATCAAGTCCACTCCGCCATTCAATCATGACCGATCTATCTCTCCCTCCTAACCCCATTCTCCTGCCTTCTCCCCATAACCCCTGACACCTGTATATTTCACAGGTGTAAAGGAAGTACCGACTGTAGCCATTTCCAAATTTCCCCAAATCTTGCCATTTAATTGTTCCCACTGTGGAGAACATTGGAACAACCTCTGACAGGATTCTCTCAGCTTGCACATGGAACAGCTTGTAACATGTCAACTTCAGTTACAGGAATCAGACACTCATCCTGGCTAATTATTTTGCACAGGAGGATGAATCTTAGAATCTTGCTGTGGAAGGGTTTGTTGGGGTAGAAACACGGATAGAGTCGAGCTGAATGATTTTGGTGTTCACTTGTTTTGTTTTCAGTCTCCACCACATAGAAAACTCCATGTTGATAAAGGGCAGTTAAGCATATGCAATAACCTTAAATTATTTGGTTTAACATCTATTTCAAAATTTCTGATTATATGGTCATAAGTACCGTGCATAACTCAAACAAAAAAAGCTGTGATCATCTGTTCTTGTCCTGCTAAGGTATATTGAATCTAATAACAACACCTTCTTGTGATAGATTGCAAGTACTTTACTTTTTTTCATTATTGGATGGGAATTATTTGACAAAACTTTAACAAAAGTGTTACTTCTTAGGAGAATGTAATCGCATTAACGTCTCACATATCATTTAAATATGTAGGTAACTAAGAGGTTTGATAAATAAAAACAGGGTGGCGGATGTTGTCAATGTGGACTTCAGCAAGGCCTTTGACAAGGCCCCACAGGCCTAGAAGGTTACGTTGCATGGGATCAAAGGCAGAGCTAGCTTATTGGACACATACAATTGGTTTGATGGTAGGAAGCAGAGGGTGATGGTGGAAGGTTGTTTCTCAGACTGGAGGCCTGTAACCAGTGATGTGCCTCAGGGATCAGTGCTGGGTTCGTTCTTCATCATTTAATTGAACGATTTGGATGAGAATGTAGAGGGCATGGTTAGTATGTTTGTGATTACACTAAAGTAGGTCGTATCATAGACAATGGAGAAGGTTATCAACAATTGCAGTGGGATCTTGTTCCGGTGGGCTAATGGGCTGAGGAATGGCAAATGGCATTCAATTCAGATAAGTGTGCGGTGTTGCATGTTAGGAAGTTAAACCTGGGTAGGACTTTCACAGTGAGCAATAGAGCCCTGGAGAGTGTTGTAGTTCGTAGCTCCCTGAAACAGGCAGACGGGGAGATGAAGACATTTGGCATGCTGGCCTTCATCAATCAGGGTAATGAGTACAGGTATTGGGACACTATGTTGCAGATGTAGAAAATGATGGTGATGCCACACTTGGGTGCAATTGTGGTTATAGGATTGACGTCATTATACTGGAAAGAATGCAAAACAATTTATCAGGATGTTGCGAGGACTGTTGCGAGTTGTAGGGAGAGGTTGAGCGGGCAAGGATTTTATTTCTTGAAGTGTAGACTGATGTGTGAACTTTTAGAGGTGTACAACATCATGTGCCTAGATATGGTGAATTTTTGACAGATAAAGGGAATCAGTGGGTTAGGCAGCATCTGGGGAAGGAAATTGTCAGACAACATTTTGGGTTGGGACTCCTCTTTAGATTGAAAGGAGAGATAAGGGGTAGAAAGAGGTGAGGAGGTGTGAGGCAAGAGTTGGCAAGTGGCAGGAGGGTTTAATTGGCAGATAAGTCAGGTAGGGGAGAGAAGGGTGGAGATAGTAACCAAATCTGGGGGTGATATTACTGATTCACAGATCCAGAGACCGAGATTTGATCCTTACCTTGGGTGCTATCTATGTGGAGTTGTACGTTCTGCCTGTGATCGTGTGGATTTTCTCAGGGTGCTCCAGTTTTGTCCTACATCCCAAAGACATGCAGGTCAATAGGTTAATTGACCAGTTAATTCTTGCTGGTGTGCATGTGCATGGTGGAATCTGGGGCAGCTGCTATTACGTGGAAACTAGTAATTAATGGTCAATGCACACTTGATGTGCCAACGGGCCTGTTTCCATGCTGTAGCTCTCTATAACTGTGACCTAGGCTTGAAACATGTGGAATGTTAAGGGCCTGTCCCACTTACGTGTCCTTGGCATGCAAATTACATGACCTCGTGGTTGCGTTGAGGCGCACGGGCATCATATGGCCACGTGGGGCCGGTCCCACATAGAAGCATGAAGGGGTATGTAGTTGTGCGCGACATCGCGCGGGAAATTTTTGTAGTGAATTAAATCTTTGCGTGCCAACGGCCTGTCGCGGAACTGACGGCCCAAGTGGGACAGCCCCAAGAACCTGGCGCGACGCAATGTCTCATCTTCAACAGCAGCAGAAGCCGGCGCACGATCGCCGAGCTCGGCCTGGGGCTCACGGCCGTTGTGGTCCGGATCCACCCCCACTTCTACTCCCAGAGCGGGGCCAAGAAAATTGAAGATAGACACAAAATGCTGGAGTAATTCAGCGGGACCGGCAGCATCTCTGGAGAGAAGGAATGGATGACGTTTCGGGTGAAGACCCTTCTTTTCAGACTGAAGAAGAGTTTCGACACAAAACATCACCCATTGCTTCTCTCCAGAGATGCTGCCGGTCCCGATGAGTTACTCCAGCTTTGTGTCCATCTTCAAATGACGTCACGCGCTCCAGACGGCTGTGCGTACGCATGTAATCGTCCCCGACCTTCGCGGGACCGTCGCGGCTCAACACGACCACGAGGTCGCGTAATTTACGTGCCAAGGACATGTAAGTGGGACAGGCCTATTATACTCTCTCCTTTGTGTTGAGGATAAGAGGACACCTCTTCATTGGCATTTTTGATTACTTTTGTGCACTTGTGTAACTAGACAGCTGTTCCTTCTCTCCAGAGATGCTGCCTGTGTAGCTGAGTTACTCCAGCATTTTGTGTCTATCTTAGGTGTAAACCAGCATCTGCAGCTCCTTCCTACATCTAAATCTTTTTGTTTTCACACAGGCTCTCGACATTATGAAAGAAACTGATTTGTTAATCTTGCGTATAAAGTGCATGACTTTATATATGCGTATATATTGGCACATTTTGCCTACTCAGTTAATTTACCTATGGCCTTCCACTCAATGAAAGTATTTGGAACGATCTGCAACTCGGAATAACCAAAATTCCAGGGTGAAAGCTGAGGCTGTGGTACAGATCAACAGGAAACTATTTGGAAAATAAAGAATCAACTTGTCATCTCTAGTCTTTGCTGCCTAGCTCCAAATCAATTTAAAAATCTGGTCTGAAAATTAGTACCAATTCCTTATGCGTTTATTTGACAGTGGTCCCTTTTGTGGAACCTCAACAAATATCCACAGGAGATCCATGCAGTCCAATATCCACTGGTGTGTACCTGAGGAAGGATGTGCCGGCTCTGGAGAGGGTCCAGAGGAGGTTTACAAGAACGATTCCAGGAATAAGTGGGTTAGCATATGATGGGCGGTTGACAGCACGGGGCCTCTACTGACTGGAGTTTAGAAGGCTGAGGGGGGACCTCATTGAAATTTACAGAATAATGAAAGGCATAGAGTGGATGTGGAAAGGATGTTTCCGCTGGTGGGAGACTCTAGGACGGGAGGTCATAGCCTCAGAATTAATGGGCGCTCTTTTAGAAAGGAGGCGAGAAATATAGAAAATAGATGCAGGAGTAGGCCATTCGGCCCTTCAAGCCAGCACCACCATTCAATATGATCATGTCTGATCATCTAAAATCAGTACCTCGTTCCTGCTTTTTCCCCATATTCCTTGATTCCTTTAGCCCTAAGAGCTAAATCTAACTCTTGAAAACATCCAGTGAATTGGCCTCCATTGTGTTCTGTGGCAGAGAATTCCACAGATTCACAACTCTCCGGGTGAAAAAGTTTTTCCTCATCTCAGTCCAAAATGGCCTATCCCATATTTAAAAATAAATTGGATAGTTATATGGATGGGAAGGGAATGGAGGGTTATGGTCTCAGGTATATGGGACTAGGGGAGATTATGTGTTCGGCACGGACTAGAAGGGTCGAGATGGCCTGTTTCCGTGCTGTAATTGTTATATGGTTATATTCTTAAACTGTGACCCCTGGTTCTGGACTCCACCAACATTGGGAACATTTTTCCTGCATCTAGCCTGTCCAATCGCTTAAGAATGTTCTATGTTTCTATAAGATCCCCTCTCATCCTACCAAATTCCAGTGAATATAAGCCCAGTCGGTCCATTCTTTCATCATTTGTCAGTCCCGCCATCCCGGGAATTAACCTAGTGAACCTATGCTGCACTCCCTCAATAGCAATAATGTGCTTCCTCAAATTGCACCAAAACTACACACAATACTGCAGGTGTTGTCTCACCAGGACCCTGTACAATTGCAGTAGGAACTCCTATACTCAAATCCTCTCATTATGAAGGCCAATATGCCATTTGCTTTATTCACTGCCTGTTGTGCCTGCATGCTTACTTTCAGGACTAAACTTCTTCTTTAGTCAGAGGGTAGTTAAACTGTGGAACATTGCCACAGAGGGCTGTGAAGGCCAAGGCAGTGGATATTTTTAAGGCAGAGATAGACAAGTTCTTGATTAGAATGTGTGTCTAGTGTTATGGGGAGAAGGCAGGGAAAATGGGATTAGGAGGCAGTGATCAGCCATGATTGAATGGTGGAGTAGACTTGATGGGCCAAATGGCCTAATTCTACTCCTATAACTTGTATTCCTTATGAACATCACACTTCCATTGATCACCAACAATAACTGTTAGTTTCTTGTATATTCACTTGTTGTGTTGTTGTGCTGAGACTACAAATAAAGCAGCAGCATGTAAGAATTCCTTTGTTCCTGTCCCAGTTTATGTAATGATTAAGCACTCTTGATGTTTGACATTTGACTATATCTATACATAGTCTCCAGTTCGGTCCCTGACAACTTTGCTCAGATGGTCAATTGCTCTGTCCTGATGATAATTTACACTAACCACACTATGGCTGATGTTAAACTAATGATCTGTAGCTATCTGGCTTTACATTTCGCGATGGAATGTTGTCCAACATTTTATAAAAATGGTGCGATCGAATCTCAGAACCTTAGGCCAAAATTCAGACATTGGACAGAGGACTTCTCCAGTTGATGTTGAAGATCCCAATTATTACACTTAAAGCAAAGTTCAATGCTAATTTAATATTAGGGCGTAGATTCCTCCCTAAACCAGCAAGATGTGACCCAATCATTCTTCATTGATTGCTTGTGGGATCTTCTGCTGCCCATTTTGGTTCCTGCAAACTATGTAGATAAATCAATGTGTCTGAAGCTCTTTGGAACCTAACATAGAAACATAGAAAATAGGTGCAGGAGTAGGCCATTCGGCCCTTCGAGCCTGCACCGCCATTCAATATGATCATGGCTGATCATCCAACTCAGTATCCTGTACCTGCCTTCTCTCCATACCCCCTGATCCCTTAAGCCACAAGGGCCACATCTAACTCCATCTTAAATATAGCCAATGAACTGGCCTCAACTACCTTCTGCGGCAGAGAATTCCAGAGATTCACCACTCTCTGTGTGAAAAATGTTTTCCTTATCTTGGTCCTAAAAGATTTCCCCCTTATCCTTAAACTGTGACCCCTTGTTCTGGACTTCCCCAACATCGGGGACAATCTTCCTGCATCTAGCCTGTCCAACCCCTTAAGAATTTTGTAAGTTTCTATAAGATCCCCCCTCAATCTTCTAAATTCTAGCGAGTACAAGCCTAGTCTATCCAGTCTTTCTTCATATGAAAGTCCTGACATCCCAGGAATCAGTCTGGTGAACCTTCTCTGTACTCCCTCTATGGCAAGAATGTCTTTCCTCAGATTAGGAGACCAAAACTGTACGCAATACTCCAGGTGTGGTCTCACCAAGACCCTGTACAACTGCAGTAGAACCTCCCTGCTCCTATACTCAAATCCTTTTGCTGAGAACTTCACTCTGCCTTCTTTCCACCAACCAGATCGTAAATTAGTCATGGAAAGATCCAGCTCAGAAACAAGCCATTTGACCCATTCCGTATCTCTAAATCAAACTAAAAGATTCACCAAACTATCAACCACCCCTTTACACTAATCCTACATTAATCTCTTTTTTATTCTCCCCACATTCTGATCGACTCCCTCCAGATTTGGCCACTCACCTGCATATTGGACACGGTTTACTGTAGACAATTAACTTGCAGGTCTTTGGGATGTGGGAGGGAACTAGAGCACCTGGTGGGGGAACCCACACTGTCATGAGGAACATGCAAATTCCACAGCTAACAATGAAAGTGGGGATTAGTAACATAGAAAATAGGTGCAGGCGTAGCCCATTCGACCCTTTGAGCCAGCATTGCCATTCAATATGATCATTGATGATCATCCAGAATCAGTACCCCGTTCCTGCTTTCTCCCCATATCCCTTGATACCATTAGCCTTAAGAGCTATATCCAACTCTCTCTTGAATACATCTAGTGAATTGGCCTCCACTGTTTTCTGTGGCAGAGAATTCCACAGATTCACAACTCTCTGGGTGAAAGAGGATTGAACCTGGGTCCCTGGTGCTGTGAGAGAGCGGCTCTACTAGCTGCGCCACTGTATCTGTGAGAGAGCGGCTCTACTAGCTGCGCCACTGTATCGTAGTTATACGCTGGGTGTAATGAAGGTGTAGGGGAGGTTTTATGAAGATTGGTAACCAGATCTCATGGAATTGATGGGAAGAGGCTTTAATTGGACCATGACCTGAAAGAGAGAGGAGGAGACTCGAGGTACTGTTCAAGGGAATATAGTAAATACTAGGAAGGGGCCAAAAGTTAAAAGGGTTGTGGGAAAAAAAGGGAATAATTTTCTGAGAGATTTCATCGTTTTGCCATCTTTTTAGAGTGGCATGATGGCACAGTGGTAGAGTTGGTGCCTTACAGCGCCAGAGACCCAGGTTCGATCCTGACTACGGGTGCTGTCTGTACGGAGTTTGTATGTTCCCCTTCCCGTGACCACATGGGTTTTCCCTGGAGGCTCAGGTTTCCTCCCACACTCCAAAGACATACAGCTTTGTAAGTTAATTGGCTTTGGTAAAAATTGTAAATTGTCCCTAATGTGTAGGATAGTGCGGGATCGCTGGTCGGCGCAGACTTGTTGGACTGAAAGGTCTGTTTCCACGCTGTATCTCTAAATTAAACTAAGCTGACAAAAGCATCCTGGTCAAATGATCTCCTGCTGCAATGCATCACTCTGAGATTATGTCTACTGAAGTCTGTTTTTAGCAGCAATAAAAAATCTACAACCACCAGCCTGACTCTTGACCATCGAAGGTAAATTTGATTACACAGAAGGCCATTATCTGATTTCCTGTTATCGGAACCATGGCATTTTCCAAACCGCTTTTACATCAAGCTAACCCAATTATCCGGTTCCGTCTTATCCAAATTCATTAGACTCCAGCAAGGCTTGGACAGCAAAACAAATGTCTTGGCAGGAACGATGGCAGAGGGGAGTGACTCATCGACAGTCTGCTGCTCCCTCTGCTGGAGCAGGCGATGAAAGACCTTCTTCTAGATGGCGCCTTTCACAATTCAAAGCACGTCGCCACACATTTGCTTTCAATTGTTGTTATTGTTGTAATGAATGAAATACGGCATTTAATTTTCACACACATCAATGTTGCCAGAACGGCAATATTGCTTCCAAATGGTGCCCACCCCAGGTGACAATTTGTGTGCTAGCCACAGGAGCAGATCTACAAAATCATATCGCAATCGCTCCACACTCTGAATCTCTAATCTCTATTCTACAGTAAGGATAAAGGGAAAATCTTTAAAACCGAGATATACCCTGCAGAATGTGCTCGAACTCTTGTAATCACGTATTGTCTTTCTGCTGATGTGGCCCTTGGATAGGGGCATGGAGCAACAGGTACGGGAAGAGTTTTCCCATGTATATTGAATGGTGCAGGCTCAAAGGGCCGAATGCCAACCTAATTTCTAACAAAACTGTAAAATATGTTTAGTGTCTTTCTGAGGTCGCTAGCATGCAACAAAAGCTTTTCCCAGTATCTTGGTACATGTGACAATAAACAAAACTGTAATATTTTAGTGACTGAGGTCGCTAGAGAACTAAAATGTTGTGCAAAACCTTCCACTCCGGTTAATGGACCTGAGAGGACCCGATGGATAGGGAAGGATTGGAGAGATATGGGCCAGACGCAGGCAAGTGGGTGGAGTTCAAGCTAAGCTTGGTCAGCATGGACAAGATGGGATGAAGGGTTTGTTAGAAACATAGAAAATAGGTGCAGGAGGAGGCCATTCAGCCCTTTGAGCCAGCACCGCCATTCATTGTGATCATGGCTGATCATCCCCTATCATTAACCCGTGCCTGCCTTCTCCCCATATCCCTTGACTCCACTAGCCCCTAGAGCTCTATCTAACTCTCTCTTAAATCCATCCAGTGACTTGACCTCCACTGCCCTCTGTGGCAGGGAATTCCATAAATTCACAACTCTCTGGTGAAAACGTTTTTTCACACCTCAGTCTTAAATGACCTCCCCTTTATTCCAAGAACCTCATGATGTATTGCTCTGCGAGGGGCCAGATAGGGACTTGGCTTAATGCCTCTTTTACAAATCTGCACTGCCAATGGCGCAGAACCCCTCAGTGCTTCATTGAAGCCTGAGGTTTGAGGCCCAGGAATAGGTCTCCACTGTACACCAATGTGAGTGTAGACAAACACTGGAACCACCAAGGCTTGGATGACCATGGACCAAGTGCTGGTAAATAGATCAGTGTGGATGGGTGTTGGATGGCGGCAGGGATTCGGCTGCCCAAAGGATTAGTTACCACTTTGCAGGGTCTCAATAGACATTAGCCACTACACCAGAGCTAATGGCTGGAAACACGGGAGGGACATCTCAGTGTGGGACAGAATGTGTGGAGAACACTGGAGTCAAAGCCCCATTCTGACCTCAACTTAGGCAACTTGGTCCTTTATAAATAGGGGGGATGTTTGCAAAAATGGTGCAGACAAGTCGACTGACAACATCACTAGCCTGGAAGCTAACCAGTAACTTCACTGCTCCCTCTTCCTCCTGTCCACAGACAGAATGAATCAACCCTATACTGAGAACAAAACAGATGCAGGAAAATGCTGATTAATAACAGAAAATAACGGAAAGACTCAGGGCATAGAGCAGTTGCAAAGGGAGGGAGATAGAAAGAGAGGGAGAGGGGGACAAGGAGAGGGAGAGGGGGAGAGGGAGAGGGGGAGATGGAGGGGGAGGCAGGGATAGAGAGGAAGAGAAGAGGGAGCATATATATATATATATAGAGAGAGAGAGAGAGAAAGAAAGAAAGGAGAGAGAGAGAGAGAGAGAGGGAGAGAGAGTTAGCCAGCAGAAGTTTAACATACAGAAGTCATGTCTGGAGTGGAATGGATGAAATGTAAGACTTTAAACATGTCACTCGTGCATTTTTTACTTATAAACTGAATAGTTTTGGTGGGGAGCAGGATTCAGGTAAGGGGAAATTTAAGATATTAAAGAGAAAGGATACTCTGGGCTATCAAAATGGCTAATGTTAACCAGAGTCCATCGCTAACAATTGAAGAAAGCGAATGGTATGTTAACTTTCATAGCAAAAGGATTTGAGTATAGGAGCAGGGAGGTTCTACTGCAGTTGTACAGGGTCTTGGGGAGACCACACCTGGAGTATTGCGTACAGTTTTGGTCTCCAAATCTGAGGAAGGACATTATTGCCATAGAGGGAGCGCAGAGAAGGTTCACCAGACTGATTCCTGGGATGTCAGGACTGTCTTATGAAGAAAGACTGGATAGACTTGGTTTATACTCTCTAGAATTTAGGAGATTGAGAGGGGATCTTACAGAAACTTACAAAATTCTTAAGTGGTTGGACAGGCTAGATGCAGGAAGATTGTTCCCGATGTTGGGGAAGTCCAGGACAAGGGGTCACAGCTTAAGGATAAAGGGGAAATCCTTTAAATCCGAAATGAGAAAAGCTTTTTTCACACAGAGAGTGGTGAATCTCTGGAACTCTCTGCCACGGAGGGTAGTTGAGGCCAGTTCATTGGCTATATTTAAGAGGAAGTTAGATGTGGCCCTTGTGGCTAAAGGGATCAGAGGGTATGGAGAGAAGGCAGGTACAGGATACTGAGTTGGATGATCAGCCATGATCATATTGAATGGCGGTGCAGGCTCGAAGGACCGAATGGCCTACTCCTGCACCTAATTTCTATGTTTCTATGGAAGTGAGAGGATGAAAGTTATGTTAAAAAATTATGTTAAAAAAAAAACTGAAAGCACTTTATCTGAAAGCACACAGCAAGTGTAAACGATGAATTAATGGCATAAATAAATATAAATGGGGATGATTTAATAGCTATTACAGAAAAGCAGCTGCAATGTGATCAAGAAATTAAGCAAATGGTAATGGATAAAATGTAGCCTTGATTATAAAAGATGGCATAAAGGCAATAGAGAAAAGATAGGGCCAGACAGAGTCATGGCAGGTAGAGCCACTGCCCCAGGGACTTGGTTTTAATCCTGATGTCATGTCCTGTCTGTGTGTAGTTTGCAAGTCTTTCCGGCTACTCTGGTTTCCTCCGGCTGCTCGTTTCTTCCCACATCCCAAAGCCGCGCGGGTTTATAGATTTATTGGTCTCCACAAATTCCCTCTAGTGTGTTGGGAGTGGATGTGAAAGTGGAATAAGATAAAACAAAGTGGACGTGTGATCAAAGGTTGGCGTGAGCTCAGTGGGCCGAAGGGCCTGCTTTGATGCTGTATCTTTCAATCTTTCAATCAATCTTATCTTGGAATATCAAGACAAAAAATAGTCCTTGTAACAGGAAGGAGCAAGAAACATTTGTAAACCAGCATCTGCAGTTCCTTGTTTATACATTGGTTGGAATTGTCTTTAGGCCTCTGAGACTGTAGTGGTAATGTGGGACACAAGATTAATCAGAAAATTAGAGCAGCATGCAACAACGGGGATACGGAATTTAGCAGCAATAGCCTGGAAGTCAAATTTATTGAATGTTGAAAGGTTGATATCTTTTTAGAGGTTAATATGTTGAGGGAACAGAGCAGTTTGGTTCTATTATTGTGTAATGATAACTACAAGCTTGCAATTAAGGGATCCGTGGGGAAAGGTGAACACAACATAACAGAATTTTATAAGATTGAGAGTGATTTTGTTCAATCTTGAATCAGTTTTAAATCCAAATAAAGCAAATCTCAAAAAATTGAGGCATGCGTTGGCTGTGGCAGATCAGGAAAATATAGGTATTAATACGTATGACTGGTAGGGACCCTTATTCATGTTAAATGCACCGGCTAGCATTTAAAAAAAAAATAATAGTCAACAAAAAATATATGCCCTCTAAAGTACAACGGGAAAATAGGTTTGGCCATCCTTAATATGAGTATTTAGTATTAGATCAAAGGAAATTGGCAAAAGGCAGTAAATCTGAACATTGGGGAAATTACAAAATTCAACAATTAACTGGAAACGAAATTCAAGCTTAATTTTCATGAGTACATTAGACTGTAGAACCTTATGTTGTTCTGTTAAAAGGGAAATATTTGCTAAATTAACTTACATTTTCAGATAGAATAAATTGTACTGGGGAATAGGAAATGGCAGAAAAAAAATAAAATTAATATATTGCATCTGATTTCAGTGAAGAAAATATAGAAAGCCTCCTACAGAGAGTGGAGAGCAACAGGTCCAAGGATAATGAGAAGCTGAAATAAATTAGCTTTAGTTAAAAGGTGTGACTGAAAGTTGATATTCCTCCCATCCACACCATGAGAAAGTGATGTGTAGGAAGGAACCGCAGATGCTGGTTTAAACCGAAGATAGACACAAAATGCTGGAGTAATTCAGCGGGACAGGCAGCATCACTGAAGAGAAGGAATGGGTGACTAGAAAGTGATGATTTGCTCTCCATGATTTTGAAAGAGGTGACTTTAGGGATAGGGAATGCACTGAGAGTCGTCTTTCAAAATCCAACGATTCTGTAACAATTACTACAGAGCTTTACTCTCTCCCTCATTTCATCCGTTATCATCACACCCATTCTGCACCAGTCTGGTGATGTGGCCCTGGGAGCAGGGTACAAACACTCTGAGCCATCCAACTTGCAGTGAAGTGTTCAGCGACCAGTGGTGCAGCGGTAGAGTTGCTGCCTTGCAGCGCCAAAGATTCGGGTTCAATCCTGACTATGGGTGCTGTCTGTATGGAGTTTGTATGTTCTCTCTGTGACCGCATGAGTTTTCTCCGCGTGCTCCGGTCTCCTCACACACTCCAAAGACGTGGAGGTTTGTAGGTTAATTGGCTTTGGTAAAATTATAAATTGGCCCAAGTGTTTAGGATAATACTAGTGTATGGGGTGATCGCTGGTCGGCACAGTGGGCCGAAGGGCCTGTTTCTGCGCTGTACCTCTAAAGACCAGGGAGGGTGTGATGGATTAGGGTTGTGGCCACTGTTACGGGTAGCTCTTGGGTGCACAAGGGACAGGAAGGAGATTCTGAAGAATTATGGGATGAGACTCTTCCTGACAAATGGGGAAGTAGTTGCAGGTGAGACCTAGGAAATATGTCTAGGTCTTACCTGGAGCTATAGTGTCACCTTCCTGAATCCAGGACAGATAGTGATTTAGGCTAAAAGTGGCAGATTAACCTACCATTTGTCCTGTGCTCTCTCCTCCCCTCCCCATCATCATGCTTCCTTCATCATGACACACAAAGCAAAATACTGCCGATGCTGGAAACCTGACAAAATCCGCAAGTGGGGGAGCTGCTCAAGGGGACAGGCAGCAACTACGGAAGGAGAAACAGAGTTAGTGTGGTCAGCTTTTCATCCAAACTGGAATTCTGAGAAACAGAGAGGGGGAGAACATGGAGAACAATGGGAATATATGCAAGAGAGGGGAGTCCAGGAGAGACTGCCTGAAACGCAATGGTAGT
The DNA here is from genome assembly GCF_028641065.1 of Leucoraja erinaceus. Classification (NCBI taxonomy): domain Eukaryota; kingdom Metazoa; phylum Chordata; class Chondrichthyes; order Rajiformes; family Rajidae; genus Leucoraja; species Leucoraja erinaceus. The sequence goes on from NC_073383.1 coordinate 39,380,243, forward strand.
GTTGGGAGAGGGGAGAGGTGGCCTGTTAATCACAGTTGACGTGCATCACAGTAGCTCCATTCCTCTTCCACCAGCTCCATGTCGATGGATTCCATGGAGGAAAAGCTGCTGTCTGCCTCCGTGCTTGGTGAAGGTACTGGGGAGAGTCTTGGGACCTCTTCGTAAGTGGATTGTGGCAGATGGAACCCAGATTTTGAACCCATTCTTCTCTATAGATCCATTTCTTATGCCCCCATCTATTGATCCTCATTGTCCTATTGACCCTTATCCCTCATTGTCACCTTCTCTGAGAACCCTCAGAACACCTGATGGGCACATGCCCAAACAACCCATGGGTCTTCACACCTCTGATGAAGGATCATCAACCTGAAACATTTATTTCTATTCTATCACCATGGTCTGCTCAGTGTTCCTGGTACTCTCTGTTTTTGTTTTAGGTTTCCAGAATTTGCAGCTCCTTTTCACATCGCCTTTAGAAAAGATCAGCTGTAAATAAAAACCCATCACCACCACCTTCTCTCAGCCAGCACCAGCAGCCCTTGTGCTTGTCACCCTGCTGTATAACGTTAACTCTATGACTACCTCACAGACATTCCCATTGCCCTCTCTACACCCCCAGCCTTCTCAGCAACATGTTTCATTTCATTCTCTGAATCTCAAATCTCTCCACAGATGCCGCTGATCTCCTGCCTCCACTGCTTTTGTAAGGGGCCTTCTCTGGATCAAAAGGATGGATGAGGTTTCGGGTCATGAGGGAAATATATAGGATTGAAGCACAGAGTCGTTTACCCATAGTAGGGGAATTAGGAACTAGAGGACAGATACAAAATGCTGTAACTCAAGCGGGATGGGCATCATCTCTGGAGAGAAGAAATGGGTGATGTTTCAGGTCGTGAACCTTCTTCAGACTGAATATAGGCTTAAAGCTTCTTAAATGCAACTATCATAACTACCTCACATCAGTGTACTTAAAATAACTGATCGTCTATTGAATATTTATTTGTTACGCTGTTGTACTAAGGTACAGCAGCAGCAAGTAAAATGGAATTGTTCTGGTCCCAGTGCATATGATAATTAAGTTGAGTTTATTGACATATGCACAAGTACAGTGAGGTACAGGTAAAATGAAAATCCCAATCCAGTCTGAAGAAAGGTCTCGACCCAAAACTTCACCCATTCCTTCTCTCCAGAGATGCTGCCTGTCCCGCTTACTCCAGCTTTTTGTGTCTATCTTCGGTTTAAACCAGCATCTGCAGCGGAAGTGAAGAAGGGAACGAAAATGTTGCCTTAAGCAGCACTACAGGCACATAGACTCAAACATTTTTTTACACATAAATTGCACATACAATTAAAAGCAAAAGATAGTGATTAACATGTGTGAAATCTCTCCAGATAAACCCACCGAGCCAGACCCTGGGAATAGGTTGTAGAGCAGTTGGATTCTATGGTGGAGTTGGGCGAGGAATGAGATTTTCTGGGTGACTGCATACAAAAAGGTCAGTGAACTCCCTCATAAACGCATGATCCCAGATAGCATGTTACTTCTGTTGAGCAAGACTTTCTCAGTTGCAATGGGCCAGATCACGTTGGATCTGTTCTGTCAATTCCCTTTCCACTTGCGGAGGGTCAGAGAGGCAGCAGCATTCTGAGCCTTTATTTCACTTGTTGAGTATTTAACTTTGAGTGTAGGATAATGTTAGGCTTTACAACAGGGCCACCATGTGGTGGTAAGAGATCCTAACAGCCAGCACAGAGGAATACCGGCACAATTCCTGTGCATCTTCAGAAAGACCAGAGAGACCACCCCCCCCCCCCCCCCCCCCCCGGACACTTATTATTTTTTATTCAAATCGTTTGCTATGTCGCTCTTCAAGAGAGATGCTAAATGCATTTCGTTGTCTCTGTACTGTACACTGACAATGACAATTAACATTGAATCTGAATCTGAGATGAAAGTGCCACTAGCTAACTGTTCCAGCAGCTTTTTAACCATGACCTCGCGTGCTGTCTGTGTGGAGCTTACATGCTCTCCCTATTTACCCCAGGTACTCCATTTTCCTCCCTTATCCCAAAGACATGCTGACAAGTTAACTGGCTTGTAAGTTACCCCAAGTGTAGGCAAGTGGCAAGAGAGTCAAATGGAAGCTGATGAGCATAGCAGAGAGAATAACTGGCAGGGTTATGGAGAATATCTTGGAATGATACAGCACAGGGTCAGTCCCTTTGATCCACCAAATCCGCGCTGGGCAGCAAACAACAATTTAGAAGGAAACAAGAGAGGAATGGGGATGATGGGATTGCATCTCTGGGAGCTGCCGTGAACTGAACGGGCTAAACGGCCTCATGTTATAATAAGTGAACAGAATCTGCTTACATATTCCATGTGGACACTCTTCTCATCAACACATTGAGGCCAACTTGTATTGCGTTACAGGAAGGATGCAGAGGTTTTGAAGAGGGTGCAGAGGAGCTTTATAAGAATGTTTCCTGGATCAGGGGGTAATGGTCACAAGGAGAGGTTGGATATGCTGGAATGGTTTTCTCTGGAACACCTGAGATTGAAGGAACACCTGACAAAGTATATAAAATTATTAGGCATAGATAGGGTAGACAATCAAAACATTTTTTTACCCCAAAGAGATTTTATGCGTAACATTAAGGGGAAAAGGATAACTAGAAAGATAATAGGACCCCATAGACATTAAAGTGGTCATTTCTGTATGGAGCTGCAGGAGATAGGCAAGGTCTTCAATGAGTATTTCTTCTCTATTTTTACCATGGAGAAAGACTGGGGAACATGGAACAGTTGATAGAGATATCTTGAGGGCAGCCAGTATTATGGTCAAGGAGGAGCTGGACATGCAAAGTTGTATGAAGGTAGATAAATCTTCCAGGCCTAATCAGATATGTCCAAGGGCACTGTGGGGGCTAGAGAAAATTTTGCAGAAGCCCTGGCTTAGTTCCATAAATCATCATTAGACAAAGAGGGGCGCCGGAAGACTGGAAGGTGGCTAATGTCGTGCCTCTATTTAAAACTGTAAGGGCTGTAAGGAAAATCCTGGAATTATAGATGAGTCAAGAGAATTCTGAGAGATAAGATATACTAGACCAAGTGTGGACCCATTGGGCCCGATCCCCCAACACAGTATTCCACCACTCACCCATAGCCCCCGATTGCGCAGGTGCGGCTGACGGGTTACCGTTGTAACACCAGAGATCCCCGTAGTGACGCAAGTCACTGCAACTCTCACCAAACTGTGCAGGCGCGTTCAGCCGGGAAGAGCCTGTGTACCACGTGTATATAGAGCGTATGAGGCTGCAGCCCCTGTTCCATTCTCTAAAGGAGCTGCTCCTTGTCTTCTGGTTGCATTTCTCACCCACCATCCTCATCTTTGGACACCCTGAGTGTAAGGGAGAGGGTAGGGCTGAAGATGTCCTGGTTGGGTTGCTCCTGGGCCTGGCCAAGCTGGCCATCCATGACTCACGGCGTCAGGCCTTTTCTGGGTTTACGTCCGCGCCGGGTGGTGTTAGAGAGGGACGATGCGCTGTCCACCGGTACCCTGGGGAATTCCCGGGATCGCTGGGCATCGCGGGGGCTGGAATGCATCCTGAACAAGGATTGTAACATAGCTGTATAGTAGTTTATTTAGTATATTTGTTTGTTGTCTATTATGCTGAGGGGTTCTAATTTTGTCTTATTGTACTGTAAATATTATTTTTAATAATTGATTTTTTTTTTAAATCTACACAGCCGCAGCCGACAAGTGGGAGCACGACTACGACATTTTTAAAGTTTAAAATGGCAATAACTTGTAAAATATAAGATCAATGTGAACACATCTGTTGTATATTAGAATATGATTAGCATATTTGAATCTTGCGCAATTGTACGCATGCGCGAGACTCAAGATGGCGATTTCAATACAAAGTATGTTAATAACCTGTGTGTTCTGAGTCTTATTTAAGCGTTTCCAGCACGAATACATAACAATTTGGCGACGAGAATGTCGATTCCTTTAGCAGGAACAGAATTGCGGTCGATTTGAGGTATTCTCAAGATCGAACAGAAAGTTAAAGAAGAGTATGTATTTGGAGCGCAAAAAGTTGGAACGGGAATGCACGATCGCCATGCAACAAGCAGTGCTGTAGTGGGGCAGCGCAGCTAGAAGCTAGAAGCTCACGAAAGCCTAGCCAGCAGAATAGGGACCTTGTTCGCTTACCTGAAACGTTTTCCAGTGCCGTGCAGCCCACGGACAAGCCAAGCAACCACCACCGACGACGAGAAGCCGAGTCTCTGAGAGCCAGCGCCGGCGATAACGTAAGGACACATCGGTAAATGGTGCGGATCTGATGAGGTCAACTTAACTGGCCGGAGGTCTACCGTGTCACTAGCCATACATCGCGTAACCAGCAAAGCCAGCCCGTGAAGCCAGCAAAGCCAGCCCGTGAAGCCAGCAAAGCCAGCCCGTGAGGACAGCCCGAGAGGTCAACAATGCACCGGAGTCCAGAGACAGTCAAGTCGGACCGGTGAATTCATCGCAGCAAAAGCTGGACTTTACGAATTTAAGTGGCCCGGAGAGGTAACAGCGGAACCTCCGGTCGGTCCTGGAAGAAAGGGGAACTAAATCCCCTTCCTAACAGAGAAGGGGAGGGTATATTGCCCGGGAGAGTAGGAATCCCAAGACCTAGTTGAGTAGGAAGGAACTGCAGATGCTGGTTTAACGAAGATAGTCACAAAATGTTGGAATAACTCAATGGGACAGGCAGCATCTCTGGAGAGAAGGAATTGGTGATGTTTCGGGTCGCGACTATTCTTCAGAGGTGATTGCGGGTTCGCCTACCTGGAAGAAACCGGACATTTTTTCCAGGATGTCGTCTGCACACCAAAGCTCGTGCTTGGCACCAAACTTGACACGCCAAAGCTCGCGTTTGGCGCCAAACGCACGTCGCCTCTGCTGCTCACGGATATAAGACTGTGAAAATGTCAGAAAGAGCTGCAGATTCCCGTATGGATAACAGTGAGAAGCAGAAAAATAAGCGTCTGTCATTATCGATAGCACAGAAAATAGAGTTATTGCAGAAGCTTGATCGTGGTGTATCTGTGCAGCGTCTTACTGAAGATTATGGTGTGGGAACTACCACCATATACGACCTAAAGAAACAGAAACATAAGCTGTTGAAGTTTTACAGTGACAGCGATGACCAGAAACTAATGAAAAATAGGAAAACGCTGCATAGGGCAAAAAACGAAGATCTTGACCATGTGATGATGGAGTGGGTTCGACAACGAAGAAGTAAGCGTATGCCACTGACTGGTTTGATGGTAATGAAACAAGCTAGAAAATACCATGAAGAACTGAACATTGGAGGCGAGTGTGAATATTCAGAAGGTTGGCTGCAGAAATTTAAGAAGTGTCATGGTATAAAATATCTGAAAATCTGTGGTGAAAAAGCTTCTGCTGATTATGATGCAGCTGAACGTTACATTGATGAATTTGCCAAGATGGTATCTGATGAAAAGCTTAGTCCGGAGCAAATATACAATGCTGATGAAACAGCTCTCTACTGGCGCTACGTCCCTAGAAAAACATTAACAACGGCTGATGAAAGAACACCATCAGGTTTCAAGGAATCTAAGGACAGGGTGACTGTTCTTGGGTGTGTAAATGCTGCAATCACACACATGTTAAAGTTGGCAGTGCTTGGAAAAAGCCAACGTTCAAGATGTTTTAAAGGTGTAACAAATCTACCTGTGCATTATTATGCAAACAAGAATGCATGGGTAACCAGAGAAATGTTTACCAATTGGTTCAATAACCATTTCGTACCAGCTGCACGAGCTCATTGTAGGGAAGCTGGACTGGTAGAAAACTGCAAAATTGTATTGCTCCTAGACAACTGTTCCGCACATCCCCCTGCTGAAGTTCTTGTGAAAAATAATGTTTTTGGCATTTATCTTCCCCCCAATGTGACATCTTTAATACAGCCTTGTGACCAAGGAATTTTGCGCTCAATGAAGACAAAGTATAAAGACTTTTTTCTGAACTGCATGCTTGCTGCAGTCAACAGAGGCGTAGATATCAAAGACTTCCTGAAAGAGTTCACTCTTAAGGATGCCATTTATGCACTTGTTAATGCTTGGAAAGATGGAACTAAATCAACATAAAAAAAATGCATGGCACGAACTTTGGCCTGCAATAATGTTCGATGAAAACGAGCCTGCAGATGAAGACGTTGAAGGATTCCGTGTCACTGACGAGAGGAAGATGATATCAGACCTCATTGCTTATGCCAAAAGTGTTGTAACAGAAAATGTAAAAACGTTAGAGTCAGCTGATATCGAAGAATGTTGACAATGACGCACCTGTTGTGCATTCCTTGAGTGATGGAGAAATTGCTGAAATGGTGTTAGATAACAATAAGCATGAGGATAGTACAGGTAGTGATGACGATGATGACATTGTGAACACAGGTGAAAAAATGCCCATAGATGATATGGTAAAACTGCGTGATCAGTTAATTGGTGGCATGGAACAACGTACATTTATCAGTGCCCATGAGATGATGGCAGTTTATTCAATCAAAGAGAGACTGCTTAGACAGAAACCTCTGTTAATGAGACAGATGACACTGGAGGAAGTCTTTAAGCCCGAGAACGATGGTCACGATGTGAAGCACGAAGACGATGGTCACCATAACAACGATGACGACATTGATGTTTCTCCAGGATCCTCAAAATAGTTGTTTTGTGCTTTTACTGCATGTAAGTTTTTTTTCATGTGATTACTTAGTTTAGCTTAGTTTGAGCCAGTTTATGTTTAAAGTTTTACTTAATGTTTTATCTCTTTTTTTATTATTTATTCGGGGAATTCAAGAATCCCCAAGCTAGGCCACCTAAGGCCATGTAGCCCCGCTAGGGTGACAAGAGAGCACTACCTCCCTTACCGAGTAACTGCCGGGATCGAGGCGCAAACTCGCTCCCGAGTAACTGCCGGGATCGAGGCGCAAACTCGCGACCTTGCGGCCACGAGCCGAGCACTCTACCACTGAGCCCCCTAAAAAACGTTAAAATCTACGCGAAAAATCTTCCATCCCGAATTCCGAAAAATTCCGAAAGCCGAGAAGTGTCTGGTCCCAAGGCTTTCGGATAAAAGGTTGTGTACCTGTATAAATCGATTATGACGTTAGTATATTATTATATTGGTATATTAGTATAAATCGATTAGTATAAGAGAATTATTGGTAGTGAATTTACTGGATAACTGCTGAGTGATTTTGTAAAGGAATTAAGTCCATTGCAGAGAACGTTGTGTAAGAGGACGGCACGTTGTGCACCTGAGTAGCAACAGTGTAACCATAGCTAATCTAATAGTTGGGAATGTGCCCCAGTTAGAATCTGGTTATACTTTTGAGGAATGGACTGAAGTCTTACAGGCTTGGTTCACTTCAAACGATATCACCACAGAAGAGAAGCAAAGAGCATTGTTCCTTACAGGTTTAGGAAGCAAGGGTTAACACACCCTATGGGCATTGCTGCAGCCAGCTAAGCCCGCTAGTAAAACGTACAAGGAATGTAAGGATGCGTTAATAGCTAATTTCTCGCCAAAACCAACTGAAATAGTGCAAAGATACCGATTCTATACATGCACACAAGCAAATGAAACAATCCCTCAGTTCCTAGCAAAGCTTCGACAGTTAAGTGATGGGTGTAATTTTAAGGAACTGGATAATATGCTAAAGGATAGGCTGATGGTAGGATGTGCAGATGTTAACATCCAGCGAAAACTGTTGGGTACACCAAAATTAACCTTTGAGAACGCAGTCAATATGGCGACAGTGATGGAGGTTGCTAAACAAGACGTAGAGCAGATCAAGAAGATCGGAAGGCCACAAGATGATGCTACCTCCGTCCATCAGCTTCAAAGGAAGGAGCCTGGACCAAAGAAGACATGGAGTCCATCAAGGGCATCCAGAGAAAAGGTTCAATTCTCCAAGAAGTGCTGGAGATGTGGCAGCAGCCATGAGCCAGCGACGTGTACATTTCGAGATGGAAGGTGCTTCAGATGCTTGGGAACGGGTCACACCAAAAGCCAGTGTGATGCTGTTAGAGCCCACCAGCGGAGGAGGGGACAATCCCAGAAAAAAGCAAACCACTTGGAGGAGGCCGCTTGGAATTCATCAACCATGAGCACCTTGGAAAATGAATCGATCAACAAGTTGACAAACTATGACCCGTATACAGCCACTTTGATAGTGAACGGCAGAGAGCTACAACTGGAAGTGGACACTGGAATTCTATGGACTCTCATACCAGAAGAAGTCTTCAGAAAACTCGGTCAGGACCCCAGACTAGATCCCAGCTGTCCGTTTTTTCACTTCTTTTTCTTAATTTTAGTTTGCTGAGGTTTTGTTTTTCAGAGTTCTAGTGTTTTTTATGTGGGGGTGGGGGGAGAGGGAGAAACTGCTTTTCAGGGTCCCTACCTGGTCGGAGAGATGGCTTTTCTCCGGGCAGCATCTTCGACCCGTCCTCGCAGCCTACCAGCGGCCCTGGAGCGGCGTTTCCTGAGGGGACGCCGTGCTGGAACTCTGGTGTGCTGGGGCTGCCGACAAAAACATTGCGAAGCTGCGGGTTTGTGGAGCGGCCAGCTGCAGGCGGCGGCACTGAACTTTACATCGGGAGCCTGGGATCTCTTGCCGAGATCGCCAGTGGTGGAGCTCCATCCAGCACGGCCTGTCGGCTTCGGTAAGGAAGCGACCGTTCCAGGTTTCCCAAGTCGCTGTGAGGATTCTCCCAACGTCAGAGCACCATCATCTGGCGAGAACGGCCTGGAACATCGGGCCTCCGTAAAGGCGACTGCGGAGGCCTAAATAGGCCCGACTATGGGTGGACATGGGGATGGGGACTGGACTTTGTGCCTTCCCTCATAATGGGAACCATTGTGGGGGATATTTTTTATGTTTAAATTTCTTTATTACTGTTATGTTGTATTCTTTTTTTTTTATGTGCTGCAATGGCAATACGCATTTCACTACACCAATTGGTGTATGTGACTAATAAAGAACCTTTGAGCAGGCATTCCAGAGATCCAAGCATCTTCTGTAGAGTGATAGTGTGCTGACGCATTACAATCCAGCCAAAACAATCCTGCTCCAAACATATTCAAACCCCTATGGCTTAGATGCTGTGATAAGCCATGTGGATTCAGATGGACAAGAAAGGCCGATAGCTTTTGCCTCACGCACTCTCAAGCCCAGCGACTACGCACAAAATGAAAAGGATGGTTTATCCATTATCTTTGGACTGAAGTAGTTCCACAAGCAATTACATGGGAGGTCTTTCACCATTGTGACTGATCACAAGCCTCTGATGGGACTCTTTGGAGACCACAAGCCTGCCAGCCCAATGGCCTCTGCTCACGTAGCAAGATGGCATATGATCCTGTCTGCCTACAGTTATAAGATTGTCCATCGAGAAGGCAAGTAGGCAAGAAACACCAGAATGCAGATGTGTAGCCGCGCTTGCCTATCCATGAAGAGGACTTTTCATGGAATCACCCTGAGCTCGCGGAGCTTGATGAAGCACCAGAGGAATGCATCACTTGCTCACCGATCTGGACACACACCCTGTTGATGCACAGGAAGTGAAGAGAGCTACCAAGAACGACAGAGTTCTTTCCAAGGTGAGGAACCACATCATGGAAGGATGGCCAAGAGCAAGGAATCTTCCAGCAGAAGTAAAGCCCTTTGCCAGCAAGAAAGAAGAGCTGTCAGTTGAGGATGACATAATCCTGTGGGGACCACGAGTGGTTATTCCAGATAATCTGGAGATGAGGACTAGAATCCTTGAAGAACTTCATAGCACGCACCCTGGTATCGTGAAAATTAAGGCATTGGCCAGATCATACGTCTGGTGGCCAGGAATCAACAACAACAAGTAAGAAGTTGTCCAAGCTGTCAACAGAGTCAACATAGTCCTGTTGCAACCCAAATCCATCCATGGGAGTTTCCTGAGAGACCGTGAAGTAGAATTCACTGTGACTATGCCAGCCTCAACAAGGAGTATTTGCTGATTGTGGTCGATGCTCACAGCAAATGGGTTGAAGCCATTTGGGTGATACACGCAACATCAGCAGCAACAGTGATTTCCCTGAGACGGTTGTTTACATATCATGGGTTACCAGAAACGATGGTAACAGACAACGCCACGCAGTTTGTGTCTGAAGAATTAGCCAGGTTGCCCAGCAGCAACAACATATGCTACATTCAAACATCACCCAAACACCTGTCCAGCAACAGACAAGCCGAAAGAGGTGTGCAAAGGGTGAAAGCAGGTGTGAAGAAAGGGAAAGGATCAGACCTGGAACTAAAGCTACAGAAGTTCTTGTTGACTTACCGAGTCACACCTCAAGAAACGACTGGAAAGTCACCCAGTAAACTGATGTTCAGACAAAAGATCCGCACTAAACTAGACAGTCTGTGCGCCGATCTGAGCAAATCTGTCCGAAGGAAGCAAGCTTCGATGAAACAGGCAGCAGATCGAGGAAGCAAGGAACGAGTCTTTGAGGTGAATTATCATGTAATGGTCAAGAATCATGTCAGGTCCTACTTGGTTTTACAGAATGATAGCAGAAGTCATCAGTGAAGTCATGTACAACGTAAAGTTGAGTGAGGGAAGAGATGTGCGTAGTCATGTAGATCAAATGAGAGCATACTTGCCAAAAGGTGACGAACACACCAACTTCCAGCAAAGAGAAGTGGTTCAACCAAGCGAGGGGCCACAGATAGTTCTGCCTACTCCAACAGCAGGTGTAGATTCTGAAGGAACTTCAGAGAGTGACGAACCTCTAGCCCCTAGTGATAACACAACATCACAACCAGAGCCTGATATCTCAGGTCATACGCAAAGTCCAACACAGACAGAGAGACGCATGTCTAATAGAACTAAAAGAACACATAAAAGATATGAGGATTTTGTGCTTTATAAGTGAAAACACATAAAGTAATGTGTCATTTATTTGGTTTGCCACACCACGTTTATGGAAGATAGGTGGAATATTATTAAAAAATCATGTGCCAAGTTTACTTTATGCATGTATATTACGGTTATGATGATCTAATTGTAAGTCAACTTTAATAATACGACTTGGAGAGCAATGTATTATTCAATTATATTTTGGAAAAGATCATATACCGCAAAAGTAAAATTGTGTTACCTGCCTCCAAGTTAAAGGGGGAGGAGTGTTGTGTATAAGAATATGATTAGCATATTTGAATGTCTTGCGCAATTGTACGCAGGCACGAGATACTCAAGATGGCGATTTCAATATATGCTAATTACCTGTGTGTTCCGAGTCTTATTTAAGTCCGTTTCCAGCGCGATTACATAACACCATCTCCCTCTCCCTCTAGTCTCCTATTCGCCTCCTCCATTATACTCCCTCCCTCCCCTCCTTTCTCTTCCCCCTCCCCTCCTCTATTACCTCACCATCCCTCTTCCTACCCCCTATTCTCCATTTCCCCTCATGCCCCAGCAGTCGCTCCCGCACTTCACCCTCCCTCTCCTCCTCCCGTGCCTCACTCGCACCCTCCCTCTCCATTCCCCTACCCTGTCACTCCCTCCCTCTCCTTTCCTCTACCCTGTCACTCCATCCCTCCATAACACCTCTCCCCTCCCTACCCCCTCCTCTCCCTTTATCCCCCTCCTGCCCACTCACTCCCCCCTATCCTATCCTCCCCACTTTCTCCTCACACTCCCTCCATACCCCCTCCTCTCCCTCTATCCCCCTGCATCCCCATTCCTCACCTCCCCATTCCACCCCCTCTCCCTCCTCACTGCACTCCTCTCCATCTATCCCCCACTCTCCCTCCTCCTCCCCTAATTTCCCCTCCTTCTCCGTCCCTACCTCCCTCTATCCCCCTGCTCCCCCCATCCCGCAATGAAAATGCCGATGTATAAAAAATAATGAAACCTCCCCCCGACCCCTGACGGGCAAGTTGGGCTGAAGGACCAGTTTCCATGTTGTATGACTACAACTAAGTATACATATCCACAAGATCATACCGAGGGCAACCCAGTGGTGCAGCTAATAAAGCCTCTGCCTCACAGCTCCAATAACCTGGGTTTGATCCTAATCTTTGTGTTGTCTTCATGGTTTGTTTAGTTCTGGCCTGGTTTCCTTGGTTGCTCCTGTTTCTTTCCACACCCCCAAAGACATCCGCTTGCTAAGTTAATTGGCCATTGTAAAATTGCCCCAGGTGTATAAGTTTGGGGTAGAATGATGGAAGCAGGTTGAGATAAACCAGGCTTGGGTAAGATCAATGTAAAACCTGTCAGTGTGCACTTGGAGGCTGAACGACCAGTTTCCGTTCTGTAGCCCTCTGCGATCTGAGAAAGGCAGAAACAGATCATGTTCTCCTTCGCTCTGTCTCACTGCTTCATTGAAACCTGCATATGGAAATTTAACTAATTTGTTCAATGCGTACATTTTAGTTACCAGAGTTACGGTCACTAATTTCTTTGCAAAATATCAACTTTTGCTTTGAGTTCAATGTTGTTTTGATGGGTATTGTTTGCTAAATATCCAATTTCTATCCATACAAACATTGCAAAATCTGTTAATCCAGCACTCAAGATTTGTTGGTGCCACTCTATGTATTTTCCAGAATATTGGATGTCACTATATTAATTCTCCAACACACTTTACATTCTTTAAAAAATATTACAGTTGAATTATAATTGGTCCCATGAAACTGGCATGTTTAAACAGAGCACAGGAAACAGAAGTAGCGGCATCAAAACTAACCATGGGACAGGCCCTGGTGAATAGAACTATCACCCAGTACACCAGTTGTCAAACCTTCGGGATTTTGCAGTCTCACTGCAGATTACCGTACTATATGTAAATATATATTTTTAGATACAATTTATCTGGAAGTGCATGTACCTTCATTTATGGAAGACAGAGCTATTTATCTTGTTTGGCAAGAGTCAGTGTGAAAAAAATGTGGAGGCCTTTAGCAGACTGCAAACAGCCAGGCTTCAGCTGATATCTGATTGCTAATAGAAACATAGACAATAGGTGCAGGAGTAGGCCATTTGGCCCTTTGAGCCTGCACCGCCATTCAATATGATCATCCAACTCAGCATCCTGTACCTGCCTTCTCGCCGTACCCCCTGATCCCTTTAGCCACAAGGGCCACATCTAACTCCCTCTTAAATATAGCCAATGAACTGGCCTCAACTACATTTTAGTTATCAGAGTTACGGTCACTAATTTCTTTGCAAAATATCAACTTTTGCTTTGAGTTCAGTTGTTTTAATGGGTATTGTTTGCTAAATACCCAATTTCTATCCATACAAATATTGCAAAATCTGTTAATCCAGCACTCAAGATTTGTTGGTGCCACTCAATGTAATCTGCAGTCAGAGCTGATGGAATGCCTCATGTAGCTGGCTCATCTGCCCTTCTTCCATAAATACCTTGCCATGGTGTGGGTGCACAACGTGTAACTTGCTCTTTGACTTTCACCAACATTCAGCATTCAACAAGTGCACATATGGATAATTGTCACGCTCTTCTGCTGCTCCCACAGCAGCAGAAATACAACGAGACTCCCGATTCGCTCCAGCAAGTATCTCCACAGCCGCTGACTTAGTCTCCTGCCAGGTACTCACCACTGTGTTTGGCTTATGAGCACTGATGACCCATTCTACCCAGCCTTTGCACTAACGCTTGATGCACAGGGAGTGAAAAGCTGAGGAGTGCTCTTTGAGTATCCCTCTCCTGCCAAGGTATCACAGCTTGGTGCCCCTAACCATCTCCCACCAGCGAAAGGGCTGAACTGAATCAAGCTGTGAAATCTGGCTCAGGAAGCTGAAGGGAAACTTCAAAAGATCTAATGGAGGGGGATCACCAGCTAGTCACATTCAACCTGGGAGTGAGCCTACATCTGCAGGGAATAGATACAAGGCCAGGCAGAATTCAGGCCGACTTCTTGCTGCACAATGAATAGCTGAGAAATTCACAAGGAAAATCTCAGGTGATTGGGAGAATTGCCACGTGGAGCATAAATACTGACAAACATGGCCCATTTCTGTGCTGGACAATCCATGTAAGGCAAATATGACAATTTAGCACCCTTGGGTCTTTGCTGATGCCAGACCTTTTGACATTAATTAGAAGAATAAGTAGGAAACGGAGATCAATGTGGAGAATATTAATTTGCAAGGACAGTTTGAGATCAAGTAGGTGGCGATGTAGGGGCGCTTTAAAAGGATTAGGTGGTTAAATTCCCAGGACCTAATGGAACCTATCACAGGTTATTAAGAGAGGCAAGAGATTACAGGGGCTTTGATGAAGATCTTTGAATTTTTTCCAACCACAAACGTGGTCCCAGAGGACCGGCGAGCAGCTAATGTTGTTCCTTGAAGATGGGAAATAGAGAGAATCCAGGCATTTACAGGACAATCAGTAGTAGGGAAGCTCTTGGAGAGGATTCTCAATGATTTACTCCCATTTGGCAGAAATATTGGCTAATTAGGTGTGTTTGGCTTTGTACATGTAATTCTACGCCTATAACGGGAACTTTAAGGCAGAGATAAACAAATTCTTGATCGGAACAGATGTCAAGGGTTATGGGGAGAAAGCAGGAAAATGGGATTAGGAGGCAGAGATCAGCCATAATTGAATGGCGGCGTAGACTTGATAAGCCAAATGGGCTAATTTTACTATAACTTGTGAATTTGTGGTCATGTCTTACTAACTTCATCAAGTTTTTTTTAGAAGGGGTGACTAAGATGACTGATGAAGGTAGGGCAGTGTAACCTAAAACAGCGCATCCATGTTCTTCAGAGAAGCTGCCTGACCCGCTGAGTTACTCCAGAACTTTGTGTCTACTTTTAGTAAGACAATTGATAAATCCCCCATGGTAGGCTTATCCATTAGATTAATATGCATGGGATTCACAGTGACTTGGTCATATGGATTCAGAATTGGCTTACTCAAAGTAGACAGAGGGTTGGGGTGGAAAGGTGTTATTCTGGCTGGTGGTCTATGACGAGTGGAGTTTGCCAGTTGAAATTGTGTTGGAACTTGTTTTTTTAGATAGATATCTATATATTTATCTATATCTATATCTATATCTATCAAGGTCAAGTGCAGAGGAAAAGTAGAGAATAAATGGCAAGACTCGTAACAGCATTGATGTACAGAGGAATCTTGGGGTCCAAACCCATAGCTCCCTGAATGTGGCAACACAAGAGTGAGTGATAGAGAAGGTGTATGTATACAATGCTTGCCTTCACTGATCAAGGCTTTATAAGAGTCTGGAAGTCATGTTACTTTAGCTTTATACACTTTGGTAAGGCCACATTTTGAGCAGTGCATGCAGTTCTGATCTACCCATTACAGAAAGGACATGGAGGATTTGTAAAGGGTGTACCAGAACCTTAACAGAATGGTGCCTTGATTAGGGGGTATTGACTACAAGGAAAGGGTAAACAAAAATGTGGATTGTTTTCTCTGGAACATTGGAGGTTGAGGGGAAACCTGATGGAAGTATATAAAATGATGAGAGGCACTGATACAATAGACAGTTAGAGCTTTTTCCCTGGGTGGAAATGTCAAAGGCCAGAGGCCACAGCTTTATGGTGAAAGGGACAAAATTTAAAGGGGATGTGCAGGGCAATTTATTTTGCACGTTAGAATGGTGGGTGCCTGGTATGTGTTGCCAGGGGTGGTAGTGGTGGAGGCAGATGCAATTAAGAGGCTTTTGGGTAGGCACATGGATATGCAGAGAATGGAGGGATATGAATCATGCACAGGCAGATGAGATCAGTTTATCTTGGCATCACGTTTGCTGGACATTGGGGGCAAAACGGCCGGTTGCTCTGCTATACTGCTCTAAATTTGTTCTAATTCTCAATCACATTTTCATTACATGTCAATACATTTGTTTTTTCCTCGTGCACCTGAAGAGTTTAATGGGAGTAGGAACAATAGAAGTACTCTGGATCCTGGCAACTGACCCACCTTTATCCATGACCCCATCTCAGGAACTAGTGGCATAGATGACCCACAGTCCGTACCCTGGTCTCTGTTGCAAACCAACCCTGGCTCTGGCAGCACACCCTGCTTGAACTTCGTACCATCCCACATGCCGAATGCCAAATGTCTGACGCAAATGCTGGACTTTTATACGTCGGGTTAGCAGGTTTCAACTGAAGATGGTGCAAGTGCGAAAGAAAACTGGTTGTGACTATAAGGTGCTACTTGTTGTCTATTTTGTCTCAAAAGAACAACAGAAAAAAAGAAACCACTCAGGCTCTTTATAAAAAATACAGTTGCAACCTCTGTTTCAACTGCAAATTCCCTGAAATAATACAAAAGAAAGAAAAGGAACTGAGGAGCCGGACGAGGGGGGTGGGAGGTGGGGGCTGTGACGGTTCAACCACCCCCGCGAGGGGCTTCACTTCCTCTTGCGTAGGCCTTGTCGTCGGCCCCGTCGCTTGGCGCCCTTCTCCCCGCTCCTGGTTTCTCTCCTCAGCACCTTTTCCCCGGAGGAGCCGCCCTTGTCGGCGGGCCGACGGATGCCAGATCGGAGCCGTGGGCGGCCCGGTGAGGAGGCGGGGGCCGAGGGCCCCATGTCTGACTGCAACGTGGTTCCCCTCGGGTTGCTGAGCTGCAGCTCATCCCGGGTAGAGGCCGGGCCCGGGGCCTCGCGGTCAGGGTGCCGGCGGCTCCGCGGGCCAGCGTACACCTGCAGTCGGCCGAAGGGGGAGTCGGGCCCGTCCCTCCTCAACGGCGACAGGACCAGGTTCTTCTGCAAGGGCAGCGGGGGTCCATCCGACCTGGAGTCGCTGCCAGGGGCTTCCCCCAGGGCCCAGTCACGGGGCTTGAGCAGGCCTGCCGGCCAGGAGCTCGAGGCCACGTTGCTGCAGGCCTGCATGAGGCTGCAGGCTCCGCCGGTCTTCGGGTGGATCTTGGTCATGGCGCCCCGGTGCTCGTCGGCCGTCGACCCTACGTTGATGTCCGGGCTGAGGCTCCTGAAGAGCTGGCGCACATGGTGGGACTGGCCCAGGCTGGCCGGCAGCGTCTTGAGGATCCTGTTGGTGGTCGGGTCATAGTACCTGACCGGCGACTTCTTGTACTTGTACTTGGCTGGGTTGGCACCGTCCTGCCACGTCCTGGAACTCCGCTTCCCTTCCAAGGAGGCAGCACGCACCGTGGACTCAAAGTCAGGCGAGGACAGGACATAGATGACCGTCCTGGGCTGGACTGGGCTCATGATCCTGCTGTAGGACCTGGGCAACCTCAGGGAGCACAGCCTGGTCTTCATACTGGGCGTTTCCGCCTGGTCTGGCCCGCTCCAAAAGTTCTCAGGCTCTTGGTCCATCCTTCTAGACTTCTTTTTGACCACAGGATAGCCGGCCTCGCTGGTCTGGGTAGCATGGCTCACCTTCACCACCTGGCATCTGGACGCCATGCGGTATTGCCTCAAGGCCGGCTTCTTGCCCAGTGCCGACTGGCCCAGAGTTGGTGGTAGCTCAGTTTCCTCATTCCCCTCCTGTAAGTGAGGCAACGCTTCAGTGACAGGGACGGAGCGACTGCTGTCAGCTGACTCCTTGCACGTACCTTTGGATGTTTCCATCACCTTGTCCCGGTGCTTCTTCTGTTTCCTTCCATGGTTGGCCAAGGACTCGCTGTCAAAGTAACATAAGTATCGTCCTTCCTTAAACTCTTTCACGAGCGCCTCCACTTTCAGATCATCCTCTGTCATGATCTCGGACCAAGTCTTTCCAGCAAAAGATGGTGGTACGTAGGGCAAAGACTGCAGCCGTTGCTCTGTCTCGACGTGCTGCGTTTTCTCTTCGACGTACTCCGCTTTCACGCTGCTTTCCGCCGGGCCAGCATTTTCAACTTCCATTTTGTCGCACTCTTCCGTTTGTAATCGAAGAACTGAACTCAACCGAGTCTTGTAGTCGGGGTCCTCAAGCGAGATTCGTGCATCCGTAATCAACTCCAGGTCCTTCACCGGAATCCTCGAACAGCACTTCTCCACCTTCACAGAGGCGTTCCATTCAGAGCTGCTGCTGGACTCCAGCTGTCCCAGCTGACTGCCCAGGGAACAGGTACTACCCCCCAAACTCGCTACGTCCTCCCCTGTGCCCTGGCGCTGTCCTCCAGATTTGGTCTCGCAGGACAGAGTTAAAGACAGCATCTTCTTGAAGCAAGATGCCGTCTCTTGTAGCGTCTGTCTGCTGCAGGTCATTTCGCAGCTGCTTGATGGTGTGCCGTGATCTCTTTCGGGAGGCCATTTTGTTCTCTGCAGGCCCCTCCCCACCGTTTTCCTTCGGCATTGAAGCTGACAACACATTGAATTCTCACTGTCGCTGTCTTTCAGCCGTGATGCCTGCCTGCTGCAGTATTTTTGAATGACCGTCTCAATGGTCTCCGTGACCAAGTCCTCCATGCGTTCGGCCACTTTGGTTTCTTTGAGCGTAGCCGGACAAGGGGTAGTGTTCCTGCTGTGTGGCTTGCACTCCTCCAGTTGGCTTGGGCCTCCAGAACAGTGTGGGCCACTGGGCCCCATGTGGTCCCCGAGTTGAGGGAGAGGGGGTCCTGCAATTGTACCCTGAGAATTAATGTGGTGCAATTTGGAAAACTTAAAAACAGGCCCTGATGAAACGTTAGGAAAATTCATTTGAGACATAGGATTCCAATGTTCATGATCCTCACTTCCAGGAGAGCCAGTGGCTTTGAGTTTATTGCAATCCTTTATTCCTCTCCTTGACATTGGTTTATATATGCCCAAAGCAATGCGACTTCCGTGCCTATCCACTTTACTGCAAGATAGGATGCCCTCTCTCGCAGTTAAAAACGCAGTCCTGCATAACTCTTTATAGGAAGAGGAGCCGACTTCAGCCTGTTCTACAGAAGCTGGCTCTTTAATTGCGGTGTCCTTTCTGCTCACTGGATCTCCAACAGGCAGCGAAGATGTGTTGCTGTCTTTGGTCTGATTGCAACTAACGACACTCTTTCCAACCAGCACGTGCGCCGATTGGACAGAGTCATTGTCCGTACTGGGCAACTCCTCTCTGGTCCCGATAGTCTCCTTTTCATCTTGGTAGGCGTGTATATCTGCAAGCTCCTTTTTGGGAATAAGAGGCGCACTGATTGATGGTAGGTCCATGTATGTTGGCCTGAGCAAAATAAAACAAAATGTTAGTATATTGGGAAAGGTGAATACTTGTTTTTTTTAAATTGTATTTTTTGATACTGTCGGAATAGTCCACTATTCTTGGAAGTTCTGACAGAAGATGGGAAGTTTGGCAATGGTATTATAATTTCATGACCCATCAAAATACCCCAGGGCTTTTACACAGGCATCAGGGGAACAGTTTCATTTTCATTTTCCTTTCCTTTGTTTGCACTACCTGTTGTACTCATATACAGTATGATTGTACTAGTGTATGGTATGATCTGCCCGGATGGCAAGCAAAATAAAGCCTTTTTGCTGCATCTCAGTACACATGACAATAAAAACAATATCAACATGATATTCAAATTCTAAATATTTTAAATGTAACCCTAAGATTGCTTTGCAGTTCTACTTCCATCCTTCTACTTAATCTGCAACGTTAAACAGGTGCAGATTGGCTGAAATAACAGTGGACATTAACTGGCAATGAGTTACGAGACTGCGGATCACTGGGTTGAAGAGTGCCTTCCTTCACCTGTTGTCTTTGTAGCGGGAGGGATGGTACTGTATCACATCTTGCAGGAAGCGCTCCATGAGGCTTTTTGCCACCACCTGACATCGGGACTCACCGGCGGATTGCTTGTGCCGAGTGGTCTGCAGGTGCTGAATCAAAAAGAAAAGTGCAGTCAGTACAAGTTGACCTATGCTGGACTCGTTTCACTGTATCCTGCTTCCCTACTCCCCCTTAATTATCAACAATGCCCTTCCTCCTCTGGTGATTCTCCAGGTATGGTAGTGGACCAAACACTCCAAGCCCAATGAGCTGCTGGACAGAGCTTCCTGGGTTATTTCACTCTCCTACATATCCCACTACCGTTTTCTGGCTCTTTAATAGAGCCTGATCCCACTACCTTTTTCTGGCTCATAATGCTGCAATTTTCCTAAGAAATATTGCTGCAAACAGGACTTGCTGGTGGAGGCCATCAGCTGCTCTGTATTGATAAACTGAAAATCCCATAACCATCCTGTAATGAGTCAAGTCAAACACTCGTCAAGATACAACACATATTTATTAAATCTACATACAGCAAGGATCTGCAGTCATCACATCTCCGAACTGCTATTCATTCTAACTAGCGTAAGCAGGTTCTTGATAATATGAAGAACATAGTAGGTGGAGTCACTACTGACAAACACTATAATTGGCTAGTATGAAATAGCTAATCTGCATCCTTCCTTCTAGAAACAAAAGAAGTATCGGTGGCTAATCAATATAGGAGGGATATTAATAATACATTTGCAGAATTACACAAAATCGCCATATCTAACGGGTGGCCTGCAAACCGTTCCGGCCCGTGTGCGGTACGAGTCCGCCTCACCTCCTTTAATTGGAGAAGAAACCGGGGAGGGAAATGGGGAAACGACCGGTGTCCCGACAGGCAGGGAGGGTGACGAGATAGGCGAGCTAGACGCCAAACGCCACGGGGAGACTGCAGTGGGAACAATAGGTGGCAGTTGGAACGCGGGACCGACTGTGGGAGGGCATACGAAATGCGAGACATCAGGATACGGAGTCACAGGATGCTGTTCCTTCACCGGAAGGATATGTTGACGGTTGCGTCTGTAGATGGCTCCATCCGCTTCCACCACCTAAGAGCGCGGCTCTGTGGCAGGGCCATAGATGTGTCCCAGACGTGCATAGCCCTTGTTTGTCTGGAGACGGACCACTTGTCCATGTGAGAGTGGCTTGCTGGACTTGTCAAAGAAGCGTTCTTGCGTGTCATGTTTGGATTGTCGTTGCTTCTGAACCGCAGTCAGGGAACGAACATGTGGCTGCAGAAGCTGGTGGGACACAGGCTGAGGAGCACGGGTTTGGCAAGACATCAGTCGTTGGGCTGGGGAACCCAGTATGGGATCCCGCGTAATGTTCCTTAGGTTGAGCAAGTCCAGGTACACGTCTGATTTGGCAAGGTATGACCGCTCCACGAGTTGTTTTGCACTCCGGACCGCGCGTTCGGCGAGTCCGTTGGACTGTGGGAATTCGGGGCTGCTGGTAATATGTCAAAAGTCCCATCGTTGTGCAAAGTTTTTAAAAGCTTGGCTGGTGAACTGTCTGCCGTTGTCGGACTGGATACGTGCAGGGGAGCCGTGCAGGAGAGGTGGCGCTGCAACTTTTCGATTACTGCTTCAGAAGTAGTGATTTGAAGTAAGTCGATTTCGAACCAGCCAGAGTAAGAGTCTACAAGGACCAGATAGTGTTTCCCATGCCATTCGAAGATGTCAGTGGCTAACGTGGATCATGGGAGAGAGGGTAGGCTGCTTTTGCTGATGTGGCGTCAGGCTTTAGCAGACGGCGCAAACTTGGGTCTTTTCTCATATGTATATGGTCATTCCAGGCCAGTAAAACATGCTTTGCGCCCTTTGGAGGGTTGCCTCCACGCTATGGTAGCCCCTGTGGATGTCGTCAAAGTATTTATCCCGGAGGGCTGCTGGGACCACTGCCTTGTGGCCCTTGACAATAATTCCGTCCAGTAATACTAGCTCATCGCGAACCAGGAAGTATGGGTGTATCTGGAGCGGGGTGTTGTGTTGCTTACATACATCTCCTGTATTAACATTAATACAGGAGATGTTATTAATGTCTCCCATAGTCAATGTTAGGTACGTGATTAATTAGTCATTGTCAGTGTACAGTACAGAGACAACGAAATTAGCATATGTAATTAGTAGATGTGATATCTTGTGATGTCTTGTGCAAGTACGCATGTGCGGGGAGACTCAAGGTGGCATCCTGGAATAAAGAAGCTTGTTAGATTACTCCCGTGTCCGAGCCTTATTAAAGTCTGTTCAAAGCATCCAAATACACAACAGTCAGGATTGAATCTGGCGCTGTGAGGCAGCAGCTCTACTGCATACATAATATGAATATAATACTATAATTAATATAAAAGTATAGCAATGTTATAAAATTTTGGGATTTTAAATATCATCTGCAATTTTCAGATAAAGCATAAAAAGAAGTTTAATTTGACACCTAATTCACTTTCATATCTTCAGTATTAAAATAATTATGGCAATTTTCATACTCGGAAATTAGCATCTTGTTCCCTATTGCTTTTCCATTGACTTAACACAAAAGCTGTGATCGAGGACAGTCAAAAGCCCATAACTTTCTTAAAAATGAAGAGAACTGAAATAAATTTTCAGTTATTATAGATTGAAGCATTCTGAAACAAATATGAAACAATCTTACTTGGATGACCTGAAATTAAAGCATATAATTAGTTAGTTATCCAATTATAGCTAATTACAAAATTCAATTACTAGATCTAAACATCTATCCATTTCTTAAGAAAAGATTAACATTCACACAAGAATTCACAATATAACATGATTTTTAAATCTCATTGTCATGAATTTATAGGCCAAATGGAAGGAATTTAGTGTTTAATTCCTGTAAATTAATGGCCATTTAAATCATCTTGCGTGGGTTTTTGTGGAACGAGATCATTTGGAACGTTGTGGGTGAATTTAAACCCCATATCTGCAGGAACAATACTGCCGGTTCGTATGGAGCCTAAATCACCTTCTCGCAATGTAAAATGTGGATTAAGGTAATCCTAAGAAGCACGTTTATATGTAAAATAAACGGCTTTCCTTTAGCTGCCCCGTACCTGAAATCCGTCCCCCCGTTGTCGGCGTTCACGGCATTAGAAGCGGCTTTTTATTTTACTCCAGCGCTGAAATGGTCCAGCGATTTAAAAAAAAAAAAAAAAAAAATTCACAGAACGGCCGTCGGAAAAAATCTTCAGTGTTAGCTAGCTCCCTGAGAAAATATATCCAGGACAGGTGGTCGAAAAACGCATTTTAACCCCCCCCCCCCCCCCCTCAAAGGCGCCAAAGTCGCGCACACGGCCAGTGACAGAACTGCAGCGCCGTTGAAGGTAAGTTTTGTAACATACCTATGTATTATATTCTTTTGAAAACGTTAACTGTTGCATTCGCTTCCAGCACCATTTGGGCCATGCATTCTACATCATAACAGAGCATGAAACAAAATCTCTTCTTCCACCCTCCCCTCATTCTCTTAACAATTATTCGAAATTGTTCCGCTAAACTATACCAAAGGCTAACACTCACTAAACCCCTCTCTTTAATATAATCTAAGCAGTATTACCCCAGTTATCCCATCTCTGGGAGGCTCTAATGATTCATCGTTAAAGTGCTCCGTAATTTCTCGACGGTTGGTCAATTTGACAATTTCAGGTAAAGCATTTTGGAATTGTGGCACTGTACTTGACCTGGGATCTGCAGGCCTACGGAAAGAAAATGGAATAATATTGGCCAGTGTTCACCACCTTGTCTTTTACCCAGTGAGTCCTGGTGATGCGTGTGCCAGGGTCAGCTCAGCCCTGGTGACCCTCCCACATTGGACCATCAGCATCACTCATTAGGCCGCAGCAGTAGACGCCTCCCGTACACGAGCCGAGGCGGGACCCTCGCGGGGCAGAGCTTGCGGCCGACAGAGTCCACGGCCGAAAGGGAGATCGCGGAGTAGTTAAGGCCGGGAACCTCGTGGGTCGAATGTGCCCACGGGCTTGAGTCCGCAGTGATAGTGGAGAGGTCGGTGCAGCGGCCGACTGACAGATGAGGACGGACCACGTGGAAGTGAGGACGCCACTGCCAAGGGGAAAAAAACAAAACAAAGGAGGACACAGTGGGGAGACCGCCATGAGGGAGGGGGAGGGGGACAAAGACAAAGGGAGACCTGGCGCGGGGGTACTTTGTAAGTACCCTCTATGTGGTGACTGTATTTATAGTCACCACATGCAATTCTATGCAAGCAAAGAATTTCGTCACATGTGACAATAAAGTATTCATTCAGTCATTCATAGCTTCCCCCATTGGTAAGCATCAACTGAGGTAAGGTTCAATTGCCTCATGGGCATGAGAAAAATGCCACACAGAACACGAGGAAGAATTCCTGTGCTCCAAGCTCGAACAACTTGACTTTGGCTTATGACGAAGACTTGGGCTTGCGCCACATACTTCATCACTAATTAACTTGCCGCTCTGTAGTCTACTGTATAACCTATGGATGCCCCTATGCTTAACCCCTACTCTTCATTGTCGTACTGTAGTAGATGTGGCATGGTTCCACAAATATCAATCTGACAAATGATTAATTAAACCAGTCCTAGCAGTACCTTTTGTGCATAAACATTGTCTGATACCGGGAGAACCAAGACGATAAACATAACCACCAACAGTGAAACAGAACTGGACAGAAACAGTCCAGATTAGGCAACAAAGTTTCTAAAGTGGAGCTTGAATCTACAAACTTTCTGACTTAAGTCACGTTGATTATGAACACGTATTAATGCACTAGATAGATATTTTACATGAATACCACCAGCCGTGTGACCTAGTTTTTGATAGCAGTCGTTACCGAGGTCATAAGCCACCCTCACCTGTTCAAGGCAGGTGTACAGTTCCTGGCAGCAGCCGCAATAGCCTCGTTTGCTCTGCATTGGGAAGGTGTCGACATTTGGCTGTTCTGCATATGTTCCGCTGTAAAGGTGAAAAGAAAAACACGGATGAAATTGGACATATTAAAACTTGCAACAAGCCAGTGTTTGATGTAAACTGTTAAATCAGCGATTCCCAAATTCCAGGTGAAAACCTTTTACATATCTAATACGAGGAGCGAAAGAGGAATGTGAAGAGGGGCAGGGGTAGGAAAGATCGTCACAGTCAGGGTAGGGAAGTCTAAAACAGAGGGTGGTGAGTATACAGAACACGCTGCCAGAGGTGGTAGTAGAGGCAGTTACAAACAGTTTAAACGTTTTTTGGACAGCGATATGGATAGGAAATGAATAGAGGGATAACAGCCAAATACAGGGAAATAGGATTAGCATAAATAGGCATCTTGGTATGGGCCAGAGGGCCAAGTGCCATCCTATACAACTCTATGACTCAATGTTAGATTACGGGATGGTGGGAAAGAGTAGGTAGACTACGATGGGATCCCAATTCCTCCCGATTGCCCGTCCTTGATCTGACCTGTTGACAGTAGGTGACTGGGACAGGTGAAGCTCATCTCTAACATGAGCTGCTTTGCAATTTGCTGGGCAGGAGAGATCAGCTAATGGGGTTGAGAGAGGGAAAGGTTGGTGATTACCTAAGAAAATGATTTAAAAAGACAACTTTAAAACATTTTTTTAAAAATCGAGAAAGTACAGATATTGGAAACGTGAAAAAAGAGAAAATGCTGGAGACACTTCGTACGACGGACAACATTCCATGTTGTTAAAATATAGGTCAACATATTTGTACACTGTTCTACACCTTCTACATAACTCAAGCTTGTTATGCTTGGCTTCTGAAGGCTGTGGGAAAATTCCTTTTTGACTTATGATGTGACATTTTGTCACATCATAAGTAGCATGGTAACAGGTAGCATGCATAAGATGCCAAACCAAGGGCAGTTCAAGGTTTAACATAAGTGCTTGGCTAGATTAATACTGCTCAGTGTCACTGCTTATAATAATGCCAGAGCCAGTAAACAAGGACAAGCCAGAATGGAAGGACATTAGAATGGAAGGATAGTAAGTAACTAATGCATTGTTGAGTCCTTTTAAATGTCATCACTCCTTAATAAGACGTTTCAGTCTCTGCCATTTAATAATCCCGTTCTTCTGCCATTGCATGGCCCTTTCCCTCAATGTCACTTGTTTCCTTTCTGGCTCAACTTGTTTTTCCATGTTTTGCTTTATTGAAGAACATTATTTCAAATATTTGTGGGCCACTTGCTCACGATGCTTCAAACTTTAATATACTAAAAATGGAGATTTTACTTCTCTTCCTCAAGTAACCAGTTGCTGTTTTAAAAAAAAATATATATATATATATATATATATATATATATATATATATATATATATATATAAAATGGCATTCTAATTGTCCTCGTTGTGTTGCAAACATGCATTACTTCCCAATTAATCCCAAACACTTAACTTTACATTTGCCCAAATTACCTGGCATTGTCAGTCATCTCTGTGAAGCTCTCACTCGTCTGTGCATCTGTCATAAATCAAGAGGAATTAATTATTATTTAATCCTGATGCTGCCAAGAAGTTACAGATTATAAATTCAAATAATGTCTTTGAAATTCTCTCATGCTCATTATAATTTTTCTAATCAACGGATGCACTTTATAGGAGTATCCGCAGTGCACATGCAATGTACCTGCAAATTATTCAATTGCAGAGTAAACCTACAATTGAATCGCCTTTCACAACATGAATTGTGTTATGTTGAGTTTGTTGATGAACTAAACAAATATTTTGCGTTGGTTTTCATCCAGAGTATATGTAGCACCCCAGAAAGAGGTATAAAATGGAAATTGTAAGGGAAGAACGTACTTAGTAGTTTACCACCAGCAGCCTGGAGTTGCAGACCGATTTATCTCTGGGTCCTGAGGACCTCAACTTAGCTCTTAAAAAGTGGCTGGCGGGATCTTGATACAGTCATTGGTTTTAATTTTCCAAATTTCCTGTGAATTTTCCAGTACATGGGAAAGTAGCAAATGTAATTATTTTATCTAAAAGGGGGTCACAGAAAGCAAGGGCATTTAGCATACCATCTGTCATTGAGAAAATGTTAGGAACTGTTATCAAATATAATAGCTGGACACTCAGCAGAGTTTTGCAAAAGGGAAGCCACTTTATTGGGGATGACCAATTAATTGGAGCTATGTGAGGAACCATTGTGCTACTGATCAATGAGAACTGGTGGACTTTCCACATTTAGATTTCCAGAAGGCACCCTCAAATTAGGAGACCAAAACTGTACATACTCCAGATGTGGTCTCACCAGAGCCCTATACAACTGCAGAAGAACCTCTCTACTCAGATACTGAAATCCTCTTGTTATGAAGGCCAACATTCCATTAGCTTTCTTCACTGCCTGCTGTACCTGTAAACCAACTTTCAGTGACCGGTGTACAAGGACGCCCAGGTCTCGCTGCACCTCACCCTTACCTAACCTAACCCCATTGAGATAATAATCTGCTCCCTTGTTTTTGCCGCCAAAGTGGATAACCTCACATTTATCTATATTATACTGCATCTACCACGCATCTGCCCACTCACTCAACCTGTCCAGGTCACACAGCAACCTCCTAACATCCTCTTCACAGTTCACACCCAGCTTTGTGTCATCTGCAAACTTGCCAGTGTTGCTCCTAATTCCCTCTTCCAAATCATTAATATATATGGTATAAGTTGCAGCCCCAACACCGAGCCTTGGGGCATTCCACTCGCCACAGCCTGCCATTCTGAAAAGGACCCGTTCACTCCTACTCTTTGCTTCCGGTGTGCCAAGCAGTTTTCTATCCACGTCAACACCCTACCCCCAATACCATGTGCTCTAATTTTAGTCACCAGTCTCCCGTGCGGGACCTTATTAATGGCTTTCTGAAAGTCTAGATACACTACATCCACTGGCTCCCATTCATCCATTTTACTCGTCACATCCTCAAAACATTCCAGATTAGTCAAGTATGATTTTCCTTTCATAAATCCATGTTGACTTGGACTAATCATTTTACTGCTATCCAAATGCCCCATTATTACCTCTTTAATAATTGACTCCAGCACTTTTCCCACCACTGAAGTCAGGCTAACTGGTCTGTAATTCCCCATTTTCTCTCTCGCTCCTTTCTTGAAAAGTGGGATTACATTAGCTATCCTCCAATCCACAGGAACTGATCCTGAATCTATTGAACATTGGAATATGATCACCAATGCATCCACTATTTCTCTGAGCCACCTCCCTGAGGACCCTGGGATGCAGACCATCAGGCCCAGGGGATTTATCATCCTTCAGCCCCATTAGCCTACCCAATACTATCTCTCACCTAATGAAAATTTCTTTCAGTTCCTCTACCCCCTTTGATCCTCTGTCCTCCAGTACATCTGGGAGATTGTTTTGTGTCTTCCCTAGTGAAGACAAATCCGAAGTACCTATTCAACTTTTCTGCCATTTCCTTGTTGCCCATAATAATTTCACCCGTGTCTGCCATCAAGGGACCCACATTTGACTTTGCTACTCTTTTTCCCTTAACATATCCAAAGAAGCTTTTACTGTCCTTCTTTATATTCCTGGCCAGGAATTATATTTATGTTTCCTTCTGTTGTCCTATCCCAATCCTCTTGCTTCCGGCTACTCTTTGCTGTGTTATAATTCTTTTCTTTTAGTTTTATTCTATCCCTAACTTCTCTTGTCAGCCACGGTTGCCTCCTACTCCCCTTAGAATCTTTCTTCCTTTTTGGAATGAAATGATCCTGCGTCTTCCGGATTATGCCCAGAAATTCCTGCCATTGCTGTTCCACCGTCATTCCTGCTAGGATCCCTCTACAGTTTACCTTGGCCAGCTCCCCTCGCATGCCTTCATAGTCCCCTTTGTTCAACTGCATCACTAACACGTCCGATTTAACCTTCTCCTTCTCAAATTACAGATTAAAACTAATCATATTATGATCACTACCACCAAGCGGTTCCTTTACCTCTAGTTCTCTTATCATATCTGGCTCATTGGACAACACTAAATCCAGAATTGTTTTTTCTCTGGTCGGCTCCATTACAAGCTGCTCTAAGAATCCATCTCGGAGGCATTCTACAAACTCTCTTTCTTGGGGTCCTGAATGAACTTGATTTTCCCAGTCTACCTGTATATTGAAATCCCCCATCACCATAGTGGTGTTACCTTTGTTACATGCCAGTTTTAACTCCTGCTGCAGCTTACACCCTCCATCCGGGCTACTATTTGAGGGTCGGTAGATAACACCAATTATGCCCCTGTCCCACTTAGGAAACCTGAACGGAAACCTCTGGAGACTTTGCGCCCCACCCAAGGTTTCCGTGTGGTTCCCGGAGGTTTTTGTCGGCCTCCCTACCTGCTTCCACTACCTGCAACCTCCGGCCACCACCTGCAACCTCCGGGAACCACACGGAAACCTTGGGTGGGGCACAAAGTTTCCAGAGGTTTCCGTTCAGGTTTCCTAAGTGGGACAGGGGCTTAAGTGTCTTCTTGCCTTTACAACTCAACTCAATCCACAGTGACTATACCTCGTCAGTCCCTATGTCTTCCCTCACAAGGGACTAAATTCCATCCCTCACCAGCAGAGCTACACCCCCTCCTCTGCCCACCTGCCTGTCCTTTCTATAGGATGTATAACCCTGAATATTAAGTTCACAGGCCCGATCCTCCTGCATCCACGTCTCAGTAATCCCCACAATGTCCCTACCAACCTCTAACTGAGCCTCAAGCTCATCTACTTTACTTCTTATACTTCGCGCATTCATATACAATACTTTTAATTCCTTACGCATCCCACCTTTCACATCAACCCTATTATACTTGGCCATACTCTCCTATCCCTTTGTGAGCTTCCTTTCCCGTTAATTCTGGGGTCATTAACCATCCCTTTACTTTCTTTCCCTTTAACTCCGTCCTCGACTATCCCATTTGACACCCCACCCCCCTTATTCAGTTTAAAACCACCCGTGTAGCAGTGGCAAACCTGCCTGCCAGAATGCTGGTCCCCCACCTGTTAAGATGCAATCCGTCCCTTATGTACAGTTCCCCCTTACTCCAAAACAGATCCCAGTGATCTAAGAATCTAAATCCTTGCACCCTGCACAAGTTCCTCAGCCACACATTCAGGTCCCGTATCTCTCTGTTCCTGCTCTCGCCAGCACGAGGAACTGGAAGCAAACTGGAGATAACAACCCTGGAGGTCCTGTATTTAAATTCTTGGGTAGACAAGAATGAGCAATTGTCATTCCAATCAAAGTATTATTGTATTAAACGGTGGAACAAGTTCTTGATCAAAGGATCAAGTTCTGAATCCGTATTTGTATGTTTTAAGTCAACAAATATTCACACTTTTGAAACACAAGGAAACTTCTGTCACTGAAATCTCTCTGAAGCATGGCCACTGTTGTCACAAACACTTGATCTGTGCACAACAAATGTCCACAGCCCATGGTGTCAAAGACTACTCTGTGTTTATAAAATGGGGATGCACATGCGATTAAAACTGAAAGAAGGACAAGAGGGGGGGGTGGACAATACTTGTTCTTCCCCCAGTTACATGGGATTACATACAGTGAACACATCACTCGTCCAGATCAGTGAATTTGTCTCAAAGCTTTAAAAAAAACCCCGACAATTACTGACTTAAGGATGCGTGAATCAATCTGTAAATATTTTAAATGTTACTAAAGCTAATATTTGGTGGATCTCCAATTATCTGCGGGGTTAAATTGAGATCCTGCAGACACCCCACATGCATAGACCCCACAGGTAGGTCCCAACCTGGATAGCATGCTTATGGATGAACCAGTTCCAATGATACAGCAGCACCGAGATCATGTCAAGGATTGTGATTCACGTTGCCCTTCTGTGTACACAATTAATGATAATTAACATACATTCCTACATACAGAATGACAGCATCTCTGTTGACGCAATGCTGTCTATCTCTAGGGAGTCAAGCATTCATTAAATAAACTTCAAAAGAAAAACAGCATTCCTAACATTAAACACACCAGAAACCTTATACCCTGAACGGGGGGGGGGGGGGGGGGGGGGGGGGGGGGGGGGGGGGAGAAAGCAACCACATGCATGAACGGGAAGTTTTCAAAAGTCAAGATCATGCTGCATTGTTGTCACACGAGGCACATCATTAGGTGTTGACAAAAGATAGCTAATGACCTCCCCAGTGGAGCTCACTCAAGGGCTGCTCTCCATCATTGCAAAGCAATCTACTTAACTGTGCTCATAAAGAAACACTGTTTTAGAGTACAGAGTCATAGAGGGATACAGTGTGGAAACAGGCCCTTCGGCCCAACTTGCCTACACCAGCCAACATGTCCCAGCTACACTAGTCCCACCTGCCCGCATTTGGTCCATATCCCTCCAAAACTGTCCTATCCATGTACTTGTCTAACGGTTTCTTAAATATTGGGATAGCCCCTACCACAGCTACCAGAGCTTTCTGGTCCAATATAAAAGGACATGTTTCCACAGGGTCTTTCGGAATATTTGGCTGCATCAAAATGCTCTTCACCAAGTCAGTACAGGTAGTTATGCGATAACATAATAGATAATAATCACGTTATAAAAACAGCACGTCAATAGGAAATAGGGGTTAGAGGCTAGAGTGTTTCAAATTCACAGTAGCAACTTACTTTTCTCCTTGCTGGAATTTAAAATGTTTTTTTCTAAATAATTATAAGTTTGCTTTTATTACTGCTAGCTAAAAAAAAAAAAAAAAGAGGTTGTATATTACCTTGTCCAATAGTGTATCATTGTACTAGTGTCAATAGAAGCGATTGCTTGTCAATTTCTATGGTCATCTGTGGTGAAACTGCAGACTGTTGTTAAGAGACAAGTGTCCAATTACTATAAGAAGGTTTGCATGGAAACAGTTTATTTTTCCCAAACTGTTCTTTTTCAAAGCAGCTTTTTCCCCCACTTGTCAATTTCCAGAAAAACTTTTATGATGTTTAGTAGAGAGTAGAGTGTTTAATTTAATTTGTTCATGATATGTATTTTTATTTCTATTTATTTGTTGTTATTTGTACTGCACGCTGAATGGACACTGGTTGAACAACGTTTTTTTGTTTCCTCTGGGTATGCGAGTACTCAGGAAAATGACAATAAAGATATACTGATATACTGATACAGCAGCCAATTTGAACATTTTACTTATGTATCTATAAGGACACGATAGTCTTTCATTATGGCTTTTGATTTATCAATCAAAACTCTCTGCCTTAAGTCTCCGAGAGGATTTGGACCCAGGACCTTCGAACTCAGGCAAAACGATTGCTACAAACTGACCTGATACAGAATAAGCAAAAACTCACCATAGTGACCTCGCACCATTGCTCAGACAATCACCAGAGAAGACACAAGTGTTAACAGAGCACAGTGCTAGTATTTGCTTTCCATATTGTAAGAAAGGTTGGAAACTTTCAAATAAATATTAGAAATGTAAGGCGTAACTGATGTGGAACAGTTTCTGATGCAGGAATAGCTAAATAATTAAATTACTCAAATCTCCTGTACTCCATCAATTTGCCTTTTTTTTGCCTTACCTCCTCTATCCAAAGCAAATGATTCATAGGCTTGGCTCCATTGGTGCCTCACCCCAAGGAGACATACTTCAAGTATTGGCCTGGATAATAAATATCAAAAGATTATTCAACAATAAAAGCCCATCCGAATAAAACTACCTTAAGTCCTCACAAGAAACGCTCATGGATGCCAACAGCAATGAGATCTTTCAGGTAGGAACTGGACTAATTTCATTTACCCAACTAGGGATATTTAAATTTTACTGCAGTGCCCGTTCAGATGAGATTACTTTCTTTCAACCAGATCCAAAATATAACCCACAGCTTTTATATTTCTGCAAGTTAGTATCATGCAATGTCACAATGGAAGGGAGGGAGGAGGGGAAGCAGAAGGAATTTCAAAGGGAAATCTAAAACATGAGAGCCCGAGTATCTGAAGCTACAGCACAGTGAAGAAAAAGAAGAATCGCGTGATGCCAAAAGTGGAGACTACGTGGTGTTTTGGGGCCTCAGGCTACAGAGATAGGAAAAGGCATGCCCACTGAGTTTGAGCTGCTGCTGGACTCTCAAAGAACAGTGAGCAAAAGTCAATTTGAAAAGGGTCAGCAAGTGACAGAGCAAATGTGTAGTGAGCATATTGAAAATCTTTCCATCAGGTTTATACATCAAGGCTGGGATCACTTTGAGCAGACTCAATTTTCTTACCTGCTGCAAGACCCAATTTTGAAATTTGATTATAGGCATTTCCAGCCCACACGCATAACAATTGATGAAGAAAACCCGCATTACATAATAGACAAAGGGAATGTTCACAATATAAACATTCTGATGAGGCACCGTGCCACACAGTAAATACAGGGGACATTCAGCAAAGTTACAAAGTTATTAATTTCATCGTACTTTCATAACGGTTTCCCTTGGAGCCTTCTAATTTTCTGTCCTTTTAAAGGTTGTAACATAAAATCCTTTAAAAGTTATAATTTGATCTCCTTTTGAATACTGCGGACTACATCAGCATCGTCCTTTGCCATTTACCTTTAATACGAGCTGCCTGCCTACTGACCTCTTCACCGACGGTGGAAGCAATTCCCAATTACTCCATCAATACGGATGCTCCCATTAAACAGATGAAATCAAGGGTAATTGATATGGGAGAGGGTGTGGGTGAAAGGGGTGGGCTATAGAATAGTGAACTGCAATTCACTGCCCATTAGTAGAAACAAAGTAAATCACAACTTTCAAAGGGGAATTGGGGGATAGATGTTGTTGGTGTAAAAACATTTTGAGCTGTGGGGGAAATAAAAAATAAAATAAAAAATGGATATTGGCTGATTTTGCTCTCCATGGATTCCACATGTTGAATGGCCTCCCCTATTGTTGCAATGATTCTCAATATAAAAAGGAATATATTCCCACAAAACTAAAGCCTATGACTCCAATCTCATTCCTGGTAAATCTCTTCTGAACTCTTACTTTATGAAACACAGAAGGATATACAGTACTGGGTCTGACCATTGATCTATAAAGTTGGGCAAGAACAAGATTCAAGCGAGAAGAAACCTAAAATCATGGCTATGATATGTTTAAATCCGAACATTAGTAAAGTAAACTAAATCATATTAAAAAAAATATATATACTGTTATGATCATGCTGCAGGCTTTTAAACTTGAATAGCAAAACTTGAATTGGAATACAAACTTGCACTAGGCAAAGAGGTAGTATTGGAACAGGCATAAAACATCTGTACACATATCGGCACCTTAGACACATTTAATAGTTTCTATATAGCCACCAAGAGCTTTTAATACCAATTACAGATTACAATTTCAACAGAGAGTTTAGTGATGTATTGCATATAATCTGAACTAAGACAGTGGCAAACAAGAGACCGTAGATGCTGAAAAGTAGAAATAAAACAGTGATGGAAGCACTTGGAAAGAAAGACAGAGTCTCTCTCCAAAGCAACTGCCTGACCCAAATATTTCCAACATGCATCAATTTTATTTGCATGGTTAACATGTCAATGCCCCCACAAGCCTCGTCCAACTATTCAGAGACCAGGGGATTTCTCAGCAGTCTTGGAAAATGTATTCCAATACCACCACTTACAAACAGGGGGCCAGTTATAGTGCTTTAAAAAAAAACTACTGAACAACAACAAACAAGTCCCCTATTGTTAGTCCACACTTTATGGAATCTTCTGTACAAAATTGGTTCTGTATTTCCTCTAACTATGGTCCACTGACTATGAAACGTCTGAAGAAGGGTCTTGACCCGAAACATCACCAATTCCTTCTCTCCATAGATGCTGCCTCACCCGCTGAGTTTCTCCAGCTTTTTTTGTCTACCTTCGATTTTTCCAGTATCTGCAGTTCTTTCTTAAACATGAAACATTTGGAGCTGTGAGATGCTAAAAAAAAAAGATCTTAACCCTCAAAAAAAATATGGAGCACTTAAACAGTTATGTTAACAATCTACTTCAGTGTCCACTGCCTTCCTAAACTGGTTAGGGTTGACCCAAGATGGTGATCTGTATGGGCACTACGTGACCATTTGAACAGAGCATTAAAACTGTGGCTCAGCCATCTATAGGTAGAACACGATTCAAGTTACTAAGAACTCAGTTTCAAAATAATAAACAAAAGGTGACATTCCAACAAATTACACATCATCGGTCCACTACCGGATTTTTCTGTATGATGTTGATCAAGAGGTTAAAATACAAACGAACGTTAAGCATAGGACTACTAATTTGGGAGTAGTAAGGGAGCAATTCTAATGGATAGTCCTAACAGTGCAAAACACCTAGAGCTACCAGCTGATCCCTGATACTTTTGCAAAATTGTATGCGGTACGATAATTTGCCACTTCAAAGTATCCACAAAATTAAATTCAAAAGCAATAGTTTCCAGTATGTGCTTATTTTAAGAGGACTTAAAATCTACAACTAAAATCGAGTGGAACATCGTCCAGTTGCAATTGATCAGCACATTTGAAAGACTGGAGTTTCAGTATATACGGAGCAATCGCCGTAAATATATATATATTCAGTTTCAAGGCAGGAAGATTTACGGCGATTGCTCCGTGTGCACTATTGACAAATGGTGCACTTCAGCAATGGCACCCGCTTTATTTTGACTATTATTCAGAAACTTGCCTTGTTTTGCGAATTTTAAAAAAAACACGTGTTTAAGGAGTACGTGGTGCAACTCATGTTCACCGCCAGTAACGCTCTTCCACCTTCAAACCCACTGACAGTTGTACATTTTATATATGGATTTGGAATTCCCTGAGGCTGGGGTGGGGGCGGGGGTGTTAGTGAATGAAGATTAAGTTTATAGTGTGTACGTCAAAACCATCGAATTAGATTCAATCCCCGGCAGCGTGAGTGCATTATTCAACAACATTCGGTGCATTGGTTTCCCCTCAGTGGTCATACACCCCCAGCAACCAGTAAAAATAACAAACTCAGATAAGCTGCTCTCCCGCGGGGAGGGGAACTGACACCATGCAAGTTGTAACATCGAAGCAACATTGGACAGTGTCAGTAAACGCGCTGGGAATCCTCCCTCCCTTCCCTGCGGTCTCGCAATCGGTTCCCACGGACGCTGCCCCCCGGGTTTACACTGACCCGACCCCCCTCCCCTTACCGTGCATTTTCCAGCGCGCTGAATGTGCTTCCACCCTGACGGTCAGAGTTCAGCTCCTTCCCTCACTACTTCCTGGCCACTTTTAAAGGGGGCAACGATCGGTTTTATTTACGGGCTGCCGACGCCAAACCGTGGCCGCGCCCACCTTTAAAGGGAACGTCGAGCAGCAGTTTCTTCGGGTCTGAAAGCGGGAGTGGGGTAAACGTCGGATAAAACAAAGGCAAAGAATAAATGCCGATGGTGCAAAGGTTTAGCAAAAAGCAAAAAGCAAATGCTGCAAGCACTCCAGCCAGTCAGTAATTGTGGAGAGCAAAAAACAACAAGCGGCAGTGAGTCTCCACAGATGCTGCCTGACCAGCTGAGTCCTCTGGCACGTTGCTGTCACACTAGATCCCAGCACTCTATTTTATTTAGCAATGTTACAAATTTTTGAGATTTTAAAAATCTGCCTGGAATTTATCCCCTCAGATAAAGCATAAAAAGAAGTTCAATTTGACACCTAATTCACTTTCATATCTTCAGTATTAAAAAAAGTTATGGCCATTCTCGTACTCGGAAATCAGCATCTTTTTCCCTATTGGGAGGTTTCACGGCAGTCGGGTCATGACCCATGACCCGTACTGTAGCTACGCTACTCTAAGTGGAGTACACGCGATGAACTGCAGGTAGGCACTTACCATTGTTTCCAGCATAGCGGGCCCGTTAAAACCCGCCGAAATTGTCAATTATTGAGCTGTAAATAATTATGGAAATCGGGATAAGCGCGAGACATTTAGCCTACTTCAGAATTCCAAAAGTGAGGAGAAATTACGGTAGATAGAAGCGAGAGCTGAAGGGACAACAACAGCCAAAGTGCTTGGCGAACCTTGGCCGTATGCTCGCTGCATTTCATCAACTAAGGCATTATTTGTGTTTTTTCTTGATTCCTTTGGAATTCTAAAAAGTTTCAGAAGTGATAAATCTGGCTGTAAAATTTTAAAATCGCCCATGGTTCTCAAGTGGGTTTTTACATACAAAAAGAAAACGCTTCTGAAGCAAAATTTACACCCAGATTTATCACTTCTGAGTCTTTTTAGGTACCAAAGGTATCAAGAAAAAAAACAAATAATGCCTTAGTTGATGAAATGCAGTGAGCAAACGCGATAATTCCAACTATTTTCAATTTCGATATCTGCACAGCCAATGTTAGCCAAGCACTTTAACTGGTGTTGTCTTCATTTACCTTCATTTCACTTCACTTTTGGAATTCTGAAGTTGGGTACATGTCTCTCACACTTACCCCAATTTTTTACAGCGCAAAAATTCAACATTTTGGCGGTTTTTAACAGGTAGGAAAGTACGCGTTTCTTGCATTAATAACATATACCGGAAGTTACGGATGTCCTCCAGATGGATTGAGCGGCTCCGTGCGTCAAGCCCTATGACCCAGTGACCTTACGTGCAACCCCCCTATTAAAAAAGTTATGGCCATTTTCATAGCATCTTGTTCCCTATTGCTTTTCCATTGACAACCCAAAAGCTGTGATCAAGGACAGTCAAAAGCCCATAACTTTCTTAAACATTAAGAGAACTGAATGAAATTTTCAGTTATTATAGATTGAAGCATTCTGAAACAAATATGAATCAATCTTACTTGGATGACGTGAAATTAAAGCATATAATTAGTTAGTTACCTAATTGTAGCTAATTACAAAATTTAATTACTAGATCTAAACATCTATCCATTTCTTAAGAAAAGATTAACATTTTTAAATAGCCTATGTGTCCAAATAACATTCACACAAGAATTCACAATATAACATGATTTTTAAATCTCATTGTCATGAATTTATAGGCCAAATGGAAGGAATTTAGTGTTTAATTCCCGTAAATTAATGGCCATTTTAACCATCTTGCGAGTAGGAAATTGTGGAATGCGATCGATTGGAACGTTGCGGTTTGCGGTGAATTTAAACCCCATATCAGCAGGAAAAACACTGCCGGTTCGTATGGGGCCTAAATCACCTTTTCGCAACGTAAAATTTGGATTAAGGTAATCCTAAGAAGCACAGTTATATGTAAAATAAACGGCTTACCTTTAGCTGTCCCGTACGTGAGATCCGTCCCGTTGTCGGCGTTGACGGCATTAGAAGCTGATTTTTATTTTACTGCAGCTGAAATTGTCTCGCGGTTTTAAAAAAAAATTCACAAAACGGCAGTCGGAACAATTCTTCAGCATTAGCTAGCAGCCTGAGAAAATATATCTCGGACAGGCAGGAAAAACCGCATTTTAACCCTGCTCCCCCCTCAAAGGCGCCAAAGTCGTGCACACGGCCAGTGGCAGAACTGCAGCTGAAGGTAAGTTTTGTAACATACCTATTTTATTGCCCTCTGAGGGTCGGAGATGAAGAAAAGTTCAATCTAGATCAGCGGTGGCGATAAGGTGACTGTGCTTTCTCTTTCATTTCAGTCTATTGGAAGACCAAACAGTCGGGAGGGGTTAGATCCGGAGAGATGAGGCAAGCATTAAAGTTCCTTTACTCGCACCCCTTCTTCCAAGACTTCGTATGCTTCCACTCTGCACCCCCACGGTTATCACTGTGTGGTTTCCTGGGGCATCTTTGACTAGTCTTATCAAAACAAGGAAATATTATTTTGCTCTAGCACACTAAATGAAGTATGACGTTTGTTTATATCAATTGCTTTGTTTAAATCAATTGAAAATAATAAATAGATTGGGACGACAGAACGATACGAGATTGGATTTATATTATTCACTGCGCTGTACTGCATTGAAATTTTAACTGATTAGCAAACGAACCTGGTCAATTTAAAAGGGGAGTTGGCACTATCCAAGAATAATGTTACTCACAAAGTAAAGGATCGTTGATGGACATTGAAGAATGCTGCCCAAAGCACCTTAACCGCCCATCTTACACTCCCGCAGCAAGTGGAACATTTTAGAAATTTTCGATTGATCGAGTTACATAATGGCATTACTAGAAGGAATAGAGGAAATAAAGTCATACGGCACGGAAACAGATCCTTTTGCTCAACTTGCCCATGCCAACCAACTAAGCTAGTCCCATTAGCCTGCATTTGGCCTATATCCCTCTAAACCTTCCCCATCCATGTACCTATCCAAGTGTCTTCTAAATGTTCTTATTTGTACCTACCTCAACCTTTTCCTCTGGCTATTTGTTCCATATACCCACCCCCTCTGTGTGAAAATAATTTCCCTTCTGGTTCCTATTAAATCTTTCCTCCCTCAAATTAAACATATGGCCTCAAATTCTTGATTCCCCTACTGAGAAAAAGACTGTACATTCACCCTATCTATTCACCTCATGATTTTATACACCTTTATAAGATCATTACTCAGCCTCCGACACTCCAAGGAGTAAAGTCCTAACCTGCCCTACATTTTCATTTTGCTCAGGGCATGGAGCCCGGGAAAAATCATTGTAAACCTCCTCTGCACTCTTTGCAGCTTAATGGCAACTTTCCTATAGCAGGGTAACCAAAATTGAACACGATACTTCCAAGTGGAGGATGGCCGTATTCCAAAAGACCACCTCTATGGAGAGCTGACACCTGGGAGGAAAACCATCGGCCGCCCATAGCTACGTTACAAGGATGTCTGCAAGAGAGATATGAAGGCGCTCAACATCGATGTGGAGTCCTGGGAGAGCCTTGCAGCTGACCGCACGTGGTGGCGAGGTACCCTGAACCAACATCTCAAAACGGGGGAAGAAAAACTGTTGAACGCAGCGGCAGACAAGCGGGCACAAAGAAAGGAGCGCAGCAACTTCAACAAACCAGAGACCACACACAAATGTGACCTTTGCGACAGAGACTCACTCCCGCATTGGTCTCTTCAGCCACAAGCGACGCTGCTCCAGCCGAGGTTTGGAGCAAGCAGCCAACAACTAGGATGCATCACCCATGGTCAGTCATGACCGAGGGGGGCCTACATAATCCACTTCCAAGTTGGCATCACCATCATCTTAGAAACATAGAAAATTAGGTGCAGGAGTGGGTTATTCGGCCATGGCTGACCATCTAAAATCAATACCCCGTTCCTGCTTTTTCCCATATCCCTTGATTCCTTAAGCCCAACGAACTAAATCTAACTCCCTCTTGAAAACATCCAGCGAATTGTCCTCCACTGCCTTCTGTGGCAGAGAATTCCACAGATTCACAAATCTCTTGGTGAAAAAGTTTTTCTTCATCTCAGTCATAAATGGCCGACCCCTTATTCTTAAACTGGCCCCTGATTCAAGTCAAGTCAAGTCAAGTCAAGTTTATTTGTCACATACACATATGAGATGTGCAGTGAAATGAAAGTGGCAATGCTCGCGGACTTTTGTGCAAAAAGACAAACAACCAAACAAACTATAAACACAATCATAAAACACACATATACCTTTACATAATAAATAATGGAAGGAAAAACGTTCAGTAGAGTAGAGTAGATGTTCGGGACTCCCCCAACATCGGAACATTTTTCCTGCATCTAGCCTGCCCAACCCTTTAAGAATTTTGTATGTTTCTATATCTCCTCTCATCCTTCTAAATTCCAGTGAATACAAGCCCAGTCGACCCATTCTTTCATCGTATGTTAGTCCCGCAATCCCGGGAATTAACTTGGTGAACCAACGCAGCACTCCCTCAGTAGCAATAATATCCTTCCTTGAATTAGGAGACCAAAATTACACATACTATTCCAGGTACGGTCTCACCTGGGCCCGGTACAACTGCAGTAGGACCTCTTTGCTCCTAAACTTAAATCCACTTGCAATAAAGGCCAACATGCCATTAGCTTTCTTTATTGCCTGCTGTACTTGCATGCTTACTTTCAGTGCTTGATGTACAAGCACACCCAGGTCTTATTGCACCTCCCCTTCCTAATCTGATAATAATCTGCCTTCCTGTTCTTGCCACCAAAGTGGATAACCTCCCATTTATTCACATCATACTGCATCTGCCATGCATCTGCCCACTCACCCAATCTATCCAAGTAACACTGCAGCCTCATAGCATCCTCCTCGTCTTCTCCAACTATAACATAAAATTCCAACATCTATCGGCTGATGAAGGGCAAAGTGCCATTAACCTTCTTCACTATCTTATCTACCTACACTGCCACTTTTGGAGAACTACAGTATGTACTCCTAGATCCCTCAGCTCTACAACACTCCCAAGGGATTTACCATTCACTTTGTGGGTCCCGTCCTGGTGCTGAATAATTTTCTGATCCCACTCTGATGAGAACGGCCAACAAGCAGAATTGCTGATATGGCAAAAATTCTCCGAGCAGCAACTTGACAAATCAGTGAAGTCCTTTCTTCAAAACCAAATCAACGTGTACTGAACGTGCAATAAAAATTATAACTTTAATTCAACACTGAATCATTTTAAAACACTTTATTTGCCTTCCTATCTCAAAATACTGCAATGGTTTTCAAAATGACGGACAGAAAATTAAAAAAAAGGATTATTGATTTGTACAGATCAAACTCTGCCGCTGGTGCATGAAAATGTTGCATAGCGAGGCACACCAATGCGTCTACCTCCTTAAAAGGCTTTGGAAATTCGGCATGTCCCCAACAACTCTCACCAACTACACAGATGCGCCGTAGAAAGCATTTTATCAGGTTGCATCACAGCATGGTTTGGGAACAGCTCCATCCAAGACCGCAGGAAATTGCACAGAATTGCGGATGCAGCCCAGATCATCACATAAACCAACCTCCCTTCTATTGATTCCAGTGACAGTGTGAGATAAATGATCTCACACTGCCTCGACAAGGCCACCAGCATATTCAAGGACGAATCGCACCCCAGCCACTCCCTCTTCTCCGCTCTCCAATCGGGCAAAAGGTATAGACATGTGAAAACGGACACCTCTCCATTCTGGGAGTTTTTCCCCAGCTGTTATCAGTCAACTGAACCATCCAACCAACAACCAGAGAGCAGTCCTGAGCTACTATCTACCTCATTGAAGACCCTTTGACTTTCTTTGATCGAACTTTACTAGACTTTATCGTGCACGAAACGTTATTCCCCTTATATATCTGCACACTGTGGATGGTTTGATTGTAATCATGGAGTTTTTCTGCTATCTGGTTTGCACACAGAAATAGCTTTTCACTGTACCTCGGTACACATGACAATAAACGCAACTTAACTGGAGACATTTACTACAAAATCAAGAACTGACCGGACCAAGAAAAGGACACTGCAGATCTGCAACATCAGTATTGATGTGGATAGAGAACTGGCTGGCAGACA
The DNA here is from genome assembly GCF_028641065.1 of Leucoraja erinaceus. Classification (NCBI taxonomy): domain Eukaryota; kingdom Metazoa; phylum Chordata; class Chondrichthyes; order Rajiformes; family Rajidae; genus Leucoraja; species Leucoraja erinaceus. The sequence continues at coordinate 39,422,519 of NC_073383.1, forward strand.
GGAAGCAAAGAGTAGGAGTAAACGGGTCCTTTTCACAATGGCAGGCAGTGACTAGTGGGGTACCACAAGGCTCAGTTCTGGGACCCCAGCTATTTACGATATATATTAATGATTTGGACGAGGGAATTGAATGCAACATCTCCAAGTTTGCGGATGACACGAAGCTGGGGGGCAGTGTTAGCTGTGAGGAGGATGCTAGGAGGCTGCAAGGTGACTTTGATAGGCTGGGCGAGTGGGCAAATGCATGGCAGATGCAGTATAATGTGGATAAATGTGAGGTTATCCACTTTGGTGGCAAAAACAGGAAAGTAGATTATTATCTGAATGGGGGCCGATTAGGAAAGGGGGAGATGCAACGAGACCTGGGTGTCATGGTACACCAGTCATTAAAAGTAGGCATGCAGGCAGTGAAAAAGGCGAATGGTATGTTAGCATTCATAGCAAAAAGATTTGAGTATAGGAGCAGGGAGGTTCTACTGCAGTTGTACAGGGTCTTGGTGAGACCACACCTGGAGTATTGCGTACAGTTTTGGTCTCCTAATCTGAGGAAATACATTCTTGCCATAGAGGGAGTATAGAGAAGGTTCACCAGACTGATTCCTGGGATGTCAGGACTTTCATATGAAGAAAGACTGGATAGACTCGGTTTGTACTCGCTAGAATTTAGAAGGTTGAGGGGGGATCTTATAGAAACGTACAAAATTCTTAAGGGGTTGGACAGGCTAGATGCAGGAAGATTGTTCCCGATGTTGGGGAAGTCCAGAACAAGGGGTCACAGTTTAAGGATAAAGGGGAAATCTTTTAGGACCGATATGAGGAAAACCTTTTTCACACAGAGAGTGGTGAATCTCTGGAATTCTCTGCCGCCGAAGGTAGTTGAGGCCAGTTCATTGGCTATATTTAAGAGGGAGTTAGATATGGCCCTTGTGGCTAAAGGGATCAGGGGGTATGGAGAGAAGGCAGGAACAGGATACTGAGTTGGATGATCAGCCATGATCATTTGAATGGCGGTGCAGGCTCGAAGGGCCGAATGACCTACTCCTGCACCTATTTTCTATGTTTCTATGACTGCTGTTACAATTTATGATTGCTTAACTTGTAGGAACGGATTAAGGTCCACCCATCTTTAAAAAAAATGTAAGTTTAAATGACCTGCTCATGTAATACTTCAGAAACTCAGGGAGAAGAGCTTGATAAACGGAATCACTATTTCAGTACCACTATCTCAAAGCTTCCAGGATTTACTGGACCAATTTAGCCAACATATTTCTTTATGTTCAAAGAACGTAACATTTTCATCAAAATTATTATTAACAAGGACACTGCAGATCTGCAACATAATCCGCCCTCTGCAGCTAATGGAACCTCCAATATCATAAGAAAAAGGTAATTCACGAATGCAGCTCTCCCAGACTGGGAGGGTAACTCTAATTTGTGTTCTCGAATCCATGGAATGCAATTTGACCAGATGACCGACATAATGGTTGAAATAGACAAAACAGGGCCATAGCTAACATCTGAAAGCGGCCCAATTAAATTGCAAGTTTTTGTGCACATTCAAAGTCAATTTTCAAAGTTTTTGGTAGTAAATGGCCAAAACCATTGACATAGAACTTGATCAAAGATGCTGGTAAAGTTGTCTCTTGATTAGTCTACCTCTCAATTCCAATTTCTTTAATTGTTCAGACATTTGCTTAATGACCACAATGAGAAAAATGTGCTGATTGTTTAAAAGTTCAGTCATATATAAAAAATAGGTCAGAAATAGGTATATTTTGCTCATTAAAAAGCCAATCACCTGACAACCAGGTACATCCAAATGTTCTGTAATATCAGATACTTATGCCCGGACATTACTTTTAAATTGTTTTTGGAAGAAAGGATTATTCAGGAAGAGGGAAATAGAAAAATAATCCTTTGGGAACACCTGGTCAGGAATATCAAAGAATGTGCTTTTCTGCTCAAAGATAGCTCCAAATATTTTAATTTGCCAGCTTCTTTCCAATAAAGGCATATACCCTTGTTGGATGGATTTTTACCTCATGGGTATGACCGTATCATCAGCCAATTCTTATTTGTATTCTGATTCCAGGAGTACCTGCTAAACAAGTAGCTTTTTTTTCTCAGGCAGCGGAATGTTATTAAGAATAACTTTAATTCATCAAGCTTTGACAAATTTAGGTTTAAAAAAAAATCTATGAAGAGTACTTGGAGATGTGATCAAATGTCATCACTGAATTATTGGGCAAAAGGCATTTCAATGCCTCTGCTTCCTCAGCAGTTTCAGATTTAGCATGTTGCCAAATACCCTTGAACTTCTACAGATGTACTGCATAGAGCATACTGACTGGTTGCATTACAGCCTGATTCAAAAACTCAAATGCCCAAGAAAGGAGGAGGCTGCAGAAAGTGGTGGACTTTGCCCAGTCCATCCTATCATTGAAGGGATCCACATGAAATGATGCATCACGAAGGAAGCTAATATCATTGAAGACTCACATAACTCTAACTATGCTCTCATCTCGTTGCTTGCATCGGGAAGAAGGTACAGGATCCTGTGATCTGCAACCTCCAGGTTCAAGAACAGCTTTTTCCATCATACTGCAACCATGCTGCACAACCCTACCTCAGCATGGAACCACAATGGAGTTTGGATAGGTTGCACTAAGTACATCATCTTGCACTATTATGGTCTAGTTCCCCAGTATAACTGATGATATTGCATTATCGTTTATTGGATATTTCTTGTTTGTGTTGTAATGTCAAAGTTCCTGTAAAGCTGCAACAAGTAAGAATCTCATGGTTCTGTTCCTGGTGCATCTGGCAGCTATATAGTGCCCTCCATAATGTTTGGGACAAAGACCCATCATTTATATATTTGCTTTTGTACTCAACAATTTGAGATTTGTAATAGAAAAAAATCACATGTGGTTAAACTGCACATTGACAGATTTGAATAAAGACCATTTTTATACATTTTGGTTTCACCATTTAGAAATCACAGCAGTGATTATACATAGTGCCCCATTTCAGGGCACCATAATGTTTGGGACACAGCAATGTCATGTAAATGAAAGCAGCCATGCATATCCTTTGCATGTAATGCCTGCTTGAAGTCTGTGATTCATAGACATCACCATTTGCTGGGTGTCTTCTCTGGTGATGCTCTGCCATCTTTTGCAGCCATCTTTAGCTTATGCTTGTTTTGAGGGCTAGTCCCCTTCAGTTTTCTCTTCAGCATCTAAAAGGCATGCTCAATTGGGTTCAGATCGGGTGATTGACTTGGCCACTCAAGGATTGACCAATTTTTAGCTTTGAAAAATTCCTTTGTTGCTTTAGCAGTATATTTGGGATTTTTGCCTTGCTGTGGAATGACCACCAGCCAATGAGCTTTGAGACATTTGTTTGAACTTGAGCAGATAGGATGTGTCGTCTATACATTTCAGAATTCATTCTGCTACTACCATCAGCAGTTGTATCATCAATGTAGATAAGTGAGCCTACCTTCAGCAGCCATACATGCCCAGGCCATAACACCCCCACCACTGTGTTTCACAGATGAGGTGTTATGCTTTGGACCTTGGGCTGTTCCTTCTCTCCTCCATACTTTGCTCTTGCCATCACTCTGATATGTTAATCGTCTTACCTGTCCACAAGACCTTTTTCCAGAACTGTGGTCGCTCTTTTAACTACTTCTTGGCAAACTATTACCCGGACATCCTATTTTTGCAGCTAACCAGTGGTTTGCATCTTGCAGTGTAGCCTCTGTATTCCTGTTCATGAAGTCTTCTGAGAACAGCGATCATTGACAAATCTGCACCTGGCTCCTGAAGAGTGTTTCTGATCTGTCAGACAGGTGTTTGGGGGGTTTTCTTTTATTATTGAGAATTCTTCTGTCATCAGCTGTGGAGGTCTTCTTTGGCCAGCCAGTCCCTTTGCGATTAGTAAGCTCACCAGTGCCCTTTCTTCTTAATGATGTTTCAAACAGTTAATTTTAGTAAGCCTAAAGTTTGACTGATGTCTCTTACAGTTTTATTCTTGTTTCTCAGTCTCATAATGGATTCACTGGGATTCTTTTGCAAGAAGAAAGCAATGGGTCATAAGATTTCAGATTAGTTTGTCATATGTCGCAAGGTGGAGCAATATAAAACAGGGTGGAGCAAAGCCTCGGTTCTTGACTTTAGCAAAGATTGAAACTTTCTATTCGAGGAGGTTTCTGGTTAGGATAGACCCCGATTGTCTTTGTCAGAATAGTCATTAATATGCTTCTTGATGAAACCCATGAGGTTGAAGGTATACTCATTCAGGCTGGATGAAGTAGTCTTGAACATTTTCCAAGGCAATCCTGAAGTGGACCCTCAGCTTGCTCAAATCAGTTATATTAGTATTTTTGTTGGATCTCTTGGGGTTCAATCTATATTAGCTGACAGGATCAGTACCCACAGATGAACAGATTGGATGAGGGTGGAGTGATGGCCGTACTTGATGGTGTTGCATTGGTCTAGAGTGTTAACATCCCGTTTGGGGCTCAGGTGTCACGCTGATGGCATTTGGGTGGGGAGTGCGTTCCTGAAGTTAACTTAATTAATGTCACTGATGTTGAACAGGGCATCAGGGCTTGCTGTCACAAGAGGAATGATGACAAGAGTACAATTTTTCCTGTGCCCCCTTGCTGTGGCATGTAGATCACCTACAAGATAGCAGAGAATTATCTTGGTGGCTAAAAGTGGCAGCATTTTATGAACAGGTATTTGGGAATGGGAAGCAGAATTGAGCCAAGATCGTCACATCAATGCACCACAAAAAAAAAATCAAAAAGCTGATGCTACTGCCTTTACCCTTGCCTGAAAACTCTGTATGGCTACATTTCAGATCAAATTCATTCTGATATGAAAATCAATAGGTTGGCTCAATGATGTCTAGAAAAACACCAATTTAAATGTAGATGGCATGGAGAGCTGAAAAAATGTGCAAGAAAGCACTGCAGATGCTGGTTTAAATCGTAGACACAAAATGCTGGAGTAACTCAGTGGACAGGCAGCATCTCTGGAGAGTAGAAATAGGTGACGTTTTGGGTCGAGACCCTTCTACAGACTGAAACGTCATCCATAGATGCTGCCTGTCCCGCTGAGTTACTCCAGCATTTTGTGTCTACCTAGGAGAGCTCAAAAACTGCCTTTTATCAGTTTATTTCATTTTCAGTTAATTTAGAGATTTTGTAATTACTGTCCAACTTTAAGTTACTGAGAAATGGTGAACCATCTTTTTGAACTGATGAAATCTTTCAAGCAAAAGTACTTTTGGAGAGATTTCAGGATGTAGACCTAGAGCTGATTTAAAGGAATGACAATACATTCCCGTGTGAGGATAGTGTATGAATTGGAGGGATAGATGCAATTGGTGGTGATGTTCCAAATTATGCTTATTTCTTAACCCATCTTGGTATTTTTGGAGTTGCACAGGTAATTGCAGTGAAATTTGTAGTCGTTGGTGCACAATGTGCCATTGGCAGATGGAATTAATGTTTAAGGTAGTGGGTGAAGTAGTCACACAAGCAGTTTCGTCCTGGATGGCATTAAATTTAATTAAACTGCTGGGAGCTGTAAACATCCAGCCAATTGGGAAGTATTCCATCACATACCTGACTTGTGCCATTTAGATGGTAGAAAGGGGTTGGGATGCGAAGAGTTACTTGGCACACGCTACCTAGCTGCAGTATTTGAGGGTGGTCCAGTTGAGGCTCTGTCAAATGGTGACCTGATATTGAATTTACAATCTGAAGGGTCCGAACCGAAAATGCCACCTTTTCATTCCCCCCCCCTCCCCCCCCCGGATTCTCCCTGACCCGCTGAGTTCCTCCAGCACTTTGTGTTTTGCTCAAAATTCCAACAGCTTGAGTCTCTTGTCTGCAATATATTGACGGCAGAGATATATTTTTTAAATAAAGGTGATTGTGCTGTTCTGTTCTAGGTAAGTTTGCTTCTCTTGGTTGAGATGGTCATTTACAAATAAAAGCCCAAGCCTGAACATTATAGCATGTAGGCATGGGTGTTATCACTTGTTGAGAATTAGCAGATGGAGTTGAACATATTAGATGATCAGTCATGATCATACTGAATGGCGGTTGATGCTGACTCAAAGGGCCGAATGGTCTATTGTACCTATTTTTCAATGTAACATCCCCATCTCAGATCTAATGTTGAAAGAGAGGTAATTGAAAGATGTGCAAAAAAAGTAACTATGATAAAAGAAAAAGGCTATTGTTAGCTATTTGTTAGGTGAAAACAAGAAATTAGTGAGACTTGGGTGGGGGAAGGATGGAGAGAATGCCGGGGCTACCTGGTTCGAGAAATCAATATTCATACCACTGGGTTGTAAGCTGCCCAAGCAAAATTTGAGATGCCATTCCTCCAATTTGCATTTAGCATCACTGACAATGGAGGAGACCTAGGACAGAAAGGCCTGTGTGGGATGGGGAAGAAGAATTAAAGTGTTTTACAACTGGGAGATCAGGTAGGTTCAGGCAGACTGAGCAAATGTGTTCAGTGAAACGATCGCCCAGTGTACTTTGGGTCTCACCGATGTATTAAGAGTCCACATCTGGAACAGATACAGTAGATGAGGTTGGAGTAAGCGCAAGCGAACCTCTGCCTAACCTAAAAGGACTGTCGGGGTGCCTGGACAGAGTCGAGGGAGCAGGTATGGGGACAGATGTGCATCTTCTGCGGTTGCTAGGGAAGGTACCTCGGGATGGGGTGGTTTGGGCGAGAAGGGTTGAGTTAACCAGGGTTTCAGAGGGAACGATCTCTGCGGAAGGCGGAAAGGGGTGGAGATGGGAAAATGTGGCTAGTGGTGGGATCCCATTGGAGGTGGCGGAAATTTCAGAGGATTGTGTGTTGTGCGACTGCTGATGGGGTGAAAGGCAAGGACTAGGGAGACTGTCTCTGTTGCGTCTAGGGGGAGGGGGAGCAAGGGCGGAGCACAGAGGAGACACGAGTGAAGGCCTTATCTAAGATGGGAGCGGGGAACCCTCATACCCTAAAGAAACGGTCAATAAAACAAAGGACAGATCAGGTTCTGCAGATGCTAATTTTTATTGTATTCATCAGCTTTTTTTTATACTTTATTGAAGGCTGCCACATCAACTGATTGAACAAAATCTTCAAATGCAGTGATAGTTTCTTCCAATAGATCTGTTCCCACCTGAAAATAAATACTCAGTTAGAATACTCAAAATGCAACCTGTAATTACTAATATTCATATGCATGAAAGTAGGAAGCTTTGTAAAGGCATTTTGGAATAAAGAACACGAGCAAAGAATAGTTGTTAATGTAATTGGAAAAAGTGCATTATTCCATTAAATATTGTGATAAATCAATCATTACAATGAACCCAATCAAATTTTCTGAATTTAACATACAATTAGCACATTTGTTCACCACCTTCGCCAACCTCACTTGATGTTGATTCAAGATGAATCATTTTACACTTATTTTTAAAATAAGAGTACTTCCAATTCTGTATGATTGCCAAAATGGAACTAAAACACGAATACAAGAGGTTACAACCACCAGGTTCAGGTTCTTCCCACAATGTTGCCATTTGTTCTCTACCACATACATCTGCCAATTCATCATATCTGGAATAAACATATGTACTAGAACTAAAACTAGTAATTTCATTGACTTATGTGCTGAGTGCAAGTTCCTCCGAGTGATTTCAGCTACAGAGAAAGTGCAGTAGAAGGATCCACCTGATCGAGGACTAAATTCAGCTGATCAACAAAACTAGAAGTGTTTTTGCCAAGTGACCGTCCAAAACTGTCCAATATTTCCAGCAAGATTAGTTTAGCATGTTTACTAATTTGTTAACAATTCAGTACGTAATGTGCAAGAAAGTTAACTTAACAAATAAGCATACAGGCACATGCAATCATTTAGCGTAGATTTTCCAAGCATTACATTTGCTAGTTGACAATATTTATAGCCCAGCTGAAAACTGCTCACTACCCAGTGACCAAAACCACATCCTTACCTTGTCATCTTCCACCACACATTGGATCTGAAGTTTCTTGATGCCATAACCCACTGGAACTAGTTTGGCTGTAATGAAATAGATTTAAGCAATATAAAAATTCAACATTCCAGTTATCTCAGAACTACAGAAGAGATGCTAAAGATGCATATAGACCTGGATATTCTCTGTAGCCTATTTTATAATCAGAAAGGTAAAGGATCCCTAGCAATGAACTATAAGGCAGCAATACAATATATTTAAATCCTGAATAACTGAGCACTATTAAAAACTAGCCTGCCACCGTTTCTCCTTGCCCCAAAACGGCTTATTGTATTTTCATGAACTGAATTCCCCTACAAAACATTTTCTGTCAGAAGCAACAAGGAATTTCAAATTTACAGCTCAAAATAAAGAATGAAAAGGTAGTCATAGTTCCAGTTTATACCCAACCTTCCAGGATCACAATACTGAGAAGTTTTATGTATATAAGGAACTACAAATGCTGGTTAATGGAAAAGAGACAGTGTTGGAGTAACTAAGCAGGTCAGGTCACTTCTTTGGAGAACATGGACAGGTGATATTTTGAGTCAGGACCCTTCTTCCATATGGAGTATCCTCTGCCCAGTTACTGCAGCACTCATGTCTTGAAGTTTCATTGTTTTTATGCTAAGACAAGACATGGAACAAACTGCCTGTAATGCACAACATTAAAATAGTGATAATGCAACTATGCATTAATTGTATCCAAGACCTGGCATTGATGGTATTAAAACATTTTCTTATGAAGACAGTCTGAGAAGGGTCTCGACCCGAAACGTCACCCATTCATTCTCTCTAGAGATGCTGCCTGTCCCGCTGAGTTACTCCAGCATTTTATGTCTATCTTTGATTTAAACCAGCATCTGCAGTTCTTTCCTACATTTCTTATGCACAGATGCAACCTTTAAAGACAGACTTTTATGGCATGCTGGTATAACCCAATATTCTTAATGTGGATTAAACAGCCAGGTGAAAGACAAAAATAGAAAAGATCACCAATGAATGAATCTTCTCTGAAGCCTAAGCTTTAGTAATCTGCAAACACCAGTGCAGTTCAAGTTAAAACTTAAAATTGCTTCTACCCATTGCCAAATAATTAAATTATACTATGTAGGAAAGAACTGCAGATGCTGGTTTAAATCAAAGGTAGACACAAAATGCTGGAGTAACAGCGGGACAGGCAGCATCTCTGGAGAGAAGGAATGGGTGACGTTTCAGGTCGAGACCCTTCTTCAGGCCGATGTCAGAGGAGTGGGCGGGACAGAGATAGAATGTAGTCAGGGGCAATAAGACTGGTGAGAGAGCTGGGAAGGGGAGAGAGAATGGCGAGAAAGGGAAAGGGCTTTTTGAAGTTAGAGAAGTCAATGTTCATACCACTGGGGTTTAAGCTACCCAAGCGAAGTATGGGGTGGTGTTCCTCCAATTTGCGCTGGGCCTCACTCTGACAATGGAGGCCCAGGAGAGATAGATCAGATTGGGAATGGGAGGTGGAGTTAAAGCGCTGAGCAACCAGGAGTTCAGTAGGTTAAGGCAGACTTAGTGGAGGTGTTCAGTGAAACAATCGCAGAGCCTGAGCTTGGTCTCGCAGATGTACAGGAGTTGACACCTGGAACAGCAGATACAGTAGATGAGGTTGGAGGAGGTGCAAGTGAACCTCTGCCTCACCTGAAAAGACTGTCGTGGTGCTTGGATGGAGGTAAAGGGACAGGTGTTGCATCTCCCGCGGTTGCAAGGGAAAGTACCTGAGATGGGGTTGGTTTGGGTGGGAATGGACAAATTGACCAGGGAGTTATGGAGGGAACGCTCTGCGGAAAGCAGATAAGGGCGGAGATGAAAAGATGTGGCCAGTAGTGGGATCCCGTTGGGAGGTGGTGGAAAGGTTGGAGGATTATATGGGGTGGAAGGCAAGGACAAGGGGGACTGTCCGTGTTACGAATGGGGAGAGGGGGAGCAAGAGCAGAGCTGAGGGATATCGTGGAGACCCTAGTGATAGTCTCATCTATAATGGAAATGGGAAACCTCCATTTCCTAAAGAATTAGGACATCTCTGATGACCTGGTATGGAAAAGCACATCCTGGGCGCAGATGCAGCGTAGACAGAGGAATTGGGAGTAGGGGACACAGTCTACACGAAGCAGGGTGGGAAGAAGTGTTGTCTAGATAGCTATGGGAGTCAGTGGGTTTGTAATAGATGTCAGAGATGGTAAATTATACTTACAGCAACCCCAAACTAAGCCATTCAACACGACAGAACGTACACATTCTTCCAGTTTTGACATGTCAGTTTCATCATCCCATGGTTTTACATCCAATAAAATACATGATTTAGCAACGAGTGCTGGTTCTGCAGACAAACACAAATTTAATGTGGTTATTTATTGGAATAATCTGTTTCAATTACATTCAGAGGAACACTAAATGGATCAAAACAAAGCACAGGAAATTTGTCTTACTGGTCCATATTTGCCCTCCATGAGCACACACCTATCTGCATATTTTGCTACCCCATTCTTTCATATACTTAACTTAGCTTCTCTGTAAAGGAATCCATGCAGTGCATTTCTCCTATTACATAAACCCCCCCCCCCATTGACTTTCATGCAAAATATCTTTGGATTGGAAAGCTTTGTACTGCAAAGAACACGTTGATGTATACGAGGTCATACTACCAATATCAACAAATGTTTATAGTTCTGTTTCTTAAAAAAAAATGCTGACATATCCAACCAAGAGAAACGTTTAATTCTGATTTCATCAGATTTAATTCACATCATCAACTCAGACGAAAGATGGTAAAGTTAAATCATCATTAAAATCAAACTCTGCTTTTCCCGAATACCACTAATGATTTGAATCCGCTTCACATGCAATTATAGTTCATTTTTGGTACACCACATATCGTTCCAGAGGGATCCAGGGTTCTTCATATCCCTTAAAAAACTCTGCACAACAATGAAATAAATTGTTCTAATATACACTGTATCAACTGTTTAATAGCTTTACTGCCGGAACACCCTGGTGGTGCAACCTAAAGCCGAGAGAAAAGCCGACCCAACACCCAACCAATTCTTCAGTGCAGGAAACAGATATGATCTTCTACATTATTTACGTAATTACAGCATGCACCGTTCTAGGACTGTCATCGGACATCGATACTATTTACTTTTACAAGCTAGCCGTCTTTTGGCACACAAAAGGACCAATGAGCGATCATATGACTAATTGACAATACATACTTTTAGTCTTTTTAGCTTCATATTGAAGAAGACGTTCTTCCCTGACCTTTTGAGCTTCACCGCTTTCCTGTAAGAGACGGGTGTGATCAGTTCTTTACAATCACAAAGGAAAGTTCAATATACAAATATTGGACTGGTTTCATCAGATTGTATATAGTGTAATCATGCATTCAGCCGAAAGATGGTGAATTGGAATCATCATGAAAACCAGTCATAAACATTGGGAATATTGTCATGTATACAAAGATACGATTAAAAAAAAATCATTGTTGCATGCTGTCCAAGCAAATCATATCATACACGAGTACATCAGGAAGTACAAAAGAGAAGAAAGTTTGCAGAAGAGAAATGGGTGGCAAGGTGGCACAACGGTAGAGCTACTGCCTTACAGCACCAATGTTCGATTCTGGGTGCTGTTTGTACATTCTCCCCATGACCACGTGAGATTTCCCCTGGCGCTCTGGTTTCCTTCCACAGTCCAAAGATGTGCAGCTTAGTAGGTTAATTGGCTTCTGTAAACTGTCCTTAGTGTGTAGAACAGAAATAGTGTATAGGAAATTGTAGGTCTGCATACTCAGTGGGCCGAAGGGCCAAATTCAACACTATCTTTAAACTAAACATAGTGTCACCGCTACAGGGAAAGTGCAGATTAGAAGTGCAAGGACCACAACAAGTTATTGAAAGATCACAAATTCAGCTGTTGTACAAGAGAAGTCCATTCAAGAGTCAGATAACAACTAGAATTAAGCTGTTCTTGAATGTAGTAGGATATGCTTTCAAGCTTCTGCCCGACTGGAGAATGGAGAGAATGACTGGTTTATGATTACGTTGGCTGCTTTCAAGAGGCAGCGTGATGTATAGATGGAGTCCATAGTAGGTGGCTTGGGGAATCTGGTTTGTGAGATGGATTGGGCTGTGTTCACAATTCTCTTACAATAATTTAGTCTTAAACCGACCAATTGCCATACTAAGCTGTGATGTATCCTGATAGGAAGCTTTCTTTGGTTCCTTCTGAGCAGGTGGAGGCAGTTGCACCACAAATAAATTGTTGGAAACTCTCAACTATCTCCACCTCAGTACCATTTCACACAAACTGGGGCATGTACTCCACCCTGCCTCCTGAAGTCAATGACCATCTCCTCAATTTGTTGACAAAGAGGGAGAAGTTGGAGACACAAGAAATGGCAGATACTGAAAATCCTGAGCAAAAGCCAGTACTGGAGGAACTCAGCAGGTCAGTCAGCATCTATGGAAGGAACAGACAAGTGATGGTTTGGGTTGGGACCCTTCTTCAGGCTGGGGGGGGGGGGGGGGGGGGGGGGGGGGGGGGAGAAAAGAAAGGTGGTAAAGGTGGAGGGGGCAAAGCCTAACAAGCGAACAAATGTACAGTCAAGAGTCAATCAGAAAGAAACTGCAGATGCTGGTTTAAACCAAAGATAGACACAAAATGCTAGAGTAACCTAGTGGGTCAGGCAGCAACTCTGGAGAAAAATAGATGCAGTTTCGGATCAGAACCCTTCTTCACACATTGAAGAATCTGCATGATCACAATCGGTTTACATGTGGCCTTACTCTGGCAATGGAAGAGACCCAGCACATGAAAGTCAGTGTGATAATGGGAGATAAAATAGTTAGCAACAAGAGTTCCAGCAAACCTTGGCAGACAGATTCTTCAGTCTGTCGAAGGTTTTCAACCCAAAACGCCACCTATTATATTTCTCCATAGATGCTGTTAGGCCCACTGAGTTACTCCATCATTTTGTGTCTATCCTGGCAAGCAATAGGTGGTGGGGTTGATTCTCAGATGCGTGGAGGAAGTGACAGCGGTGAAAAGGAGTTAAAAGGGTATAAGGAGAGAAGAGTAGAAATGAAATGTAAAGCTGGAGGGAGGGATATAAGTGGAAGGAAACTGGGAGGAAAAAATTAAAAAAGGAAAGTGGGGACTCAGGGGTGGGAAATGAGCATGAGAAGTAAAAGGAGCAGGGTAACTGGGGTGGGGGAAATGAGTACGCCCTGGGGTGGGAGGACAGGCGAAAGAGGAGGTGGGGGTTATTATTTTAAATTGCAAAATTCACCTCATATCGTTGGGTTGCAAGCTACCAACTGGAATCATTAGGGACACTAAAATAGTTTTGATATAGGTCCATCTAAGGACATAACAGCCCCGTAATTTGGAGAGGATCTTGAGTGAAGGGCATTTTTGCTGTCCCACAGCACTCCTTTACAGCCAAGAGGGAGACATATTTGGGATTATAAAATCAAGCAGAGCAGCCCTCATTTCAAAACAAGAACCAGTCTTCTGAATATTTGTTCTAATGTATATTAGATGTATACTCTCTGCAACTCCATGGTTCACTAATCCCTTCCCACCTAACCCACACCCCCACAAGCATTTGGTGCTCTCCATTAAATTAACAAATGTAATTCTAAAGATGTGCACATTTTCAAGTCACTAATTTGATACACTTACATAACAGATTAAATGTTTGACGTTTAATGCTTAGGTTACACCTAAAACTTACGAATTTTGGAAATAACACTATTTTAAGAAAATAGGGAAAAAGAGAGGCCTTCTAAAATGTTCATAATGTAATGCAGGAAAAAAATTGCCAATTTTGCCAATCGAAGCTAATGACCAGGGATGAGGTGGTGAGCATGCTGTCAGCTCAGGTAAAAGATTTGCAACTAACTCACCTCTTCGTCATCAGAGCCAAAGAGATCAATATCATCATCGTCGTCTACTGATGCTTTCGCGGAGGTTGTATCTGCTACATTTTGTGGACCATATTTACCAAGTGGCTGTTTAACACCTGGAAGGCTATTAGAAGTCAATGGTCAGGAATGCATTAAACTGCTAGAACAGAAATTAAAGCATGCTTTGTGCCTGCAACAATGAATTGTTGAATTATCCTCCCAAGAATAAGAAAAATACTGTATGCACTAACTAAATTTATTATCCTAAAATTTCAGCAATCAGTGATATGGTTTTCTTGTAATCCACATTTTAAGCACATTGAAATTCAGTGATTGCCATATGGATAGAGATTACAACCATGCACCCTTTTAATAAACAGAAATCCAACGGGGAAAGTAATCCAACCATGACTGAAATTTAAAACATGGTGTAGTATGTCGCAAAGCATAGGAAAAACCCAAGGATTGGGTACATTTCAATTGACAAGGGAAGGTAGAATACGACAGGATTCTTCCAACAAATACAAATAGTGAAAACGCTTCCATATATACGCAAAAATGATAAAAGCCACAGTAAATAAGTTTACGTGTAAAATTATACGGGGGGGGGAGTGGAGTTTGGAGAAAATGGATGAGAAGCTAACAAACATTGTATTTACATTGTTCTACGTTAGTGGCGTCATTGGGTGCTAAAGAAGTCTTCATCTTTTGCTCTCAATGGGTAGTGGGTACACGGAACGAGCTGCCAGAGGAGTTTTGGCAGGTGTTATAACAGCATTTAAACAATACTGGAACAGGAATATCAAAGAAAGGTTTAGGGGGATATGGGCCAAGCATGGGAAATGGGACTCGCATCTTGATCGGCAAAGACAAGTTGAGCCTAAGGCCCCAAACTGTATGACTATGACATGGAAGCCCCCAAAGTAGTGAAGCGTACAGAAAATGTGAAACAGAACTGTTTAGAAAAGAAGAGAAAAAATTAATGGGACCGGATTACCAACGTGTCAATGTGTTCAAAACAGAATGAAAATGAATATGGAGATACCAGATTTCTCAGTTGCCAAGCTTCCCAAATACCAGATTTCAGTTTTGACAGGCTGAGACTTAAAGTTCTCTGCCGCTCCACCCCTATCATTTTAAACCTACTAGGGGATGATATTTCCATTAATTTCAAGGTTCCCAAGAAAATTAATATTCCAGTGTAAGGTTAAGAAAAGGGGAAAGATAAGTGTGAGAATTTTGAATACCCAGAATCTAGAAAATCTACTAGTCAGGAACCGGTGTCAAGGGTGTCAGAATATCAGTTTCAGTGTAGTTGCACTAGAGGCAGTGCAACAAAGATTCATCAGATCGATCCTAGGGTGAGGAGATGATTATCCAACTTGATAGATGGCTGATAGGGGAACGAGAGCGATACACAATTTGCCGCAATGAAAACAGGAATCATATTTTCCTTCACTGAAATGTCTAAAACTAAGGTTACAATCTCTAAAACGAAGGGTCAGCAATTTGGGGCTTGTATAAAGAAACAATAAACTCTACTCAAGCTTCTATTTCTGCTTGACAACCTACCTGGACTTTGTGCTTTCGTAGGAGCGAATATGATTGTACCACCGAAGTGCATGGTAGAAAGTAGACAAAGGTGGCGCACCAAGAGCTTCATACACAGCAATGTCTGCTTGTGAAGGGACATACCTTTAAAAAAAACACACAAAATGAGGAAGATTAGACCATTGAGGTGGAAAAAGGAGAAAAATCTCTCCACTTTCGTTAGTTTTGCCCACGTCTCCGCATTTTAGCCACACCTCCTCAGACTCCAGGATTTCAAAAGCGCCCGCTCTCCAGACAACCCCCCGACTCTACTCTCTCCGCCCCGCCCCCACCCCTCACCCACTCTTCCTTCCCCCTCCCCCAGTGAATATATTTAAGACAGAGATAGACTTTTGATTAGTACGGGTGTCAGTTATGTATGGGGCGGAGACAGGAGAATGGCGTTAGGAGGGAGAGCTAGATCAGCCATGAACGGCGGTCGACGATGGGCCGAAAGGCCTAATTCTCCTCCTAGAAACATAGAAATTAGGTGCAGGAGTAGGCCATTCGGCCCTTCGAGCCTGCACCGCCATTCAATATGATCATGGCTCCTATTATTGATGATTGTCCCCAAGCTCCCACCATCTCCACCTCATGCTCCCCCTCGTGCTGCCACCTCCTCAAGCTCCTCCCCCCCCTTCCCTCCTCCTCCGGCGCCTTTTTCTTTCCCACACTCAGAAGCGGGTCCCATCCCCACCTGGCCCCTCACCCCTCGATGTAGCTGCGATCCGCCAGGTAGTCGTTGAGCATCTGTAGACCGGACGCGGCCTTCAAGTCTCCGAACCCCATGGCCGGTTCCGCTCCGCTCCACTCCACTCCTGGCTGCAAGAGGCCACCGCCGGCGCGCGCACCCCTTATAACCGGCGCCGGAAATTGCCGAACTCCGCCTTGCCTGCGCAAGAAAATAGGCAGCCTTAACAACAATATAATTTAACATTCGTTTTCTTACTAGGTTATTTGTCTAAAACGTTTTGTCTTATCCCTTTTTAAATTAAAACGTTTTGAGAGAGACCACGGTTTGACAAATTGACGGAAGTTGCCGAAGCTTTATGTAATTTCCAATCACCGACTGATTTTATTTCAGCCCATTTTAATTCGTCTCTTTGTTGACAGCTCCATTTAAATTCACTGAGGTTTACGATTAAGTGAATAAACCAATCTCTACGGGTGGTATTCGTAGCTCCTGCCCGCGACGTGGAGGAGCGTCGGTTCCGGAAAGAGACGGAAATTACCGAGCCGTTGCCATCGCCATCGCCATCGCTGTCGCCGCTGTTCTGGTTGAGAAGGCCAAATAGCGAGCAGGTAACAACAACCACCGCGGAGTCGGGAGGTTGACCGCGACGGGTTTTGGTCACCGGTTCTGCAGCGGGTGAAGTTTAGTGCCTCGACTGCAAGGGGCAGCCTGCGGTGAAGGGTGCGTTTGGGTTGTGGTGCTTTGCCCTTGACTGGTGTCCGAGTGACTGGGCCGGTGGCGCAGGAGAATCTGCCTCGTCCCGCTCCGTGTATCATGACTGCCCCCCCGGCAAGGTGTACCTGGGCAATCTCCTGCCACATTACTGGCCGTTAATCTTCCTCTCTACTTCCGTGTTTAAATGGACTGCTCGCTATTTTTCTCTGTCTCTTCACTTGACTTCTTGTTGATGCAGAGTCTCGATGATCCCTTCTGCCGCCATAGATGCTGCCCGACCCGCTGATTTTCTCCAGTAGTATGTTTTATTAACGCAAGATTCCAGCATTTTGAGTCTCATTTTCTCTCCATCACGTTTAAATGGACTAGCTATCTGCCCGACTCTCTTTCTACTTCACTGCTTGTTGATGCAGCTGTCTCCATCATCCATTTTGCCGCTGCAGATGTTAGTCATAGAGTGATACAGTGTGGAAACAGGCCCTTCGGCCAAACTTGCCCACACCGGCCAGACCCGCTGAGTTCCTCCAGCTGTTCGTGTTCCAGTTGGTCTGATTCCAGTCTCTTTCCAGTTCGCTCCTTTTCGGATAGCATTGTGCTTAAACGCGGAATAAGCGCAAACTGTAAATACATGTTCACAGTGACACAGTTGGTCGAGCTGTGTTCGATCCCGACCTCGGCTGTTGTCTGTGGAGTTTGACGTTCTCCCTGTGACCGTGTGCGTTTCTTCCGGGTGCTCCGGCTTCTTCCTACACCACAAAGACGTGGGTGTAAATTAATTGGCTTCTGCAAATTGCCCCTAATGTGAATAGGGAGTGGATCTGAAAGTGGGATAACGTAGAATTAGTGTGAATGGGTAATCAATGGTTAGTTTGGGCTCGATGGACCAAAGGGCCTGTTTCCAGGTTGTATCTCTAAATAAAAAGACACTTACATTGCTGAAAACACTAACACTGAGCAGCACCTGCGGAAAGAGACATTTCAGATTGAACATTTGCTCTGTTTCCACCATTATACATTTTTATTTCCGATTTCCGATAGAGAAATGAAAATATCTGTGGTGTTTATATATCGCTTCAGTTTTGTACAAATGGTGAACGTGGTTGGTGACGGCAGAATGATTTTTAAGAAGACACACAGTGATAAAGCAATTCAGCTTCTGCTGAGTTACTCCAGAACTTTGTGTGTTTTTTGTAAAACATAGTTGCAGTTCCTTGTTTCTACATTTTGTTTGGTGTGTGTGATGCTGATTGATGTTGGTCTCGGCTTCATGCATGGTATCTGCAACCAGATAAGTGATCTGTTTTCATTCCTCATAGTTCATATTGATGGAGTTAGTGCTGCAGCATTAGGATCTTGCAGGCAGTGAAAGATAATGGCAGCAGAATGCTATGCCATGGTGCCTATGCCATAGTGTGTGGAAGACTTCCAATGTGCTAAGATGCAACTTTGCTGGGGAAGAAGATGCTGCTGGAGTTTCAGCAAAGATGTAGTTGAATGTGTTAAAGAGTAGGTACTGGCAAGGCTAGCTGCCATTGAAATGGATAAATCAACAGGTTCATTTTGAATGCATGGTAAATTCAGAGAATTGGGGAGTAAATTATATTGACATTGAACCTATGGGATTTAAATTATAATATAAATTATATTGACAATATATATTATATTGACAATGATCCTTGCAATCTGTTAGGGTGTGATGTGGATTGCAGACTGCAGAACTACAGACATTAGTTTAACCTTGGTGATAGGGAAACTATTGAAACAATCAAGATAACATTAGCAGTCACGTGTACAAAGGTGAATTGATTTGGAAAAGCGAGAAAGCATATATTAAATGGAGACATAAGGAGTGCAGCTGCTGGAATCTTGAGCAAAAACTTGAAATGTCATCTGTCCATTTCTCTCCACTGATGCTGCCTGACCCACTGAGATTCTCTAGCACTTTGTTTTTCATTCAAGAATTTGTTAAAGGCAAATTGTGTTTATCATGATAGAGTTTTCTGATGTTACAGAAAAAGTTGTTGTGACAGTCATAGACCTTAAAAAAGCATTTGATAAGGAGACACATAATAGGCTTGTTGTCAAGGTTGAGATCCTTGTCATGAAAGGGACAGTAGCATCATTGGATTAAAACTGTCAAATAGCAGGAGGCAAAGCTGTACTAAACAGTCGATTTTCAGACTGGACGAAAGTGTAAACTTTAATCCACATGTAGTTATACAGCATAGAAACAGGATCTCTGGCCCATCATGACCAGGGTGACCTTTTTGATAATATGAAGTGGTGCATTTTGGTTGGAAGAATGAGGTAACAGTTCTAAATATGGCACACTAACAAATAGATCTCTGCTGTTAAAGATATAAATCTATGAAAATAGCACGGCAGGTTGTGAATGTGGTTAAAGCAATACAGAATATTGGGTGGTGCATTGTATGAACAAGGAAGTCATAATGAATCGGGAATTATACCACCTCGGGCAGCTGAGGAAATTCAGAGTCTGTCTGAGGATCCTTCAATCCTTCTACTCTGGTGCAGTGGAAAGTATCCTGACTGGAAACATCTTAATCTGGTTTGGCAACAGCTCTGCCCAGGACAGGAAGGTTCTGCAGAGAGTTGTGCGTTTGGCCGAACGCACCATGGGAACTACACTCCTCCGTCCCCCCTGCAGGATTTATACACCAGGAGGTGCGCATCCAGAGCCAGCAAGATCATGAAGGACTCCTAACACCCCAGCAAGGGACTGTTCCAGCTGCTACGGTCAGGCAAGCGCCTCTGCTGTCACGCTGCGAAAACACAGAGGATGAGATAGAGTTTCTTCCTACAGGCCATCAGGTCTGTAAACTCTGATCTAACTGGGGTGTAATTACTGTTGTGTATTTTTATTAAATGTAAATACTGGTTCTGTTCTGTTCTGCTCAGGTGTTCTGGTGTTTTTGCACAATCCCACAGACATTGCCACTTTCATTTCACTGTACATCTTGTATGTATATGTGACAAATAAATTTGACTTGACGAATGAGGATTCAGTTGTGTGGGGTGATTGGAGGAGCTGTTCCTCTTGGAAAATAGATGTTTGAGAGGGCATTTGATGGAGAAATGTGAAATCACAAAATAGCTAGACAATAGATAAGACTTTCCTTCTTGACAGGTAAAGGACTCGGCAACATGGAATTAGAAATGTCAACGTGACCAGTGCAACAAATGATTGATTACATTGAAATGCAGTTCTGGTAATTAGTGGAAGTATGTTTAAACAGAATCTTCAAAAAATAACTCAAAATGGAGTGACGGTGGAGAGTGAAGTTACTCTTGCATTGATAGACAAGAAAGCAGTGGACTGAATAGCCGCCTCCTTTGCTATTAACCTTCTGCGATTCAGGATCGCATTTGGATAAGTGTGGTAAGAAAATACTAATTTCACTTGCTGTCTTAGTTACGCATTTGCTGGCATTCGAGCAGGGAAGTAGGTGATCCTAGAATGAAGATCCAATGTGAGGGAAAAACAAAGTGCTGGAGGATCTCAGTGGGTCAGGCAGCATCAGTGGAGGGAAATGGACAGATGACGTTTCAAGTTTTTGCTCAAGATTCCAGCAGTAACACTCCTTGTGTCTCCATTTAATATATGCTTTTGGGCTTTCCAAATCAATTCACTTTTGTACCTTGTTGGAATGAATATACATCTTCCTTGACTGCATGACTTCCAATTGTACCTTAGAGCTAATTATATACTTTCATGTGAAATTGTTGTAATATAATAGGGCAGGTCTATACCATATCGTAATGTGATCTTCTGCATCCAATTGAGAGATTAGTCAGAACTTTGATTCAACATCTAGTGCAAAAGATGGCACCTTCAACATGCCAACATTCCTTCAGCTTTATACTGGAGCGTCAGCTGAGATTACACTTGGCCCATCGTGCCTGCACTGGGATTTAATGAAATTGTGGATGTTCTTTTGCCACTCTTTTCTGCATTAATTGTATAAGCTTTGAATATCTTAATATGTAAGTCTTTTGATCTTTACCTTGACTATCCTTATTAACTCTGCCACCACAATCTTCCTGGGTAGTGAATTTCAATGATTCACCACTCCCTAGATATTTCCTATTGCTGGTGAAAATGGAGTAGCTGTAATTTTGATATTAAGATCCCTGGTTTTAAATATCTTGACCCGGTGAAATGTCATCTGCATATACCTTGTCAGTCCCTTTAAAAATAAAGATGTCCTGAAACATAGAAAATAGGTGCAGGAGGGGGCGTTTTGGCCAACACCGCCATTCATTGTGATCCTGGCTGATCGTCCCCAATCAATAACCCGTGCCTGCCTTCTCCCATATGGTTGGTTGGTTGGTTTCTTGGTCCTCCAAAATATTCCAAATGGAATTTAAACTGGAGGTGGTGAAGGGAGGGCTTAAGATTCCACTAGACCCCAGAGCTCTATCTAACTCTCTCTTAAATCCATCCAGTGTTTTGGCCTCCACTACCCTCTGTGGCAGGGAATTCCACAAATTCACAACTGTCTGGGTGAAAAAGTTTTCTCTCACCTCAGTCTTAAATGGCCTCCCCTTTATTCTAAGACTGTGCCCCCTGGTTCTGGACTCGCCCAACATTGGGAACATTTTTCCTGCATCTAGCTTGTCCAGTCCTTTTATAATTTTATATGTGTCTGTAAGATTCCCCCTCATCCTTCTAAACTCCAGTGAATACAAGCCTAGTCTTTTCAATCTTTCCTCATATGACAGTCCCGCCATCCCAGGGATCAATCTCGTGAACCTACGCTGCACTGCCTCAATCACAAGGATGTCCTTCTTCAAATTAGGAGACCAAAGTTGTACACAATACTCCAGATGTGGTCTTATCAGAGCCCTATACAACTGCAGAAGAACCTCTTTACTCCAATACTGAAATCCTCTTGTTATGAAGGCCAACATTTCATTAGCTTTCTTCACTGCCTGCTGCACCGGCACGTCAACTTTCACTGACTGGTGTACAAGGACACCCAGGTCTCGCTGTACCTCTCCCTTACCTAACCACATTGAGATAATAATCTGCCCCCTTGTTTTTGCCGCCAAAGTGGATAACCTCACATTTATCTATATTATACTGAACGCTGCCACGCATCTGCCCATTCATTCAACCTGTCCAGGTCCCCCTGCTACCTCCTAACATCCTCTTCACAGTTCACACTGCCACTTTGCTTTGTGTCATCCGCAAACTTGCTTGTGTTGCTCCTAATTCCCTCTTCCAAATCATTAATATATATGGTAAACAGTTGCGGCCCCAACACCGAGCCTTGCGGCATTCCACTCGCCACAGCCTGCCATTCTGAAAAGGACCCGTTCACTCCTACTCTTTGCTTCCTTTCTGCCAACCAATTTTCTATCCACGTCAACACCCTACCCCCAATACCATGTGCTCTAATTTTAGTCACCAGTCTCCCGTGCGGGACCTTATCAATGGCTTTCTGAAAGTATAGATACACTACATCCACTGGCTCCCCTTCATATTAATTTCACCCGTGTCTGCCTTCAAGGGACCCACATTTGACTTTGCTATTCTTTTTCCCTTAACATATCTAAAGAAGCTTTTACTGTCCTTCTTTATATTCCGGCCAGCTTCCCCTCGTACTTCATCTTTTCAGCCCGTATTGCCCGTTTTGTTTCCTTCTGTTGTCCTATGAAAGTTTCCCAATCCTCTGGCTTCCTGCTACTCTTTGCTATGTTATACATCTTTTCTTTTAGTTTTATTCTATCCCTAACTTATCTTGTCAGCCACAGTTGCCTCCTACTCCCCTTAGAATCTTTCTTCCTTTTTGGAATGAAATTATCCTGCGTCTTCCGTATTATGCCCAGAAATTCCTGCCATTGCTGTTCCACTGTCATTCCTGCTTGGATCCCTTTCCAGTCTACCTTGGCCAGCTCTCCTCTCATGCCTTCATAGTCCCCTTTGTTCAACTGCATCACTGACAATTTTGATTTAACCTTCTCCTTCTCAAATTGCAGATTCAAACTAATCGTATTATGATCACTACCTCCAAGCAGTTCCTTTACCTCTAGTTCTCTTATCAAATCTGGTTCGTTGGATAACACAAAATCCAGAATTGCCTTTTCTCTGGTCGGCTCCATTACAAGCTGCTCTAAGAATCCATCTCGGAGGCACTCTACAAACTCTCTTTCTTGGGGTCCTGAACCAACCTGATTTTCCCAGTCTACCTGCAAATTGAAATCCCCCATCACCACAGTGGCGTTACCTTTGTTACATGCCAGTTTTAACTCCTGCTGCAACTTACACCCTATATCCGAGCTATTATTTGGGGGTCTGTAGATAACACCAATTAGTGTCTTATTGCCTTTGCCATTCCTCAACTCAATCCACAGTGACTCTACCTCATCAGTCCTTATGTCTTCCCTCGCAAGGGTCTGAATTTCATCCCTCACCAGCAGAGCTACCCCCCTCCTCTGCCCACCTGCCTGTCCTTTCTATAGGATGTATAACTGTGAATATTAAGTTCCCATGCCAGATCCTCCTGCAGCCACATCTCAGTAATCCCCACAATATCATATCTACCAACCTCTAACTGAGTCTCAAACTCATCTACTTTACTTCTTATACTTCGCGCATTCATATATAATATTTTAAATTCCCTATGCATCTCACCTTTCACATCGGTCCCTATTACACTTGGCCAATACTCTCCTATCCCTTTGTGTGCTTTCTTTCCCGTTAATTCTGGGGTCATTAACTAACCCTTTACTTCCTTTCCCTTTAACTCCATCCCTTTTGTACAGTTCCCCCTTACTCCAAAACAGAATCTAGTGGTCTAAGAATCTAAATCCCTGCCCACTGCAACAGTTCCTCAGCCACACATTCAGGCCCTGTATCTCCCTATTCCTGCTCTCGCCAGCACGAGGAACTTGAAGCAAACCGGAGATAACCACCCTGGAGGTCCTGCATTTCAGCACTTTTCCGAGCTCTCTAAAGTCACGCTTCAGAATATTCATCCCCTTCTTTCCGACATCATTTGTGCCAACATGCACTACCACTTCTGGCTGTTCACCTTCGCCCTTGAAGATTTTCTGCACTCTGTCCGTGACATCCTGGATCCTGGCACCAGGGAGGCAGCACAGCATCCTCAAATCCAGTCTGTTGTCCTGAGTCTCACCCAAGAATAAATAAAGTTGGTGATGCTTATAGTATCAATTAAAATAAATCTCAGTGATAACATTTGATAACATATATAGCAATTAGGGCAGCACGGTGACATCGTGGTAGAGCTGCTGCCTTACAGCACCTGAGACACAGGTTCGATCCTGACTGCAGGTGCTGTCTGTACGGAGTTTGTACGTTCTCCATGTGACCGCGTGAGTTTTCTCAGAGATCTTTGGTTTCCTCCCACACGCCATAGACGTACAGGTTGTAGGTTGGTATAAATATAAAATTATCCCTAGCATGTGTTAATGTGCGGGGATCGTTAGTCAGTGCGGATTCAGTGGGCCGAAGGGTCTGTTTCCGCAATGTATCCCTAAATTAAACTAAAGAAAATATGTTAAATGCAAAGTATAATTTGAACTTAACTCAAAGGACCTCAATACTGTTGCATCTGTCTAACAGATACTATGTTTACCCAAGGGCCCAGAGGTTTAATGAGTTGGTGTACTGGCGCTAACCTGAGTCTTTGTTTTCTTGCAGTTCGCAATCATGCTACGATTACCTGTGATCCGTAAGACATTAAGAAACGTCGCCCACTCTGCCAGAGACTGTCTGGGAGCAAAGAACAATGGTAGATAATAAGTTACTGCATGTTTAACACTATTCTCCACTGTTGGTCATGGGGAGAAATCCTGGGGGGGTGGGGACAGGGGTATGGGGACAGGGGGACATGTTTCCCCCCCATGTTTTGAGAGGTGGGTGACAATCCCCCTCGTGTTTTGTAACCCGGATTTTGAAATTCGGTGGAAAAAAAAACTCTGCTTTCCGCGAGACAGTGGGGGTGGGACTGATGATTCAGCGCGATGATTGGAAGAGGGAGGTGTCGGTCGGAGGCGGAAGTAGGGGGGTGGGACTGAAGATGGAGCGCGGTGATTGGAGGAGGGAGACGTCCTGGTGGAGCAAAGATCATAGAGCGGAGCTTGAATCGGCCTGTTTCGCAGGGCCCGGTGCGGCTTAAAATTGGCCGCGGGATTTTCCATTGCCCCACGATCAATTTGCTGCGTCGAGGCGATCGATGCTCCCGATGTTGAAGCCCCCACCGAGGGATGGAAGATCCCGCAGCCGGTTTTAAGCCACGCGGGACAATGAAAGGCCCCGCGAACAGGCCGATTGAAGCCCCACAATTCGGGGCGGACGAAGCTGCTGTTGCTGGAGTTTGTAGTCGGTCATGAACCAGGTCAGCTCCCGATGTTATCGTCCACAGGGCCCATGGCCGAAACCTCGCGTGCGAGCGTGCGTGCGCAGCCACCAAAAAATTGTGTTTCCCCCCCCCCATGTTTTGATAGCGATTTCCGTCCTTGACGGTTACAAACTGTATATGTAGGTAATTACTTTAGGTGTTTTGTGTTAGCACGATATAATTGCCAGTTAAAACTATTATTTAACATAATTTCCATCTATTTGTGGGAATTTGTGCATGTCAAGATAAGGCAATATCAAATGTAATTGCCACCATTTGTAGTTCTATCTTGACTTATTAAGGCCTGAACTCAGGAAATCCCCAAAATCCCCGAAAAATACATTGTCTGTATTCCTTTAATACTCCTTCCAACCTATCTCTTGACCAAACTTTTGTTTGCTGGTCTAGCTGGGTTGTAACTTCTGTCCAGGTACAGTCCAGGCACATTTTTTAATAATAATAATAATAATACATTTTATTTATGGGCGCCTTTCAAGAGTCTCAAGGACACCTTACAAAAATTTAGCAAGTAGAGGAAAAACATGTAAGCGGAATGAAATAAATAGTAGAGACATGACTAGCACACAAATTAAAGACAGAATTCAATTCAAAACACAATATGAGGCAATTCAAGCACAGATGAAATGGGAGGTGGACGTGGGGCTAAGGATAGGCAGAGGTGAAGAGATGGGTCTTGAGGCGGGACTGGAAGATGGTGAGGGACACGGAATTGCGGATCAGTTGGGGGAGTTCCAGAGCCTGGGAGCTGCCCTGGAGAAGGCTCTGTCCCCAAAACTGCGGAGGT
Organism: Leucoraja erinaceus; assembly: GCF_028641065.1. NCBI lineage: Eukaryota > Metazoa > Chordata > Chondrichthyes > Rajiformes > Rajidae > Leucoraja > Leucoraja erinaceus. The sequence goes on from NC_073383.1 coordinate 39,448,698, forward strand.
TGGACTTGTGGATGGAGAGGAGACCAGCTGATGTGGATCTGAGGGACCGTGAGGGTTGGTAGGGGGAGAGGAGGTCAGTGCGATATGAGGGGGGGGCAGATGGTGGAGGGCTTTATAGGTGAGGACCAGAATTTTGTAGGTGATCCGGTGGGAGATGGGAAGCCAGTGAAGTTGTTTGAGGACTGGAGTGATGTGATGCCAGGATTTGGTGTGGGTGATGAGTCGGGCGGCTGCGTTCTGGACCAGTTGGAGCCGGTTGATGTAGGTGGAGCTGATGCCAAGGAGAAGTGAGTTGCAGTAATCCAGTCGGGAGGAGATGAAGGCATGGATGAGTCTTTCAGCAGCGGGAGGTGTGAGAGAGGGTCTGATTTTGGCGATGTTGCAGAGGTGAAATAAGGAGGTTTTAATGACATGGCGGATGTGAGGCTCAAGGGAGTGGGTGGAATCAAAGATCATGCCAAGGTTGCGGGCCTGGGGAGATGGGGAGACAGTGGTGCCGTCGATGGTGAGAGTGGGGTTATTGATTTTGCTGAGTGTGGATTTGGAGCCAATGAGGAGGAATTTTGTTTTATCGCTGTTGAGTTTTTATAGCTGACAAACGGGTTGATATGGGAGAGGGGGGTGGTTGTGGGGGGATGTGGTGCCGAGGTAGATCTGGGTGTCATCGGCGTAACAGTGGAAGTCCAGGTTGAAGTGGCGGAGTATCTGACCAAGGGGGAGGATGTTATTTAGAATATTTAATTGTGTTAAAGGTGCTAAAGGGATCTTTTTGGATTTTGATTTGAATGTAGAAACATTAAGGATATGACTTTGAATGAAATTTGCTAACTGCAATAGTTAGAAAGATGGCAAACTTGGAAATTGGAAATCATTACTGGCATAGAAACTGCCATCCATACTTGTGCCTTTCAGTATTTCATCTTGCAAATTGTTAACCTAGCAGTAATCAGACATCTTTGTCTCTTAAGAACACAGTGTGTCAATTTCACTTCTATTGATACCTATGTGATAATTATCAATCAATATGACAAACAACCTTTTGTTACTGCAACCAAACAAAAAAGACCTTTACTTTTGAAAATTTCCAAGGGGGGAATTAAAAAGTTGTTAAAATTAGTCTGAAACACTCTTGCCCCTAATCCCCTTTTCCCCATTGATATGTTTTTTTTCATGTGATTTTCTATAACAAGATATGTCTGTGGAAAGCAAAACTGCCGTGAGATGGCAAAATACCTGTAGTTTGTAAATCTTAACGCTCCTTATCCTCAATAGCTCCCTCCTCTGACAAAAAAGTGCAATGCAGCTGATGTTACTCAAGGGTAGTGATGTAGAATAGTGAGGCTAGTGCAATGTAATACCATCAATTTCAGACAAGTAGGAAATATAAAGGTTTATGTCTCTGGCAAAGTCTCTGTCTCTCTGTGGTTACATTTTTCTTCATCAGCCTAAAATATTTGTGGGGCCACATCTCAGAAGTACTTCTTTGGCTGAAATTGTTTTGGGCAATCCTGAGATTATGGAGCATATCATGCTGTATCATAGAATAAGAAAATTGAGATTCTTAGCCAATGCTGGGTCGTTTAACTGGCTATTGAACTTATCTGACTTTTTCCCCCTTTTGCCACTGTGTATTTCATGACTTTGTAGTGATTTGGTCCTAGACCACTAACACTAGCTGCTGCCTTCTCTTCATGATTTCAGTTCGCAGCACTGCAACAGCTGCCAGCAATCTGGTTGAGGTGTTTATCGACGGCAAGCCAGTGATGGTGGAGCCTGGAACCACTGTTCTACAGGTACCTTTGTTCCCTATACTGGCTTGGACATAAATGGAGACGGGTTGGTTAGTAACTTTGCAGCTGATGACAAGATATCTTGGGTTGCGAAGGCTGTCAAAGCATACAGTGGGATATAGATCAGCTACAGAAATGGGTGGAGAAATAGCAGATAGGGTTTAATCTAAGCAAATATGAGATGTTGCATTTTCGGAAGTTGAATGAAAGGGGAAAATATACAATTAATGGCAAGACCCTTAACATTATTGATATGCGAAGGGATCTTGGGGTCCAAGTCCATAGCTCCTTGAAAGTGGCATCACAATTAGGTAGAGTAGTAAAGAAGGCATTTGGCATGGTTGACAAAAAATGCTGGAAGTACTCAGCGGGTGAGGCAGCATCTATTGAGAGAAGGAATTGGCGACGTTTCGGGTTGAGACCCTTCTTCAGACTTGCTTGCTTTCATCAGTCGAGCATTGAGTATTGGAAATCATGTTGCAGTTTTATAAAACTTTGGTTAGGCCACATTTGCAGTTTTGTTTGTGGTTTTGGTCGGCCCATTTCAGGAAAGTTGTGGAGAGAGTGCAGAAGAAATTTACCAGAATGCTGCCTGGTGTAGAAGGTATAACCTATACTGAGAGGTTGGACAAACTTGGATTGTTTTCTCTGAAGCATCGGAGGTCGAGGGGAAACCTGATGGGAATATATAAAATGTTGATAGGCATAGATAGGAATGTGGAAGGTGAAGGTGGGGTCATTTGGATGCAAGGTTTAAACGAGGCTCTTCTATGCTATCTTGGGTAATTGCAGAACATCCCAGTGCACTGTTGTGAAGAAGAGTTCTCTCGTGTGATGTCACTGATATACTGCAATCCACATACAATCCACATTCAGAAAGTATTCAGACCACTTTTTCCACATTTTGTTATGTTACAGCCTTATTCTCAAATGGATTAAATTTATATCATCAATCTAAGACCCCATAATAAAAAGGGATAACAGGTGTTTAGAAATGTTTGCAAATTGAAAATAAATAACTGAAATATCACATTTACATAAGTATTCAGACCCTTTACTCAGTACTTTGAGGCACCTTTGGCAGCGATTACAGCCTCAAGTCTTCTTGGGTATGACGCTACAAGCTTGGCACACCTGTATTTGGGAAATGTCTTCCATTCTTCTCTGCAGATCCCCTCAAGCTCTGTTAGGTTGGATGGGTAGCGTCGATGCACAGCTATTTTCAGGTCCCTCCAGAGATATTTAATCGGGTTCAAGTCCGGCTCTGGCTGGGTCACTCAAGGACATTCACATACTTGTCAAGAAGCCACTCCTGCATTTTCTTGGCTGTGTGCTTAGGGTCGTTGTCCTGTTAGAAGGTGAGCCTCTGCCCCAGTCTGAGGTCCAGAATGCTCCAGAGCAGGTTTTCATCAAGGATCTCTCTGTACTTTGCTCGGTTCATGCTTCCCTTGATCCTGACTAGTCTCCCAGTTCCTGCCGCTGAAAAACATCCCCACGGTATGATGCTGCCACCACCATACTTCACCGCAGGCCAGGTGATGAGCGGTGCCTGGCTTCCTCCAGACGTGACACTTGGCATTCAAGCCAAAGAGTTCAATCTTAGTTTCATCAGACAAGAGAATCTTGTTAAGGTGCCTTTTGTCAAACACCAAGTGGGCTGTAATGTGCCTTTTACTGAGGAGTGGCTTCTGTCTGGCCACTACCATAAAGGCCTGGTTTGTGGAATGCTGCAGATATAGTTGTTCTTCTGGAAGTTTCTCCCATCTCCACAGAGGAACTCTGGAGCTCTGTCAGAGTGATCATCGGGTTCTTGGTCACCTCCCTGACCAAGGCCCTTCTCCCCCGAATGCTCAGTTTGGCCGGGCAGCCAGCTCTATGAAGAGTCCTGGTGGTTTCAAAGTTCTTCCATTTAAGAATTACGGAGGCCACTGTGCTCTTCGGGACTTGCGATGCTGCAGAAATTGTTTTATACCCCTCCCCAGATCTGTGTCTCGACACAATCCTGTCTCGGAGGTCTACGGTCAATTCCTTCATCTTCATGGCTTTCTCTGACATGCAATGTCAACTGTGGGACCTTATATAGACAGGTGTGTGCGTTTCCAAATCATGTCCAAATAATTTAATTTACCACTGGTAGACTCCAATCAAGTTGTAGAAATGTCTCGAGGATAATCAATGGAAACAGGATGCACCAAAACTCAATTTTGAGTATCGTAGCAAAGGGTATGAATACTTGTGTAAGTGTGATATTTCAGTTATTTCTTTTTAATTACTTTGCAAAAATTTCTAAAATTTCCATTTTTTATTATGAGCTATTGTGTGTAGATTGTTGATTAAAAAAAAAATTTGAATCCATTTTAGAATAAGTCTGTAATGTAACAAAATGTGGAAAAAGTGAAGAGGTCTGAATACTTTCTGAATGCACTGTAATAATTGCAAGGATATTTGAGGACCCCTTGATTTCTTTCATTGCCTCTGAAAAATACTTAATTACATGCTAGACTATATAAATCCACTAGCTTTCTTTCAATTAATGATGTGCTTCATTATTGAATGGGGAGGTTTATGCGACTCAAAGTAAGATTAGGGGTTCTCTCAATAGTCTCGAATCCGATTTGGAAGTAAGATTCAGTAATAATGTTTCTGAAATTCTTCTATGGGAGCAGAATGGAAGTACCTTACTGCAACTTGTAACTAATTTGTCCATCAGTGCATTAGCTGTACATCTCCCCAATATAAATAAGAAATGATTAATATCATGAAAAAAGTAAAGGTGGAAATATGAACGAGCAAATGGCATACTGAGTTTAATTCAGACAAGTGTAAGGTGTTGCACTTTAGGAGATCAAATGTAAGAGGAAAGTATACTGTAAATTACAGTACCTTAGGAGCATTAATGTGTGGAGAGATCCTGGGGTGCAACGACATAGTGGCCTGAAAGTGGCAACAAGCAGATAAGAGTGGCAAAGAAGGCATATGGTTTATTTGCTTTCATCAGGCAGGATATTGAATATAAGAGTCAGGAAGTCATGTTACAGTTGTATTAAACTTTGGTTAGGCCACATGTGTGCAATTTTGGTCCCCACATTACAGGGAGATGTGGATGCTTTGGAGAGGTTTCAAAAGAAGTTCACCTAGTTGTTCTTTGAAGAGTAGTCGCTATGCGAGGTTGGACAAACTTGGATTGTTTTCTCTGGAACATTGGAGGTTCAGGGTGATCTCTTAGTAATAATTAAAATTACGAGAAGCACAATTGGTAGTCAGAACATTCTTGTCAAGGTGGAAATGTCAAATACTAGAGAGTACCGATTCAAGGTGAGGGGGAAGGAGATTTGCATGGCAGGTTTTTTTCATATAGATTTTGGTAGGTGTGAGGGATGTACTGCCGGGGAAATGGTGGAAGCAGCAATGATGAGAACATTTAAGAGACAATTGGACAGGCATATGAACAAGCAGGAGGGAGACATATTGATCAATTATAGGCAGAAGGGATTATTTTAAATTGGCATCATGGCTGACACAGACATTGTGGGCAGAAAGACCTGTTCCTGTGCTGTAATCTTCTATATTCTAAACAAACTTGTTTCTGTTTACAGGCCTGTGAAAAAGTTGGCATACAGATCCCCCGGTTTTGTTACCATGACAGGCTCTCCGTCGCAGGAAATTGCCGAATGTGCTTGGTGGAGATCGAAAGGGCACCCAAGGTGCTGGGAGAGTTTGTATTTTATAATGAGGTTATGGCTGGCTGCAAGTGTTAGAAGATATGAGCAATTGAAAACAATAAAATTAATTGGGGGTATAAGCCATCAGTGAAACAATAGTATCATCACAGGGAAAAAAGCAGAGTTAATGAATTTATCTAGCAGCGAGATAAGTGATTCTTGGACTAGAAAAGAACAGCACATTCAGCATTACGTTGGGATTACTCACGGGCACCAAAAGATGATTATCAATGAAACATTTTAGGTACATTAAAGTAGTTAATTTGTAACTTTTGAAATGCATTTATTTTTTAAACAAATGAAGACGTCCTTTCCTCAATTAAATAAAAACAATTAAACAAAATATTGGATTTGCAACAATATTGAAAATTGTGACTGTTGAGTTCAATATATTCTATTGATAATGTCAACTGAAAACCAATTTAACCCTTCCTTCTTAGCCAGTAGCTGCCTGTGCTATGCCAGTAATGAAGGGATGGAATATCCTTACGAATTCTGAAAAAACTAAGAAAGCCAGGTAAAGTACGGTGAAAACGCTTTGCGTTGTTGTGGGAATCTGCCATTTAAATGTTGCATGTCTGATACTTGCAATTTATAGTAATTGTTAACATTATATTTGAAAGATTAATCTGTATGAAATTTTCAAAAAATATTGATGGGCGCAGTGGCATTTGCAAGGGAAATTAAAAAAAAAAAACATTATTATAATCAATTGGAACATAAGTTCATAGGTATGCATTGAAAGGTGTTGGTGGAATACACACTGTTCTTCAGCTAAATGTTGCTTAGACATTCAGATACACTTTGTGTTTGTGATATTTGCTGTTCCGTTAGGTAATATAGGATGGTAATCATTATATTGTGTATTATATATGCTACATTTCGCTTTTATTTTGTGCACAGAGAGGGTGTGATGGAGTTTCTGCTGGCTAATCACCCATTGGACTGCCCTATCTGTGACCAAGGAGGAGAATGCGATCTCCAGGTACCATTGATACTAACAAATGTAAAATGTTTTGACACCAGGAGTGAAGGTATCGTGGGACAAAGGCGATGCTAGTTTGGTGACTTATACCCGATATTGCATTGATGCTCTATGCTGATGACTATTGTGTAAATGAGCTCCAGGTCCCTTTGAACAGAACGTATCTGTTAAACCTCCCCCTAAGCCATAGAGGAATATGATGGACGATGTATCTTAGACAGGTTCTATTTTAACCCTTGAAGATAAATAGAAAATTATGCTGTGAACCAAAATCTCTTAAGGACCTGAGGTACTGATTTTGGTGTTCGAGAATGGCAGAAAGGCCAGGTTTTGCTCTTGCATTTACCATTCTTTATTAGAAATCTTGAATCTGTTTCTTTGCAAAGCAATAAACTGCAGCACATTGCTCTTTAAATATGGTATCCTGTGCCTTGGAATGGTGGGACACATCAGTAATAGAAATATTTGTCCAAAGAGAGTTTTATCAGGGAAGTCTGGTTGCTCTTCATAGTAGGAAATAAGAACCACTTTCAGAAAGAAAGTTGGAGTTGCATTTTTCTAATGCATAGAATGAGGAGAGAATGCTGCAGGGAAAAGTCATTTTTTAAAAAATGAAACGGTAGTAAAGAATTAGAACTAAGTGGACTTGTTTGGATTTTCCATGAATATTGGGCAGGAATTCAACGAGTTATCACGATGAAACTGGTGGAGAATGAGCATTGCCCAATGTTCACGTATAATTATTTGTTATGGTGAGATTGTGCAGAGGAAGTACAATGAAAATCATCTGATGATGAAATTTGCCTCTGCAAATAATTACACAGGTTGTCTAAATAGCATTTTGTAACAATCTTGCATGAGTAAGCTATTTAGTAGAGTTTTGTAAGAGTGATTTCTTAGTCAGACGTTTAGGTTGTTACCATAAAGTTTCAGGAGTGATGTATTCATATACAAAGTCCTGTGCTCTGATTCAAATACTGTCGATGTTTTCATCATGACTTCCTTTGTGGCTATATATGACAGGAACCAATTTAAATGTGAAATACTATTTACAACTACCACTACCAACCGTGTGCACTTTCCCCTATCTCAAGTGGAGGTACCAGCTTCAGTTCCAGAGTGAGCTCAAAATGCAGGGAGGACATTTTTTAGAAGTGAATGTGTTTGGTATCTCACAATTTAAATATTGTCAGCTGTTCTTGTTCTTGCTTTATTACGTATCGCTGCTGCCATTCCAATTTGATAAAGCTATCCAATATCATGATTGACAGGATCAGTCAATGATGTTTGGCAGTGATCGGAGCAGATTCACAGAGGGAAAGAGGGCTGTGGAAGACAAGAACATTGGCCCACTTGTGAAAACCATCATGACCAGGTGTATTCACTGCACACGCTGTATCAGGTAAGTGCTACAACAAATTTATTTTCTTGTTCTCAAGAAGTAGCTATTGGTTTTATTGACCTGGTTAATGGACACATTGTGGCACCACGTGTATCAAGAGGTCCGGATTCTGATATATCTACTGGAGAAAGGATTGAACTATTGTACAGGCATTGGGCATGGCTCAGAGATAGCACTCTTTCTCTTGAAGTTCCTTGTTTCAAGAACACAGAATCCACAGTTATATCTAAGCGAGTAATGAACAAAAAAAAAGAACAATTATTGCTTTATTGCAGGTGAAATCTGGTGAGTTGTTAAACTCAAGCACCTTGCTTTATCTCTCATCAAATACCAGCCAGTCTTTTCCACCCCATATTATTAACTTTCCTTTCTTCATTCTGTACTAAATGTGACACTATCTTCCGACAAAGCATCAATTTCTATACCCAACTCAGTGGCAGCTAGCTTTATCTCACTACCAGCTGTCTTGCCCTCCTTCCATCTGTGTTCATGATTGTGTTCATAGTTTGTTTGGTTGTTTGTTTGTTTGTCTTTTTGCACAAAATCCGCAAGCATTGCCGCTTTTCATTTCACTGCACATCTCGTATGTGTATGTGACGGATAAACTTGACTTGACACCTACTTCCCCTCCTCTCTCTCCTCCCCCTCCCCCCAGACCGCCTGACATTTTCTCCCAACTAATTACTGCATGGGCCATATCCATTGCTTTCCATATCTAGGCCTACCATGATGAGTCTCAGGAAAATGAACTCTTCTGTTCATGACCTGGGAGTTGTATTTGACCTGGAGTTGAGATTCTGACCGTGGCTATTTCCATCTCTGCATCATTGACCCCCATTACCTCTGCCTAGGTATATCATCTGCTGATGCATGCACCTATGGCTTTCTAACCATGATTTTTTTCTTAGACTAGCCTACAAGGATAAGATATCCTTTTACAAGGATAAGATTTTCCAAAACCTTTTATATTGTCTCTGGTTTTGATGATTACTGGCTCCCAGGTGAGCAATGCTACAATCAGAAGTTCTCGTCATTGATATCAAATCTATCCCAATTCTCATTCTTCCTTATCTCTGCAATCACTGCAAGCCATATAATCCTCCGTGGAATCTACACTTCTCTAATTTGGGTCTTTTGTTCATCTTCAAACTAATTTATTTTGCCATTGATGGCTATGCTTTTAGATGTCAAAGTACTTGGATCTGGATTCTCTCCTTAGTCATTGTTTTCCTTTACTTCTGCTTCAAACGTCCTAGAAATGTACATATTTTGTTAAACATAGTCATTTGTGCCATTATCCTGATATGTAGCTCAGCATGAATAGATTTTGATATAACACACCTTGGTTGTTTTTGATACAATAAAGGTGCTATAAAAATAGAAGTGGCTGGTATAGCTATTTCTGAGACGTTGTCAGGCAAAGTCTCAAAGTACTTCACAATCTAATGTCATGAAAGGTGGTAAAGTAATACATTGCATCAGTAATAAAAAGGAGTCAAAAACTGTGTGTGATCTTGAGCATTCTTTAGCATTAATTTGATCTGCACCAAAGCTCACCACAAGTATGATGTAAGTTTTATAAAATCTCCCACACAGTGTAGAACTAATAAAAACTCCTATTTACTAAGGGTGGGGTTTCAGTGATATATTAAAATCAAGAGATGGTATGGATTGATGTTGTCATCAAAACATTACAGTCCATTATGCATAACACAGTCACATCAAATAAACTCCAATTTATTGCAGCTAAGGCAACTTTTTTTTATCAAAAATAGCTTAATTGAAAGTCGAATTTGTGATGTTGCTGATGAAGGCAAGTATTTCCATTGAACTGTTATGTAACTTGGTTTGTTCTTTGACAGGTTTGCCAGTGAAGTGGCAGGTGTGGATGACTTGGGCACTACAGGAAGAGGAAATGAAATGCAGGTTGGGACATATATTGAAAAGATGTTCATGTCTGAAGTATCAGGGAACATCATCGACCTTTGTCCAGTTGGAGCTTTGACGTCTAAGCCCTATGCCTTCACTGCCCGTCCGTGGGAGACCAGGTGCCGTATTTGCTTGCTATTATGCAGTGGAACTTTTTGCAACTTTAATGTTGGGAAGCGTGAGGGCATGCACTTCAGTTAGATGAATCAAAAGACAGCATATTATTTAAATTGAGCAAGAGGCTTCAGATGAGTGAAGTCGGAGAGATCTAGGTATTTTTATGAATGTATGCATAGAGGTTATGGGGAGAAGGCAGTAGTATGGGGTTAGGAGGGAGAGATTAATCAGCTATGATTGAATGGTGGAGTCGACTTGATGGGCCAAATGGCCCAATTCTACTCTTATTCCTTATTACCTTAATCACAAAAGATAAGAGGCAAGTTACGAAGGCAAACTGCATTTTTACTTTTTTTTATGGGGTTGGACTTGAAGAATCGAGTATTTATTATAATTGTACAACGTATTTACAAGACCACACATGGAATATCGCACACAGTTTTGATCCCCATAACTATAAAAGGATATGGAAACATATAAAATAGGTGCAGGAGTAGGCCATTCGGCCCTTCGAGCCAGCAATACGATCATCCAAAATAAGTACACCGTTCATGCTTTTTCCGCATATCCATAACATTGGAGGTAGACCAAAGGGGATTCCTAAGGCTAATTCATGGGATGAAAAGTTTGTCCCATAAAAGTTCACTACTTAATACAGACAACACAAAGGGTTAAAGGTAAACCAAGCCAAGCTTTACTCAATTCGTCATGATGGCAGTGATGGGGACAAGTGCAGAGAGTATACCAGTATGCTTGGTGCTCCACAAGCAGCCACTCAAAGATACAGTGTTTTACAATTTCTTATATACTCTTAAAGTCAAGTAAATGCCTTAGTCATTTTTCCAAAAACTACTGCCGAGGTGCACTTCCAAGAAGCAACTGCTGCGTCTGTTCTAGTGACAGTTACCTTCTGTGGAGCAGCGATCTATGTAAGTCGGTTCGGTCAACTGCCGTTCTGTAGTTAGGTTATCCCAGGCATATTCTGTTCTGTGGTTTTTCCAAGATTTGCAAGTTTTGCTCACATCTACATGAGTCAGCAGTATTTCATACTAGCTACTAGCAGTATTTCAGTTTTTCCTCTGTCACTAGTTTTAAAGCTACATAAGCATCTAAGCAAGAATACAGAAATGGTCAAGTATCCCATCATGCAAGATAACCCTAGCTAATAGCGATTAACTCTTTCTTTCATTCCTTCTTTTTATCATAACATGATAACATTACAGTCCCCCCGAAGCACAGAGTGGTCAGATACATTGCATGACAAATATCAACGTAAACCCCAACAGAAAAATAGAACCGTAATATAGTATGGTTCCCTAGAGACCTCCAAACCAGCTAAATAGCCACCAGCTGTCCCCATCATTGTCGCCATCCATCAGGCTCCCAATTTTAACTTCCTGGGATATGTGAACAGCCAAGTTAGTAATGCTAGAGGACTCATCGGGGACATAGGTGCAGTATTCCTGCCCTATTATAGCACAGGTCCCTCCTTTTATTCTGCAGGGGTATAGTGCGAAGTGCAACCATTTCAGCTGTTATGGATGAGGGGGTCTTTTAGGTGTAAGTAAAGGCGTCCACAGTTTCATTAGCCAATTTCTCCAATATGGAGGCCATATTAATCAATTCCCGTGATAGGCGGGTTGTCCTGTAAAATGGGAAGGCAATCATCCAGAATCGCTCTGATTCCTATATACTTCACTTAGCCCTCACGGGGATATACAATTCAGTTAGATATTACATAGTTCGCATGTGAGGGACAACAAAGGCCAATTAACAGCATCCCCTTCAGTTGTAGGTTGACCTTTCCCAGTTCTTCTCATCCCCACGTGGCATATCAGGTAACCATGGGTATGCCCAGGATCCGCACACAAAATACGTCCCATTTATTGGACGTGGCGGGCCACTACCACTAACCTTGGTGCAGGTGCTGTTTCCCCCCCCTATTTTTAGGATTCAAATAACACATATGTTGGACGGGCCTTCCCCGGTCACTTTTATCCAGATTATTCCCCATAGCCGCGAGACTCTCTCAGCCCAGCTACTTTGTGAATGACAAACTTTTTTAGTTTGCTCTATCCAATTGCCAACTACTTTTCCAGTAGCAAAATACCTTACCAACTACTCTTCTAGTAGCAAAACCTCTTACCAACTACTTTCCTAGTAGCAAAAATATATTAATTTATGACTAACCTTTTTAGTTTAGCAAATCCTCTTACCAACTACTCTTCTAGTAGCAAAACCTCTTACCAACTACTTTCCTAGTAGCAAAAATATATTAATTTATGACTAACCTTTTTAGTTTTGCTCTAACCAATTGCCAACTACTTTCCCAGTAGGAAAATACCTTGCTAACTACTCTCCTAGTAGCAAATTCTCAATACGGTTGGTCTTACCTTCATTGTCTACTTCTAAGGATTTCGGCAGGGAACCAGATCAACCTTCTGACGAGGGACCCGAGTTTTCCCGGGAGGTCAGTCTCAAGGGGTCCGACTAGTGCACTTTTTTTCTCCCCATCTGATCCCGGTCAAACTGCGGCCTCTTACTCAGTCGTCTGTTGATGGTCCCAGTGAAATCCTGCCGACTACGCCAATGATAAAGTTCACTACTTAATACAGACAACAACACCCCCTATTTCAGTTATCAGTAATCCCCATACAAGCTCCATGAGTCAGCAGTATATTTCCTCTGTCAGTAGTTTTAAAGCTACTTAAGCAAGAATGCAGAAATGGCCAAGTATCCCATCATGCAAGATAACCTTAGCTAATAGCGGTTAACTCTTTCGAGAGAGGCAAGACCGTTTGGGTTGTATTCTGAGGAGTTTAGAAGAATGAGTGTGATCTGATTCATACTTGAGAGACTGAGGAATTGAAGGTCACAGGGAACTGAAACAAAAGAGGAGTTGAGGCCAGCAAAGATCGCATTAATGTTAGGAAGGCTTAAGGATGACTGGTGGTATACTCCCGCTCCTGTTTTCTTATACTTGTGTGACTGAGACAGGTTATTGTATTCAAAATAGTATGTGCATCAGACCCACTTTGTGCTTTTAATGCAACATCCTATATGGTGTTAGGAATAAAGGAACAGGAGGAAGTCTCTCGGCTTCCTCCTAGCCAGTCAGGTATTTGGTAGATAACAGCTGATCTTTACATCGCATACCCATCTAAGTTCCATATCTCTCAATATCCTTATCCCCAAGAATTCTATTCTGTTTTCAAATTGAATGTTGATGATATTGTTAATTCTCACATATTCTCAATAGCTTCCTCAGAGACAGATCTTTCACACTTCCTTTTGTGGCAAGAAGTGCTTTTTGATGTCATCATTGTGAGATCTAACTCTAATTTTGTTATCTCCCAAAATTGTTGTTAAATCTTATAATTAAATCACTTCAATATTTTTAATCAGCTTCTGTAAAGCCCATGACTGGCACTCGTAGGAAGATAAGGACAGTAGGGACGATGGGCTTTGCCACTTGTGCATTCTCCTCATCAAATGGCACACCATCCTGTTTTTCTTTAGCTGACCCTTCAAAATACTGGAATTCCATACTTGATAAAAGAGTGAGAATACCTTTTTTCAATGGTTGCTAAATGTAAGCAGTGGGCTCACCATCACCATTTAAAGTTCATTAGAAAAGTCAACGAGTGGACCTTGTCAGAAGTGGCCACATTCACTCCCTCGGGGGACCTGGGGAGAATGCTAGTTAGGCAACTTGTCTTTCTGATTTAACCTTTCTAGCCTGATGAATGACTGAAACTTCCCTTTCAAGAAAAGAAAGTCAAAGTTGTGTAAAGAAAACCAATTTAGTGGCTACCTGAATAAGCAGGGTTGATTAATACTTGGAAGTGAGGTTAACCTCAACTGATAACAGTACTTGAGATTTAAATGTTTTCGGATTTTTTAATTTGGACACATTTGCCCTTTCAAATTTTGTTTTTGTTCTAATTCTTCTTCAGGAAGACAGAGTCCATCGATGTGATGGATGCTGTTGGTAGCAACATTGTTGTGAGCACACGTACTGGGGAGGTGATGAGAATCCTGCCACGGTTAAATGAGGATGTGAATGAAGAGTGGATCTCTGATAAAACCAGGTGATGGATCTTAATCCGATGGATATTTTATGTAAAGTTTTACATGACATGAGACCCTCCAACTTTTTTTTTATGGTAAAGATTAGATTTGAGAGCCCCGTGAGAGTTGCAATACGGTCGTCATTGGGTGTGAAGATGGAGTTCCAACTTTACTCTGGAACACAATACCTCAGTTGACATGACTATATGCCATATGTTGGAGGTGGTCGTTAAACTAAAGCCGGTTTTCTCTCCATCGGATGGATGTGATCCATGGCACTATTTCCAAACATATTTTTGCCTATTATTACACTGAATGAATAGTTTAGAAGTTATGAAAGACATTACAACTATGAGTCCTTTTTGAATGATATGGAAAATGGTGACACTTCTTAAATTCAAAGATCCTGTTTAAAGCTGTTCTGGGTTTTGCTGTTTAAATAATCCTGTTAGTCTTGCTCCCTGTATCCCTGCATTATTTCTCTCGAGTATTTATTCAAATCCCTTTCAAGGTAGATTTGATTTCCTTCACTCATTTTATTCCAGATACTGACCACTCCTATGTATAAAACATGTATTTCCATAGTTAAGCTCAAGAACTACAGATGCTAGAAATCTGAAATAAAAGCAGAAAATGCTGGAACACCCAGCAGGTCGGGCATTATCTGGAAAGATAATCTGAGCGAACGGGTTAAAGACCCCTCTACCTAACGCTGGTTCTCTTTTCACTGGTGCTACTTGAGTATTTTTTACTTCGTTTTTCCATGCGTTGGCTCTTTTGTCAGTCAACTTGCTTCTGTCTATTTTCATAACTGACTTGGTAATAACAGAAATAGATGAAGTAAAGAGAAAATGTCTAAATTAATTGATTTTTAAATACATTTTCTGCAGGAAGGCCAAGGCCCCTGTTTCTCCAAACCATGCTCTGTAACAATGTGGCTTTGTGCCACAGACTGCTATTCTTTGTCCTCACTTTCATTCTCCAGCTTTGTGAATTTTTCTTTAAAAAAAAAAACAAACTCCAGGCCTTCTTTCCATTCTCTAATTTACTTTAATTAAAATTAAATTTTAAGTAGTTGTGATTGTCTTGCTCTGTTTTTCTCTGCAGGTTTGCCTACGATGGACTGAAGCGTCAACGCTTAACTGTTCCCTTGGTCAGGAACCCAAAGGGGCAGCTGATATCTGCATCTTGGGAGGAGGCAATGAGCCGGATTGCAGAAGTGGTAATTAACTAATAGAAATTACAATGATCTAAGTTAAAGTGCATTGGAGGATGTGGAAAAACAAGGCAAAATGCATTGACTACTTTCCATTGGTGGACAGTGGTGAGGATGGGATACAAGGATTGTAGAAAGCTGAAATGTGTGATTTAAGATGGTTGGCAGAAGAGCCAAAGAAAATATAAGAAATTGTATATAAAGCCCATTATTATCAGGAACGCAGTACATTAAATGATGGTAGAAGCAGATTCAATAGTTTCTTCTGAAAATAAATTGGTTAAATGTTTAAAGGGGAGAAAGTAAGAATTTTGAGGCTTTTTCAAATGCTCCTCACAAACACAATGGGCCAAATGACCTACTGTGCTTATATAATTCTCTCCCCCAATCTTTTCATGTGGTTCTAGCTACAAAAAATGCAGAATAAAGATGTGGCTGCTATTGCTGGAGGAATGGTCGATGCTGAAACACTTGTGGCTCTGAAAGACTTGATCAACAGGTTAAACAGTGATGCGCTGTGCACGGAGGAGATCTTCCCTATGACTGGAGCTGGGTACGTTTGATGAGGTCAATTGAACACAAATTTTTGATTTGTCACAAATTGAAGTATGATAGTGACACAATTTGAATAGTTACAATTGTAATCCTATTTTGTGACCATATCTTTTGATATTAATAGGAAACATTTCTTCAGTGGTGAGAATAAGTTACAATCTCTTAAGTTCATTTTAATAGCCTATAGGATCTGTCAGCTATTCACAACATTTTGGTTTCCTAACATTTTGGGCGATGCCGACCTTGGATTAGTGTTGAATTTCTGAAGTGCGACACATGAATTGTTACATTGTGTGATTGTATTTGATTTGATAGGAATTGCAGCCTCTCCCTGCTAATAGAAACAGGCCAAGTATCCATATTTACTCTAACCTATTTTTTTTTTTTTGTTAAACATTCTCCCACATTTCCCTCAATCTACTGTACTGGCCTTCCTTGGGTGCACAAGATGCATTTTGTGACAGTATTGTTCTGTCTTAGGACAATGCAACCCTTGGTTATCTCCACACCTTCTCCATTTTGAGGAGCTGATATTTTTGCAGGTGTGCAATAGTGACTCAAAGCATACCCTGAATTTTGTTTGAGTTTTTTTTAATGTTGGAAACCTTTCTTTAATTCTTTCCTGCCCTTGGACAGGAAAGAGAGCAGCAGCTTAATGTGTGGCGAATTCTCGGCATTCATGCATTAGCGCAGCAACGAGGTGCACAAGAAACTCTTCTACAAATGTTCTCAATTGGCTCTGAATAAAACATCATAATTTCAAGGTAGACACAAAATGCTGGAGTAACTCAGCGGGTCAGGCAGCATCTCTGGAGAGAAGGAATGGGTGACGTTTCAGGTCGAGACCCTTGTTCAGACTGTGTTACTCCAGCATTTTGTGTGTACCTTCGATTAAAACCAGCATCTGCAGTTCTTTCATCATGATTTCAAGGTCAGATCTAGGCTTCATATACACAGATTAGACTGGCCTGAAAACATTCCATTCAAAACTTGTGGGGATTTGACATAGAGATGACAAACTGAGGCTCATCTGATATCTGAAGAAGGGTCTTGACCTGAAACGTCACCCATTCCTTCTCTCCAGAGATGCTGCCTGTCCCGTTGAGCTACTCCAGCATTTTGTGTCTACCTCATCTGATATTAGTCAAGGTATACATTACATATTCTATGGTTACTTTTTGAAGAGATACTGAGGCTTTTTCAATTAACGAACAATATTCTTTACTTCAACAAAGACCCGGTCAGTTACATAAAACACATTCTGCACCTAAGATTTTATACATTCCTATTTCTAGGAGCTTTCCTTGTTGCCATAAAGGAATGGCTAAATACCATATGTATGTGGGTGTTTCCGTAAAGGGTACCAACCTGTGACATGGGTGGCCAAATTTGAACGTTATTAAATCATAATGAAATGCTACAGCATTAAAAATGGGCCTACCTGTGACCCTTTTGAGCTAATTTGTGATCAGAATCAACAAAAATTTGACAAATTTAACAATTTCAAAATTTGAAGAAAACAAACGAGAATTTGTTTTTTCCATTTACGACACGTGGGGACTGTCTCTTATACTGATTTCTAAGCTCCCTTACAAAATGTGACAACTAACGCACCATGAGGCCTGTATTTCACGTCGGGGTCATACAAATGGTGTTGTTTGAATTTTTTTTTAATTGCGACAAGTACAAAAAATTTTGGCTTAAATAATTATTTAATTGCAAAATTAATGTGATCTTTCAGGTATAAATTAGCCTAAGGATTTGATGTAATCCTGCTTAATTGCCACAAAAGGCAAGAAAACACAGGGACATATTTGAAAATTTTCTTTGTAAAAACAGATTTATTTATTTGCTTCATCACATTATTTTGGCTATACACCATGATCTATACTGTTTAAAATACAGGATATGAAACAATGTGAATATCAGGGGCCGCGGAATGTTTTTGAAAGTGGGGGGGGCTGAGCAAAAAAACTGATCACCGGCCTCTGGGGTACCCAGTGAGGGAGCGGAGCGACCGAGCAGGGGGGAGAGTGTGGGAGGGTGGCACAATTATTCTGCCTCTGCCTCTGTCTCTGTCTCTCTCCGTCTCCGGCCCGACTCTCTCTGGCCCTCTCTCCCCCTCCCCCTCCGCGGCTAATCACAGCGCTTCGCTCACTGCCCCATATCTCAACTGCGAACTGTGATGGGCCGTTGAGGGGAGGGGGGGTTTTGGGGGGCATTCGGTTTCCGCCACGGCTAGTCGTGGTTTTGCCCAAAAATCATAGTGGAGCTCTGCTCTATGCTCTTTGGTTTTGCCGCGTTCACTGTTCTGAGATTCTGGATGTGAAATGTCAAAACCCCCCCCCCCCCCCCCCCCCAGTTCCATGGCCCATGTATATTGCATAAAAAAACAAGAAAATAACCTGGAAGTTTGGAGGCCTTCAGTTTCACTACTGAGTGCTGATCATGTTGGGCCATTTTCTCCTGAGTGATGTAATGTACTTTTGAATTAAATGTAAATCGTTCAACATGAAAGGTGCAAGATTCCAACCAGTTCATGAGAGATTTAACAAAAACCTGGAACTTTCATAGATATTTTGTCAGTTTCCTATGACAAATTGCCAGATTTATTTAAATCGGTTTTGCATCTTGATAGCATTTGGAGTGTTGACCATTGACAGAAAACTCAACTGGACCAGTTGTGCATGTGGCATGAACACTGGAGGAGATCAGAAGTTGCCATTTGATTTATTTGAGTCCATGTGCTTGGGTCTGAGCAGTTCCTACAACATTAAGGTTATTACAATGACATCTTTTGAAAGGGTTGACCTTATTTTTCAAACAGCACCGACTTGCGCTCCAATTATTTGCTGAACACCAAGATTGCGGGAGTGGAGGAAGCTGATGTACTGCTGCTAGTTGGCACCAACCCACGCTTTGAGGCCCCACTTTTCAACGTTCGAATCAGAAAGAGGTCAGTACATGAATTGTTACCGGTCTGAGAAATGAGGATGCTATATTCTGAAAGGAACCTCCCCACATTTAACATTTTCCTTTGCTCCTTTACTTAATCCTATGAGGTAACAGACAACATTATTCCATGATATTCCATGGACACTTTGAAAATTCCCAGAGTGAAATGAAGTAAAAGTTGGCGTGGAGATGTGAAACAGAAAAGTAATTGGATAATCAGAAAACAAGCATAATAATGTTAGAAATTTCATAGATTTGAACCAATTTAGATCAGCAGGCTGAGCAAATAATTGGTAAATGGGATGATGAGTTGTGGTGTGATGATTTTGCTTGACCTTGGGTTTATTTTGGACAGAAGACAGAAGGGTGGGCAAGAGGGCATTGACATTTCAGACAGCACAGTTTAGCAACAATCTCTCAGCTTTTTCCAGAAAGCTAGGCTTGATCCTGACTCTGGAGTTTGCTCAAAGAGCTCCAGTTTCCTCCCACATGCCGAGGTGGTGCTGGGCGACCGTGCTTTTGCGGTTGTAGCACCTAGACTGTGGAACAGCATCCCTCTTCTCATCCGAACTGCCCCCTCCATCGACTCTTAAGTCTAGACTTAAAACTTATTTCTACTCACAAGCGTTTCTTGAGGGCCTCTGAGGGAGCGCTGTATGTATAAGATCTATCCGGTTGTGAATTTGTTATTTATGTTCCATGAAGGCATGTAGTTTGTATTTATTATGCACTTAGCTGCACAATTTTTGTGTGTCGCTGGTGGATCCATGGGTTGTAGTTTCCCTCCAAACATTACCAGTTCAAGTTCCAATTTGAATAATCGAGGGGGGTGGTTGGTGAGGATGGGGGGGGTAAATAAAAATCTAGCTACACTCTCCCTGTACAATGAGCCTCATTGTTTGTGTTGCCATCTTTTAAATAGGTATTAAACCGAGGCCCTTCTGTCAAGTGAGTAAACGTATATTAAGAAAATCGACATTATATTTTGAAAATGGAGCAAAGGAATTACTCCTTCTTGTCTTTTTTCTGCTCAACCAAGCTTGCTTTCTAAAGAAAGCACTAATTAGTCTGAAGAAGGATCTCGACCCAAAACATAATTCTCCAGGGTTAGTCCGGCACTTTTTTTCATAAACCAGCATCTGCTCATCCATGTCTCCATTTTACTGCTCCGCGGCGAAATCTCCTCAAGGTGTGTCTACTTTGAAGAAGTTCTCCTCCCAATATAAGGGAGTGTCCCGACATAAAACCTGCTGAGTTACACCACCACTCTGTATCGCTTTTTGTAAACAAACATATTTAGTTCCTATATCACCGATTATTTGGTTCTCTTGCAATGTTCCCAATTTTGTGGGAACATACTGTTCACAAAGTAGCAACTGTAATTCCCGTACTATAACGGGAACTAACATTTAATACAGGGGTCGACAACCTACGGCCCCTGGGCCGAATCTGGCCCATAACCCGAAATCATCCGGCCCGCAGACTTTTTTTTTTTCCCCCCCTATCATCCCGCCCGCAGAATTCCGTCATCTCTGGTACCTGGAATGTTTAAAAAAGAACTGCAGATGCTGGAAAAATCGATGGTAGAAAAAAATGCTGGAGTCAGTTTCTCCAGCATTTTATTCTACTTCCGGTACCTGGAAGATGATTTGTCTGTACCGCTTCCTGCGCACGGCCGCGCACCTTCTGTGTCTGGGCTTCACTGTCAGCATCGGGGTTGTCAGTAGGCCGGGGACGAGTGCGTGTGATATTTGAGCTCATTGAGGTGGTGTCCTCGAAGGGGTGCGATCTATGTGAACACGTGATTTGATGCCTGCCATCCGGGGCGGGATGGGGTCGGGATTCATGTGTACATGTGATAGATGTGGCCCGCCATCCGCTCACAGACGTGCGTCCGGCCTCTTGGCAGAAAAGGTTGCCAACCCCTGATTTAATAGAACCTCCTTACTCATGGATCTCCAAATTCCATTGGTGATCTTCTTTGGATGTAAATTTTGATTGTTGCTTTCATTCTTTTCCTTCGTCATATATACAATCTAACCATCTTGTATGTAACACCACAAGACCCCGTTTGTCCAGATTGAGTAGGTAGAGAGAGTATTAAAGGCAGCTTGGGAACGTTTGGAAGGAAAAGCATGCTCAATGAAAAATTCAGATTGGTTTGCACTCATTTTGTTATTCTATCAAATAATGCTAGACCTGTCAGCATCTTTTGCTGCAGTTTGCATGAACAGTTCACCCAGTAATCGGGTAACGTTAAATGTTTGTGCAATTTACAGCTGGCTGCACAATGATCTTCAAGTGGCTTTAGTTGGGGCAAATGTGGATTTGAGTTATTCCTACAATCATCTTGGAGAATCTCCAGAGATATTACAGGAAATTGCATCAGGAAAGCATCCTTTCAGTCAGGTATGGTTGATGTCACCATGTTCTTAACCATGTCCAATTCATACTCGTATTTTAATATGTCTGTTATTTATGTTTCAGGCAAGAAAGTTGCTGATAGAGCCAATGTTACACACCTGGTCAAACTGGCACAAACATTTACTCCAGTTTCAGCAGAGAAAATGTCAAATTATTTGGACCTCTTTTAAGGATATTGGGATAAATTAGGAGGCAGTGATTTGCCCTTTGGGGCCTCAACATATCACTCAGGCAGGCCTTGATGGAGTGAACGAATACACTTCTGTAACTAAAACTCTGAAGTAGTGTAAATGCTAGCAGGTTAGGCAGTGTCTGTGAAGAGAGAAATAATGTTAATATTTTGGGTCATTAATTCATCAAACAGAAGCAAAACGTTCACCCACCACATATGCTGCCTGATTTTACATTAGACTTTACAGATGCAGTGCCCTTCACTTTAGGGACAAATTACAATTTTACCAAACCAATTACCGTATTTCCCGGCAATGAAGACGCTAATTTTTACATAAAAATAAGGCACGAAAATTTACAGCGGGCGGTGGAGCTTACTCCTGTGTCAGCATGATCAAGGGACCAATTGAGGTTACTCGCGTTGACACAGGAGTAAGCTCTACTGTCCTGTTATCCACCGCCTGCTGATCCGCTCCATTCTATGATCTTTGCTCTTGACCTGGTCCCCTTACTGTCCGGTCTACATTGAAAGACATGGACTGGGCAGTGAATGCCATGCAGGGTCACCCAACGCAGCAAGTGAGGCCACTTCCTGCTCCCGGCGGAGGTCGGAATTTAAGGAACGGCGGCCGCTCGTAGCCACCCGAGCTACTTTGCTCCGCGCCTGGAGAGCCATAGCAGCAGTGAGTGAGTGAGTTGCTGGCATGATCCCCGACCCTCTCCTTCTCATCGCTCCTGCCTGTGCTGACCTGGGCCAGACTCCCCCACCCATTCAGTCATTCAGAATGGAAGAGATCTGGAAGTCTTGGGCAAATTGAATTGTTATTTTACTTATTTTTATTTTTTGAGAATCAGAAATTTTGTGTTCCTCCAGCCTTTTTTCACAATTTAGCAACTCAAAATGGGGGTGCGTCTTCGACCCAGGTGCGTCTTCATTGCCGGGAAATACGGTAACTTACAAACCTGTACATTTTTGGAGTGTAGGAGGAAACCCACGCAGGTCACAGAAAGAACGTACAAACGTCAGGACCGAACCCAGGTCCCTGGAGCTGTAAGGCAGCAACTGTATCACCACACCACTCTGTGCCGCCTACTTAAATGATCTATTGAGTATTTTACTGCACTTTGTTTTAAATTACCAATTCCATCATCTGCAGTTTTAATTTGTCTTTCAAGGGCTCCTGTAACAATGTGCAGTTTGTTTAGTTGTTTCCCTCTGATTTTTGCATTAGATTCTCAAAGTGGATCCATTTAGTTTATTTTAGAGATACAGCGCAGAAACAAGCCCTTTGGTCTACTGAGCCTGCGACAACCAGCGATCCGCATATTAACACTATCCTACACACACTAGGGACAATTTACACTTATACCAAGCCAATTAACCTACACGGCTGTACTACTTTGGTTTCTCTGTTTGGAAACTGCATTTTCAGCAATTTGTCTTGCATCATTGTGTAATCCAGTGAATTAATGATTACCATCCCTTTAGGAATATATTTACTGAGTTGTAGGTGTTTTTCTTCAACAGAATTTAAATTGGGAATATTAAAGATAAGAACTTTCGGACACACAGTTATTTGCACAAATAGGTTTTTGAGCACAAATTGTAGAAGAATTATGATAGTGTATTGGTACCAAACGTGGTGAACAAACAGTTGCTTTTTTCAGACATTACATGGTTGGTGTACATGCAAGTTTAGTCCTCTAACGTATTGTCATTGCAGCTGAGCGAGGGTGTTGCCTCGAGCTCAGCTACCTGTCGACTCCTGATCTCCAGGTGAGATCTGCTTATGTAGCAGGACACTCCCCTTAACCCATGACGTCTGGTGACAGCCCTCGTAACCACTGACGAGGGATCGACTGTAAGTGGTCTGACTATTGAGCTGACGCCACAATGTGTCAGATATAGAGCTCAATACAAGAAAAACCCTCTGGGTTAATTACCCTCATAAGAAACTGCTTTTGTATATTAAAACAAAACAAAAAGCTTCTGAATTCTTTCCACTTAGTCAATAGATTTTGGAATACTGAATAAAGTGTTTGGCAAGGCAGTTTTCCTTTTCCCACCACGACAACATGGCCACCAAAGGAGGTTTGTTCCTGCTCCTGCCCCACAAAACTCATCTCCAAATACCATAATTCCATCCTATGCCCCAGTGTCTAGTCTCTGCCGACCAACATCAGAGACACACCCTTCAACTTCAATAACTTTCAATTTCCAGGCCCTCACTGCCTCATCTTTATCATTAATGTCCAGTTCTTTTACACCATCATCGCCCACCATAAAGGTCTCGAGGCCCTCCAGTTCTTCCTTGAACAGACCAATCATTTTCCCTTTATCAACATTCTCCTCCGCCTGGCAGAATGTCCTCTCCCTCAGCAACTTCTCTCTTGACTCCTCCAAGTTAAAGGTGTAACCATGGGGACTTGCATAGCCCCCAGCAATGCCTGCCTTTCTTCAGAAGAAGGGTCTCTACCCAAAATCACCAAATTCCTTTTCTCCACTGAGTTACTCCAGCATTTTGTGTCTGACTTTGGTGTAGACCAGCATCTTCAGTTCCTTCCTACATAATTACCACTTGACCTTTGTTTTAAACAATAAAATAATAATTCACGGTTGTGTTAACATTTGTATGCACTTTATCTGTATGTACTGGCAAGGGCATGTTAATATGTGTGCTATGTTTCCGTGCATGTAGTTATTGGGTAATTTAGAGCCTAATCTGAAAAATGACGGAGACCTTGTTAATAAAATATGTACATTTGATTTTGTTTTCCATCACCAGAATAACTGTTGAAAGTGACATGCTAATGTATTTGTGTTCAACAACTCATTCCTAGATTAAATTGTGTGGTGCTTAGTTTACCCAGGAATGTCTTTTTGGATGATAATTGATTTAGATTGTCAATCAGTTGTCAGGAAAGAGATTACTAAAATAAATGTTACATACAGGTTTGGGTAAGAGCTATTTAAATCTGCTCTGAAACTGAATACAGATGAAGATCACAGCAAACTTGTAATGCATATACTGTTGTTCTTTGTCTCCCAACCTGCCCGTAAAATAGGTCTTGAACCAAGCAAAGAAACCCATGGTGGTGGTTGGCAGCTCTATTCTCCAGCGAATTGATGGTGCAGCAATCCATGCAGCAGTCAGCACCATCGCTCAGAATGCCAGAGTGGGCAGTGGAATAATGGACAATTGGAAAGTTTTAAATGTTCTTCAGAGGTCAGTGATGAGATGAAGATGAGGTGAACTGTCAAGTAGAGCAAGATCAAACAATTGTTGTGCTGGGTTTTGTGAGACTTATTCACTGTGTGAGTGCTATAGCTGCTCTGCAACTGAAGCCGTCACTTTGAAGAATCCAGTGTTGTTGTTCTGCATTATAGCAAAATGTTGGCATTATTGAATATGGAGTTTGGGTAGAAATCAGTAACTATCTATTGGGTTTTGGTTCAAGGTTGGTGTACCTGTGTATCCATTGAAACCTTGAGGGCAATTGTTCTAATTAATTGAGGGCATTGGGGGTAAAACCAATAGGATGAGGTACATTGATTAAGTAGAGAGACTAAAGAAGTTGGATTATTCTTCCTTCCCAAGCAGTGTGGAGGAGAGCTTCAACATTTCACTGTACTTTATGTGCATGTGACGAATAAATCTGACTTGACTTGAGATGTTCCAAAATATGAAGGATTATAACCATATAACAATTACAGCACGGAAACAGGCCATCTCGCCCCAAACGTCCGTGCCGAACAACTTTTTTCCCTTAGTCCCACCTGCCTGCACTCATACCATAACCCTCCATTCCCTTCTCATCCATATGCCTATCCAATTTATTTTTTTAATTTATGGGGGATCATGGGAGAGGGGATGAAAAATGGTTTCCAGTACCAATAGTCGATTACCAATTAACCTGTGGTTAAGAGGCAATAGAGGTAGTAAAGCTTAAAACTGAAATATTACAGCTGTCAGAAATAAAAAATAAAACCTAACTTGCTGCCAATGCTCGTGACATCTGAACGGAGAGCAGCCCTTTGATGACCTTTCATCTGAACCATTTTGAACACCCCAACTACTTTCATCAGAGCAGAAGATTAAAAAAAGCAATAGATGCTGGAAGTACTCATCGGGTCAGATTGCAACTGTGGGAAGATAAATTGGATTAATATTTTAGGTTAAAGGATATAAGTAGCACCTTCTAAAAGCATTCTAGGTACAAACTAGGAATGGGTTTTGGGCTGAAATGTTCACTGTTTCACCTACCGTTGCAACCTGACATGGTGAGCATTTCCAGCATTATGGGTTTTTTTAAATTATAGATTACCTGCATCTATTGATTTTCAATTCTGATGCAAGAACATATCCTGAATTTGTTTCATCCTGAGCAATGATCTGTAATATATAGCACTATTGGAATATTAGAAGCTGATTCAGCAAAACAGCTCTGAAGAGGGTGTAACATACATATGAGAAAAGATTATGTTGTAAGATTTTTACCAAAAAAAATCAAAAAGGTCAGACTTCCCTTTCAAAAGGAATAATGGACCAAATAGCTGCCTTCATGGGCCTGTCCCACAGGCTATTTGTCAGCGGACTGCCGGTGACTCTCAAGTTGCCGGCAGTTGCCTGAAAAACTGGCAACTGGAACGGTGATCGTCAGAGTGGAGCACACACACACACACACACGCACACGCACACACATGCACATCGCTTCCTTCACCAGTCCGTTATGCAGGCGGGGGACTGGGCAAGCAGGGGGAGTGCTGTCTAAAACATTCACACGGTGCAAAGCCAAGGTAATACAGACACACACTGCGATGAACAGGAAGGTTGGCGCTGTAATTAAGATGGCTAGCACAGTGTACGGTAAGTCCTTTTACAAGAGAGGGGAGAAATAGTGGAGACAAGTTGTAATAAGCCACAGATACACGACTGAAGCTCGGCGGACATTTAACATTACCGGTTCTGAAAACTACTGCTTACCTTTTTTTTTTTTTTTTTTTCCCCAATGAACTAATGAAATTCACTGGTCAGCACCGGCTACAACCTACGAGAACCTTCGACCCCCTGGCAACTCACTAGGACCTGGTGACCCACCTACGGGACGAGAATTCTCGCTACTCTCCATGGCGGCTTCATTCTAGTCACCGCTAATTTTTCAACATGTTGAAAAATTCACGGCGACCATAATGAGGCCGCGACTAGTTCCCAGAATGCGGGAACTCCTCACGACCATGAAGGCGACTCCCCGGCGACCTCTCGCGAACATGTGGCGACAGCATAGTTTCCTGCAATTGCTTAAAAAGTCGCCCAAGTGGGACAGGCCCATTATTATTGAATAATTCTACCTGCACCCTTGAATTAAGATTAAGCAAGGATGTTGAGACGCTGTAGTGGGTTGTGGCTATGATCTGGCCTGTGTGGCAGTGTTTGTTTGATGAGGGAATGGAAAAAAAATCTGGATGTCTTTCTGCAGAGTTGCAAATCAAGTGGCTGCTCTGGATCTGGGATACAAAGCTGGTGTTGATATTATCCGGAAAACTCCGCCAAAGGTACTTTTCCTTGTTGGAGCAGATAATGGCTGCATCACACGACAGGATCTTCCAAAGGACTGCTTTGTCATTTATCAAGGTAAGTATCAGGGCTTTGAACAGCTACAAAACCAGTGAGAGTAGGATCCATTGCTGACTGGGATATAGTTTCTCTAATTCTTAACAGGGATGAGTACATCAAGCACAATCTGAGTATTTATAATGGGTTGCATTTGATTATTTCCTGAACATGCTTTGATCATGGGGCAGATTTGGAGAAGAGTATATTTGTCCTTAATTAGCTCTTTTTTCCCCTCTCTCACTTTACAGGGATGCAGGGGAGGTGCATGGGGCAAAGTCATACTTGCAATACTCTGGTTGGCATGGAGCCGGTCTCATCTATCTTCTTCCTGCCCTTTTCTGCTTTAATAGCCTGTCCTTTTCATAACTACCCTAGCTCATCACATATCCACCTGCTATCAGGTTTACCAGAGAGCTCTCTGCTTTCTTATATGTGGACTAAATTTGTTCTGTTCCTCCACTGTCTGGCAGAAGAGAGTCAAGAGTGTTTAATTGTCACGTCTACCAATAATGGAACAAATAAATTCTCACTTGCAGCATCTTAACAGACCATAAACACAATACACACAGATAATAGTTTAAAAAAAAATGTTTTTTAATAATTTAGAATTACACAGTAATACTAGTGCAAAAAGATGCATGAGAAATGTCCATGTTTTGTTTGTCATCATTTTGGCTCGCCTTTTTTTCAGCCTTATCGTTAATAATGCATTACAGACATGAGCTCTAATTTTAACTGTCGCACTGGGTCATTCTGTTTAAACCCATCTGAGAAATTGCTTTTGTTCCATCCATCCTTCTCCCCCACTTTATTTGCTACTTATACTAACTTGTTTCTCTCTTCACCAGTTCAAATTAAGTGCCCTGAACCTGAAACTTTAATGTTTCACTTTCCCCAGACTCTGCCTGGCCTACTGAGTTATTCCAGCATTTTCTGTTATATTTCAGAACTATCATATGCAGGTGTTTTATTTTTATTTTCATTTCTACTTTGTCCTCTTTATCTCTTCTTTACTAATACATTGATGCCTATCATTTCCCTTTCCTGCTCTAACCTAATTTAATTTTATTTTTTTTGCCATTTTCTATTATTTTCTGACATTGACAATGTTCACCAGCTTCTGCGGAAAGCAAAGAGTAATGCCCGTTACGTCCAGCGACATCTCAGGTGATTTACCATCACTCTTTTACATCCAATTGTCATGTTAAACCTCCTCCCAATCCCTCTCTGAGCTCTCTTCTCTGGCTCCTATATTAATAGGAGCCATGTTTCCTCAACTAAATAGTGGGAGGAGCAAAGCCATGCCATTGACCCTTACCAGAGACTTGCTTAGCCTTTGATTTTAGAATTCCGCTGCCATATGTTTAAGGCTAAACTAACTCTTGACAAATTGATCACTAATGAAAGCAAAATAACATTTGTGCTGGCACTGGTAATGCCATTTTCTCTTTTGGAATATTGCCTGATACTGCCTCTACTTGACCATCTCTGCTCAAACCCGCTAATTCTGAACAAGATTTTTCAAATGCACTTCCAGTAGTCTCCCGCATAATTCGTACTGTGAAATTTGGATCACTCGGAAATCCGGTTCCAGAGAAACTCCGACAATTTTTTAGGTGATTCGTATTTGTTTTTCCCCCAAGTGGCTCAATTACATTTTTTAGACGCAAGGAACTGCAGATGTATGTTTACTATTTGTTTTTCCCCCAAAAATAGAATGGTGCATCGGGCAGTTCATTATTGGATTTTACTCTGTTGAAAATGTTATACAATGCAAACTGCTTTTGCTGCAGATTCAATGTGAACCAGCAATTTTAGATTATAACCGCTGTTTTCATTTGTTACTTTGACTTCCACATTTCTCTCGTCAAGTTATTTCTGCCTTCCGCCCTTTTCTCTTTGTACTATACTTTCCCTTTAACTCTTTTTTGCTGCTTAAAACCTATTGCTTCCAGTCATGATGAAACGTTGGCTCCTTTCCAGATATTATTGAGATGTTGACTATGTTCTGTATTTGTCATTTAAAATGTCACCCCCACTTAGGACATCACGGAGATGTTGGAGCACCAATGGCAGACGTTGTTCTCCCTGGAGCTGCTTACACTGAGAAGAATGCCACGTACGTCAACACAGAGGGCCGTGCCCAACAGACTAGAGTGGCTGTGACTGCTCCAGGCATGGCGAGAGAGGATTGGCAAATCATCCGTGCACTTTCTGAGGTATTGTCAGAATGTATGAGGAATAAGAACAAACATGTGGGAGAGTGGGGTGGGGAGTAACATTTGAACCTATTGTGTTGCTTATGTTGGATCCATCCAACTTGGCCTTGGTGAGGCTGCACTAGGAACAGTGTTTAGTTTAGAGATACAGCATGGAAGCAGGCCATTCAGCCCACCGAGTCCACTCCTACGAGCTATCCCCACACACTTGCACTATCCTACACCCTACCAAGCCACTGTGTTTAGTTTTGGTTGCCATGTTATAGGAAGGATGTCATTAAGCAGAGAATGGTGATGTTGCCAGGGCTTGAGGGCCTAAACTATAGGTGGAGATTGGGCAGACTACAACTTTAGTTCTTGGAGCACAGGAGGCTGAGGTGTGATCTCATAGAAATAGATATAATTATGATGTGAATAGATAGGGTGATTGCAAGTGCCTTTTTCTCCCAGAGTAGGGGGATAAATAAATAGGCTTAAGGTGAGAGAAGATAGATTTATTATGAACCTAAGGAGTAACTTTTTCACACAGAGGGTTGGGGAGATGTGGAATGAACTGCCAAAGAAAGTAGGTACACAAAAAAGCTGGAGAAACTCAGCGGGTGCAGCAGCATCTATGGGGGAGAAACTCAGCGGGTGCAGTAGTTGAGGCAGATACAATAACAACATCGAAAAGGCATTTGGACAGGTACATGGAGAGGAAAGGTTTGGAGAGATATGGGCCAAACAAATGCCTGCAAATGGGACTAGCTTAGAAGGGGCATTTTGGTCAGCATGGACGGGTATGGCCAAAGGGCCTGTTTCTGAGTCATATGACGCTATAACTCGTGTCAATATTTATCTTTGCAATATTATCAAAAAACAATTAGCTGGTCATCTTGATTGTTGATTTTAGGAGCTTGCTTTAGTGAGTTAGAAAACATAGAAAATAGGTGCAGGAGGAGGCCATTCGGCCCTTCGAGCCAGCACTGCATGGTATACCACATCTTTTTGCAACAGTGATCATACTTAGAGGCACCATTAGGTTGAATGTGCTGTGGAGTATCACAGAAAGGGATAGGAATAGCACCCTCAGAGAAGTGCAGTTCTTTGTGAAATGTAACCTTTGTTCAGAAATCTTCAACTCAAACCTCAAGATTTCTGTTTCTTCATGCATCTGCACCATTCCACTCTTTGAATGAGATAATTTAATTCTACAAGGATCAGGACTATTATTTAAAAGCACTGGAAGCATTCGAGGAATAATTCAGTCTTCCAATACCAGTTAAAGTCATCCAGTAAAATAATGTAATCTCATTATTTTATTATAGATTTTTTTTTCTCCTAGTATGAGCTTTGTGAGAACACCTACCTACAATTCTGCAAGAACTGCAAGAACAAACATTTCTTGCATTGGTGGGGGTTTCAAGCTTTTCAAGAAAATTGGCCAATCAAGAATAAATCTCCTTTATAATTTTTGACAATCATTGAGCTCAGCTGATGTAATACAGATGTATGCATGGTTGGCTGTGGTGAGCATTTCAGTTAAAGAGCGACTGCACTTCTAGAGCACCTTCCATAATCTCGAACTTTAAACAATGGAGCACATTTAGCCAGTTTTGCAATGTTAGAAAATGCAGTAGCCAATTTACACTATGCATACAGCATAGTATAACAGTCCTACATCCAGCAAAATGAAATGGACTGGATAATCATTTATTTCATAATTATGAGTTACCAGGTTGCCTAGAACTCTTCTCGGTTTGTAGCAGCAGTTATAACTCCATGTTTACAAGGCCCAGTTCCATTTATCAACATTCAAAAGATGGCACTATTGACTGTACAGCCCTCCAGGTTGAGTTTATCTAGATTATTATCTTCACGTCCTTGTAACATGGTTTAAAGATTAAAATGTCTGCGCTGCAAGGGGCGGCACGGTGGCATAATGGTAGAGCTACTGCCTTGCAGCGCCAGAGACCCGGGTTCGATCCTGACAATAGGTGCTGCCTGTACTGAGTTTGTACGTTCTTCGTGACCGCATGGGTCTTCCCCAGGTGCACCGATTTCCTCACACACCTCAAAGGTTTCTAGGTTAATTGGCTTTGGTAAAAATTGTACCTAGTGTGTAGGATAGTGCTAGTGTACGAGGATCGCTGGTCGGCGCAGAATCAGTGGGCTGAATGGTCGGTTTCCACACTGTATCTCTCAACTAAACTGACACTAGGAATGTAGAGCAAATGTTTTCATCATTTGTATGATTCAGTGCAGCCTCGTATGGTATTATTTTTTTCTTTATCCCTTTGAACCATTGGAAAACTCAGGACGCAAGCACTTCATGTTCTTTCAGAGGGAAATATTACGACGTGAATGTATTTACCCACAGGGAATTTCTGAAACAGTGGTGGTTTATGCTGAATTTGGAAGTATGGTCACATGAGTTTCAATCCTTTATTTCACCATAGGTGGCTGGAATGACACTTCCATATGATACTTTGGATGAAGTCCGTGAGAGGCTGGTTGAAGTATCTCCTAACTTGGTCTGCTATAATGATGTAGAAGAAGCCAACTTTTTCAAACAGGCAAATGAACTTGCAATGGTCAGTGTGATTTTATTAAAATGGGAATGTTCATGTGTTGCTGAATGAATGCAATTTATTTTTGCAGCTTTTATTATTACCTGAGGCTTCAGCAGAATTGCATCCATACCGTCTTTAATCAAGAGAAACATCTCAAGTTGTCCACTGACATCTAATCTATTAACAAGTAAAGGGGGTTTTGTTTAGTGAGGTTAGGGAGGTGAGTTTCAAAGTGTTTTAAAAGGTTCAAGTAAGGTTAAGATGCACTATATTTTTTATGGGGTGAATTCCAGATCACAAGACATTAAATACTAAAGGAATGCTTGTCGGTGTGGAGTATGAAGGCCAGTGTTTTAAAGAAACAATACTTTTATGCTGCAAATTTTATGATGATTTTTTTTTTGTCTATGATTATATGGTCATTGTTGATTACAGGAAACCAGGGTGAGTGATATTGCTGCTTGGATAATGCTTATAATAAGTTGCCAGAGTATTTCATGCTACTGTTGTGTATTGATCAATGTTGCCCTTCAGTTTTGTCACCTTCCTCCTGGCAGCCCTTTGACTGATAATTTTCATTTTCTTACAGCTGGTGAATCAACAGATCCTAACTGAACCCCTCGTACCACCTCAACTTACAATTAAAGATTTTTACATGACTGGTATGCTCTTAGACTATTGGCTGGGATAGTATTTCTGAACTCGGGTAATTGTGGTAATTTTAAGGATTAAATGTAGAAAGTCCACTCTTTGATTAATATTAGGTTAAATGCAGTTGTGCTTAATTCTCACGAGGCAATGAGATGTATATGCCAATGTGTTATTGCAGTAGTTATGGCATTTCTGAGAACTACATGTTTTTAGAAATATTTAGGTGTACCTAAATTACCCAACTGTCCATAGTTAAGTCCCAAGAGGGCACACCAGAGAAATGCAATCAAAGAAAATTGCACATCAAGCTAAGAAAGTGATGCTTCCAATCTTGGGATTAGATGAGGATTTAAGAAGTGTCTTAATGATGAGATAATAAGGGCCAGGATGTGCACCTAAATACAGCAGAGAATACATGACTTGAAGTGATGCAAATAATACTTTTGCATATGTGGTAACATGTGGAGCATTGTTAGCTTTTGGGCATCAGTAAGATGAATGTTGTTGTTGATTGAACGAGGAATATTGACCGCGACTGATCTGGCAAATATTCTGCTGTTTAAATGGTGCCGTCGGTACACTGGAACAGCACCTCAACAATACAGTACTTTACAGTACTTACAGTGTTAGCTGAGGTTAGAAGTGAACCAGTTTTTATGGACTACAAAGTCCATGACCAAGGAATGTTAGGAACCAGTGATTTACATTAATTTATTTGTTGGCATTAAACTGTATTTACACATGAAGATTTGGAAGTAGTATTTATCCTCTTAAAAGAACACTTGAAATAAACTAAACTGCTGGAAATACTGAGTTGTAAATCTCAGCATTAAATTGAAACATTAACTCTGTTTATCTCCAAGGTGGCTGCCTATCCTCTTAGCATTTTCAGCATTCTGGTTTTTATTTTTTTATTTCCATCATTGGCATGTTTTTCATGCTTTTTTAACACTTGTATAACCCATTCAAAAAAAAAAAAATCCAAGTTCCAAGCAGACTAAACCAGCCAACTGCAAATAAAACTGGCCTTAGTAGGTCAGGAGGTGGCTATATGACTTGTATACCTTTCATGGTTTGGATACCACAGGCATAGATGAGATACCCAGATACTGTAGTGCGGACTGGAATTACAACTTTGCCTTGTAAGGGAAATAAGCAGTAACAAAACTATATGTTGTCTGCAAGTGCTCCACTGTAGTTTTAATGCAGGTTTCGGCAGGAAACTGGTCTCATTCAAGATACTCTTTAAAAATATTTCCATTACTATTTCCGTTTATTTTCTTTTACTTGTAGATCCCATCAGCAGAGCTTCTCAGACAATGGCGAAGTGCGTCAAAGCTGTAACGGAAGGAGCCAGTGCAGTAGAGGACCATTCTATCTGCTAAAGTATACTGGCAAACTGACTTCAAACCTGCCATGTTGCGCTGTTGCATCTGAATGTTGCACGTCTGTGAATAGCAGGTCTCCAATGAACACTGAATTCATACCCATCCATATACCTGCAGCATTATTAGCAAAGCTAAGTGCTGGTTAATGCTGGAGAAAATGTACTTTGCACTCTGCTATCTCCTGCTATGCTAAGTCATGGTACAGTTAACATCTCTTGTAAAATGTAATATATTCCACTAGAAATGTAAGTGGAATTGGGGCTGTAGAATAAGTTGTGATTTTGTTGGCTCTGTACTCAACACAATTGAAGATCGTTGTGTTTATAAATCCTCAAAGGTTGAAGTGGTTCTTGTATCATTTCTATCAGCGTTTTACAGAAAATAAATCTATACCGAAAGGCATAAATCAGTGAAATATGTCCTTTGTATGACTATAATCAGTATTCTACATCACTTCTAACAGACCAAAATTGGGATAGCATTTACCCAAAGCAGATGTATCCTGATGTGGGGTGTAATTCATTACAACTGCCTTTATAGCAAAAGCTTTAAAAATTGCTTGACCCATGCGGATTGCTGTTCCATATTAAATCCCAGAACCAACACCACTTGAACTGCCTCTGCCCTACTTCTCTTCTGCTGCTGAAGTTGTTAATATGTGTATTTTCCTGCTTTGACAATCTATTTCTCCCATAGCCTTCACAACCTCAACTAATCCAAACAGCCGTGTACTGTGTGCTGGTAACACTCTTCACTATAAGTTGGGAAATTCCGGTGCACCGATTGGGAATAATCCATGGCAGGTAATTGTCTTGCTGGTGAGGTCGAAGCCATATCTGCCCACAATTTCACCCCTCCAAATAAAGGCAAAATATCCCATTAACCTTATTTAGAGAAAAACGGTGATGTTTGTATAGCGGCTGCAACATGGTAAAATATATCGGGAACTTTGCTTAGGCCATGGTAAATAAAATTTGAAACAGAGTTGCATAATGTTATAATTGGACAAATAACAGAAAACTTGGTCAAGAATTGAGTTTAAGGGCTAAAACCCTTAGCCTTTAAAAGAGGAAAGTTAATTTGGTGGGGGGGGGGGGGGGGGGGGTAGAACTGAGTTAACATCTGACGACATGGATGCCCATTGGTAGAGGTTAAAATTCTTAACTTGCTAAAGAATATGTAGTTACTGCGATGATATATTTTCGAAGCATGTATGGTTGGAAAAGTTAACAAACATTGTAAAGTATAAAAGGTACACAAAAATGCTGGAGAAACTCAGCGGGTGCAGCAGCATCTATGGAGCGAAGGAAATAGGCGACGTTTCGGGCCAAAACCCTTCTTCAGACTGATGGGGGGTGGGGGGGAGAAGGAAGGAAAAAGGGAGGAGGAGGAGCCAGAGGGCGAGTGGATGGGAGGAGACAGCTTGAGGGTTGAGGAAGGGGAGGAGACAGCAAGGCAAGCAACCGAGGCGGAATATGAGGTGCTGTTCCTCCAATTTCCGGTGTTGCTCACTCTGGCAATGGAGGAGACCCAGGACAGAGAGGTCGGATTAGGAATGGGAGGTGGAGTTGAAGTGCTGAGCCACCGGGAGTTCAGGTAGGTTATTGTGGACTGAGTGGAGGTGTTCGGCGAAACAATCTCCAGCTTAGTCTCCCTGATGTAAATCAGCTGACATCTAGAGCAGTGGATGCAGTAGATGAGGTTGGAGGAGATACAGGTGAACCTTTGTTGCACCTGGAACGATTAGGTGTAAAGCATAAACTGAGCAAGGATTTGGAAGAGAAGGGTTTCAATCGGAATGTGGTGTAAATCAGGGATACCAAAACGGAATATGGAATGCTGTTCTTCACGTGTCTGTGTGTGGCTTCACTCTGGCAGTGGAGGAGGTCAAGGTTACTAGAAAGGTCAGCCTTTGAAATGGGAAGGAAAGTTAACATTGTAAGTGGGAGCGCCAGCAGGCCTTGAGAGACAGAGCCCAAGTGTTCGTTAAAGATTTTGCATAGTCTCTATTCGAGAAAGACATAATAATAAATAATAATTATTTTATTTATAGAGCACTTTAAAAACAATCATAGTTGCAACAAAGTGCTGTACATCACCAATCATTCACAAAAAAAGTTAATACACACCAAAAATAACAATCAAAGGAAATAGTAGGAAAAGATATGTAAAATAAAGAAACATTAAAAACACCAAAAACAGAAGCAAATTCTCAGGCATGGTCAAAAGCCTGGGAGTACAAATGTGTTTTAACACTGGATATTAAAGAACATGGGGAAAGCAATAGTGATGTGTGGAAGAGGATGGCATTTACAGAGATTATGTATTTTGGATTTTAAAATGCATTAAGGTATTTAAATCCTTGGGATCTGATCGAGTGCATCCTGGCAGAGATTTCTGCGTCATCAATAGGCATGGGTGAGGTGTAAAAGACTGGAAGGCAGATACAAAATTAGCTTAAAGGTAGGATACAGGGTTGCTATTCAGGCTGATGGTTTAAGTTTATTATGGTCACGTGCACACTTACTTACTTACTGCCTATTATGCCTCTTGGCATGTAGGGCAGCAACGATGATCCTCCACTATTCCTTCAGTTGCTGTTTAACCATATAACAATTACAGCATGGAAACAGGCCATCTCCGTAACATATTTGTTTTACGAGACAGGGCTGTTAGCCCTGTGCTCAACCTCCAACCTGGTAGACCAGTGAATCGCTCTTCGTCTCGCCTCTACCCTTCGACCTGTCCAGCATGGGAGACCCTAACAGGAGACAAATCTTCCGCTGGCATAGCTCTAGGGGTCATTGAGACACACAAGCTCCCCGACCACGACAAGGTTGCAATCCAATGGGGAGTCACATGCACACGGGGGTTTATTATGGTCATGTGTCCGGGAGCACAAAGAAGGAGGAATGACAGGTGGGTGTGCTGCCTTGGCTGTCATTTCAATTGGATTAGTCAACACCAGGTTGTTGGTAACATTGGCTCCAAGGAACTTGAAGCTCTTCACCATTTCCACTTGGGTACCATTGACGCTGATGTGCATATACTCCATACTTCCTGACATCAACAACTAGCTCCTTATCCTGCTGAGATGGACGGAGAGGTTGTTGTCCTGACACCATGTTACTAAGTTCACTATCTCCTTCCTGTGCTCTGTTTCATCAATGTTTGTGATCCGACCCACCATTAATGGTGTCATTTGCAGACTTGTAGGTGTGGCTCGAGCAGACTTTGAGTGTATAGGGTGTATATGGAGTATAGTAGGGGACTGCATCTTTGCAGGTTACCAGTGTTGAATAATATTGTGGAGAAGGTGTTGTCACCTATCCTCACTGAATGTCACTGACCGACATCACTCTCGTCCAAGCGGCGTCCTCGATCAGCAGTCCCACCCCCACTGTCTCGCGGAAAGCGGAGATTTCACCGGGTTTTAAAATACGGATTACAAAACCTTGGGGGGGGGATCGTTCCCCCACCTCTCAAAACAGAGGGGGGACCAGTCCAGTTTGCTGTCCAGGTAAACTCCAAGGTACATGTACCCCTAAGTAAACTGCACATCCACTCCCTTGAAGGAGACAGGGGGTAGGCACATATTCTGTCAAAGGGTCCTTGGCCTGAAATGTTAACTTTTTTTTTCTTTCCACCAATGCTGCTTGCACAGAAAGTGTTTCCAGCATTTTCTGTTTTATTCCACAAATTCAGTGATCGATTTTCAAATACCTTTACAAAAAATTATAATTTAAATTTAGAAAATCTGTATATCAAAAGCTGGCAATATTTGAACATTTTACTGTCAAAACATTCCACACTGAGTTTAAAAAAAATAGATTGCACAAACACATGGGCTAAGGCTTCCTGTAAATAACGTTTTTACAGGTACCTATCATAGTCTTCCCCCACAGGTCCTTTACATTAGTCACACCTTGCTTGAACATATCCAACAACATCTATTTTTGTGCCTTGGAACGTGCAATTTGGCAACAGTTGTATGTCAATAGTTGCATCTGCTGGAAAACTGGCAGATTGTGGCAGACACCACTTCGTTATTGGTTTTCCATTAACAATTGGTGTGTGCCTCTGTGATTTTCACAGCTAAATAAAGTGTTACAGGCTGACATTGAACCTGGACATACTCTGCATCTATTTCTTGGATGCTCTCAATTAGCCATGGTTTGTTGTGTTCCTACCTATTTTCCAAATGGTATCCGAGTGTCTTTTGACCTTTTTCTCACTCCCATCCTTTCCACAATTCAGTATTTCTTCCTGCAAACATCCACGGAAGGGACCGCTAACAGTGATGTCACCTTTGCACCCAGTGCCAGATATCTGCAGTCGATGAATTTGAACAATGGACTACTTTGAATATAAAAAAACTATAAACTGAAACCTGTCTAGATAGTAAATATTACGCTCTGTACGACTTTTCCCAGATGACACCACCTCTAAAATGCCTCTAGGCAACCATCATGTGCCTTATTCTAATATCCCATTTGGCTCAGTATTCATTTTAATCTGATTATACTGTTCTGAGAAGAAGAAGAATTACCAGATTCACTTCATCCTATAAATGCATATAAATTACACATACATTTTTTTACTAACGTAGTGATAAGAATGCAGAACGTATTCCATGGAGTGATTCAGCAGAATGTCCCAGATGCCAGTGAAATCTAGATAGGTTGTAGGTAGGAGAAAGATATGGTGATGGAATTGGGTGCAAAGAAAGCAAGGAAGCTTGCAGACCACACACACCAGACCACATGAATCAAATAGCCTGTTGCTATTTTGTTGATTGATTGCAGTTGCACATATTTTGTGGTGCAGCTTTACTCGTGGACTTGTTCATAATAGTAATAAGCCTATTTGGGTGGCGCAACGGTGTCAGAGAGACCGGGTCCGATCCAGACCATGGGTGCCATCTGTACAGACTTTCTCCCTGTGACCACATGGATTTTCTCGAGGTACTCCAATTTCCTCCCCCATTCCAAAGACGTGCAAGTTTGTAGATTAATTGGCTTCTGTAAATCTTCCCGAGTGTGTAGGGTAGAACTAGTGTACAGGTAAATGTTGGTCGGCATGGACTCAGTGCTAGCAGAAACTATCTCTAAACTAAACTAATTGTTAGGAAATTGCACCATTATCAGTATAATACTCTGATCAGAAAGTTAACAGTATTTTGGTTGAATAAAAATCTAATATCAATTCAGCAATACAGGAAGAAAGAATTGTTCAGGATATATATACTGTATTTCCTTGAGTAATTCACAAAATATGTGATTGATAATATTTGTTTGTAATATTCACGGGTTTGGGGCATAAGATTAAGTGACCAATAGCTGGTTGCTGCAATGGTGTAATCATTGTTAGGCAGCTGATATCACTATACTTGTCTCCCATTTATGTCCAGGCACTTATTAGATCAGTTAGTTTATACAAGTCCTCCCCACCTTACAAAGTCCAATGCATACAAATAAGCATTTGAGAGACCTGTGGGATGGATTTGCTGGCTGCTGCGGAGCTGGAGACATCTGTCAAGGTGGGACTCCGTTTGTGGCCACTTCTCCTACTTGTGAAGTTCGAGTTACGAAAGCTTCAGTATAGAAACATAGAAAATAGGTGCAGGAGTAGGCCATTTGGCCCTTCGAGCCTGACCGCCATTCAATATGATCATGGCTGATCCTCCAACTCAGTATCCAGTACCTGCCTTCTCTCCATACCCCCTGATCCATCGGTCAGTACGAAAGCCGCAAAGAGTCAGTATGGATAGAACTAAGGAATTGTAAGGGTAAAAAGACCCTAATGGGACTAATCTACAGGCCCCAAAACAGTAGCCTGGCCATAGGGCGCAAGTTGAATCAGGAGTTAAAATTGGCATGTAGCAAAAGCAATGCTGTGGTTGTTATGGGAGATTTCAACATGCAGGTAGGCTGGGAAAATCAGGTTGGTACTGGACCCCAAGAAAGGGGCTTTGTAGAGTGCCTTTGTGATGGATTCTTAGAACAGCTTGTATTGGAGCCTACCAGTCTGGATTTAGTGTTATGTAATGAACCGGATTTAATAAAGGACCTCGAGTTTAATGAGCCTTTAGGAGGCACTGACCGTAACAATCTACAATTGGAGAGGGAGAAGGGTAGATCGGGGTTCTCAGTGTTGCAGTTGCAGTTGAACAAGGAGGACTATGGGGCCATGTGGGAGGAGCTGGCCAAGGTTGACTGGAAAGATACACCAGCAGGGATGACAGTGGCAGGTGTTTCTAAGAATAATACAGAAGGTGCAGGATCAGTTCATTCCTAGGAGGAAGAAAGATTCCAAGGGTAGAAAGAGGCGACCATGGCTGACAAGGGACGTCAGGGACAGTAAAAAAATTAAAGCAAAGAAGTACAAAGATGAGCGGGAAACAAGAGGATTGGGTAATGTTTAAAGAACAACAGAAGATAACCAAAAAGACAATTCGGGGAGAAAAGATGACGTACAAAGGTAAGCTAGCCAAGAATATAAAGCAGGATAGAAAAAGCTTCTTTAAGACCAAAGTTGGACCCTAGAAGACCAAAAAAGGTAAATTTATTATGGGGAACAAGGAAATGGCAGATGAGTTGAACAGGTACTTTGGATCTGCCTTCACTAAGGAGGACACAAACAATCTTCCTGATATAGTGGTGGCCAGAGGATCTGGGGTGACGGAGGAACTGAAGGAAATCCACATTAGGCAGGAAATGGCGTTGGATAGACTGATGGGACAGAAGGCTGATAAATCCCCAGGGCCTGATGGTCTGCATCCCAGGGTATTTAAGGAAGTGGCTCTAGAAATTGTGGATGCATTGGTGATAATTTTCCAATGTTCTATTGACTCAGGATCAGTTCCTGTGGATTGGAGGATAGCTAATGTTATCCCACTTTTTAAGAAAGGTGGGAGAGAGAAAACAGGGAATTATAGATCAGTTAGCCTGACATCGGTGGTGGGGAAGATGCTGGAGTCAATTATAAAAGATGAGATAGCTGAACATTTGGATAGCAGTAACAGGATCGGTCCGAGTCAGCATGGATTTACGAAGGGGAAATCATGCTTGACTAATCTTCTGGAATTTTTTGAAGATGTAACTAGGAAAATGGGCAAGGGAGAGCCAGTGGATGTAGTGTACCTGGACTTTCAGAAAGCATTTGATAAGGTCCCACATAGGAGATTAGTGGGCAAAATTAGGACACATAGTATTGGGGGTAGAGTGCTGACATGGATAGAGAAGTGGTTGGCAGATAGGAAACAAAGAGTAGGGATTAACGGGTCCCTTTCAGAATGGCAGGCAGTGACTAGTGGGGTACCGCAGGCTCTGTGCTGGGACCGCAGCTATTTACAATATACATCAATGATTTGGATGAAGGGATTCAAAGTAACATTAGCAAATTTGCAGATGACACAAAGCTGGGTGACAGTGTGAACTGTGAGGAGGATGCTATGAGAATGCAGGGTGACGTGGACAGGTTGGGGGAGTGGGCAGATGCATGGCAGATGAAGTTTAATGCGGATAAATGTGAGGTTATCCACTTTGGTAGCAAAAACAGGAAGGCAGATTGCTATCTAAATAGCACCAAGTTGGGAAAAGGGGAAGTACAACGGGATCTGGGGGTCGTTGTACATCAGTCTATGAAAGTAAGCATGCAGGTACAGCAGGCAGTGAAGAATGCGAATGACATGTTGGCCTTTATAACAATAGGAATCGAATATAGGAGCAAAGAGGACCCTTTGCCACTGTACCGAGCCCTAGTGAGACCACACCTGGAGTATTGTGTACAGTTTTGGTCCCCTAATTTGAAGAAGGACGTTCTTGCTATTGAGGGAGTGCCCCGTAGGTTTACAATGTTTATTCCCTCGATGGCGGGACTGTCATATGCTGAGAGAATGGAGCAGCTGGGCTTGTACACTCTGGAGCTTAGAAGGATGAAAGGGTATCTCATTGAAACATACAAGATTGTTAAGGGTTTGGACATGCTAGAGGCAGGAAACATGTTCCAGGTGTTGGGGGAGTCCAGAATCAGGGGCCACAGTTTAAGAATAAGGAGTAAGCCATTTAGAATGGAGACGAGAAAACACTTTTTCTCACAGAGAGTGGTGAGTCTGTGGAATTCTCTGCCTCAGAGGGCGGTGGATGCGGGTTGTCTGGATGCTTTCAAGAGAGCTAGATAGGGCTCTTAAAAATAGCGGAGTCAGGGGATATGGTGAGATGACAGGAACGGGGTACTGATTGGGGATGATCAGCGATGATCACATTGAATGGCGGTGCTGACTCGAAGGGCCGAATGGCCTACTCTTGCACCTGTTGTCTATTGTCTTCACAAGAGCCGAATTCCAACAAAATCTGGGGAGTACCTGTAATTACATTAAATTCCATTTGAATTTGTGTTGGAGGCACAATATCAAACAATTTGCCTTATACTTTAATTATTGTTATGAGAGTTTGCTGGTCTCATGTCCACCACAGTCTAGCTAGGTTGTAAAAACATATAGCATCAGAATGATATTGATTGGCACCAACTTTAGATTTTGTACACTATTGACCATCTCCACATAATTTTGGTGTCCCAACTTTCATAATGTTAACAAAGTATGTGAATCCAAGTGTGTGGGGTAAGTTTGACAAACTTGACCTAGTCTTTGCCAATTTTTATCTCAGTCTGACAAGTGAGCTAAGATAGAAGTTTTACAATTTTTCCTGAGCTTCATTATTAATGTAAATCTTCATTGAAAAGTAACTACTTTTATAAAAGAACAATTGACAAGCTAAATTTTGTAAATGTCAGAGAACTTGTTTATTGCGTCAGTTGGAGGAATACAGCGACATATGTAGAGAGCAGATCCGAATAGTCAGTGTTTAAGAGGGAACTGGTCGTACAGTTGGAGGGCCAAGCTG
Source organism: Leucoraja erinaceus (assembly GCF_028641065.1). Taxonomy (NCBI): domain Eukaryota; kingdom Metazoa; phylum Chordata; class Chondrichthyes; order Rajiformes; family Rajidae; genus Leucoraja; species Leucoraja erinaceus. The sequence goes on from NC_073383.1 coordinate 39,491,366, forward strand.
ACCTCCCGGTGGCTCAGCACTTCAACTCCCCCTCCCACTCCGCCTCCGACCTCTCTGTCCTGGGTCTCCTCCATGGCCACAGCGAGCAGCACCGGAAATTGGAGGAACAGCACCTCATATTCCGTTTGGGGAGTCTGCACCCCGGGGGCATGAACATCGAATTCTCCCAATTTTGTTAGTCCTTGCTGTCTCCTCCCCTTCCTTAGCCCCCCTGCTGTCTCCTCCCATCCCCCAGCCTTCTGGCTACTCCTCCTTTTCCCTTTCTTGTCCCCACCCACCCCCGCCCCCGATCAGTCTGAAGAAGGGTTTCGGCCCGAAACGTTGCCTATCTCCTTCGCTCCATAGATGCTGCTGCACCCGCTGAGTTTCTCCAGCTTTTTTTTGTGTAACCTCCGAATAGTCAGTGTTTTGCTCTGAACATACCTTCCCTTCAGCAACCAGACATCTATTCTAAATGATATACTAGATTGATAATTTCTTATAACATATTTGAAGTTTACAGAGATGCCAAAGCTAAGATGCAGCCAACTGTGAAACAAATATACAGTAAGGTAGTCTGATGCTTCATCCTTGTGTTCGATGGCTGTCATGAACTATTGAAAAGCAAAGTACTTTTCATGGGCAATCGAATTTCGACAGGGTTGTATAGATGCCCTTTATTTTGGTCTCGTCGATTGGCTTGTCAGTTACTCAGAGCTTTATGGGCCTGTCCCACTTAGGCGACTTGTTAGGCGAGTGCAGGAGACTGCATTCTCCACATGGTCGCCACATGTTCGTTCGCTGGTGGTCTCTGGTGAGTCTCCATGGTCGCGAGGAGTTCCTGCATTCTAGGAAACAGTCGCGGCCTCAGTATGGTCGCCGCAAATTTTTCAACAGGTTGGGGGAAAAAAACGTAAGCAGGCGTTTTCGGACCCAAGGATAACCGGCCGGTAATGTTAAATGTCTGCAGAACTTCACAGCTGTGTATCTCTGGCTTATCAAACGTAGTCTGGCTTCTTAAAGTTATCTCCACTTCTTCTCCCCCCTTCTTTTAAAGGACTTACTGTACACTGTGCTAGCCATCTTAATTACAGCGCCAACCTTCCTGTTCATCGCGGTGGGTGTCTGTATCACCTTGGCTTTGCACCGTGTGAATTTTAGACAGCGCTCCTCCGCTTGCCCAGGGGGGGGGGGGGGGGGTGTGTTTGTTTGTGTTCCACTCTGACAGTCGCTGTTCCAGTTCCCGGAGGGGACCTGACTGTGGAAGCTTTACTGAACTAATTATTTTCCAACTATTTCTTGGGTGCGTGTGGTGGAAAACTTCAGAGATAAGGCTGTTCAAATCCTGATCTCTATACTTGGGCATCAAATCTTAGCTGCCTAGGATTACACAGAGTGTGAACAGCACACCTGTAACTAGTGGTCTACCTCTGGGTCTGGTGCTGTGACCATTGCTGTTTGTCATCTATATCAATGATTTGGATGAGCTTGTACAAGGCATGATTAGTACATTTTCAGACTAAAGTCAGTGGTATTGTAGATAGTAAAGATGGTTGTCAAAAATTGCAAAGTTTCTTGATCGGTTGGGCAGGTAGGCAGAAGAATGGTTGATGGAGTTTAATATAGAGAAGTGAGGTGTGGCATTTTGGGAAGACTAACCTGCATGAACCAGATAGTGGGGGTAAAGGAGGGCTCGCTGGTGCACCTTGCGAGTCGGGGGTGGCATCAGAAGCTGGGGCTTTTGAGGCGGTGCAAGCCAGAGTGGCATCAGCAGATCTGCCCGCTATAACAAGGGTTTACTGTATTGAGTATAGAAGTTGTAGATACAAAATGCTGGACAGGCAGCATCTCTGGAGAGGAGGAATGGGTGACATTTTGGGTCGAGACTCTTCTTCAGACAGAACTTGAGTCTGGGGTTGGGAGGTCATGTTACAGTTGTACAGGATATTGGTGAGGCCACATTTGGAGTACTGTATTAGTTTTGGTCACCCTGTTATTGGAAAGATGATGTTAAGCTGGAAACGGTGTCGAGACGATTTTCAAGGATGTTGCCAGGACTCGAGGACCTCAAGTCAAGTCAGTTTTATTCGTCACGTGCACATAAAGTGCAGTGAAATGATTTTGCCAGGAGCGGTACAATAACAAAAACACACAATACGCGACAAAAATTTAACACAAACATCCACCACAGCATTCATCACTGTGGTGGAAGGCACAAAGTTTGGTCTGTCTTCCTCTATTTTCCCCCGTGGTAGGGACCACAACCCTCCACAGTCGCTGCTGCGGGCGTCCAGATGTGCAGACAAGGTAAGTCCAGGTAAGTCCTGAATCGGTGCTTCCCCAATGGAGACCGTGACTTCAAGATGGTGTAGGCCGCAGGCCGGTGGTCGAAGATCTAAAGTCCCCGCCGCACTGCAGACCGCAGGGCCGGCGGTCGGAGCTCCTCTCCAAGGATCTCCGGCGAGGGATCCTGCTCTGGATGGTAAGTACCCGCCGCGCCCACGGTTAGAGGTAGGCAGCGGTCGGAGTTCTTCTCCGGGGTCCCCAATGAGGGATCCCAGGCTCCGGAAGCACCGCCGTCTGCGGCTTCTCGATGATGTAGGCCGCGGGCAAGCTGTCGGAGCTCCTCTCTATAGAGACAGGTCTGTGCAGGCCATGACTTTATTTCTTGAAGTACAGCATGATGAGTGGTGATCTTATAGAGGCCTTTAAGATCATAAGAGGATTAGTTAAGGAAAATGCACAATAGGGGAATCAAGATCCAGAGATCATAGATTTAAGGTGACGGGGGAAGATTTAATAGGAGCCTGAGGGGCAAACCTTTTACACAAAGGGTGGTAGATAAATGGAACGGGCTGCCAGAGGAGGTGCACCTTGCGAGTCGGGGGAGGTAATTAAGGTGGATACTATCACTAAGTTTAAGAAGCATTTGGACAGGTACATGGATGGGAATGGTTTGAAGGAATATGGGCCAAACACAGGCAGGCGGGATTATCATAGATGGGGCAAATTGGTCAGAGTGGGCAAGTTGAGACAAAGGGTCTGTTTCCACGCTGTATGACCATGACTGAAAAAATGCTGTTTTCACATGCTATCTTAAACCAGCAACCATGCAGTTGGATATAGATAACTCCATAGCATCCATCTGAAGTAAAACATGGCAGTTAATCTTCATTATCTTGGCCAACAACATCAATTGACACTGCTCATTGTCACACTGTGCTTTGAGAGATGTTGCACACAGATTCGTTGCTGTGAATGCATTTCAAACATTTGTTGCCACAGCCATGTAATGAACAAATCTTTCATCCTACGATCCAAATAGATAGAACTAATAGTAAAAAATGGTTATTTCATTACCATCCATATTGCAGTTGGGGATATCTTGCCACACAGAAAATGACTGGTCCACTTGCCTGCAAAGCAGTGACTGTATTTCATTCTCTGTGATGTGTCACAATAACCAGAAAACATGAAAGCCAAGGATGTAAATGCAGTAACATTTCAGTCCAAAATTATCCATTTTGTTTCATTAATTTTAACAGTCTTAAATACAAATCAACGCACAGTTATAATTAAGTTAAAACATTCCAAGCAGAATTTATAGTGAAATTAAATTGTGATACACAAGTCAGTCAGGTTTACATATGGACAATATAGTCTCAATTTTTTTTTTGCAATTTCATGCAGCTACTAAAATATCCAGTCAATGCAACATTAAACCACAGAATGTAACTCACTAACGGAACCAGCTATAAATGTTATGCTATAATTTCCCTTGAATCGTTTGTTTAAAGCAGCACACAGAGCAATACCATACCGTAAATTTCATAACTAATTTAAATCTTGATTTTGATTTACAAATGCTCATGATTAATAAATGAATGAGAAAAACAGACAATAGAAGCATAGAAAATAGGTGCAGGAGTAGGCCATTCGGCCCGTCGAGCCTGCACCGCCATTCAATATGATCATGGCTGATCATCCAACTCAGTATCCTGTACCTGCTTTCTCTCCTTACCCCTTGATCCCTTTAGCCACATCTAACTCCATCTTAAATATAGCCAATGAACTGGCCTCAACTACATTCTGTGGCAGAGAATTCCAGAGATTCACCACTCTCTGTGTAAAAAATGTTTTTCTCATCTTAGTCCTAAAAGATTTCCCCTTTATCCTTAAACTGTGACCACTTGTTCTGGACTTCCCCAACATCGGGAACAATCTTCCTGCATCTAGCCTGTCCAACCCCTTAAAAATTTTGTAAGTTTCTATAAGATCCCCCCCTTAATCTTCTAAATTCTAGCGAGTACAAGCCGAGTCTATCCAGTCTTTCTTCATATGAAAGTCCTGACATCCCAGAAATCAGTCTGGTGAACCTTCTCTGTACTACCTCTATGGCAAGAATGTCCTTCCTCAGATTAGGAGACCAAAACTGTACGCAATACTCCAGGTATTACTCAGCAAGACCCTGTACAACTGCAGGAGAACCTCCCTGCTCCTATACTCAAATCCTTTTGCTATGAATGGTAACATACCATTCGCTTTCTTCACTGCCTGCTGCACCTGCATGCCTACTTTCAATGACTGGTGTACCATGACACCCAGGTCTCGTTGCATCTCCCCTTTCCCTAATCGGCCACCATTCAGGTAATAGTCTACTTTCCTGTTTTACCTCACATTTATCCACATTATACTGCATCTGCTATGCATTTTGCCCACTCACCCAGCCTATCCAAGTCACCTTGCAGCCTCCTAGCATCCTCCACACAGCCAACACTACCCCCCAGCTTTGTGTCATCCGCAAACTTGGAGATGTTGCATTTAATTCCCTCGTCCAAATCATTAATCTTAAATATATATATTTTTTAAATTTTATTTTTATTAGAAGTACGGTAAATTACAATACTACACAACACATATATCTTAATATATTTTTTGTACCGCTTCATTTTTTTTGAGCTTTAAGAAAAAGATAGCAGTAAGGAAAGTAAAGAAAGTGCGCAAGAGTCGTGAAGTGCAAGAGTGTTGGGAAAAGAAAGCCCCTTAGAAAAGAAGTTAGAGAAGGAAGTAAAGTAAGAAAGTAGCCCCTAGAAAAGAAAGAAAAAGAAAGTAGGAACAATCGCTCTATTATAACATTAAACTCCGCAGAAAGGGGACTACCAACCAAGTCTGTTTTTGTTGTTTTACCTCCCGTTACCAGGCCCTGATACCATTTATTTATTTATTTATTTTTAAAATTACTATTGCACCTCATGCTTGTAATAGGTCCAGAAACATAGACCACGTCTTTTGGAATTGGTCTGCTTTACCTGCTAAGAGGAATCTCATCTCTTCCAGATGTAATGTTTCAAACATATTTGATATCCACATTTTTATTGTTGGTGTGGGCGCATTTTTCCAGAATTTAAGTATAAGCTTTTTTCCCATTATTAGCCCGTAATTGAATAAATTCTTCTGAAACACGTTTAGTTCAGGGTTACCTTCCGATATTCCAAAAATAATCCATTCTGGTTTTGGTACGTTTTATTTTGATTAATTTTGAAAAAATATCAAATATTTCATACCAGAATTTTTGGATTTTTGTACAAAAAACAAAAGAATGCGCTATGGTAGCTTCTTGACACAGACATTTATCACAGATTGGTGAAACATTAGGGAAGAGTTTATTTAATTTAGTTTTTGAATAATATAGTCTATGTAATGTTTTGAATTGGATGAGCGTATGTCGTACGTTGATCGAACATTTATGCACCTGTAGTAAATGATTATCCCAGCTCTCTTTTGAAATTTTTATAGCTAATTCTTGTTCCCAGTCTCTTCTAATTCCATCTGTTGTGGGTATTTCTATGTTTAAAATGATATTATATAGGTACGATATTAGATTAGCTGATTCCGCCTTTGTCTTCATTGCTTCATCCAGTAAGTCGGAAGGCATATTATGATAGTCTTTTGTGTATTTTTTCAGATAATCACGAATTTGAAGATATTTAAAATATTGGTTATTTTTCAAATTATATTTCAGTTGTAGTTGTTGAAATGATAGTAATTTTCCCAATTCATACAGATCTTCGAGCGTTTTGATTCCCATTCTTTCCCATTGCATAAATGATTTGTCTATGATTGATGGTTTAAACGATGGATTATTGACTATTGGTATTAAAAGAGATAGGTTTCTTAATTTTAGATTCTGTTTTATTTGTTTCCATGTTCTAATTGTGCTATGTATAATTGGATTTTTATTATAATTTTTATTATTCAAATTTATTGGTGAGAGGATAGTCGCTCCTATATTACTCGGGGAGCAGTCCCCTTTTTCCATTACCATCCAGTCCGCCTGCTGGGCAGAATTGTCCAGCAGGTGAATCATATTTTTAATATTTACTGCCCAATCATCTATCTATCTATATATATAATACTCAAATCAGTCCGCCTGCCGTCCGGCTGCATTTCTTCCTTTGATTCATTGCCACGCCCAATCCAGACGCTCAATCTCCGAGATATTTTCCATTTCGGTAGAGATTTCGCTTTTCTTTCTAAGTATCCGCTCCTCATTTCATCGTGTTGAAGTACATGTTTTTAATCAAATCCTTCTCACCCCCCCACCCACCCCCAAGTATTTAAAAAATAAACAGGCTTCTCCATTTACATGTCAGCTTCCAACACACTTCGAAACAAAGTTGCAAGAGAGGAACACTGAACTTTTCACTGCTGCAGCAGGCAGGGGAGGGCTGCAATCTTACATTTGGGAACGGGCTCAGTTCCAATGGAGGAGACGGGTGCATGGCGGAATATTGGGTTGGGGGATCACACCATTGGGGGAGCAGACCCAACGGGTCTGCACTTGGTCTAGTATATATATAAAACTCAAATCCATCCGTCCGCCTGCAGTACAGATCCCTTCCTGCCTTTCGATTCGTGCCCGATACTCGCAGATGTCCAATCGGAATGGCCAATGCTCGCAGATGTCCAATCGGAATGGATTCATTTGCATGTACGGCTGCCGGCTGCATTTCTTCCTTTGATTCATTGCCACGCCCAATCCAGACGCTCAATCTCCGAGATATTTTCCATTTCGGTAGAGATTTCGCTTTTCTTTCTAAGTATCCGCTCCTCATTTCATTTCGTCGTGTTGAAGTACATGTTTTTAATCAAATCCTTCTCCCCCCCCCCCACCCACCCCCAAGTATTTCAAAAATAAACAGGCTTCTCCATTTACATGTCAGCTTCCAACACACTTCGGAACAAAGTTGCAAGAGAGGAACACTGAACTTTTCACTGCTGCAGCAGGCAGGGGAGGGCTGCAATCTTACATTTGGGAACGGGCTCAGTTCCAATGGAGGAGACGGGTGCATGACGGAATATTGGGTTGGGGGATCACACCATTGGGGGAGCAGACCCAAAGGGTCTGCACTTGGTCTAGTTCATATATAAAACTCAAATCCGTCCGCCTGCCTGCAGTACGGATCCCTTCCTGCCTTTCGATTCATTCCCGCCGTGCGATGTCACAATGCCCGATGCTCGCGGACGTCCAATCGGAATGGATCCATTTGCATGTACGGCTTTCCGGCCGCGTTTTTTCCTTTGATTCTCTGCAACTCCGAAGCCGGACGCAGAATCGCCAACGTCTTTTCCATTTCGGTAGAGATTTCACTTTTCTTTCTAAGTATCCGCTCCTCATTACATTTTGTCGTGTTTAGGTACACTTTTTTAATCAAATCCTTCACCCCCCCCCCACCACCTCAATATTTCAAAAAGGAACTGGATTCTCACCCACACAAGCAGCCCAGCCCATGGTGAACGTTCCATCGTGTGATGTCACAATGCCCAATGCTCAAATACATTGTTGCCATAGAGAACACTCAGTGATTATTCAAATTTTTCACTAACTGTCATTCTGATTTTGCTTGTGAAGTGAAAAGCCTTGAATTGCATTTGTCTGATGCAGGAAGATTGTTCCAGATGTTGGGGAAGTCCAGGACATGCGGGACACAGTTTAAGGATAATGGGGAAATCCTTTAGTACTGAGATGAGGGAAACATTTTTCACACAGATAGTGGTGAGTCTCTGGAACTCTCTGCCACAGAAGGTAGTTGAGGCCAGTTCATGGGCTATATTTAAGAGGGAGTTAGATGTGGCCCTTGTGGCTAAAGGGATCAGGGGGGTATGGAGAGAAGGCAGGTACGGGATACTGAGCTGGATGATTTGAGTAAAGAGTGCAAAGAGTAGGAGTAAACGGGTCCTTTTCACAATGGCAGGCAGTGACTAGTGGGGTACCGCAAGGCTCAGTGCTGGGACCCCAGCTATTTACAATATATATTAATGATCTGGATGAGGGAATTGAAGGCAATATCTCCAAGTTTGCGGATGACACTAAGCTGGGGGGCAGTGTTAGCTGTGAGGAGGATGCTAGGAGACTGCAAGGTGACTTGGATAGGCTGGGTGAGTGGGCAAATGTTTGGCAGATGCAGTATAATGTGGATAAATGTGAGGTTATCCACTTTGGTGGCAAAAACAGGAAAGCAGACTATTATCTAAATGGTGGCCGATTGGGAAAGGCCTGGGTGTCATGGTACACCAGTCATTGAAGGTAGGCATGCAGGTGCAGCAGGCAGTAAAGAAAGCGAATGGTATGTTAGCTTTCATTGCAAAAGGATTTGAGTATAGGAGCAGGGAGGTTCTACTGCAGTTGTACAAGGTCTTGGTGAGACCACACCTGGAGTATTGCGTACAGTTTTGGTCTCCAAATCTGAGGAAGGACATTATTGCCATAGAGGGAGTGCAGAGACGGTTCACCAGACTGATTCCTGGGATGGCAGGACTGTCTTATGACGAAAGACTGGATAGACTTGGTTTATACTCTCTAAAATTTAGTTGACTGAGAGGGGATCTTATAGAAACTTACAAAATTCTTAAGGGGTTGGACAGGCTAGATGCAGGAAGATTGTTCCCGATGTTAGGGAAGTCCAGGACAAAGGGGTCACAGCTTAAGGATAAGGGGGTAATCCTTTAAAACCGAGATGAGAAGAACTTTTTTCACACAGAGAGTGGTGAATCTCTGGAACTCTCTGCCACAGAGGGTAGTTGAGGCCAGTTCATTGGCTATATTTAAGAGGGAGTTAGATGTGGCCCTTGTGGCTAAGGGGATCAGGGGGTATGGAGAGAAGGCAGGTACGGGATACTGAGTTGGATGATCAGCCATGATCATATCGAATGGCGGTGCAGGCTCGAAGGGCCGAATGGCCTACTACTGCACTTAATTTCTATGTTTCCCTCTCCTCACACCTCTCCCTCTCCTCACCCCTCTCCCTCACCCTCTCTCCCTCACCCCCTTCCCTCTCTACCCCACCCCTTCCCTCTCTCCACCCGCCCCCTTCCCCCTACCCCTCTCCTCCTCCCCTCTCACTCCCCACTCTTTCCCGTCTCTCTCTCCCCATCCCCCTCTCCCACCCCCTACCCCGCTCTCCTTTCCCTCCCAAATCTGTCATGTTTCCTCCTCCTCCTCTCCCCTCCCTCCCCTCTTCTCACCCCCCCCCTTCCCCCACCTGTGAGTTTGGGGGGGTGGTTAATTTGAGTGTGTGATGCCGCAGCCCCACCCCCCCCCCCCCCCCCCCAAACAGACCCAATGGGTCTGCACTTGGTCTAGTAATACATAAAATTAGGGAGCGCTAGACCCCCCAACTCTTTTCGTTTATTAAGGTGTGATATTTGTATTCTATGGGATTTATAATCCCATATAAAATTTGTAATGTCTGAGTCCAATTTTTTGAAAAACTTTTTTGGGAGATATATAGGTATTGAATGAAATAGGTATAGGATTTGTGGTAAGAATATCATTTTTATAGCATTTATTCTGCCTATTAAAGACATCGGAAGTGTTTTCCAGAATTTAATCAAATTACTTAATTTCTTGAGTAAGGGATTATAATTGGCTTTAAACATATCCTGGTAATTTCTAGTAATTTCAATTCCCAAATATTTGAATTTTTCTGTAGCTATTTTAAAGGGGAATTTCCGGAGGTGTGTTGAGTCTTTTGGTTTTATCGACAGAATTTCACTTTTGTTCCAATTCATTCTATATCCTGAGAAGGATCCAAAGTCTTCAATTAAATTTAATATGTTTGGTATACTAATTTATGGTTTTGTGAAGTACAATAGTACATCATCGGCATATAGGGATATTTTATCATTAATCTTATATTACTAAAAGTCTGTTCTTGACCGGTTTTGGCCATCTGTGCTGTGATTTCCGAGAGAATGCCGCCACCTACGGCCGTCATTTTTGGCCACCTCGCTCAGAGCCCCCCTCCGCTGTATGTGTGCCGAGGATTTTTCCTGTCGATGAAAAATGACAGAGATATTAATGATTTTACAAAATTCCCCATTCTCTCTGCTGCCCCCCTGTTGGGACTATAAAACCAGGACGTGGTGTGCCTCAATCAGTGTCTGCAAGCTGGAGGAAGGCAGAGGGTCACATTTCTCTGAGCTGTGAATAACACTGAACACATGTCTACTCAAATGTAAGTGTCCTTAGTGGTTCTAAAATGCTTGCAGAATGTGTCTATTGGTTTTGTCTCTTTTGATTCTACAATGCTTGCAGAATGTGTCTTTTTTGGTTCTAAAATGTTTTTTTAAGTTCTCCTCCCCCTTTCCTCTCCCCCCCCCTCTCTCCTCTCCCCCCCCCCCCTCATCTCCCCTCTCTCTCTCCTCCACCTCTTACCCTCCTCTACTCCACCCCCCTATCCCTCTTGCCCCTCTCTCTGTGTCTCTCTCTGCCTCTGCCCCTTCTCTCTCTGCCCTTACTCTCTACCCCCCCCCCCCCCCCCCCCTCTAGATGTGACTGCAAGTTGGGGGCTATGCATCAATAGATAGGGTGGTTATGGGGTAAAATGAGCAAATTAATAATATTAATATAATACCTAGGGGGGTAATTAGTGTGTGTGCGGAGGGGGGGATAGTTAGTGTGTGTGACGCTGCATGCCGCCTCCCCCTCCCCCCCCCCCCCAACCTCACCTTGGGGGAACAGCCCCAACGGGTCTGCACTTGGTTTAGTATATATTGTAAATAGCTGGGGTCCCAACACTGAGCCTTCCGGTACCCCACTAGTCACTCCCTGCCATTCTGAAAAGGACCCGTTTACTCCTACTCTTTGCTTCCTGTTTGCCAGCCAGTTCGCTAACCACATCTAGGGACCCTCAATCATGTAAGCCGCCGCCGTCCCCGATGCCCAGCAGAACGCCGTCGGCCTCAAGCTGCCGGTATTCTGGGCTGAGCAACCGCAGGTCTGGTTCGTGCACGTTGAAGCACAGTTCCACATTTTTACGACAGGAAATACTTCCATGTCATTGGGGCCCTCACTCAAGAGATGGCCTCGCGGTTGCTGCCATTCTTGCTGCAGGGCCCACCGGCGCTCGCAAAGTATGAAGGCCTCAAAGCCCTCCTCCTCCGTACGTTCAGGCTCAGCCGCCGAGATCGCGCCGCCCGCCTCTTACGCATGGACGGTTTGGGCGGCCGCAAGCCGTCCAACCCAATGGCTGAGATGCTCGCTTTAATGGATGGCCACCACCCGTGTCTCCTTTATGAGCAAGCATTCCTGGAGTAGGTGCCAGATGACATCCGCTTAATGCTCGCCGGCGCCGACTTCACCGAACCCACGCAGCTCGTCGAATGGGCCGACGAGCTCTGGCTCACGAAGCAGCAAGATGGTGGGGACCATCAACCCGGTCTCCGCGCCCGCCCGCCCGCCCGTCGCCTCGATGGGACAGCAGAGACGCCCCGCCCACCACTACCACTGTAGAGCCGCAGCCACATGATGGTGACCGGGGTAAGCGCAAATTGTGCTTTTACCATCTCCGATGCCGTCAGCCCTGCTCGTTTTTGGGAAATGCCTCGGCCGATCGTCTGTAGAGGCGATCGCTATCGGCCCGAACAACCGCCTCTACGTGCGCGACCGTCGCTCCGGCCTGCGTTTTCTCTTTGACTATGGGGCCATCGTAAGCATATTTCCACCGACTGGACGGGACACCCCGTGCTGGTAAACGGGGCATCTGCTCACGGCCGTAAGTCGTAGTATGATTCCAAGCTACGGCACGCCGATCCTCTCCTCTCCCTGTCCTTTGACTCCCACCCTTATGAATGGACGTTCATCATCGCGGACATTGCGCAACCGCTCCTCTGTGCTGGTTTCCTCCGGGCTTTCTCGTGTGCGGGGTGGGCGCATGATTCCGGCAACGGACCTCGGACCCGCGGCCCCCGGTTCGACCCGGCCCGCAGCTCAGCGCCATTGCCGAGGTTGAAGGCCGCTATGCCTCTTTCCTCACCGAGTTCCCGAAGCTCCTCACCCTGTTTCAGCACGGCAGCCCCCAATCACGGGGTCGTCCATCATATCCCCACCGTGGGCCCAACTGTGCACACCGACTTCCACCCAACAAGCTGCGCATCGCCCGCGAGGAGTTCCACCTCATGGAAGACATGGGGATTGTCCGGCACCCGGACAGCCTGTGGGCATCCCCGCTACACATGGTCCCCAAGGCATCTGGAGGGTGGAGACCATGTAGGGACTATAGGCGTCTGAACGCCATAACAACCGCGGGCCGCTGCCCCACATCCAAGACTTTTTCGCCCACCTCGAGGACACTACTTTCTTTTCCAACGTCGACCTGGTCCGCGGTTATAACCAAATCCATGTCCACCCGGATGACGTTCCCAGGACCGCGCTGTTCGAGTGGCTTTGCATGCTCTTTGGAACGCCTGTGTGGCATTTTTTTAAACCAAAGGCGCATGGACATGGTCGATAGGGGTTTACCTTTTGTCTATATTTACCCCGACGACATCCTGGTCGCGAGCCGCACCCAGCAAGAGCACTTCGAGCGCCTGCGGACCCTGTTCCAGCGGCTCCTGGACCACAACCTCATCATCAACCCCTCCAAATGCCAATTCGACCTCCGCTCCATTTCATTCCTGGGGCACAGTCATGTCTCAGGGCGCCGCCCCTTTACCCTCATATGTGGAGGCAATTCGGTAGTTTTCCCACCGCGCACGGTAAAAGGGTTGGAGGAATTTGTCGGCATGGTAAATTGTTACCACTGTTTCATGCCGGCAGCGGCAGCTTCCAGTGCCTCGCAGACAAGCCGAAGGTGCTCGAATGGTCTGCCGAGGCAGACGCGGCCGAGGGCACCAAAGCAGCCCTGGCCAATGCCACGGGCCTCAGCCTCGACGGCCCTCACTATAGATGCCTCTGACAATGCTGTGAACGGCGTATTGGAGCAGCTAATTGATGGCCGCTGGCCTTTTTTAGTCATCAGCTGCAGGCCCCTGAACGCAACTACAGCGCTTTCGACAGGGCGCTCCTCGCTCTATACCTGGCCATCCGGCATTTCCGTTACTTTCTGGAGGACCACCCTTTCACCGACCATAAGCCTCTAACTTTCACCCTGGGTAAGGTGTCCGACCCGTGGACTGCACACCAACAGCGACATCTCGCCTTTATTTCTGAATTTACCACGGATGTGCAGCACGTCGTGGGCAAGTGCAACATGCTCGCTGATGCCCTGTCGCGCCCTGCCCTCCCTGACGTGGCGACCGTGGACCACGGCATGAACTACGCGGAACTGGCTGCGTTGCGGCGCGGATGCTCGGATGGCAGACTACAGCACTGCTGCTTCTGGCCTCCGGTTAGCCGACGTCCCGTGCGGATCCTTGAGCACGGTGGTACTCTTTGACATCTCCACTGGTCGACCTCGACCCATTTTCGTCGTCATCTACGGCCTGGCCCACCGGTCCACCGGGTGATCTCGGCGCTGTGCATGTGCGGTGTGGACCGCGGTGCAGGATTTTGCTGTCTCTTTGGCCCGATTTCTGCACATTCCCGTCGACTTGGTGGGTCCGTTACCGACATCCCGAGGCGCCACTCACCATCTCACCATCGTGATGAGGTGGCCGGAGGCTATCCCGCTTTCGGACACCTCCGCCGCATCTTGTGCTCGAGACCTGCCGGCCAACTGGATTGCCCGGTTTGGGGTTTCATCAGATATCTCTACCGACAGGGGGGCACAATTCACGTCCTCTTTGTGGACAGCTCTGGCACAAGTGAACGTGGCGCGGTTGCAACACACCACCGCCTACCACCTAGAAGCCAACGGGCTTGTCGAGCGCTTCCACCGCCTCCTCAAGTCGGCGCTGAAAGCTCGGCTCACGGGTCCGGACAGGGTAGACCAGTTGCCTTGGGCGCTGCTGGGTATCCGCACCGCTCACAAGGCGGACTTAGATACACCGTCCGCCGGCTCGGCCCCACGGGTGCCCGGGAATTTTCTCCCTGCAGTTCGGGGGCAGGCGGTCTCGGCGTTGTTAGCGACCTTCCAGGAGCGGGTAAGCGGGCTGGCTCCGGTGCCTACCTCGCGCCACGGGCTGACCGCGGTACACATGCTGCCGGTCCTGCAGGACTGTATGTTTGTTTTTGCCCACAGGGATGCACACCGGTCCCCGTTGCAACGCGTCTACGAGGGACCGTTCCGGGTGTTGCACTCTGGTGTCGCAACCTTCACCTTAGACGTGGGTGCCGGGGAGAAATCATCTGTCGCCCGGCTCAAGCCTGCTCAAGTGGACATTGACACCCCAGTGGTGGTGGCGTAGCCCCGACGTAGAGATCGTCCGCCGGCTGATCCCGCTGCACCTGGAGTGCCTGTTTCCTCCATTCCGGTTGTTTCTGTTTCTCCCGCCCTGTTAGTCCTAAGGCCCCTGTCCCACTGAGGAAACCTGAACGGAAACCTCTGGAGACTTTTCGCCCCACCCAAGGTTTCCGTGCGGTTCCCGGAGGTTTTTGTCAGTCTCCCTACCTGCTACCTCCGGGAACGGCACGGAAACCTTGGGTGGGGCGCAAAGTCTCCAGAGGTTTCCGTTCAGGTTTAAGGCTATGTTCTGCCAGCCCCCTGTTACGCCCGACCCGTCTCCAGTCATCACGCGTTCGGGTCGCAGTGTCCGGCCCCTGCTCTGTTCCGCACCTCGGGTTCTGGGGGGGGAGGTCCTGTAGCGACACCTGGTGGTGGACCTGGGTAGTCGAACCCTCGTGATTGGAGGAATCACATGAGCGCGGGTGGTTTTATTCGTGGGCTTTTTTTTAAACCAAAGATTAGAGAAGTATCTTTGCTTATTACTGTATTGAGTCATTCTAGCGCCACAGTGTGGATTCAACATCATGCTTTCGGCTGTCTCTATCGATTTGAGTAATCTCGTTGTTTTCGTGTTCAAAATAAAACAATTTTATTTACTCACCGTCTCGACTCGCCAAAACAGATTAAAAACAAAGCGAAAATGAAAGAAGGGCTTGCCAGGGAAAATAATCAGTTGCAACAAAACTATTTTGGCCACAATAAATGTGTGTACCTTGCAGAATCTATCGTTTCGTTTATCTTGTTTCAAAAATGCTCCCGGGGCTGTCATAATGCTTCTATTCGGCTGCTGGTGTTGGTTAACGGGGCGAAGGAGCAGAGTCTGATGAAGGGATCCGACGCGAAAGGTCGCCTACCCAGAGACGTTACCTGACCCGCTTGTGTTCTGCTGTATGTAGGAAGGAACACTAGATGCTGGTTTACGCCGAAGATAGACACAAAAAGCTGGAGTAACTCAGCGGGACAGACAGCATCTCTGGAGAGAGGGAATGGGTAACTTTCGAGACGCTTCTCCAAACCACGGACTGGTTCGAGGACGTTGCTCTAAAAGTTTCGCTATTAAAAAAACGACTTTAAATGAGCGTTTTATCTTTCTCACCGGTTCAACTTCGGTTGCGCTTTACGGAACAAATGTTTCCTTTAATCAGTGGAAAACATACTCAAAAGCTTTACAAACATGGAATACACCCTCTCAACTAAATAAAAGCCAAAATCATCAGCAGCGACCCACTGTTTCCTCGTCCACCGCTCACCTGAAGACTGCAGCGGCACAAACTGGAGTCGCCCCTGCTTTCAACCAAAGATACTAGTATCTGCTTTCAACTGAGTGAGAGGAAAAAGATCGAGCCGACCGAGTGAGTGAGTGAGTGTGCGGCGCCCGCCCGCCCGCCCGGCGCAGCGGTGGCGCCTGCGCAGTGGTGGCCTGCTGGTTGCTTCCCTCCCCCCAGCCTTCCCCTTCTCTCGCTCGGGCTGCCTTGGCCACCCCTCCCCCACCGCTCCCGCCCGCCCGCCCGCCCCTCGCAGCCCGGAGCCAGCCCGGCCAGCACAGCGAGCCAGCAACGGCAAGCCACCGCCACAGCGCCTCCACAGCACAGGCCTCCCACATCCACGGGCTCTCGTTGCAGGCGGCGCCCGGGAACAGGCGCCCTGAGCCGGGCGGCGGTTTACAAATTTAGACCGGGGATCGAGAGGTGGGTTTTATTTTTTTTTTCTTGTTTTCTTCCTTCCACGCGTGTTTATTAATTTAACATCGAGGTGATGGGGTAGGTGGGCGGAGGCCGCGCCGGCGGTGGGTGTGGGGAGAGGCGGGCCCCGCGGCCCGTTGTGGTGGGGTTTTTTATAGCTCGGGTGATTTGGCGGCCGCAGGCCGCGCGGCCTAACCACCCGGTCCGGTCCCGTCCCCTCCCCCGGGCTCCCATCCGCCTTTGTGTGCCGAGTTTCACGCCCACTGACCCTGTGGCGAGGGGCGGAGAGTCCTCGCCCGGCCTTCGGCCCGATCCAGCTGCCTTGCAAGCGCAGGCCCCGGCCGGGGCCTCGGGCGCCCCGCTGCCTGTCAGCCGGTCCATTCCCGGTTTCTATTGTTTGCAGGCCGGCGTGTGGGGGTTGCGGGTCGGAGGCAGGGCTCGGTTGCCGGCTACTTGTACGGGGGACACCCACCTCTCTCTGGCAACATTATACCGATGCCCTGCCCGCCCGGAGTTGGATGCACTCCTCACCTTCACCTGTCCCCTTCCTTCCCTCCCTCCCCTCGCTTCCTCTCAGCACAGATCTGGGTTACACACAGAGTGGTCTGGTACGATTACACACCCCTCTCCGGTTTACAGAGCAGAGCTCTCTCATATGCACATAATCCGTGGAGCTGTCCCTTACACATCTTACTGATTTAGATTCTTAAACTATGGTTTCAATAGATTCGGTTTAGCTGTGAAGTCTGTCTTATATTTGTCATCGTACATTGTGGGTAGATCTCCTTTGTAACTGTTTCCCCTTAACATTTGCAGTACTAATGCTCTGCAAAGTTCTCTTGTTTGGCTGCATAGGACATCTCGTGCATTAATACAGATTTTTATGTGTATGGATGATAGTTGCAATTAAATGCATTTCTAGCATGAATCGCCCCCTCAAGTATACTGTCATTGAACAAGATTATGGCGGAATTGCAACTTCAACTTGACCTTCTTGGTATCCATCAGTTCCATTATTGTCTTAGAATCTGTGGATCGCTTGACTTGAATGTGCTAATACTTGAGCATCTGCAGCTCGTTTGAAAGTATACAATTATAAACATTCACAACCCTTGGAATGAAGAAAATTCTTCTCATCCTCTGTCTGAAATAACCATCCCCTTATACCTGAAGATGGGATCCTAGTTCTTTACTCTGCAGCTGGATGAAGCAGTCTCTCAGCATCTGTGTAGATCTTATAGATTGTGCCCTAAGAATTGAAGGCAGATTTTTTTTCCAGCAAGGCAGAGATCATATAGAAACATATTATAGAACATATAGCGAGAGAGATTTTCATTGTAGTCGCATGTGGATCAGTAAGGGAGTGCCCTTTTTTCTATACTTGCGTAAAAGTTAAGACTTTTACTAAGAAATTGATGTTCTTTTCAGATGGGAATAGAACTCTGTGTGATTTGATTGTACAAAGAAATCTATCAAACCAGCTTTGTACTTTAATATCTAAATTGCAATGATTCAGATTTTTTTGTGACTACGTATTTATTACAAGTGTATGTTACTTGCTGCGATTTGATGGCCTTTTAATGGTGGAATAGAGTTTGATTGTTGGACTGTTACTTATTGGTGAATGAAGGTTTAGTTTATATTTAATATGTATATATTTTTCAAGTTTTCCGCCTTACCTTATTTTGTTCTTCAGAAACAGTGGTGGCAAGTCAGCCTGCCCAATTGTACTGAGGATAGTACATAGAACCCATTACAGGCTTTGTATTGTATGGGAAAACTCGAGGTTGAGAAGAATGTTTACCTAAATTTACTAGAGAAAAAGTTAGCATCTGGCTAACTGAAAGATGGTGATTGGAGTCAACTATGTTATTCCTTGTATAGGATATTTGGGAAGTGACTGAATCATGTAAGCAAATGTATTTTTTATTGAATACTTTGTTTTGAGAGTCCACCTTTCATGTCACAATGTTAATAATTTGCTGGCAAGCCACTTGTACCCTCTTAACTCTAGTTATACACTGGCTCCCTTTCATTCACGCCTCTGCCAATTGACCAAGATGTGTTGCCGACCTGTCAATGCCTCTCCATGTGGCCTTAGCTCTCCTTATCTCAGTAAGCCCTTCCAGGTCATCAATCCTGAGAAATTTTGCCGAAATTCATTTTGTGCACAACAGAACATCTCCACTTTTCATCACTCCTCCATTCAACTGCCATGCATTCTCTTCAACATTTCTCTTCCAAAGCATATTTCGGTTAATTGTGTTATCCTCTAAAGCATTCAGTATTAAAAGTTTGTTTCTTAACCCTACAGTAAGATGTTTTCATAAATTGGAGGTGCTATATAAAAGCATGTCCTAAATTCATACATTAAACATTATTTGCAAAGTGCAACAGCAGAAGTTGCCTCTGTATTTTTCATATAGTCTATATGCTACTGAACTGTCTGTAGTCTTTGGAGATATTGACCACACCATCCAAGTTGCTTTCCACCATTAGCAAATGCTTGTTTGTTTCCATTCCAAATCTGTTGCAGCAAGCGGATGGCCTGCAATGACTTTTTGCATCATTGCCTCGGGTGTCCTCCAAAGTATAATCTTTGGCCCCTTCCAATTTTCTACTTGCATGTTTTCTGTTTACAACATAAACCGTACACCAGCAACATCCATGTGTACCTTGCCATTATGGCTCATGATCTCTCCAGTCTCTTTCTGTGCCTAACTGGCATGGAATGAGCAGAAGTTTTCTCCAAATGAATATCAGGTAGGCAAGGACCCATAGGCTTTGCTTCCTAACCATTGATTCTGTCACTTTCCCAGGCAATATGCTGATGCTCAGCCAGATTGTTCAGAACTTTGGCGTCACTTTTGACCCCTATATGAGCTCTCGGCTACACATCCATGCCATCACTCAAATTTACTATTTTCATCTCCGTAACAGTGTCTGACTCTGCAGCTGTTTACCCTGTTTTCCATTACCCTCATTCATGCCATTATTGTCCCTAGTCCTGACAATTCTGCGCATTCATTGCCTGCCTTCCTTGTTCTATCATTCATAGGTTAATGGTCACCCAAAACGGGTGTTCATATCCTGGAAACCATACCAAGTTACCCCCCCCCCGTGCAAGCGACTTACACTGACGTCCCGATCAGTGACAAATTAATTGTTAAATTCTTACTCATTTTAGCTCCCCTCTGGCCACCTTCCTTCTCCAAAGGGCTCAATGAGATTACAGAACCAAAGCCCTTTGATAAATACTGGAGTAACTTTGCGGGCCAGGCAGCATCTCTGAAGAAAAGGAATGGGTGACGTTTCGGGTCGAGACTCTTCTTCAGACTCCAACATTTTGTGTCTACCTTCGATTTAAACCAGTATCTGCAGTTCTTTCCTACACCCTTTGATAAATAAATGCTTCTCCATTTTGAGTCTCTTAAGCACCCCCCTGATTTTAATTGATTCACTCTAGTTCAGCGCTTTCAGCTTCCAAGAAATTTCTGTCCTTAACCGTACTATTTTTCTTCTTTTGAGATGTCCCTCAAACTCTTTGTTCAAACTTTAATCATCCATCCTAACATCTCATGTTGCTCATTTACAAATTTAGTTTCACATGGCTACTTTGAAGCCCTTCAGAATGTTTTAACTTGTTAGTAGCACCATATATATATAAGTAATTCAAACCATTGACAGCTGCATTTCACTATTTCCTCGCTTGTGGCCGTTACCCTTAAAATTTTGCATAAAGATATGATGTTAAGTAGCTGGAATGTAATGTGGAAAAATGTGAGGTCACCCGCTTCTGTGTAGAAACAGAAAAACTGTATTCTTAAAAAGGTGATGAATTGGTCAGGTTGATGGGTTCAATGGACCAGAGTATGTTTGTACACAGGTTACTGAAAGCCAATGATACAAGAGCATTACTTGACAAGGAAGGTAAAAAGTATGTCATCCTTTATTACAAGAGGATTTGAACGCTGGAGTACAAAGATTGTACTGAGATTATGTGGGACCACGGTGAGACTGCACCTCAAGTAATGTGTAGAAACCAGGAATTGCAGATGCTGGTTTATTTTAAAATAAAGACACAAAGTGCTGGAATATCTCAGCGGATCAGGCAGCTTGCCCTGGAGAACATGAATAGGTGATGTTTCAGGTCAGGACCCTTCTTTAGACAGTCAGACACAGGGTCCTGACCCAAAAGTCACCTGTACATGTATTCCAGGGATGCTGTCTGACCTGCAGAGTTACTCCAGCACTAGGTGTCTTTTTTGTTTGTACTTGTCCTAGGAGTGCAGTGGAGGTTCATCGTACTGGTTCCAGGGATGGAGAACTTGCCGCTTGAGGGGCGATTGAGTGGTTTAAGTCTAGAGTTCAGAAGATTGAGAGGTGTATTTCAGATATGATGTTTTATCCTGAACAAGGCTCGTAGTCTCAGAATAAGGGGGCAGCTGTTTAGGAATAAGATGAGAAATGTCTTCACTCAGAGGATGGTGATCTTTATAATTGTTTACCCTGGATGGCTTTGGCTGCTTATTTATTGATAATAATAATAATAAATACTTTATTAATCCCCTTTTCAGGGGAAATTCAGATATTCTTGCAGTACACTAATAAAAATACAACATAGCATTGAAGAAGAAGTTTAACATTAAAACATAAAAACATGATGGCATTCAAAATCAAAATTGATAGCTCATAATTTTCAAGGAATTGAGGAATATGGGATAATGCAGGAATATTGTGTTAAGGTAGAAGGTAGCCAAATGGCCTATTGCTCTGAGTACTTATGTTATTGGCAGATTGGATATGAAATTGTGAAGAACAGTTATGCATCAGTTTTATATCCTTGAATGTTTGATGCTGTTCATGTATTGGGTGCTGAAATTAAAGAATGCAGTGGATAACACTCTAGTATGTATATGTGGTCTTGTATGTATAAGTGCTGAGATGTGGTTTACTGCTTGAATGTTTCCCATAAAGTGAGTTCCTGATCTGCGTTAGTCTGTAGATTGACAGGGGGGTGGGGTGGGGGGTGCACTGATGGTCACTAGGGGAAGGAGGTGAGTGGGGAAAATTAAATGCTGCCCTTTGCCCTATAAAGAAATATGCAAAAATTAACTTGGAAAACACTTGCGAGCTAAGCATACATGGTTACAAATACTGTAGATGAATCTAAATATGGAACTGAAGTGGATTTGACAATTCCCACTATTTTGTTTTATCCAGGGGTTTGTACGGAGTGAGATATTATATACATATTTATGATTGATTTTAATCCTTGTTCCATTTTGGCAGATCTTCAAAGGGCTATGATAGAATGGAAAGGATGTAAATCCAGCAATGGAATGATGGTCTGAATTGTCTTTGACTTGTATGGTTCCCTGGTTGGACATCGTTCCATTACACAATAGGTTAGATTTCTCAATTGGGACAGTTCATATTGTACTATGCATATTGGCACTCAACTGGCAGCTGATTTCTCTGAGTCCTAGGAGGAAGCTAACACAATAGACAATAGGTGCAGGAGTAGGCCATTCGGCCCTTCGAGCCAGCACTGCCATTTAATGTGATCGTGGCTGATCATCCACAATCAGTACCCCATTCCTGTCTTCTCCCCATATCCCTGGACTCTGCTATCTTTAAGAGCTGTATCTAACTTTCTTGAAAGCATCCAGAGAACCGGTTACCGCCCTCTGAGGCAGAGAATTCCACAGACTGACAACTCTCTGTGTGTAAAGGTATTTGCTCATCTCTGTTCTAAATGGCTTACCCCTTATTCTTAAACTATGGCCCCTGGTTCTGGACTCTCCCAACATCGGGAACGCGTTTTCTGCCTCTTGCATGTCCAAACCATTAATAAGTTAATTAATAAACTTTATTTCGGACCCAAGGTCCAGACAAGGGACAACATTACATAAAAATACATTGCATATAAAAACACCATAAAATACATATTAAATCTTAGTATATCACTTCTAAAAACATCATAAATTATATACTAAAAAAAAGAACAATACATGATTTAAAATCCAGAATAAAAAAGAAAGATCAGTGTCCTATAATGAGACGATGATACCAGTGTCTCCACAACCGGGATTCGTAGCATGTAGTGCTAAACCTTATGTTTGACAAAGCCACGATATTTACATTTTTAGTCATTTATCCTGCAAATGAATTTATACATATGATCTCTTAGGATGGAAACATAGAAAATAGGTGCAGGAGGAGGCCATTCGACCCTTCGAGCCAGCACCGCCATTCATTGCGATCATGGCTGATCGTCCCCAATCAATAACCCGTGCCTGCCTTCTCCCCATATCCCTTGACTCTACTAGCCCCTAGAGCTCTATCTAACTCTCTTAAATACATCCAGTTATTTGGCCTCCACTGCCTTCCACAAATTCACAACTCTCTGGGTGAAAAGGTTTTTTCTCACCTCAGTCTTAAATGGCCTCCCCTTTATTCTAAGACTGTGGTCCCTGGTTCTGGACTCGCCCAACATTGGGAACATTTTTCCTGCATCTAGCTTGTCCAGTCCTTTTATAATTTTATATGTTTTTATAAGATCCCCCTCATCCTTCTAAACTCCAGTGAATACAAGCCTAGTCTTTTCAATCTTTCCTCATATGACAGTCCCGCCATCCCAGGGATCAATCTTGTGAACCTATGCTGCACTGCCTCAATTACAAGGATGTCCTTCCTCAAATTAGGAGACCAAAACTGTATGCAATACTCCAGATGTGGTCTTACCAGCGCCCTATACAACTGCAGAAGAACCTCTCTACTCCGATACTGAAATCATCTTGTTATGAAGGCCAACATTCCATTAGTTTTCTTCACTGCCTGCTATACCTGCACGCCAACCTTCAGTGACCGGTGTACAAGGACACCCAGGTGTTGCTGTACCTCCCCCTTACCTAACCTAACCCCATTGAGATAATAATCTGCCCCCTTGTTTTTGCCACCAAAGTGGATAAACTCACATTTATCTATATTATATACTACATCTGCCCACTCACTCAAGCTGTCAAGGTCACCCTGCAACCTCCTAACATCCTCATCACAGTTCACACTGCCACCCAGCTTTGTGTCATCCGCAAACTTGCTAGTGTTGTTCCTAATTCCCTCTTCCAAATCATTAATATATATGGTAAACAGTTGCGGCCCGAACACCGATCCTTGCGGCACTCCACTCGCCACTGCCTGCCATTCTGAAAATGATCCGTTCACTCCTACTCTTTGCTTCTTGTCCGCCAACCAATTTTCTATCCATGTCAACATTCTACCCCCAATACCATGTACTCTAATTTTAGTCACCAGTCTCCCGTGCGGGACCTTATCAAAGGCTTTCTGAAAGTCTACATACTCTACATCCACTGGCTCCCCTTCATCCATTTTACTTGTCACATCCTCAAAAAGGATCCTCATAGCTTCTAAAGTACTGACTCCTGCAGTCATAAACATGTTACTAGCACTACACCATCTAGGTTTCCTTAGCAGTGTTCTCATGGCATCATTATAGGCCACCTTTAGCCTCTGCAAACTTGTCTTTCTGTAGTTTGACCACAGGTGCGCCGTATAGAGTGGTGTGTAATATGCTCTAAACACGCCATCTTCAATACATCGGTACACATCAGGAAATTTTAGACATTTATCCTCTTTGGTTCTACAAACCATAACAGCACTCTAACAAGCATTATATTTAATATCATGTTCCACACCATACACAGAACATATAGTAAGGAGCTGCTGGAGACCAGCGCTAGATGGACTAAAAACCACAAGATCATTTGCATACATAATATGGTTCACTAAAATATTACCAATAATGCACCCAGTATTACAGGCTTTCAATTGCTTGGACATATCATCTATATAAAGATTAAAAAGGACTGGGGGCAAAATTCCCCCTTGTCTAACACCATTGCTAACCCCAAATGGGGCTGAGACCCAATTGCCCTATTTTATTTGCATAGTCTGGTAGGCATTCAAGTAAGCCAGAATTCTCACAATGTTTTTAGGCACCCCCCTTTGACTCAATTTAACAAACAACTTTCTATGATTAACATGATCAAAGGCTTTGGAAGCACATATGAATTGAAAAGTTTTTGCCTTTATTTGTTTACAATCTGCTTTAGGGCATATATGCACAAGTCAATGCCATGTTTAGCTTTAAAACCAAACTGGTTATCTGTGGAGTTAAACTCATTTACACTATCCAGCAGAATTCTTTCTAAGACTTTTGACAATATGCTGGCTAAAGCTATGGGCCTGTAATTATTTAGGCTGCCTGCTCTACCAGCTTTGTCCTTAATGACCGG
Source organism: Leucoraja erinaceus (assembly GCF_028641065.1). Taxonomy (NCBI): domain Eukaryota; kingdom Metazoa; phylum Chordata; class Chondrichthyes; order Rajiformes; family Rajidae; genus Leucoraja; species Leucoraja erinaceus. The sequence continues at coordinate 39,516,011 of NC_073383.1, forward strand.
CACTAGCAGAATGGACAACATTGAGACAGGTAACAAGCCATGAATCATAAACCAGTAAAGCAAATAGCAAGGATAGGAGCTATCCTCATGTTCACATACTTAAGATGTTCAGCAGAAATATGATTCAAGCCACTTGCTTTGTTGTTGGACAGCTTGTTCATGGCATGATACACCTCATGTGATATAATCACCATTGAGTCATTACTCTCAATATTGTTCACCTATACAAATCACCTTGGACACAGTTGAATAAAGTACTATAATGTTGTCGCCATAACTCCGCGATATTAGCTGTTCCGGAGATTCCATCTACAGTGCATGGTAGAGATGTTTTGCAACTGTTAAGAGCTCGCATTTCTTTCCAAAAAACAGTATCATTGTTACTTAGCAGCAGCTTAGCCATGGAATCAGCCCTCATAGCTTGCTCATTTTTATAGATGAAACGGACAGCATACTTATCTTACATTCGTGAGCTTCTTGTACTCAAACACAGACCCCTGTCTGGGTCTACCTGCCATAGCCCATGATTTAGTGGCTTCACGGGCTTCAGTATGATACTCAGCTACATACTTATTCCAGCCAGGCCTGATGTTATGTGTCTTATTTTTATGCTTGCAGTAGGGCTTACTGCCTACATATAAAGTGCTTACTATATCATTATACATGGAGCAGATATATCTCCTATGCTTCATATCCTTACAATTAACATTACTACACATCATTGCATCTTTAGGTAGTTGAATATTGCTTAAGGATTTATCTGTATGGGCATAATAGGCTAAGATGTCTTCCTTTGTGAGGGTTGACCAATCCAGTTTTTCTGTGTTAAAGCTATTTCTATCTCTGGACACCACAGGTAGGTGTTCAACATTTATTGTTATAGCAGCAGATAACTGATCAGTCATTGCTGCCCCATACAAAATGCTCATACACCCCAATGAGGCATGTGCATCAGCTGTACTAATACAGTGGTCCAGCCACACTGCCACCCAGCTTTGTGTCATCTGCAAATTTGCTAATGTTACTTTGAATCCGTTCATCTAAATCATTGATGTATATTGTAGATGGCTGCGGTCCCAGCACCGAGCCGTGCAGTACCCCACTGGTCACTGTCTGCCATTCTGAAAGGGACCCGTTAATCCCTACTCTTTGTTTCCTGTCTGCCAACCAATTTTCTATCCGTGTCAGCACCCTACCCCCAATACCATATGCTCTAATTTTGCCCACTAATCTCCTATGCGGGACCTTATCAAATGCTTTCTGAAAGTCCACTACATCCATTGGCTCTCGCTTGTCCATTTTCATAGTTACATCCTCAAAATATTCCAGAAGATTAGATAAGCATGATTTACCCTTCGTAAATCCATGCCAACTACTGCTACTGCTATCCAAATGTGCTGCTATTTCATATTTTTAAATTGACTCCAGCATCTTCCCCAAAACCAATATTAGGCTAACTGGTCTATAAACACCTTCTGCTTTGTTACAGAATAGCATCACAAATTGAATCATTCATTTTGTCTTCAATATTTCTTCATAATTTATATTTATGGCACCTGCCACATTATTTATGCCACATAAATAAACTTGTGTTTTCCTGTCACATCACCAAGTTAAGATGAGAGGGTTTTGCTGGGATATTTATCTGTCTTTTTGAGGTGGTCGAACATGTATCAATGTATTCCTGTGCTTGAACTGGAATTGTCTCGCCTAGATGCAGTTCCTTCCTCCCTTGGTGATGATAGGGTTCTGTTTTTGTGAACTGTTCGTAACCTCGACAATTTGCAAGTTGGAAACGAGGGCGCGAACTGAGTTCCCACACGGCTGAAGATGCCTGCAGCCCTGCCACGGGTGGCAAATTCCCAAATACTAATTTCTATGTATGGGCGGTCCATAGGTCGGCTGTTCATAACTTCGCAAGAAACTGTTTGTTTAACAGTCTATTGGCACAGGCGGAACATGGGAATTTTGGACGAGAGCTCGGTGTGCACGAAAAATGTCAGGTCTTGAATCTCGATTGGGTGGTCTGGAACATGACCTAGATATGTCCAGTAATTTGATTTGTTGAATCACAATTTTGAATTTTTCAATTTGGCGTCAGCCTGGACTACTTTTCGAGGAAAAGAGTCTATTTCCACCATGCTTTCTTAGGTAGCCTATTTCAATGTAATGTCCCCTTGCTCTGGCATCTCTCCCAGAAGAAAAAACACACTCCCTTCTGAGAACAAGCGAGAGCTGCAGCATGAGAGAAGCTTTATATGATGCGCAGTATTCTGCTATTGAGAACTTGGTACTCTTCACTGGCTTGTCAATAAGCAGGATTTTTGTAAAATACTTTAAAATGCACAGGCATATGGCGTGGCAGCTTTGTGTGTGGAAGTGTTAAGGGAAAACAGCAGAGAATACTAGGAGCTGCTGCATTTGGTTCCTTGCTCTAATTTTTGATTTTGTGCAATACAGTAGCAGCAACACTAATTGGTGTTAGTGTAGTGTCAAGAAAAGACGGAACAATATTACTTTGCTTCTTTTCTTCCAAAATTGATTTGAGCCCTGTTCATCTGGGCCAGACTCCCATTATCCATACCAAATAAACATACAAAGTCCAGTTCACAAGTAAGTTCTGATAAGAGTTTCAACCTGAAGTGTCAACAATCCCTCGACCTCCACAGTTGCTGTCTGGCTTGCTAAGATCGTACAGGAGTTTGTTTTCTGTTCACTCCACTGTTCAGAACTTGCTGAATTATACAGAATATTGTCAAGAAGTTTTAAAATTTGCATTCTATCCAATGGCATTTGGAATGGCCTTTATACTCCCACTCCCCCTGAATCAAAATTGAATTGCCTGAGGTTGAAGAAGTTAATTATAACTGACATCTCATGGTCCTGGTTTTAATTGCTCCATTTTTACCCTTTCAGCTACTCTAGCCCAGAGCTCCGAAATTGCCTCCGTAACCCTCCTTTAAAGTGCTTCTTACAAACTGACCAAACATGAGCATCTTCCTAATATTTGCTTGTGGGCAGGATATTGAATTTTGAGTATTAATGTAAAACACCTCAAGACATTTCAGAATCAAAGATCATTTATAAACAGACACAAAATGCTGGAGTAACTCAGCGGGACAGGCAGCATCTCTGAAGAGAAATGGGTGACATTTCGGGTCAAGACCCATCTTCAGACTGAGAGTCAGGGGAGAGGGAGATATGGAAGGGTAAGGTGTGAAAATGTCAGATCAAAGCAAATGCTGATCAAAGAAATGTAGAATGGTTCATTTTTATCTGAGGGGACAATGAGGCATAACATTAATCTGGATGATAGTGAAACTGGTCGGAGAACTAGGGTGGGGGAGGGACAGAGAGAGAGAGAGAGGGAAATCAAGGGTTATTTGAAGTTAGAGAAGTCAATATTCATACCGCTGGGTTATAAAGCTGCCCAAGTGCAATATAATGTGCTGTTCCTCCAATTTGCATTGGGCGTCTTTCTGACAGTGGAGTAGTATATGTATATATGTGTATAGTATATAGTGAATGGAAGTTGCTTTTACTGACGAAGATTACTTGTACATTAGTGGAAGTGATATTTCTGACTGTTCTGTGTCCACGTCCTATAAGCTTAAAACATATTGTGGATTTTATTTCACTCTTCAAGACATCCCAAAGCTATATAACCATATAACTAGATAACAATTACAATAATAATAATAATAATACATTTTATTTATGGGTGCCTTTCAAGAGTCTCAAGGACACCTTACAAAAATTTAGCAGGTAGAGGAAAAACATGTAAGGGGAATTAAATAGTAGAGACATGACTAGTACACAAAGTAAATACAGAATTCAATACAAAACACAGTATGAGGCAATTAATGCACAGATGAAAAGGGACGGCACGTGGGGCTAAGGATAGGCAGAGGTGAAGAGATGGGTCTTGAGGCGGGACTGGAAGATGGTGAGGGACACGGAATTGCGGATCAGCTAGGGAAGGAAGTTCCAGAGCCTGGGAGCTGCCCTGGAGAAGGCTCTGTCCCCATAACTGCGGAGGTTGGACTTGTGGATGGAGAGGAGACCAGCTGATGTGGATCTGAGGGACCGTGAGGGTTGATAGGGGGAGAGGAGGTCAGTGAGATATGGGGGGGGCCAGATGGTGGAGGGCTTTGTAGGTGAGGATCAGGATTTTGTAGGTGATCCGGTGGGAGATGGGAAGCCAGTGAAGTTGTTTGAGGACTGGAGTGATGTGATGCCAGGATTTGGTATGGGTGATGAGTCGGGCGGCTGCGTTCTGGACCAGTTGGAGTCGGTTGATGTAGGTGGAGCTGATGCCAAGGAGAAGTGAGTTGCAATAGTCCAGTCGGGAGGAGATGAAGGCATGGATGAGTCTTTCAGCAGCGGGCGGTGTGAGAGAGGGTCTGAGTTTGGCGATGTTGCGGAGATGAAAGAAGGAGGTTTTAATGACATGGCGGATGTGAGGCTCAAGGGAGAGGGTGGAATCAAAGATCACGCCAAGGTTGCGGGCCTGGGGAGATGGGGAGACAGTGGTGCCGTCGATGGTGAGAGTGGGGTTATTGATTTTGTTGAGTGTGGCTTTGGAGCCTATGAGGAGGAATTCTGTCATATCGCTGTTGAGTTTGAGGAAATTATGTTGCATCCAGGTTTTTATAGCTGACAGACAGGAGTTGATATGGGAGAGGGGGGGGGGGGTGTGGGGGGGGATTTGGTGCCAAGGTAGATCTGTTGTCATCAGCGTAACAGTGGAAGTCCAGATTGAAGTGGCGGAGTATCTGACCAAGGGGGAGGATGTAGATGATGAAGAGGAGGGGGCCGAGTACGGAGCCTTGGGAACGCCCTGAGTGACTGTGGCTGTAGCAGAGGTGTGGTTGTGGAGAGAGATGAAGTGGGATCTGTTGGAAAGGTAGGAACGGAGCCAGCTGAGTGCAGAGCCTTCAATGCCGAGGTCTTTGAATCTGGTGAGCAGGATGTTATGGTTCACTGTATCGAAGGCTGCGCTCAGGTCGAGGAGGATGAGGATGTTGAGGGAACCAGTGTCAGCAGAGGTGAGGAGGTCGTTGAGGACTTTGAGGAGAGCAGTTTCTGTGCTATGGAGGGGGCGAAAGCCAGATTGGAGGGGTTCAAGTACGTTATACGCAAGGAGGTGGGAATGAAGTTGCGACGCAACGATACGCTCCAGGGTTTTTGAAAGAAAGGGGAGGTTTGAGATTGGCCGGTAGTTAATGAGAGAGGAGGGATCAAGACCAAGTTTCTTTAAGATTGGTGTAACAGCAGCAGTTTTGAAAGCGGAGGGGACAATTCCTTGGGACAATGAGGAGGTGAAGAGATTAGTGAGGTAGGGGCAGAGAACGGGGAGGCAGGACTTCAACAGGGGAGAGGGTCGAGGGAGCAGGTAGTGGGTTTGGAAGAGCTGATGAGTTTGGAGATTTCAATAGGGGTGACCAGGTCAAACTGGGAGAGGAAGCAGTGTGGAGGAGGGGTAAGGAGGTCAGTGGAGATGTTGAAAGGAGGGGCCTTGGTAGGTGGTGGAGTAGATGCTGGGGAGTCGGGTACAGCGGATAAAGATTGATAGATGGTGCTGATTTTATCAGCGAAAAAATGGAGGAATGAGTTGCAGAGATCCGGAGTAGAGGTAGGAAGAGTGTTGGCTCGAGGCTTGAGGAGGTTGCCCACTGTGGAGAAGAGGGTTCTGTGGTTTAGGCAGGGATCGGTGAATATGGAGGAGAGGTAGGCAGATTTTGCAGCAATGAGAGCATCTTTGTAGTCAGTGAGGTGGAGTTTGTAAGCTTCAAGGTGGACTGTGAGAGATGATTTATTTGTAAGTCGTTCGAGTTGGCGACCAGTCTGTTTCAGTTTACGAAGTGCAGGTGTGTACCAGGGTGAAGATGTGTTGAAAGTTACGGTTCTTGTTTTGAGGGGGGCCAGAGTGTTGAGGGAGGTAGACAAGGTGGAGTTGAGATGGTTTGTGAGATCATCAGGTGAGATGGGGGTTGAGTCCAGGGGGAGAGTGGTGGAGAGCAGGTCAGAGAGATGGTGGGGATCAATGGATTTTAGATTACGGAAGATGATTTCTCGGAGGAAGCGGGGGCGAGGTGTCAGAGAAGGGATGGTGAACCGTATAAGCTTATGATCAGAGAGGGGGAAGAGGCAAGGATGGAGGTCGAGTACCAGTTGATTTGTGGAGCAGACCAGGTCAAGGATGTGACCTTTGTCATGGGTGGGAAAGGTGACGTGCTTACTGAGAGAGAAGTTGTCCAGTAAAAAGGCGAATTCAGATGCGAGCTTGCAGGTGGGAGAGTCCATGTGAATATTTAAGTCACCAAGTAGCAGCAGACCTGGGGAGAGGGATGAGGCAAGTGTGAGGAGTTCAGTGAAGTCAGATAGGAAGGAGGGGTTTGGTTTAGGTGGCCGGTAAATGAGGATGACTGTCATGGAGGAAAGGGCTTTGAAGGCGAGGAATTCAAATGATGCTACTTGGGGGGAGGTGAGTTCAGTGATATGAAAATTCTGGTTGAAAATAACAGCGAGGCCACCTCCATGGCGGGAGGGGCGGGGCTTGGAAATGTAATTAAATCCAGTTGGGGATGTTTGATTGAGGGAGAAGAAGACATTGGGTTGTTGCCAGGTCTCAGTGAGCAGAAGGAAGTCCAGAGTGTTGTCAAGGATTAGTTCATGGAGGGCAAGGGCTTTGTTGTTGAGAGACCTGGTGTTGAGGAGGGCAAAGTTGGCATGGTGAGAGGGTGGAGGGATGGGGCAGGCTGGAGAGATCTGAGGTTGTCCCGGTTGACAGTGTGTGCGGTCAGCTGGGATGGGGGGTGACGTGAGTGAGGGGGGGCAGAGCGTGGTAGTGAGCAGATGGATGGAATGGAATGTCCGTGGTTGAAGCAAACAAGCCTGCGCCGAGAGCCTCTGTGGATGAAACGGGGTCGACACAGAAGTCCAAGCTGTTCAATGACCTGGGTGCAGGATGGGATGTGGTTGTTGCAGAAACCAGTCATCTGCAGAGTTGAGTATTTGAGCATGATGGTGAGGGTGCAGAGAGGTGTTCAGCGGTGCAGGTGCAGGTGGAGAGAGTATCCAGCGTATCCAGTATCCAGTATTACAGCACGGAAACAGGCCATCTCGGCCCTACAAGTCCGTGCCGAACAATTATTTTCCCCTAGTCCCATCTACCCGCACTCAGAGAACCCTCCATTCCCATCCCATCCATGTACCTATCCAATTTATTTTTAAATGATAAAATCGAACCTGCCTCCACCACATCCACTGGAAGCTCATTCCACACAGCTACCATTCTAGTAAAGAAGTTCCCACATGTTACCCCTAAACCTCTGTCCCTTAATTCTGAAGTCATGTCCTCTTGTTTGAATCTTCCCTACTCTCAATGGGAAAAGCTTGTCCACGTCAACTCTGTCTATCCCTCTCATCATTTTAAAGACCTCTATCAAGTCCCCCCTTAACCTGCAGCGCCCCAGAGAATAAAGACCTAACTTATTCAACCTTTCTCTGTAACTTAGTTGCTGAAACCCAGGCAACATATATAGTATAGTATAATAAATATAGTAAAACTGTATAGCAAATGAAGCACGCTTTGTTGTAATGTGGGAAATGCTTCAACCAGACTCTGCACGTCAAAGACACAGCAGCATTGTGATTGTGACCTAATCATCTGTTTTACAGCTATGTGGGATAACAAACAAAAAATGGCCAACATGTTAGGGAGAAACTCCCTGTTGTTCTTCTCAAATTATTGCCTGGGAGTGTTAACTTTCAGGCTAGGAACTTTCAGGCTAGTAATCCCTTTCCATGATGGAGCTCGGAAGAGAGCGCTTACTTCAGAAACTTGGTGATAGTCATGCTGTTGAGGTAGCCAGCTGATCTAATTGGGGCCTCAATGCCAGAGGATGTTGGTCGGGGTGAAGGCATGACATTGGCTCACTTGTCCTTTCCTTAAATTTAAAGGATTTTATGGAGATAGTTAATGGTTATTGATCTCTCAGAATTATATTAAATAGTGTTAATGCCCACGGACCACATAACAGCAACAGCCTGGTTACATGCACAACCTGATTGTTTTTTGAAGACATGACCAAAAAGGTTGATGAGGGCAGAGCTGTAGATGTTGTATACATGGATTTCAGTAAGGCATTCATCAAGGTTCTGCATGATAGGCTGATCATGGGATCCAAGGAGAGATAGCTGAATGGATAGCAAATTGGCTTCATGGTTGGAAGCAGAGGGTGATGGTGGAAGGTTGCTACTTGGACTGGTGGCCTGTGACTCGGGGTTCGGTGCCTGGCCTGTTACTGTTTGTCATCTATATCAATGATTTGGATGAGAACATACAGGGCAAGATTAACAAGTTTGCTGATGATACAAAAGTGGGTGGTTTTGCAGATAGTGAAGATGGTTGTGAAAGATTGCAGCAGGATCTTGATCGATTGGCCAGGCAGGCTGAGGAATGGTTGATGGAATTTAATACAGAGAAATGTGAGGTGTTGCATTTTGGGATGTCTAACAAGGGACCAGTGAATGGTAGGCCTCTGGGTAGTGTTATAGAGAAGAGTGATCTAGGAGTGCAGGTGCATGGTTCCTTGAAGGTCGAGTCGTAGGTAGATAAGGTGGTCAAAAAGGCTTTTGGCACAATGGCTTTCATCAGTGGGAGTATTGAGTAGGATGGGTCTTTATTCCTTGTAGTGTAGGAGGATGAGGGGTGATCTTTCCAAGGTGTATAAAATCATGAGAGTAGGCCCGGTAGATGCACAGAATCTCTTGCCCAGAGTAAGCAAATCAAGGACCAGACATAGGTTCAAGATGAAGGGGAAAATATTTAATAGGAATCTGAGGGTTAACCTTTTCACACAAAGGGTGGTGGGTGTATCAACCAAACTGTCAGAGGAGGTACTTGAGGCTGGGTCTATCCCAACTGTTTAAGAAACATTTAGACAGGTACATGGATAGAACAAGTTTGAAGGGATATGGACCAAGCGCAGGCAGGTGGGAGTATTGTAGCTGGGACATGTTGGCCGGAATGGGCAAGTTATTTCCACATGGTATCACAATATGACTGTAAAAATAAATGTGTCAATGGGGAGATAGAGTTTGGGGACAAGAAAGTTTTAGGCTTGCAATAACAATGTTGTTCTCTTTCAAGGTTTTCCAAAATAAAGGTGTTTTTAACAGCTATACGTTTATTTTTGTTATTGCAAACTAAAAATACGAAAGGCGTTTTGTTACAATATAAAGTATCATTGCACGTGTCAATTGCTTGTCAATTCCAATGACCTCCGGTGAAACTGAAAAACTGTTCTTAAGAGAAAATGGTGCATGATTACTACAAGGAGGATACATGGAAAGTTTTTTCCCCCTCAGACTTTCTTTCCCAAAGAAAGCTTTTTTTCTGTTTGTCAGTCTCCAAAGTGGTTCTCTGGTTCATGGTCAAAGTCATGTTATAACCAATTTGGCCCATGTATTACCAATAATGTTCCTCAATTTATCAATCACATTATATCCAATTTGTGTTGCGTAAATACACATTATGGTAGACCTGCTTGTACAGACCTGAAATGGATCAGCCACTCTGCACTTTTCGCTGAATGTAGCAATGTTACAAAATTTTGAGATTTAAAAAATCAAGTCTGCAATTTATCCCATCAGATAAAGCATAACAATAAGTTTAATTTGACACCTAATTCACTTTCATATCTCAAGTAATAAAAAAGTTATGGCCATTTTCATACTCGGAAATTAGCATCTTGTTCCCTATTGATTTTCTATGGACATAACAAAAAAGCTGTGATCGTGGACAGTCAAAAGCCCATAACCTTCTTAAAAATTAAGAGAACTGAATGAAATTTTCAGTTATCATAGATTGAAGCATTCTGAAACAAATATAAAATAATCTTACTTGGATGACCTGAAATTAAAGCATATAATACCGGTGGGGGCGCTGCACTGGCAGCAGCCCTGTCAGCAGCGTGTTAGTCTTTTCAACTTTTTTTATTTTTTTAGTATGTCTTAAAGTCTGTTTTTAGTGTTACTTAGTGTGTTTTGTGTGGGGGGTGTTGTGGGGGGGGTGAGGGGGAAACCGTTTCGGCCGCCTCCTCCATGGAGAGGCGACTTTTTCCAGGTCGCCTCCCCCGTGGCCTAACAGCGAGGATCGGCGCGGCCTTTCCCGGAGACGCGCCCGGGGCTCGGGGCTCCGGCGGCGGGTGCAGCGTGGACTGTCAGCACGGAGCTGGGGCTCGCTGGAGGGGAGCGCTCCGTTCCGTTGGCCCGCAGCAGACGGCAGCCTGAAGCCGCGGCCTGCACAGCTCCAGCTGGCGCGGCGTCTACAGCCCGGGATCCCTCGTGGGGGACCCGGGGGGAAGAAGAAGCTTCCACCGCCGGCCCACGGCCATCTTCTACCGCGGGTCCGGTATGGACTTAACATCACCCCTGGAGGGGAGCTTCGACCGCCGGCCCTGCAGACTGCGGTGCTTACGGCTGCGACGTGGAGGGAACTTTAAATCTTCGGCCGCCGGCCTGCGGCCTACACCAACTAAAAGCCGCGGTCTCCGGTGGGGAGGAGCCGACTCTGGACTTACCTGGACTTGTACCTTGTCCTTTTACCATCTGGACGCCCGCAGCAACGGCTGCGGAGGGTTGAGGTCCCGACCACGGGGGGAAATGGAGGAGGACTGGCCAAATTGTGTGCCTTCCACCACAGTGATGAATGCTGTGGTGGATGTTTATGTTAAAAATTTATTGTGTTTTTGTGTGTGCCCTTTATCATTGTATCGCTGCTGACGTATCATTTCACTTGCACTTTTTGTGCAATGTGACAAATAAACCGTTGTATTGTATTGTAATTAGTTAGTTACCCAATTGTAGCTAATTTCAAACTTCAATTACTAGATCTAAACATCTATCCATTTCTTAATAAATGATTAACATTTTTAAATAGCCCAAGTGTCCAAATAATATTCACAAATAATTTACAATAAAACATGATTTTTAAATCTCATTTACATCAATTTATAGGCCAAATGGAAGGAATTTAGTGTTCAATTGCTGTAAATTAAAGTCAATTTAAATCAGCTTTCTAGTGGGTTCCTCTGAATGCGCTGGTTTAGAACGTTCACATTATGCTGGATTTGTGCCCTCAAATGCCCAGAAAAAAATGCATGGGGGGGGGGGGGGTCCTTTGGGGACGACGACCCGCCAGCCGCACCTCTCTCCCTGTCCAGTGGCTGTCAGTTTGCCCCCTCGGTGGAGGGCATGTTATTAGAAACAGTGAGTCAGTCGGAGCTGGGCTAGGCAATCGGTTCCACTGGAGCTGCTTGTCGTCTTCCGGCATCAAATGTCCTGCTGGTGGAGGGCGTTGTGACTCAGACGTTGAGGTTTGGTGGCGACGGGGGCCGAGAACCGGCCACTGGCGGGGACGCACATGGAGCGCCGTGGCAGGCCAGGCAACATCTCCGGGTAAGGGTCTCGACCGGAAACGTCACCCATTCCTTTTCTCCGGGGATGCTGTCCGTCCAGCCGAGCCGCTACAGCACCCCGCACGCACCCCGGACGTCTCTGACCGCCCGGGGAAGACAACGGGGGACGGACGGGCGGGGGTTAACTGGGCGGTCCAACGGCGGCTTGGCGTCGCCAGCAGCGCTGGGCACACGGGCTCGACCCGGGCTGTGGATGAGGCGCGGTTCTGTGAGCGCTCTTCCCCTGTCTCCCACTGGCACCTGCCCCCTCTCTCTCGCTGTTACACCCGTTCTCCCGCTATCTGGCACCCCTGTTCCTCAGATTAAATATATTTTTACATATAAATCATGAATAAAGATAAGAATTTACATACAGTTCATGCAGCCATCACTTCGTTCGCTTTTTCTTTATACTGATTGGTTGCTGGAATTTCAGCTGCCAAGGCTTTTAGTTCTAAAATGTTTACAAGCCTTATAACCCATTAATATTTTGATCATTTGTACAATTACATTTTCTATATAGTTCAGTGTTAAATGTTTGTATGATAACATTTATGTAAGATGCTATTTAATGTTTTTTGGCACGTTAATGGTTTAATATAATTAATTTTGCGGTATACTTATCCTTGTGCCGAAATCTCATTGTGGCCATGCTCCTGCCTATCTCTGTCAACATGTTATCTGTTTCTGGCTATTCTATCTCCAGTTTAAAGTGTTCTGCTACTGGCTGTGTTGTCCTTTGCCCAGACACAACATTCTGGCATTCCTCTTCTAAACCGCTCGCCCTTCTCTCTTCTTTAAAGTGTATCATTTGTCAAGTTGTGTTTATTGTCATATACACTTAACTTTTTTTCTCTGTTGTCAGCTGGGCAACCTAGGTTTTTAGGTTGCCAAATGACAGTTTAGGTGGTCATATAAGACGGCTTGCATAACGCGTGTGATAATGTGCTCGGATGAAGTGCATAGTTACCAGTCAGAATTATGCTCAATGAAGCATTCACATATTATTTCTGCTTCAAATAAACATAGAAAATTGGTGCAGGAGGAGGCCATTCGGCCCTTCGAGCCAGCACTGCCATTCATTGTGATCATGGCTGATCGTCCCCTCATCAATAACCCGTGCCTGCCTTCTCCCCATATCCCTTGACTCCACTAGCCCCTAGAGCTCTATCTAACTCTCTCTTAAATCCATCCAGTGGCTTGGCCTCCACTGCCCTCTGTGGCAGGGAATTCCATAAATTCACAACTCTGGGTGAAAAAGTTTTTTCTCACCTCAGTCTTAAATGACCTCCCCTTTATTCTTAGACTTCTAGACTCGCCCAACATTGGGAACATTTTTCCTGCATCTAGCTTGTCCAGTCCTTTTATAATTTTATATATTTCTATAAGAACCCCCTCATCCTTCTAAACTCCAGTGAATGCAAGCCTAGTCTTTTCAATCTTTCCTCATATGACAGTCCCACCATCCCAGAGATCAATCTCGTGAACCTATGCTGCACTGCCTCAATCACAAACAATCCTTCCCCAAATTAGGAGACCAAAACTGTGCACAATACTCCAGATGTGGTCTCACCAGAGCCATATACAACTGCAGAAGAACCTCTTTACTCCTATACTGAAATCCTCTTGTTATGAAAGCCAACCTTACATTAGCTTTCTTTACTTCCTGCTGTACCTGTAAGCTGTAACCTGTCAGTGACCGGTGTACAAGGACGCCCAGGTCTCGCTGCACCTCCGCCTTACCTAACCTAACCCCATTGAGATAATAATCTGCCCCCTTGTTTTTGCCGTCAAAGTGGATAACCTCACATTTATCTATATTATACTGCATCTGCCCACTCACTCAACCTGTCCAGGTCACCCTGCAACCTCCTAACATCCTCTTCACAGATCACACTGCCACCCAGCTTTGTGTCATCCGCAAACTTGCTAGTGTTGCTCCTAATTCCCTCTTCCAATTCATTAATATATATGGTAAACAGTTGCGGCCCCAACACTGAACCTTGCGGCACTCCACTCGCCACTGCCTGCCATTCTGAAAATGACCCGTTCACTCTTACTCTTTGCTTCCGGTCTGCCAACCAGTTTTCTATCCATGTCAACATTCTACCCCCAATACCATGTGCTCTAATTTTAGTCACCAGTCTCCCGTGCGGGACTTTATCAAAAGCTTTCTGAAAGTCTAGATACACTACATCCACTGGCACCCCTTCATCCATTTTACTTCTCACACCCTCAAAACATTCCAGAAGATTAGTCAAGCAAAGTCAAACAAAGATAAAGTCACAAACTAAACATATTCACCAATCAAGACAAGATATATACCACAATGACATGCAGCAAAATTATAATACAGTATCTCAAATCTTTGTACATGTTGCAATGAATGCAATTTGTATTATTTCTTTCCACTTCCAAACAAAAATGTGGGTGGATTATTTAGCATATGATCAACCTCGGTGAGACCAAGCGCAGACGATCGTTTTGCACAACACCTCCACTCAGTTCGTAATAACCAACCTGATCTGCAGTAGCTTTCTTCCTGCTGAATAAGCTATGACAGGCTTTACTGTCATGCTGTCTAATATGGAAGGGTTTGAGGCAGTTAGAAATCTTGTGGCATCAAGTTATGATGGAGTTTAGCTGCAGTAGATTACCTGATGATTGGATATATGTGCAGGTATGTGCCAGACCAACAGTACATTTCCCTACTGTTTCTATGCAAATACCCAAATACTGCACAATATTTGGTGAGGTCACAATAAATCACAATCACAGTACAGGTGCACAACCTTTTATCCGGAGTTCCGGAAACCGAAAAACTCCGAAAACCGGCCATTTTTTCCAGATGTCGTCTGCGCACCAAAGCTCGCGTTTGGCGCCAAACTTGACCCGAAACAACCCACGGTCAACCCAGGTCTGTACTACTGTAGCGGCTGCCTCCTCCCCGGAGACCGGGAGACGCTTAAACATCTGTAAATCATTGCTTAAATGTTAGTCAGTTCGTTTGGAGGGCTTTTATGTGAAGGGGGGGGTGAAGAGGTAAACTTTAATTCTTAGTCCCCTACCTGGTCGGAGAGGCGGGGACTAAGCGGTCAATGCCTTACCGGGTCGCCATGCAGTAAGCTCCGCAGTGCTGTGGCCGGTGGGGCTGCGGGCGGAGGCAGCGATTGTAGCTCCGCCGCCCCCGGCAACTCTATCCCCTGGCTGCGAGGCGCTCCAAATCCAGCGCGTCCGAAATCCGACAAGTGTCCGGACGCCCCAGCTCCGCGAAAAGGTTTTGGGATCGGCGGCGTCGCATGAATGCAATTGGGATACCAGCGGGGAAATGGGCGATGCCTTACCGGGTCGCCTCGTGCGGCAAGCAGACTCCGGAGCGCTGTGCACAACACCGCCGACTCCCAACATCTGCGCGGAGCTTCGCTGGATTTGGAGCTGCGCTGCCATGGGGTAGAGTTGCCGGGTTTCGGCAGCTCCAACCGGCATCCGCCCGCGGCCGGATGCAGAGCCCCCAGGATGGGAGTATGACCAGGTAGGGGACTAAGAATTAAAGTTTCCCCCTTCACCCCTACTCCCACCAATACCCAAAAAATCCCTCCAAACTAACTGACTAACATAAATCACAATCATTCTCCCTTTCTTAGGGAAGAGGTTTTGCTCCAGACTTTTCAATTTGCCAAGCCTGTACAATAAAAATCAACGGAAAACACTTCCATTAACACGGAAATCCGAAAATGTCCGAAATCCGACAATTGTCTGGTCCCAAGGAAGGCGGATAAAAGGTTGTGCACCTGTAATACTTTATTAGCCAAGTATGTTTTGCAACATATGAGGAATTTCATTTGCCAAGCCTGTACAATAAAAAGCAACGGAACACACATAACACATTTTAATATGAACATCCACCTGCGGTGGCGATCAAACCTTCCGCGACGTTGGAGCTTCCCGAGACTGCAAGCTCCCGATATAAAGTCCGAAGACGCAGTTGGAGCGATCCCTGGCAATCCGTGGAGCAGATCCGTGGACTTAACATCCCTCCGATGTTAAGTCCACGTCCCGTGGGGGCGCTCGAGGTCAGTCCGAGGAAGCCTCCAGCTCCATCGATGGTAGGCCGTAGAGCGACCGGAGACGATCCGAAAAGTCATCTCATCTCCGGAAAGGGAAGAACTGAAAACAAATGTGAGCCAGGCATGCAAAAACTAACACAACAGTGTAACAAAGTATACAGAGAGATTTTCTTGAACTTAGAATAATTAGCAATGATTCTTTTAAGATAGATCCATCCAGGAGCTGCTACTCTTCTTTCACGTGTTGGGTGTCTTGAATTCAGGTGCTGCAAAGAAAATGTGGCACCACAGGATGTTGTAGCTGTTTCGAAAAAACGTATTTCGACCAGTGAGCAGTTTCGAATGGATCTGGCACTGCCTCTTGATTTTAATGCTGGCTATGTCATGGATAGAATGGTACACCTTGCCTGGCCCTATTGCCACATTACTGCCTCTGTATTAGCAGCTACTCGTGTTTAGATCTTTGGAAATGTTTCAAGAACTTCGTAGTCCCAAACTGCTTCTGTTGGAACTCATCCTGTTGATGGCAATTAACCATGTGCATGCTTGAGGACAGGTTGGGAATGACAAGACAACTTTTAAGAAGCTAGTCACAAACCATGCACTTGTGCAACTAAGTCATTTTCTGAGTTTATGGTCAGTTATCAATTGCATGTTTTAATACTTTTTCCCCCCTTCCTTGTAATGATGACAATTGCAGGTGCCGTGGCCAAGATTTAAGAGTCATCACAGGGCTCGAAATTAACGGTTGCCCGGGTGCCACAGACCACTCAAAGCGCTGCCGGGCAACCTAAACACTGATCCATTTTGCCCGGCTTGGCAACCAGATACTGGTTTGTACCGAAGATAGATACAAAAAACTGGAGTAACTCCGCGAGTCAGGCAGCATCTCTGGAGAAAAGGAACGCGACATTTTGTGTCGGCGGTGACGGCTGTATTGCGTGGGAAAGATACTAGGTGCGGGGTGAGGAAGGGTCGCAGCGAATGATTGGTCCCGAACGGCGGGCAGCAGCGGCCCCATCTTTTCCTCCTCCCGCCTGCCCTGATAAGGGCCGCTGCTTGCAAACCCGCTACCCGGCGCTTAAAAAAAAAACCCTCCCGCACGCCGAGGCCGGGAGTAGGGAGGGAGGGAGGGGGAGCCCTCGACGTGCGGGAGGGTTTGTATTGAAAGCGGTTTTCGCCGTTAGTGGGATTGCTGTCGCGGCCGCTGTGTGGGACCCGTCTTTCACTCCGACACTTCTGAAGCAGCTGCACCATAGATCCTATAGCGAGAGGATCTTTGAGCTGCAGCGCTCGGCCCCGCACCTTGCTGTTGGCTGGCGGAGGAGAGAGGCGGTGGCGGCGAGGAATCCCAAAAGCCAAGGCAGCGAGGCGATGTTGTCCGAGGAGCGCTGACCCTCCTTCCTCCATACCTCGCCCTCCTTTTCTCTCTCCCTCTCCCTCTCCCTCTCCCCCTCCCCCTCCCCCTCTCCCCCACTCTCCCAAAAAATTGCATTAATTACAATGTGTAAAAAGAGTTGAGATACTGTCTTATAATTTTGCTGCATGTCATTGTGGGATATATCATGTCTTGATTGGTGAATGTTTAGTTTGTCACTTTATTTGAAGCAGAGATAATATGTGAATGCTTCATTGAGGATAATTCCGACTGGTAACTACGCACTTCGTCCGAGCACATTATCGCACGCGTCATGCAAGCCATCTTAAATGGCCACCTAAACTGTCATTTGGCAACCTAAAAAGCGGCCAAGGTTGCCCGGCTGGCAACAGGGAAAAAAAGTTAAGCGAGAGCCCTGCATCATTAAATTTGGTGAGGTGGTGAAGACTGGAGGATGGCAAATGTTGTTCCTCTATTTCAGAATGGCTGCAAGGAAACCCCTGGGAACTATAGGCCAGTATGCGGGAGATTGTGCCTCATGAATGGGATTAAATGTTTTGAAGATGTGACCAAAAAGGTTGATGCGAACAGAACTGGATTTCAGCAAGACATTTCACAACGTTCCACATTGTAGGGTGCTCTGGAAGGTTAGATTACATGGGATCCAAGGAGAGAACGGGGTAGTAAATGGGCTTCATGAAAGGAAGCAGATGGTGATCGTGGAAGGTTATTTTTCAGACTGAAGGCGTGGTGAGTGATGTATTTCTGGGTTCAGTGCTAGGCTCATTGCTGTTTGTCATCTATATCAATGATTTGCGTGAGAATGTACAAAGCATGATTAGTAAGTTCGGTGACGGCACCAAAGTGGGTGGTATTGTACATAGTTGGTTGTCAAAAATTGATTGATTAACTGGGCAGGTGGGCTGAGGAATGATTGATGGAGTTTAATACAGAGACATATAAGGTATTCCATTTTAGGAAGTCTATAATCAGGGCAGGACTTGCATCGTGAATGGCAGGGGTCTGGGGAGTGTTGTTGAGCAGAGGGACTAGGAATGCAGGTACATAGTTCCCTGAAAGTGGCATCACAGGTATATAGGATAGTCAAGCCGGCTTTTGGCACATTGGCCACCATCAGAGTATGGAAGTTGGGAGATCATGTTACATTGGTAAGGCCTCATTTAGACTATTGTGTTCAGTTCTGTCACCCTGTTATAGGAAAGATGTGGCTAATCTGGAAAGGGTATAGAGAAGATTTACGAGGCTGTTGTCAGGACTCAATGGCCTGAGCTGTAGGGAGAGGTTGAGCAGGCCAGGACTTTATTCCTTCGAGTGTAGGTGGATGAGGGGTGATCTTATAGAGGTGCATAAGATCATGAGAGGGTGATGGGGTACGTGGGGGCACCGCGAGACGGCTGCCCTGCCAGCAGCATGTTAGTCAATTCTACTTTTTTTGTTTTTATTAGTATGTCCAAATGTTTGTTTTAATGTCTCTCGGTGTGTCTTGTGTGGGGGTTAGTGAGGGGGGGTAAGGGGGGGGACCCGATTTCGGTCGCCTCCTCCTCGGAGAGGCGACTTTTTCTATGTTGCCTCCCTCGTGGCCTAACACCAAGGATTGGTGCGGCTTTCCCGGAGACTGGCCCGGAGCTTCAGCAGTGGGTGCAGCGTGGACTTTTTCATCGCGGAGCGGGCGAGCCCTCGCCGAGGGTCGCCAGAAGGGAGTGCTCCGATCGCTGGCCCGCGTCAGCCGCGGACTGCGGTACTTCTTGCCGCAGGCGTGGACTGCGGAACTTCCAGCTGGCGCGCCGTCCGGAGCCTGGGATCCCTCGTTGGGGACCCCCGGAGGAGAAGAGCTCCGACAGCTGGCCCACGGCCTACAACAACTTGAAGCCGCGGTCTGCGTTGCTTCTTGCCGCGGGCGCGGCGGGGACTTACCATACGGACTGGGATCCCTCGCCGGGGATCCCTAGAGAAGAGCTCCGACCGCTGGCCTGCGGCCTACGTTATCTTCAAGCCACGATCCCCGGTAGGGAAGCACCGATTCGGGACTTACCTTGCCTGTACATCTGGCCGCCCGCAGCGGCGACTGTGGAGGTTTATGGTCCCGACCACGGGGAAAAGTGGAGGAGGACTGACTGAACTTTGTGCCTGCCACCACAATGACGAATGCTGTGGTGGATGTTTTGAGTTAAATGTTTGTTGTGTATTGTGTGTTCTTTTTTTATCCAGGCCTAAGTTGGGATTTTGGGTGGGCATAAAAGACCCTAAGGCATTTTTTTCTTTTTGTAGTTCTGGATCCTTGCGGTTACATTTTATATCTTTTGGTAGTGTATTCATAACACAAAGTTGGTACAAGCTTTTGTGTAGGCAATGTCCTCAGGCAGCTTCTATGAGGATTGTGTGTGGTTCTCAGCACCTGTGATATTCTCCCACCTATTTGAAAAATTCCTTTTAATATCATCCTAGGCAGAACTTTCTTGTTCTTTATTCAAAAATTACCCATGAGATAATGAATTGATATTGTACATAACTAACGACATTTCTAGACGCTTCTAATTGTTCTTTGTATGGTAGTGGAATATTCAATCAACGGTTACAACTTGCATTTATTTACATAGCTCTCTTAAATAACAAAATGTTCCAAGGGAATTCACAGGGACATTATCTAAAATTATTGACACAATTCCCCAGGAAAGATATTAGCAAATATAAGCTTGGTCAGTGGAGTTTATATAGTATTTTTCAAGCAGAAGGGAAAGGTGCAGAGGTTGAGAGAGGGAATTCCAAATCTCTGTGTTTTTTTGTTTCATTGATCCTCCTGAACATTCAGAATACTATTATCTACAAAGGGGCCAATAGCTTAAAGACTGTCCCTTGGACTATTTTCCTGTTGCTATTAATACATTTTTATGTTCCGTTTCCTAACATTCCAACCAACAATTTCAGAAAAATACAATGATCTCATTTTAGTGAGATATATTTCACTTAGGATTTCAACCAAGTGCAATAGTGTGAAATTGTTATGCTGAACTGTGAATATACCAGAATAATTTTAAATTGTAGTTTTTTTTTTTATCCTTCTATGAGTGGTTGCACAACATTACGGGCCTGTTGGAGTTCGTACATTTTTTACGGCAGAGCACTATCGGTAGTGATATTTAAATTCCTCCCAAGGTCTGAAATGAAAATGGCTGGTTTATCTCCTCATTTTTGCTGCCTTTTCAGGAACAAAGTTCCCACAAATGAGAAGATGTGTGCAGCCCACAGAAGCTGGCAAAATCCAGCCGACCCTTCTCCCTAATCCTCGATCCTATGCGCATGCTGTCCATAAGCACAACGTTTGTAACCTCGGGAGAACCTGTGGTGCAGGGAGGAGTGTTGGGTAGTTTTATATAAACCCAAAAAAAGAGTTGAGCAGATTGTGTGTTCAAGCCCCATCTGAGAACCTTGAGCATGTTAATAGACAATAGGTGCAGGAGTAGGTCATTCGGCCCTTCAAGCCTGCATTCAATGTGATCATGGCTGATCATTCACAATCAGAACTATCCACATCCCTGCCTTCGCCCCATATCCCGTGACTACGCTATCTTTAAGAGCCCTATCTAGCTCTCTCTTGAAAGTATCCAGAGAACCGGCCTCCACTGCCCTCTGAGGCAGAGAATTCCACAGACTCACAGCTCTCTGTGTGAAAAAGTGTTTCCTCATCTCCATTCTAAATGGCTTACCCTTTATTCTTAAACTGTGGCTCCTGGTTCTGGACTCCCCCAACATTAGATTAACTATACTAATCCATGCCTATATAATCTCCACCACACATATTATGCATGCCACACATTCCACCTAGTAATCCAGTCCGGGTTTTGGGCTGCTGTTGGCAGTTTTTGGTTGCTGCGGACAGAACATAGTTGATTTTAAAATGCATGTCTGTGTATCTTTATATCTTAATACAAGACTGATGGTTCACTCTTGACTTTGTAATGGATTGCATACAAACAGGGAAAATGTTTCCTGCCTCTAGCGCAGAGGTCGGCAACCTATGGCCCCTGGGACGAATGGGGCCCTTAACCCGAAATCATCCGGCCCGCAGGCGTATTTTATTTTCCCATAGTCATCTGGCCCGCATACTTCCTTCATCTCCAGTACCTCCCAGGCCCGAGGCATGGTGACGCAAGGAGGCCTGCACTGGTGGTTGCAATTGTGGAGCTGCCGAGTGCCTGAGCGGGGCCGAGATCTGGCTGTACCGCATCCTGACCAAAGCCGCTGGCACGACCGCACACCTGTGTCTGGGCTTCACTGTTGGGATCGGGGTTGTCAATAGGCCGGGGACGAGTGAGTATGAGTATTGGAGCCACTGCCTTCAGGACGGAGCCAAGGCAATGGTCCATAGGTTGGCCATGTTTGTGAGCGCTTGTAGCTAGGGGCCAGTGCTCCGGGTGGCGTCCTCGAAGGGGCGGGATCTATGTGAACACGTGATTTGATGCCTGCCATCCGGGGCGGGATCTATGTGAACACGTGGTAGATGTGGCCCGCCATCCACTCACAGACCTGTGTCGTGGCTCCTATGCATAGAAACATAGAAAATAGGTCTAGTAGGAAGCCATTCGGCCCTTCGAGCCAGCACCGCCATTCATTGTGATCATGGCTGATCGTCCCCAATCAATAACCCGTGCCTGCATTAGCATGTTCAAACCCTTAATAATCTTATATGTTTCAATAAGATACCCTCTTATCCTAAATTCCAGAGTACACAAGCCCAGTCGCTTCATTCTATCAGCATATGACAGTCCCGCCATCCCGGGAATTATCCTTGTGAACCTACGCTGCACTCCCTCAATAGCAAGTATGTCCTTCCTCAAATTTGGAGACCAAAACCAAAGATCCTATAGCGAGCAAGATAGCCCACGTGACGAAAAAGACGTAGTACGGTCATGGGCAGATTCATGAGTAATTTTCGGCCCCATTTCCATAGCTGGCTTCCGTCTCCGTATCAAAGATTCCATAGTGGAGCAAAGATACAAGTGCGGAGACAGAAACCGGTTACGGAAACATCCACGTAAAAATCAAAGATCTTTGGTAAAAATCTTCTCATTTTCCTTCGGCCTCTCTGCCTCACAATAAAAAGCAAAAAGATGCTCCCTTCCACAGCGTGTGGGAAGTCTGGCCCGGATCAGCACGGCTGGGACGCCAGGGTAAAGTTGCGGGGAGGTTTGCAATGTATTTTTATGTATTGTTGTCCCTTGTCTGGGTCTTGAGTCCGAAATAAAGTTTATCATTATATATATATATATATAAAAATCTGGAGAAATATATATGTGTGTTTTATATGATTATATACATCTATATCACATTCATGTATGTGTGTTCTTTCATACACAATCTAATCAGTTGTATGGTCACTGAATAAAACACAGCACATGAGCCATTTAAAAATATATATTTTTTTCTAAACATTTTTTTTAAATAAATAAATAAATAAACATAAAAAAAAAAAAGAAGACTAACAGAATTATAATTTATTAACACAAACTGTTCCCCCCGCAAAATTGATTACACTGCAAGAGGGATATACAAAATCGGATCGGGTTACTGAAATGGCCGAAGAAATGGCCCACATTCCGCTCCGTTGCATACTACTCGTCAGCCCATTGCTCGCTATAGGATCTTTGACCAAAACTGCACACAATACTCCAGGTGTGGTCTCACTAGGGCCCTGTACAAATGCAGAAGAACCTCTTTGCTCCTATATTTTCAATTCCTCTTGTTATAAACATAGAGACATAGAAAATTGGTGCAGGAGGCCATTTGGCCCTTTGAGCCAGCACCGCCATTCATTGTGATCCTCTTTCAATAACCCGTGCCTGCCTTCTCCCCATATCCCTTGACTCCACTAGCTCCTAGAGCTCTATCTAACTCTCTTAAATCCATACAGTGATTTGGCCTCCACTGCCCTTTGTGGCAGGGAATTCCATAAATTCACAACTCTCTGGGTGAAAAGTTTTTTCTCACCTCAGCCTTAAATGACCTCCCCTTTATTCTAATACTGTGGCCCTTGGTTCTGGACTTATAAAGGCCAACATGCCATTCGCTTTCTTCACTGCCTGCTGTACCTGCATGCTTACTTTCATAGACTGATGAACAAGGACGCCCAGATCGCGTAGTACTTCCCCTTTTCCCACCTTGACGCCATTTGGATAGTAATCTGCCTTCCTGTTTTTGTTACCAAAGTAGATAACCTCACATTTATCTGCATTAAACTTCATCTGCCCACTCCCCCAACCTGTCCAAGTCACCCTGCATTCTCATAGCATTCTCATAGCATCCTCCTCACAGTTCACACTGCCACACAGCTTTGTGTCATCTGCAAATTTGCTAATGTTACTTTGAATCCCTTCATCCAAATCATTGATGTATATTGTAAATAGCTGCGGTCCTTGCTAGCCTGCCTTGCGGTACCCCACTAGTCACTGCCTGCCATTCTGAAAGGGACCTGTTAATCCCTACTCTTTGTTTCCTGTCTGCCAACCAATTTTCTATCCATGTCAGCACTCTACCCACAATACCATGTGTCCTAATTTCACATATCTATAAAAACATTTGCAGTCAGATTTTTATGATCCTTGCCAGTTTTCTTTCATAATCTATTTTCCCATTCCTAATTAAGCCCTTTGTCCTCTTCTGCTGGACTCTGAATTTCTCCCAGTCCTCTGGTAGGCTGCTTTTTCTGGCTAATTTGTATGCTTCATCTTTTGTTTTGATACTATCCCTGATTTCCCTTGTTATCCACGAATGCACTACCTTCCCTGATTTATTCTTTTAACAAACTGGGATGAACAATTGTTGTAATTCATCCATGCAGTCTTTAAATGCCTTCCATTGCATATCCACCGTCAACCCTTTAATTAACTATGTCACTCCATCCTAATGAAGAACTCAACCATATTATGGTCACTCTTGCCCAAGGGGCCACGCACAACAAGACTGCTAACTAACCCTTCCTCATTACTCAATACGCAGTCTAGAATAGCTTGCTCTCTCGTTGGCTCCTCTACATGTTGTTTTAGAAAACTATCCCGCATACATTCCAAGAAATCCTCTTCCTCAGCCCCCCTGCCAATTTGATTCACCCAATCTATATGTAGATTGAAGTCACCCATTATACCTGTTTTACCTTTGTTGCACGCATTTCTATTTTCCTGTTTGATGCCATCCCCAACTCCACTACTACTGTTAGGTGGCCTGTACACAATTCCCACTAGCGTTTTCTGCCCCTTAGTGTTTCGCAGCTCTACCTCTATCGGTTCCACATCCTCCCAGCTAATGTCCTTCCTTTCTATTGTGTTAATCTCCTCTAACAACTGGTGCAACCCTGGAAATATCAAGATGCTTTCCCGTTCCTGCTCGCTGAACGCACTATGGGAACTACACTCGCCCCCCCTGCAGGAACTATACATCAGAAGGTGCAACTCCAGAGTCAACAAGATCATGGGAGACCCCTTTCACCCCAGCAATGGATGGTTCCAGCTGCTACGGTCAGGCAAACACCTCCGTTGCCATGCTGTGAAAACGGAGAGGATGAGAAGGAGTTTCTTCCCAGAGGCCAAACTCCTATCTCTCCAGGGACTAACTTTACTATACCATTTTACTGGTGTGGTGATTTTTTTTAAATTCCTTTTCTTCCCTCCCTCCCACAAATATGTGAATATGTGTTTCTGTTCCATTCTGTTTGTAGTTTGTTTGTTTTGCACAAACCGCGAGCATTGCCACTTTTAATTTCATTGCACATCTCGTATGTGTATGTGACGAATAAACTTGACTTGACTTGGAGGATTCAGAGTGTAGAATATAGTTCTCTGCATTGTAGCTCACCAGTACCATAGATAAAGTGCAAAGTCGAATCGAACAGTACCCTAGCTTATGAATGGACCATTCAAAAGCCTGGTAACGGAAGGGAAGAAGCTGTTCCTGAGTCTGGTGGAATGTGCCTTCTAGCTTCTGTATAACTGCTGGACTGGCACAGGGAGAAGAAAGAAGACTGGGGTGGGACAAGTCGTTGATTATGTTGGCTGCTTTTCCGAAGTAGCATGTAAATGGTATCAATGGTGGGAAGTCTAGCCTATGTGATCGACTGAGCTACATCTACAACTGCAATTTCTTGTGGTCCCAAACCATTGTTCCCAAACCAAGGTGCGGTGCAACCCGACAACAAGCTTTGTATTTTAACCTCCAGTGTAAAAATAATGAATATGAAGGAGTCGACAGTGGAAATCTACAGTGCAGTTAAACTGACAAACACAAATAATATTGTTTGAATAATTCAATCAAACTATCCAGATCTGAAACTAAATCATTACCTTGTTACTACCAAATATATTACATGTCAGTAAAAAAATGAAATGGCTCTTTGATAACTTTGTTTGATATCTTTTAATTTTTTTAAAGGCCCATTCATAAAATGTAATAATGCTGATGTTTAAGAACCACTTTTTTATGTAACTGTTGTGTCATAAAAGAACAGGATGTATTGATAGGAGGGAACTGCAGATGATGGTTTACACCGAAGATGGACAAAAAGGGTGGAATAACTCAGCGGATCAGGCAACATCTCTGGAGAAAAGGAATCGGTGAAACGCCACCTATTCTTTTTCTCCAGAGATGTTGCCTGACCTGCTGAGTTACTCCAGCATTTTGATATTTTTGTGATTTTGGATTAGCTTCTGAGCAAAATATTTCCTGGGTTTGCTTATGAAAACAACTTTTAAAGGCCCAAATCCTTTTGGTCCAGTAGTGTTCTGCTGCTTTCTGAGAAGCGTTCACAAAAGTAATTTGTGAATACATTACTTCAAGTACCGAATAATGTTAGACAATTTACATTTTGTCTCTTTGAATAACTCTGTAAATATTTCATAATGTTCGGTGTAACAAGTGTGAACATATCGCACTTGAACCACAAAGCAGCCAGTAAAGCCCTGCACAGAATTGTGCAAAATACCAATGACTAATACCAAAAGCCCTTGTCGCTGGTGGGTGCAATTCAAGAAATTAGAAATTATTGTCCTTGTAAAAGTAGCATAAATGTATTTTCTGGAAAAAAAAACAAAGAAAAATTGAAATAAATTGTATTTACAAAGTGACACTCACATCTTAGGATTTCACTGCTGAGGTATATTCGCTTGTTTTATTGTTGGAAATGAAACAGCCAATTTACAATGAGCAATCACCCACAAACAGAAGTTGATTGCGACAAATTATTTGCTTTTTAATCATGTGAATAGCTTGCACCAGAACAAAGCCCATTCTGATTTGCAGATATTGGCTTTGGTTTATTATTGTCACTTGTACAGGTATACGGTGAACAGTTTTATTTACATGCCATCCAGTCAAGTCATACTTTTCATGAGAACAATAAAGCCATATACAAGTTCAGCAGTTAATGCAAAGAGAAAAAATACCAGAGTGTAGAATATAGTGTTACAGCATTATAGCTTGGCAGTAACAGAGAAAGAGCAAGGGCTGCATTGAGGTAGGCTGGAAGATTGGGGCTAGACCCTAGCATATGGGAGGACCATTCAGTCATCTAATGACGTGGGGAAGACGTTGTTCCTTAATCTGGTGGTATGAGCTTTCAATCTTTTCTATCACATGCTCGACGGGCAAGAGAAAATGACTGAGGTGAAAATTATCCTTGATTTTGTTGGCTGCTTTCCTGAGGCAGCATTAAGTGTAGATGGAATAGATGGTTTTGGTGGGGGGTGGGTGGAAAGGCTGTTGTTTGTGATCGACTGGGTTACATCCACAACATCTGGGCTACATCACTGCACTTTCTTGCAGTCTTGAGCAGAGTTGTTGCTAGACCAAGTTGTGATGCATACCAGTCGACTACTTTCTGTGTTGCATCTGTAGAAGTTATTGAGAGTCATTGGAGGCATACCAAACTTCCTTTGTCTTTTGTGTGCTTTTGTGGCGTAGACAGGAAAGACTGGCTATCTACATTTACTGATTTCAGTTTTGAGGGCTGTGATATGGAAAAAGGTGTCGGTAGCCAAAGCGCACGAGGTCAGAGTTGATGTGTGGATGAGTAACATGAACCAACAGCTGAAAGCGCAGGGCAACCCTTGCAGATGGAACCGAAGAGTTCTGCAAAGTATTCGTCCAAACTGTGCTTTGTTTCTCCAACGTAGAGGAGACGATATCATGAGTATTATATGTTATATTAGAATGGATGACAGTTAAGTGAATCGATGTTGTTGAGGTCATTAAACAAAATAACCTATGGCATTGGGAATAGCATAGATTGAGACTTGATTTAGCTCGCAGAAATCATAGTAGTAATAAACGGATGACTTTTGAGTTAGAGTTTATGACTGGAGGGATATGGCAGGGACTGGTTTGGCGTCCCAGTTTTTTATGATTAACATGTTTGGAAGAGGAGATCAAAACCAATATTGCTAGATTTGTTGAGGATACAATGCTTGCTGAGAGGAGAATGATGACGGGCAAAGTAAATGTGTGAGAATAGAGGGGAAAAATGAGAAAAGTCTTTCCAGGTGAGACAGAGGTTCGCCTGCACCTCCTCCAATCTCATCTATTGCATCCGCTGTTCAAGGTGTCAACTGCTCTACATCGGTGAGACCAAGCGCAGGCTTGCCGATCGCTTCGCCCAACACCTCCGCTCAGTTTGCATTAACCAACCTGATCTCCCGGTGGCTCAGCACATCAACTCTCCCTCCCATTCCGAATCCGCCCTTTCTGTCCTGGGCTTCCTCCATGGCCAGAGTGAGTCCCACCGCTAATTGGAGGAGCAGCACCTCATATTTCACTTGGGTAGTTTACACCCCAGCGGTATGAACATTGACCTCCAATTTCAGGTAGTTCTTGCTCTCTCCCTCTTTCCCCTCCCCTTCCCAGCTCACCCACAACCAACTGTCTCCACTCCTTCCTTTCTATTTCTGCCCCCCCCCCCCATCAGTCTGAAGAAGGGTCTTGACCCGAAACATCGCCTATTCCTTCCCTCCGTAGATGCTGCCTCACCCGCTGAGTTTCTCCAACATTTTTGTCTACCAGGGAAAAATGGGTGGTCATTTATGTTGGTGGACATTTTTTTATAAACAGCATTTTCCAATGATGAAGGGTTGAAGATGTTGATGGTCAGAGGGTGTCTTTGGTCCGGGGCAGTCAATTGGTCCGGCGGGAGTTGAGCTGGGGTTTCCGCTTCTTCTCCGCGCTGGCTGTGACGACACCAGCGGCCCCAAGCCCACAGCTAGTGCGGAGAAAAAGTGCCAACTCCAGCCTGGCGCTGGTGAAAGCCGAGCACCAGCCATACACACAAAGCGCTGCAGTAACAGCCTCTTCCCTGCGCCGGCTGCAAGCTCGACACCTCCAGCCGCCACTGGACAAGGACTGGACATCCGGACGGGGACGGCCCAGCAGCAACTCAACAGACCCGACACCGACCACGGACGAGCACGATCTCGCTCACTCACCAAAGCATAAAGCAATAAAAACAACAAAATAATCTTAGCTTTTAACAAAGGCAATAAATACAACTATTTAATGGTTTGAAAGCAGTATTTTCTTACCAAGAAAAATCAAAGCTGAAAAAAAAAACGGTTGAAGTGGTCCACTACTCCACTGCTTTCCAGCAATGTTATGCACAGTGACCGTTGACCTGGGCATGCGCAGTTGGAATACCGAACTCACTTATTCTCATTGGAGTTCAGCAGAATGAGATGTGATCTTTTGAAATGTACAAAACTCTGACAGCACCTGATAGTAGATGCTGCAATGATGTTTTATTTATCTATAACCACGGGTCACAGTCGCAAAATAAGAGGTCTGAGTTGAGAAGAAATGGTGTAGTGAATTTTTGGAATTCTCTATCCAAGAGGGCTGTGAAGGCTCAGTTACAGTGATGTTCAAGATGAAGAACTTTGGGTATTCAGAGAATCAAGCAATATGGGATTATTGCAGGAAACTGGTGCAGACATTAAAAATTAACCATGATATTATTAAATGGTGGTGCAGGCTTGAGGGCCTGAATGCTATGTTTTTACTTATTTTATAGTCTTGGGTTCCTTAACCTTTTTCCTGGTTCATTGGTGAAATGGTGAAAAGCAGAGTGTCTTGAGCTCATTGCTTCATATGCCCTTCGGCCCAACTTGCCCATGCCAACCAAATTGCCTAACTGGGCTGGTCCCACTTGCCTTCACCTGGCTGGTATCCCACCAAGCCTTTCCAATCCATGTATTTGTCCAAATTACTTTTAAAATGAAAATTTGCATAAAGTTTTTTTTTTGTAAGACAGGTCATCCAAAACCCGGGGAGGAACAGAGGGACCTTGCTGTACCAGTCCAGAATCCTTTAAGGTGGCAGCAGAGATAGAAAGGTTGGTAAAGAAGGGATGCTTGGCTTTGTTAAAATATGAAAGCAAGGAAGTTATGGTAAGTTCTATAAAACCTTGAGACCGCATCTGGAATGTTCTGTGCTGTTTTGATCACCACAGTGAAGAAGGGTGATTGATGTGATTCATCCGTGTCAACCAGGTTGCCTAACTGAGCTAGTTCTACTTCTCTGTGCCTGGTTCACATTCCTTCATATCCATATATCTGTCCAAGTGTCAAATAAATGTCGTAATTGCACCCGCCTCTACCACGGCCCACGGTAACTTGTTCCATATAGTTCTACCCAATGTATGGAAAAAGTTGCCCCTCGGTCTCTTTCAAATTTTTCCCCTTTCATCTTAAATCTATGTCTTATTTTGTGAGATGATTTATTTAATGGCTGTTAAATATATATTCCTAAAGCACATTGACTGTGGGCAAAATGTTTTCTATTAAAATTGATACATATGTTGAAATGGTTAGTTGATGATTTGGACTAAATTGATGTGATTCACATTCATTGCAACTGAAGAAAACTGTGCTGTTTCAAAACTGTTAGCTTTTGTGGAAAATTCGTCACGGTGCTGCTACTTTGCAATTAGCGTAATCCATTATCCTTCTGTATATGCTACAGTGCCCTCCATAATGTTTGGGACAAAGACCCATCATTTATTTATTTGCCTCTGTACTCCACAATTTGAGATTTGTAATAGAAAAAAAATCACATGTGGTTTAAGTGCATGTTGTCAGATTTTAATTAATGCAATTTTTATACATTTTGGTTTCACCATGTAGAAATTACAACAGTGTTTATACATAGTCCCCTCATTTCAGGGCACCATAATCTTTGGGACATAACAATGTCATGTGAATGAAAGTAGTCATGTTTAGTATTTTGTTGCATATCCTTGGCATGCAATGACTGCTTGAAGTCTGCGATTCATGGACTTCATCAGTTGCTGGGTGTCTACTCTGGTGATGCTCTGTCAGGCCTGTATTACAGCCACCTTTGGCTTATGCTTGTTTTGGGGTCTAGTCCCCTTCAGTTTTCTCTACAACATATAAAAGGCATGCTCAATTGGGTTCAGATCGGGTGATTGACTTGGCCACTCAAGAATTGACCATTTTTTAACTTTGAAAAACTCCTTTCTTGCTTTAGCAGTATGTTTGGGATCATTGTCTTGCTGTAGAATGAATCGCCGGCCAATGAGTATTGAGCATTTGTTTGAACTTGAGCAGAACTTGTGTCTATACACTTCAGAATTCATTATGCTACTACCATCAGCAGTTGCAACATCAATGAAGATAAGTGAGCCAGTACCTTCAGCAGACATCCATGCCCAGGCCATAACACCCCCACCACCGTGTTTCAAAACCTTGGGCAGTTCCTACTCTCCTACATACTTTGCTCTTGCTAACACTCTGATATAAGTTAAGCTTTGTCTCATCTGTCCACAAGACCTTTCTCCAGAACTGTGGTTGCTCTTTTAAGTACTTCTTGGCAAACTGTAACCCAGCCATCCTGCTTTTGCGGCTAACCGGTGGTTTGCATCTTGAGGTGTAGCCTCTGTATATCTGTTTTTGATGTCTTCTGCGGATAGTGGTCATTGACAAATCAACACCTGACTCCCGAAGAGTGTTTCTGATCTGTCAGACAAGAGTTTGGAGTTTTTTTCTTTATTATAGAGAGAATTCTTCTGTCATCAACTGTGGAGGTCTTCCTTGGCCTGCCAGTCCCTTTGCGATTCGTAAGCTCACCGGTGCTCTCTTTCTTCTTGATGATGTTCCGAACAGTTGATTTTGGTAAGCCTAAGGTTTGGCTGATATCTCTAACAGTTTTATTCTTGTTTCTCAGTCTCATAATGGCTTCTTTTACTTTCATTGGCACAACTTTGGTCCTCATGTTGATAAACAGCAATAAAAGTTTCCAAAGGTGATGGAAAGACTGGAGGAAAGACTAGGCGCTGAGAGCTCTCTTATTCCTGCATTAAGGAGGCAATTAAACACACCTGAGCAATTACAACTGCCTGTGAAGCCATGTGTCCCAAACATTATGGGGGGACTATGTATGAACACAGCTGTAATTTCTACATGGTGAAACCAAAATTTTTAAAAATGGCCTTTATTCAAATCTGACAATATGCATTTTAACCACAATTTTTTTCTATTACAAATCTCAAGTTGTGGAGTGCAGAGGCAAATAAATAAATGATGGGTCTTTGTCCCAAACATTATGGAAGGCACTGTATATGTGTGGTTGTATTGTGCGATTACAAACCTCGCCTTGGGCTGTGAAGCATGAATTATTTTTGAAATGCTATGTAGATTAATAAATGTGTAGTATCTATCACGAACACCCTATAGTCGTACTCTGAAATCACGAATCAGGACTTATCAATGTATGTAGCTGGTAGTGAAAACGGCATACCAGCAGGTCTTCAGAGCTTAGTTTCAATATTGGGTAAAGTGGACCAAATGTTAATCTATGTTCAAATGTGAAATGCTGGTCATGGCTATATTTGATGCAGGCATTCATTTGCCAATGTGCATAATTTGTTCGTTCTTATGTGTCTTGTATTGAAACTTGAAAAATGTTAATAATCAGATAGAACCCACCTTAGTACTCCTTCCTTTCATCAAGATATGAATCAACCATACAAAAACAGTTCGTAAACCTAATGTTAGCTCAACCTGAATCCTAGGTCCCTGGTTTATATCCTGAACTCAGCTGGGTAGCCAATAATACTCTGCAATAATGTCTATCCAGGGCAATATGCCTGGGTTCGGGAGAAGATTTGCGTTTTTCTTATATCATGACCTCAGTTAATCCCAACCTAAGTGCTAATAATGTGCAATTACAGTTCTGATGCATGAATTTAGCAGTCAATTAGTGAAGAGTAAGATCCCATAGGTAGTGATTATTGACCAGATTAACTGCTTTGAGTAGTGATATTAGCTAGGGCAATCGGGAATGCTCTGTTGTTCTTCAAAATTAAGACATGGGAACTGTTATATCCAGCTTAGCAAGCAGGTTTAACATCTCAACTGATGATCCCACACGCTCGATTCCCTCAGTACTGCACTAGAGTTGCAGCCTGTGTCTCAAAAGAATAAATCAAGGCAGGGACTGGAATATATCAATTCCATTCCAGCCCGCGCTGGTCAAAGGTGTTAATTCACCCTCCAATTTGTATCTGACACTTTGCCTTTTTCTCTGTAGCTAATGTTCACAAGGAGAAGAATCACGTGATGTATGAAGGCAAACACATACACTTCTCAGAGGTCGATAATAAGCCATTGTGCTCCTACAGTCCCAAGCTCTGCAAGCAGCGCCGGCTCAACGGCTACGCATTCTGCATCCGCCACGTTTTGGAGGACAGAACCGCTCCTTTCAAGCAATGTGAATTTGTGGCCAAGTACAACAACCAGCGGTGTACAAACCCTATCCCAAAATCTGAAGATCGAAGGCAAGTCATCCATTCCTAATTGGGTACAATCTGCTCTTTGGTAGACTGATGCGGTCGTACCCAACCCTGGTTTTATACTTCACATTTTTACTGTTCATTCAAGTCAATAGAGAGTAATATAGAATACTAGACCAAGTGCAGACCCATTGGGTCTGCTCCCCCAACGCACCCGTTTCCTACCCATAGCCACCACGGGAGGTGTGGTCCTCCAACTCAAGCCGTTCCCAAACGTAAGATCCCACCACTCCCCTTGCCTTCCTCAGCAGTGATCTTTTAATGGCTCGACTAGCAGTCGCCCTCCCCCTGCTAGTCGAGCCATTGCGATCAGTTGAAGTTGGTCGGTTTGAAATTCAAAGTATTTTGATTTTTTTTTAAACTTTAGTCAGTAATAAGTCAAGGAATAAAGCATAAAATGTTCAGTGAAGGTGGTCTCTGCCTAGAGGGGAAAAATGTGAATCAGAATATGTAAGAATCTTGTGAAAGTGGCATTTTTAAAGCTTTAATCGCGAATAACGTGTCAAATATAGGATGAAATCTTCAGTGAGGATGTTCACTGCTAGCTGAGCAATTGTGCCGTCATCAGTTGAAGCTGGTGCTTTTAATTTCAAAGTCTTTTGACTTTTTTAGACTTTTATTCAGTAATCAGTCACGAATAAGTCTAGAAATAAAGCATAAAATGTTCAGATAAGGTGATCCCGGCCTCGACGGGAAAAATGTCAATCGCAATATGTAAAAACGTAATCATTGCCGCGTAGTGTTTTTGCGAAGATGTAAAGACAACCACAGATACACACACACACGTACAAGATCAGACTTTTAATAAGTATATGATAACATATCGTTGTCTTCATGCTAAATCCAATACTTCCCATGAGTTAAGTATGAATTGCTTCTAATTTCTCAGACCATAAAAATCGATGCAGTAAAATGCTTTATTTAAATTGCTGAGCAGAATTAATTACTTTGTTTTTAAGTTCACTAACCTGCAAACTTGTGGAGTTTCTCTCAAGTTAAAAAAAAAACTACTTTTCAATCTTTTATCATCTTGCAACACCTGAACTTTGGGAATTAAACTCTGATAATGTTGCCACAATAAGTAAATGGCATGCATCCATGTAAAGAAAATCAACAAGAACAGGAGAGGATTGTTGCTATTCCAAGGCAATTGGCTGTTCAACATCAAATAAAGGTAGATCTCTGGAGAAGATGATAAAATATTTTTAAAGAGTAGCATATGTTTCTCACCGCTCACATTCCCAGAATTGTAATTAGTGCTGCTGTAGAATTCCACAATAAATGATCAGGAACCCTGCCTTGATGAAATATATTTTTTGTTCCTCTTACCCTCCTGTTACCCTGGTGCAGATCAACTAAGCGCAGGGCAACAATTAATCCTTGGACCATGATGACCTGCTTTGCTTAGAGACCTCTGCTGAAGCAATTAACAATTTTCTCCAACAGAGAATCCACACAGTTCTCTGCCAATACTGCTGGAAATTGTTCCACTGTGACACATTTATTAGATTTGTTCTGAGGCACATTGCCAGGTAACAATAATAAATAGCAACAGAAAATGTTGGAAACAGCCAGCAGGTTAGAGAGCATCTGTAGAAAGAGAAACGGGTAATGTTGTAGGTTGAACAACCTTTGTTAAATTTAAGATATTTTTAATTAAAAAAATAAATTGAATTCAGAATTGAAAATATATACAAAACACCAAATTGTGCAAATCCTCATCATGGGTTCTCAGTGTCTATGCTTTCAATAGTATCATCATACTCTAGTGTTTGCACCTATGTTTAAAGAAAAAACACTTGCTACTCAGTAGTGTTCGCACCTACCTTTAAAGAAAACACCCGTGCCACTTATGAGGTTACTTGGAGTGATATTGATTCCCTTGATGAAGGAATATGGCCACTCATTGTCCAGCGATGGAAGGACAGTAGGCTGTGGTCCTCTCCCATAGAGCTTTTGCGTTACCAAACCAAGTTCAAGTTCACATTTATTGTCACATGCACCATTAAGGCACAGTGAAATTTGATATACCATGCAGCCATACAATCAAAAAGAACACAACACACAATAGAATTTAACATAAACATCCACCACAGTGGAATCAACATTCTTCACTGTGATGAAGGCAATAACCTTCAGTCAATCTTCCTCCTTGTTCACCCGTGGTCGGGGCCATGAACCCTCCCTAGTCGCCGCTATGGACGGCCCGATGTACAAGCCCTCTCGTCAGGATGCTTGAAACTTTGACGTCGGGACGGACGGAATACACACTCCACGGCTGGAGTTCCTGAATCGGCTACTTTATTACAGGAGACCGCGGCTTCACGATGTTATAGGCCGCAGGCCGGTGGTACTTCTTAGGGCGATCCCCGGCAAGGGATCGCCCCGCTACGTGATGGAAAGTCCACGCTGCACCCAAGGCTCGAAGCTCCGCAGACAGCGGCTTCACGATGTTATAGTCAGCAGGCCGGCGGTTGGAGCACTTCTTCTGGCGATCCCCGGCAAGGGATTGCCCCGCTCCGTGGATGGATGAGTAGGCAGGTCCTCTTTCCTTTCAGATTTGGTGAGGAGTTCATGTAGCTTATTGCCACAGTAGTCTGGCAACCAAGAGTGTCCCTTACTCCACAGCAGAATTGAAGAAGGAATAAATAGTTACTGGGAAACTTGTCTTTGAATTGAGCTTGGCGTCCTCATAAAACAAAATGTTTTTTCAGGTGTCTGTGGTTCTAGTTTAAATGGGAATGAGATTAATCATTTGTAAATCTAGTGAGGTTTTTTTCTGAAAACTTGATGTGAATAAATGTGGTCAAACTCAGCATTTGAAGATGAATATGATATTAAATCTTATCATTTTTAGTAATGATTAATAACTCTAAAATAAAAACACAGCTTTCTCAAGGAAGCCATTGCTTAGTGGTGAACTTTATCGTCAATTCTATCCTGTAGTGAGTGCCACAGACTGATTGCAAACATTCAAAAGCTTCTTTTTTTTTATCAGTTATGCACCACCGGGATGTCTTTATTTGTTGAATTAAAACAATCTCAGTTAATCATAGCTGAATGTAAACTTTGACCAGAAGGTCGCATTGTCCGAGGAAGGGTCCCAACCTGAATTGTTATCCATGTTATCCAGAGATGCTGTCTGACCCGCTGAGTTACACCAGCACTTTGTGTCCTTTTGTGGAAACTAGCATCTGCAGTTCCTTGTTTTTGTATATTCCATTGTGCCTGCTCTTCACTGCAGTATTTCTGACCCATTGCCTGCTAGCATGACCTAGTCTGCCCTACAGATAAGCCAATTCAATTTTGAAATCTATCAGTTAGCTATGTCAATCCATCTGCTTCACTCATTTCTTTCTGTGGCATTTCACTGGAAGTCACGATTTTGGTTCTAATTTTTCTTTTGTCAGTCCCACTTACTGTATAAATGCTTGGTTATTGGAATATCATTCTAAAAATGATAGCTTTCTGTGTTGCCCTGTATTTTATAATGAGTTTGTGCAACTTAGATTCTGTTGATGTTTTTTTACCGCTCTTATCTCCCCGACACTCCATCTCACT
Organism: Leucoraja erinaceus; assembly: GCF_028641065.1. Taxonomy (NCBI): domain Eukaryota; kingdom Metazoa; phylum Chordata; class Chondrichthyes; order Rajiformes; family Rajidae; genus Leucoraja; species Leucoraja erinaceus. The sequence goes on from NC_073383.1 coordinate 39,552,341, forward strand.
GACCTCTCCAATAGAAAAATGAGTATGCAGAAACTATTACGGGGCAGTATTTCTTTCTGGTATCTCATTGTTATTTTTCCAAAGCCTTTGCTTTCAGTTTGCACGATGCATTATACGATGCTTTAATCCACCATCTCAACTTTCCAGTACTGCTATAACTACCTTGCAGTAGAAAGTATTTCTCCCTAGTACAGTGTTTACGGATATTTTGTGAATAGGTGACTGTGATATATATATACGGGTAACACTCCAAGAGATGCCTTTGTCTTATCTCAACAGGCAGCAGGAGAGTAATGCTAATATGAAATAATTGTTTTATCTTTCATTGTGCATAACTGCTATAAAGTCAACATTGAGAATAGAATACATAACTTTTATACACATAAACCAGCTGCAACCTCTTCCCCACAAGAATCCCTGATTATAGTATGATAGTTATGTAAGGATTTGATAGAGCAGATCGGGATAAAATGCCTTCACTAAAGAAGAATTCAAAACTGGTTGCTCAAGCTAATAGCCAATAATTCCAAAATAGAAATTGGGAGCTGTTTCATCGTTGAAAGTATTGTTAGGTGAACTTTGTAATGCAATTAGTAATTAAGGTGAATAGTATAGATATACTTAAGGAATATGTAATGTGGCAAAAATGAATAGAAATTTAAAACAAAACCAAAAAATGCTGGAAGAACTCAGCCAGTCAAGATGCATCAGGGGAAAGATAAACTGATTAACATTTTGGGTGAACTGGGCAGCTCTGTGCAAAGGTCCTGGCCCAGTATACAACTTTTCTCTTCACTGATAATGGCTGAATTATTCCAGCAATGTATGTTGTTGTTTCGGATTCCAGAATCACTATTCAAATGAAAACAATTCAGCGCTGAATGTATTTATAATCAGCCACATCCTGGTTCTGGTTCCGGGGTTTGCAGGTACATGGAATCTGAATTGCACAAGGTGTGTTTCATGACACTGCAGCAAGACTTCCCTTACTGTGCTAATACTTTCATCCTTCTCCAACAGATACTGCAACAGCCACCTGCAAGTCCTTGGTTTGGTGCCCAAAAAGGAACGTAAGAAAAAGTATGAGCAGCTAGACGAGGTGCGCCCCAGACTGCACCCCGATGTGGCCATGGCAGTCAGCCTGGCAGTGCCCACGCTGGCCCTGAAGACGGCAAATGGTTTGGATGGACCCACGCGAACTCCGCAGATGCCGCGGCTGCCCCTCCAGTGCCTGGAGCGCGAGCTGGATGACCCCTTTGCTTTCCCCGATGACGACGATTGCGCACTGAGGAAAGGGACTGTCAAACGGAAGCTTCAGACCAAACTTGCTCAGAACCGGCAGCAGCTGCAACAGCGGCTGCTTCGCAAGCCCGAGATTTTGAGACTGCAATCAGAGCACTTTATCCCCCGCCCTGCGCCGCATCGGCCGCTCTACCCCGGCACTCCCCCTCTCTCCAGCCCCCCACGACCTACTGTACTGTCACAGGGCCTGCTATGCAAACCCCCACCGCCCCCCAGCCCCGGACTGCCGCCAGCAGCAGCCCAATGTACGGCTGCAGCGACGCCTGCCTCTCCCTCGCCAAACAGGAGGCCCCACCGGACCGCCTCCCCGCCTCAGCGAACAAGGACGCCGCCCCTCCCGCAGCCTGCTGCTGTCCCACCCACGCCTGCGGCCAAGGCAGCGGACTCTTCCAGGCCCAACATGGTGGTCCTCAAGGCTTCAAACTCCACGCCAGTCTGCAGGCAGCACTCGGCCTGTGTAAACAGGCTCCAGAGACTAGCAAAGCTGTGTGCTGAGAAGCAACAATTGCATCAGGATCTCTTTCCACATTTAGGTAAGAACCTGCAATGCTAGTTGGTAATTGTTTATTACTGTCATGTGTACCAAGACACAGTGAAAACTTTTTTCTGTGTGCTATCTAATCAAATCATACATAATCAAGCTATACACAAGCACAACAGATGGTGCAAAACCCCCCCCAGGATGCAGAATATAGTGTTTCAGCTCCAGAGAAAATGCAGATTAAAATGTGATAGGGCCACAATGAGGTAGATTGGAAGATCGGGAATAAATCCTTTGTTTATGAGAGATCCGTTCAGTAATTTGGTTATAGTGAGGAAGAAGCTGTTTATGAATCTGGTGATACGTGCTTTCAACTCTGCCTGTCCCGCCAGGTTAACCCACAGCCCTGCCTGGTGTTACGGGAAATATGGCCCAGGTTTTCCCTTTGAGAATAGGGAAGATTCAAACAAGGGGATATGACTTCAGAATTAAGGGACAGAAGTTTAGGGGTAATATGAGGGGGAACTTCTTTACGCAGAGAGTGGTGGCGGTGTGGAATGAGCTCCCAGTGGAAGTGGTGGAGGCAGGTTCATTGGTATCATTTAAAAATAAATTGGATAGGCATATGGATGAGAAGGGAATGGAGGGTTATGGTACGAGTGCAGGCAGGTGGGACTAAGGGGAAAAAAATTTGTTCGGCATGGACTTGTAGGGCCGAGATGGCCTGTTTCCGTGCTGTAATTGTTATATGGTTATATGGTTTACAGCCAGCGCGGAGAAGCAGCGCTGATGTCCAGGCAGGGCTGTAGATTAACAATTTTTTTTTAAAATTTGGTTCTAACAAACTGGGTATCTTCATTGCTGTTCACAACACATACATCTAATCTGAATGCCCGGTAATGTGGCATCTTGACACCTTTAAATATATTACCAAAAGAACATTTGCTGCAGTTATGTCCTTTGGCCATCTCTTATTAGTTAGTTAGTGACAGGTTAATGTTTAACCTGTCAGATGGGTATAGTCAATTTTAACAGCTATTATCATAAAATGCCTTTAGAAAATTCCTTGCAACCTGTATATTTTGTTGTCGATAAATTATGTGGAAAGTGAGTGTTTTTGTACCAATAGCAATAACGACCATTGCCATGTCATGATAATTTTCGGTCCATCACATAAAACATACTTGCATCAATCTGTAGTGTGCATGGTTAAGCATATATGTTATCATGGTCCAGGATTTATTGACATGAGTTGATCATACGCTGAATAATCTATTTTTGTTTGAAAGTGGAAAGAAATAATAGAAATTGCATTAATTGTAATGTGTAAAAAGAGTTGAGATACTGCATTATAATTTTGCTGCATGTCATTGTAGTATATATCATGTCTTGATTGGTGAATATGTATAGTTTGTGACTTTATTTGAAGCAGAAATAATATGTGAATTCTTCATTGGGCATAATTCTGACTGGTAACTATGCACTTCGTCCCAGCACATTATTGCACGCGTCATGCAAGCCATCTTAAATGACCACCTAAACTGTCATTTGGCAACCGAAAAAGCTTTGTCCGAAAGATTTGCAGAAGCTTGCAAAAACAGAATGGTGGACTTGATAGGAATGGTTAAAATATGCAGAAATTTGATAGGATTGCCAAAAAGAGGATGGGTTTACTTTTGGGAGAGTCCAGAACTTAAATATAACCAAGGTGACATGTCATTTTAAAGTATATTAAGAGCAAGGGGGTAATCGGGGAAAGAGTGAGGCCTGTTACGGCTTTGAGGGATAACGTATGTGATTCCACAGGAGGTTGGTGAGGTTTTAAATGAATATTTCTGCATTCACTTTAGAGAAAGATATTATGGGTAGAAATTTGGGGTTGGTGAGGGAGGGGGGGGGAGATGATGGTACTCTGCAGCATATTATCATTTAAAAGGAGGTATTAGATATTTTGGCTGACATAAGTGAATCAATTCCCAGGACCTGATGAGAAATATCCCTGGCTACCATGGGAGGCAAAGGTGCAGATAGCTAAGGCGCCAAAACAATGTAGTTCCATTATTTAAGAAGGGGAGCAGGGACAATCCAGGTAATTATAAGCCAGTGAGTCCTGCATCTGTGGGAGATAAATTACTGGAACAAGTTCTGACGAACAGGATTAAACTACACTTAGAAAGGTAATGATTGATGAGGGATCTTAAGTAGATTTGTTGGTGGGAGATTCTGTCTGACTAATTTGATTTGAGCTTTTACTGGAGGTAACAAAATATATAGATGAGGGTCATTTACATAACATTTAGTATGGTATTTGACAAGGACCTGCATGAGTCTGATCCAAAGGGTTAGTGCCCATGAAATCCAAGGGAAATTGGATCCAAAAGGACATACAGTAACTCAACAGATCAGGCAGTACCTCTGGAAAACATGGCTAGGTCTCAGCCTGAAACATCACTAATCCATATTCTCCAGAAATGCTGCCTGACCTGCTGAGTTATTCCAGCACTTTGTCCATTGTGCATTAATTAGCATCTGGAGTTCCTTGTTTTTAAAATTGGATCCAAAATTGATTTGGTGATAGGAAATAAAAAATTGATAGAGAAGGGTTTTTTTTAATTGGAAGTTTGTGATCATTGTTATACAGGTGCACAACCTTTTATCCGAAAGCCTTGGGACCAGACACTTTTCGTAATTCGGAATTTTTCGGCTTTCGGATTGGAAGATTTTTAGCGTAGATTTTAACGGCTGGCTCAGTGGTAGAATGCTCGGCTCATATCCGCAAGGTCGCGAATTTGCGCCTCGATTCCGGCAGTTACTCGATCGCGAGTTTGAGTCTTCAATGTAGTTTTTTCTTGCAGAATAGGAGAGAATAGGGAGGGTTAGGCTGGGATCATTCTCTGCGAGATAATCTTAGTGCGGGAGACAAGTATAGGAGAGGTGTACTGACTGTGTGGGCAGAACTTTGGAAGTGATTGCCCACCATTCTCAAAAGCCGCTGTGTCTCCCTGTCCCTCCAACTCCAGAGGAATCCGCTCCCCGATGGGCCGCTACGGCGACAAGTGGCAGTTCGCCCACAGCCCAAGCTGCGCCACCCCAAGAACAAGACGTACCTTGCACACTATCAGCTTCTGCCCATACGGGGAGCGTGTTCCTCTGGAATTGGAGCGGGGCTGGGCTGGAGTTGTTGATCTGGGATCTCCGTGCTTGTAGTGGGCCTGGGGGTCGGTGTCCCGATGAGGGGGCGCAGCTCGGGCTGTGGGCGAACTGTCACTTGTCGCCATAGCGACCCATCGGGGAGTGGCTTTTGGTGGTCCTGACGTCTTCGGCCTGTACAGAAGCTGAGACTGGGAACTGTACCGCCCTTGCAGTCTCCGGGATCTCCGTGCTTGCAGTCGGTGTCCCGTTGGTCCTGATGTCTCTTGCCACCCCCCTGGACAGGAGCTGAGACTGGGAACTGTACCGCCCTTGCCCCCTCCCTCTGCAACTGCAAACAACCCCACTCTCCTGCTCACCTGCAAGGGCGGTACAGTTCCCAGTCTCAGCTCCTGTACAGGGGGGTGGCCGGAGACGTCACAGCCCGAGCTGCGCCGCCTCATCTGCAACCCCAAGAACAAGACGTACCTTGCACACCATCAGCTTCTGTCCCTACGGGAAGCGTGTTCCTCTGGAGTTGGAACGGGGGCTGGGCTGCTGCTGGCTGTGGGTCTCTGGGATCTCCGTGCTTGCAGTGGGCCTGGGGGTCGGTGTCCCTTTGGTCCTGACATCTCCGGTGACTGGCATTGTATGCTGGCATCGTCGACGTGAAGACAGTGCAAAGCCCCCGCGCCGGTGCAATGGGCGGGGAACTGGAGAGGGGAGGGAAGGGGTCACACACATGGCCGGGAAGCAGAGGGGTGTAGGTGGGGTGAAACTGAAGGGAGCGACAATCTGCTGCTGCCTGCCCGCTGAGTTAAAACGTTCCCACGCAAGACTCACGATACACTGTGTATCGTGAGTCTACCGTGGGAACTTTTTAACTCAGCGGGCAAGCAGCAGCAGATTGTCAATTATTAACCCTCCCGCGCAATATACCCTCACCTCTTTTATGAATGGGGATTTAGTTCCCCTTTCTTCGAGGACCGACCGGAGGTTCCGCTGTCACCTCTGCGGGCCGCCCTCGGTAAACGTCTTCAAGGACCTTTCTTCAAGGACTGAAAAAATGTCCGCTATTCGGAGCTTTTCGTTATTTGGATCTTCGGATAAAAGGTTGTGCACCTGTACTACTAATTGGTACTGGGATCCATGCTGTTAGATATATCCAGCGCCCTCCATAATGTTTGGGACAAAGACCCGTCATTTATTTATTTGCCTCTGTACTCCACAATTTGAGATTTGTAATAGAAAAAAAATCACATGCGGTTAAAGTGCACATTGTCAGATTTTAATAAGGCCATTTTTATACATTTTGGTTTCACCATGTAGAAATTACAGCAGTGTTGATACATAGTCCTCCCCATTTCAGGGTACCATAATGTTTGGGACATATGACTTCACAGGTGTTTGTAATTGCTCAGATGTGTTTAATTGCCTCCTTCATGCAGGTATAAGAGAGCTCTCAGCACCTAGTCTTTCCTCCAGTCTTTCCATCACCTTTGGAAACTTTTATTGCTGTTTATCAACATGAGGACCAAAGTTGTGCCAATGAAAGTCAAAGAAGCCATTATGAGACTGAGAAACAAGAATAACACTGTTACAGAAATCAGCCAAACCTTAGGCTTATCAAAATCAACTGTTTGGAACATCATTAAGAAGAAAGAGAGCACTGGGGAGTTTACTGATCGCAAAGGGACTGGCAGGCCAAGGAAGACCTCCACTGCTGATGACAGAAAAATTATCTCTATAATAAAGAAAAATCCCCACAAACACCTATCCGACAGATCTGAAACACTCTTCAGGTGGGGGGTATTGTCAATGACCATTGTCCGCAGAAGACTTCATGAACAGAAATGCGGAGGTTAAACTGCAGGATGCAAACTCTGGTTAGCAGCAAAAATAGGATGGCCAGTTTACAGTTTGCCAAGAAGCACTTAAAAGAGCAACCATAGTTCTGGAAAAAGGTATTGTGGACAGATGAGACAAAGATTAACTTATATCAGAGTGATGGCAAGAGCAAAGGAGAGAAGGAACTGCCCAAGATCCAAAGCATACCACCTCATCTGTGAAACACGGTGGTGTGGGTATTATGGCCTTGGCATGGATGGCTGCTGAAGGTACTGGCTCACTTGTCTTCATTGATAATACATCTGCTGATGGTAGTAGCATAATGAATTCTGAAGTGTTTAGACACATCCTATCTACTCAAGTTCAAACAAATGCCTCAAAACTCATTGGTTCATCCTACAGCATGACAATGATTCCAAACATACTGCTAAATCAACAAAGGAGTTTTTCAAAGCTAAAAAATTGTCAATTCTTGAGTGGCCAAGACAATCACCAGATCTGAACCCAATTGAGCATGCCTTTTATATGCTGAAGAGAAAACTGAGGGGACTAGCCCCCAAAACAAGCATAAGCTAAAGATGGCTGCAATACAGGCCTGGCAGAGCATTACCAGAGAAGACACCCAGCAACTGGTGATGTCCATGAATCGTAGACTTGAAGTAGTCATTGCATGCAAAGAATATGCAACAAAATACTAAACATGACTACTTTCATTGCCATGACATTGCTGTGTCCCAAATATTATGGTATCTCAAAATGGGGGAGGGGGGGGGGGGGGGGGGGGGGGGGGGGGGGGGGGGGGGGGGGGGGCGCTATGTAAAAACACAGCTGTAATTCCTACATGGTGAAACCAAAATGTATAAAAATGACCTTTATTAAAATCTGACAATGTGCACTTTAACCACATGTGATTTTTTTCTATTATAAATCTCAAATTGTGGAGTACAGAGGCAAATAAATAAATGATGGATCTTTGTCCCAAACATTATTGAGGGCACCGTACATCAACAACTCTGGTATTAATGTAGGAAATATGGTTGGTAAGTTTGCAAATAACACAATAAATAGTGTTGTGATTATTGAGGGGTATAGTCACAAGCCACAGAAAAATATTGATCAGCTGGTAATTTGGCTTGACCATGGACAAATGGAATTTGATTGTAAAAAAAAATGTTAACGGATGTATTTTAGGAGGTCAAATATGAGTAAAAGAATGGTGGTTCCAAGGCAGTACAGACACTCCCTGAATTACTTAAGGGTTCCATTCCCAATAACAGTCCAACAGCTGATTTCACCATAAGCCAGAAATATCAATTTTCTATAGCTTCTCCATGTACAGTGCTATAAATCTTTCACTCTTATCAAACATGCACCATAATACTATCCATAAATTAAAAACAATGGATTGTATGCTGTATCCAGTCACTGATGAACACATGTAACTCATTATCATTATTATCATCACTATCTAGAAAAAAGCTTTAAAAATATATGGCATATTTTGTTGAAAGTCTGATTTCCGTAAATCAGGTAATCTGTAAACCCGGGATCCCCTTTACCGAGAAACAGAAGGACTTTGGTGTACAAGTCGAAAGAATCCTGAAGGTGGCAGCACAGGCAGAAAGTGGTTTAGAAACGATGCTAGTCTTTGAAATATAAAAGCAGGGAAGTTGTGGTAAGTTTTATAAAACATTGTGAGTTCATGTTCTGCACAGTTTTGGTTGCCACAGAAAGAACGTGATCGAGGGAGAATGTGGAGAAGGTGCAGAAGAGATTCACAAGGATGTTGCCTGGGATGGAGTGTCTCAATCATGAGGAGAGGCTGAATATCTAAGTTTGTTTTCCATTGAATGGAGGAGGCTGATGGGGACCTGACAGAGATGTACAAAATTATGAGTGGGTGTATAAGGAGGACATTAGTAAACTTTACCCAAAGCAGAATGTTTAGAACTAGAGGACATAGGCCTAAGTTAAGGAGTAAAAGGGTTCGAGGATATATAAGGATTTTTTTTTTCACACACGGGTGATTGCAATCTGAAATGCCCTGCCTGAGAGGGTAAGAGAGGCACACACTAACAACAAGAATAACTGGATGAGTGCCAATTGCCAAGGTATAGGAGGCTACGCCCAAATGCCGATAAATTTGATTTGTGGAAGAGTGCTTAGTCATGCAGCTGCACAGCACGGAAACAGGCTCTTCGGCCTTGCTCGTCCAAGCCAACCAGCTAATCCCACTTGATTGTTCCTGGCCCATATCTCTCCAAACCTTTCCTATGCATATATCTGTCAAAATGTCATAATTATACTTGCCTCTAGCTTGTCATGTGATAGCCTCTTCTATGTAGTTCTTCCTACTCTCTGTGTGACAGAAGTTGCCTCTCTGGTCTCTTAAATGTTTCCTCTTAAATCATCTTAAACCCATGCCCTCTCGTTTCAAATTCCCTTACCCTGGGGCAAAGACTGGATTTTCACCTACTCATGCCATTCATGATTTTAAATGTCTCTGTAAAGTTATTCCTCAGTCTCCGATACTCGAGAGCAAAAAATGACCCAACCTTTCCAGACTCCTTATAACTCAAACATCCAAATAAATCTCTTTGCACCCTTAGCAGTTTAATGACATTTTTATATAGCAGAATGACAAGAACTTTACTGAATACTCCAAATGGGGCTTTACCAATGTCTTGTGCTACTTTACCATAATATCCCGACGCCTATACTCAACCTTGACTGATGAAGGCAAACACACCAAACACTGCTTAATCACCCTGTCTACCTCAAGGAACTATGTACCTGCATCGCTAGGTCTCTGTTATACAATATTCCCCAGGGCCCTGTTATTTACTGTATACCATGTCGTGCCAAAGTGCATCATCTCGCACTTATCTGAATTAAAATTTGTCTGCCATTCCTCTGCCCGTTGCCCCAGTTGATCAAGATGCCAATGTAATTTTAGATGACTTTCTTCACTATCCACTCGACACCAATTTGTTAATTCATTTCATTACTTTTCTGCTGTGTGCTTATTAATATTCCTTAACATCACTACATTTCAGAGTAAAACATTATGAAGCCCTTTCATGTTATTGTGTATAAATACAGGGTCTAGCCTGGTAAAGTTAATGAAAAAGAATCCAGATGATATCTGACAGAATTTTTATCCTAGTATTTAGAATATTGTAACATATTGGCACTTTTCTGAAGCTTCCTGTGAAAGTTGTTAGATATGTTTCCCTCGTGCCTTATCTATTTTATCAACAATCCTTGCAGGATATAAAATCTGCCCAAAGTGAGAAATGTCTATTTCCTTCCTTGTGCTCCCCAATAAATAGTGATGAATTCTTTTTTTGGGGGTCTCATTCCTTCTAACAAACTGAAAACTAGTCTGGTTAGCAGTTGCAAATAGATATTGATATCCCATTGTTCGAGTTGTGCTCAATTTAAGGAGGTGCTTATGTTGTTAATCTTTTAGTTTAGTTTAGAGATACAGCGCGGAAACAGGCTCCTTGGCCCACCGAGTCCATGCCGACCAGCGATCCCCCACACATTAACGCTATCCTACACACACTAGAGACAGTTTACACTTTTTCCCAAGCCAATTAACCGACAAACCTGTACTTTTATGGAGTGTAGGAGGAAACCGAAGATCTCCAAGAAAACTCACGCGGTCATGGGGAGAACGTACAAACTCCGTATAGACAGCACCCTTGGTCGGGATCAAACCCGGGTCTCCAGCGCTGTAAGGCAGCAACCCTATACCGCTGCACCATTGTGCCGCCCACAGTTCTTTCCTGAAATGAGAAACTGAGTGCAGAACATGTCCACCTTGGTTAATGGATGGATAAGACGAGTATTCATAGCCAAAGATCAAAACTATGTGGATGAAGATATTATATGATGTGCTTGAGTTACGTTGACTTTGTAACTTTCTCCAGTTCTACACCCAATAAGATCTCTGCAATTCCGTCCTGTCAAACATCTCTAATTTCCTTCGCGTACCACTGGCAGCTATGTCTTTAAGTGGCAAAGCCCTAACTGTCCTGCCCTCCTAAATATTCCACCCCTTTGCTCATGTTAGCACCTTTGATTCCTTGAGCCTATCTCCTTGACCAACTTTGTGACCATCTATCCAAAATTCTCCTTTGTCCCTCTTTTTATTTTTGTTAGATGGCACTTCAGTGATGCACATTATAATGTTTTACTTTGTAGAGGACACTGTAAAAAGGCATGTTGTTGCTGTTGTATCTCTTCTACCCATACCTTGGCAATGGCCAATTGCTGGTACCATTTTGAGATAGATAGCTGTAATCTGAAACAAGTTAGAACATTTCAGTTTTCTGAGTTGAATCTAGTGCTCTCTTTATCATGGTAAGTGAACGCGGCCTGAAAAGTACTAAATATTGACATCTTGTTTGTATCTTAGTAAAACACCTAGTCTCTCATCGGGTGTGTAAAGGAAACTGGGAAAGTACCAAGTAAATATGTTATCATTCTGGATACAAACAGACCCTTTGCCAAGAGTCAAGACAAGTGTGTTTAATTGTCATATATATCGACAACAGAGTAATGAAATTCTTTGCAACCAAAGACAGTCCATAGCTCACAGTTCTGTTTATTTATTTATTTTTTAAAGAAATATTTATTTTATTAGAAGCAATTGTACAAGGAGAAAGTAATCGACATAACAATTATACAATTTTCAAACAGCTTCAGTTTTAACATTATATAAACTGATAAGTGAATCGGAAAAAAGTAAAAAGGAAACAATGAAAAGGAAGAAGAACGATACGAAAAAGAAAGAAGAAAAACCTCCTAAACTAACAAAGAAGTGAAAACAAAAAGAAAAAGCGGAGATATATCCCACTACCCTTCCCTTCACCCACTCACCCGACCCTAGTGTTGGTTTTGAATTTGTGTTCAGATTCAGATTCAGATTCAATTTTAATTGTCATTGTCAGTGTACAGTACAGAGACAATGAAATGCATTTAGCATCTCCCTTGAAGAGCGACATAGCAAATGATTTGAATAAAAAATAATAGTTGTCTGGGGGGGGGGGGTGGTGATTGGCAGTCACCGAGGTACGTTGTTGAGTAGAGTGACAGCCGCCGGAAAGAAGCTGTTCCTCGACCTGCTGGTTCGGCAACGGAGAGACCTGTAGCGCCTCCCGGATAGTAGGAGGGTAAACAGTCCATGGTTGGGGTGAGAGCAGTCCTTGGCGATGCTGAGCGCCCTCCGCAGACAGTGCTTGCTTTGGACAGACTCAATGGAGGGGAGCGTGGAACCGGTGATGCGTTGGGCAATTTTCACCACCCTCTGCAATGCCTTCCGGTCGGAGACAGAGCAGTTGCCATACCATACTGTGATGCAGTTGGTAAGGATGCTCTCGATGGTGCAGCGGTAGAAGTTCACCAGGATCTGAGGAGACAGATGGACCTTCTTCAGTCTCCTCAGGAAGAAGAGACGCTGATGAGCCTTCTTGATCAGAGTAGAGGTATTGTGGGTCCAAGAGAGGTCATCGGAGATGTTGACTCCCAGGAACCTTAAGCTAGAAACACGTTCCACCTCCGTCCCGTTAATGTGGATGGGGGTGTGCGTGCCGCCTCTGGACTTCCTGAAGTCTACAATGAGCTTCAACCATTCTGTTGTTGAAGAAATTCAATGAAAGGAGACCATATTTTGGAAAATTGATCTGATTTGTCAGACAAAACAAGCCTTATTTGGCCTGCAAAAGGTATTCTTGATAGTGTTCCAGTAATTTTTTCAGAACTGCTTTGAATGCTTACTTAAATAAGGAGACCGATGCTCTGCACAGTATTCCAGATGTCATCTTTCCAACACTCCTCATAAGTGAAGTATGGGCTCTCTGTTGTAAGTAATATCCCCTTGCAGTCAAAAATAACATTCTGTTGACTTTCCTTATTTATTTTCTGCCCATCTGCATACAAGCCTTCTGCAAAGTTTACACAAGCTTGTTGAGATGCAGTCTCTACCCAAAGTGTCGACCATCCCTCTGCCTCCACAGGTGATGCCTGACCTGCTGTTCTGCTCTAGATTCCAGCATCTGCAGTTACTTGTGTCACCCGATTCCACGCTATTTGAGTGTGGAACATTTTATATTTTTTCTGCCAAAATGAACACCTTTACATTTTACCAAAGTATACACCATAGGCTAGATCATTGCCTGTCACTTAACCCATTTATATCCCGTTGTTGCCTCATAATCTTTAATAACTTGAATTTCGACCCATTGTCATGTCATCAGCAAATTTAGCAACCATATCCTCAATTCCAAGTAAGTCATAGAATGAGTAAAAAAATAATTGAAACCCCTTCACTGACCACTGTGGCATGTCACTTGTTTCATCTTGCCACCTGGAAAATATTCATTTTTACTTATTCTATTTCCTATTAACCAGCCTATCTTGTCATCATGCCCACATGTTACCTCCGACACCATTAGCTTTTTTTCCACAAGAACCTATTTTGATACGGCACCTTATTGAATGTCTTCTCAAAATCTTAGTTCATCTATTGGTTTCCATTTATGTATAGAATCTGCTTTTTTTTTTTTTTAAATCACTAATATTGTTGATTACCTTACGTTTATTCGGTGCCCTCTACAATATTTTTAAGAGCAACAGTTTTACTCTGAGAAATTTTAAGCGATTGACCTTGCATTTGGTCATGCCCTAAGTTCTTTCTTGGCTTGGCGGTAGTTTTTATAGGAATGCTCCTGTGAAATAGCCTTGCATTCTTTACCATGTTAACTTTTTAAAATATAAATGTTTGCTCTTTTCTTACAATATGACTTTTCTGTGACAGAATATGCTGTAAAGTTATCCTTTAAAAAATATTTTGCAGAGAGACGCATAGTTTTTCACAGGGTTCTGAAGCTCTCAGTGGCCAACTTGTAAGCTAGGTCTTTTTGTTTATGAATGAGTCAGGAACAGTTTCACTCTTTATAGTTGGGCATAAGGCTTGAGGAAAGGGGAAAGTTGGTGGAGATGATGTTGAACTAGAACTTCAAAAACATTTTTTGTTGCTCCACTAGTCTTCCAAATATTATAGGGTGCATGCCATCACTCTAGGCTCAATGAGAGGTTTAGGTGGTATCTAAGCTTAGTGAATTAAAAAAAAAAATGTAGTCTGTAGTCAGCATTCGTGTTGATTTAGGAGTGTGATTTAGGGGGTCAGTATATGTTGATACGGTAAAGGAGCAGAATTAGGCCATTTGGCGCATCAAGTCTATTCTGCCATCATGGCTGATTTATCTTTCCCTCTCAACCCCATTCTCCTGCCTTCTCCCAATAGCCACTGACACCCTTACTAATCAAGAATCTGCCAATCTCTGCCTTATAAATATCCATTGACTTGGCCTTCTGTGGCAATGAATTCCACAAATTCACCACTCACTGACAAAATAAATTCTTCCGCATCTCCTTCCTAAAGATATGTCCTTTTATACGGAGGCTATGGCCTCTGGTCCTAGACTCTCCCATGAGTGGAAACGCCCTCTCTATATCCATATGTGTATACAAACACACTAACTCCCATAGCGATCTAGACTACACTTCTTCCCACCCTGCTTCCTGTAAAGACTCAATCCCCTACTCCCAATTCCTCCGTCTACGCCGCATCTGCGCCCAGGATGAGGTTTTCCATACTAGGTCATCGGAGATCTCATTCTTTAGGAAACGGGGGTTCCCCTCTTCCATTATGGATGAGGCTCTCACGAGGGTCTCCTGCAGCTCTGCTCTTGTTCCCCCTCCTCCCCCCATTCGTAACAAGGACAGAGTCCCCCTTGTCCTTGCCTTCCACCCCATCAGCTGTCGCATACAGCATATAACCCTCCAATATTTTCACCTCCAACGTGATCCCACTAATAGCCACATCTTACCATCTTTACCCCTTTCTGCTTTCCGCAGAGACCCTTCCCTCCGTAAATCATTGGTCAAATCGTCCCTTCCCACTCAAACCACCCCCTCCCCAAGTACTTTCCCCAGCAACCGCAGGAGATTCAACTCCTGTCCCTTTACCTCCCACCTTGACTCCATCCAAGGACCCCGACAGCCTTTCCAGGTGAGGCAGAGGTTCATTTGCACCTCCTCTAACCTCATCTACTGTATCCGCTGTTCCAGGTGTTAACTCCTGTACATCGGCGAGACCAAGCGCAGGCTCGGCGATCGTTTTGCTGAACACCTCCGCTCAGTCTGCCTTAACCTACCTTATCTCCTGGATGCTCAGCACTTTAACTCCCCCTCCCATTCCCAATCTGACCTTACTGTTCTGGGCCACCTCCATTATCAGAGTGAGGCCCACTGCAAATTGGAGGGAAAGCACCTCGTATTTCGCTTGGGTAGTTTATACCCCAGCGGTATGAACATTGACTTCTCTAATTTCAAATAGCGCTTGCTTTCCCTCTCTCTCTCCCTCCATCCCCTCCTCTTTTCAGTTCTCCCACGAGTCTTACTGTTACGGTGGCGCAGCAGTAGAGTCAGCTGCCTTGCAGTGACTGCAGCGCCAGAGACCCAGGTTCGATCCTGACTACGGGTGCTGTCTGTACGGAGTTTTTATAAGTTCTCCCCGTGATCTGCGCGCGTTTTCTCCAAGATCTTCGGTTTCCTCCTGCACTCCAAACATGTACAGGTTTGTAGGTTAATTGGTTTGGTAAATGTAAAAATTGTCCCTAGTGGGTGTAGGATATTGTTAATGTGCGGGGATCGCTGGTCGGCACGGACCCAGTGGGCCGAAGGGCCTGTTTCTGCGCTGTCTCTCTAAATTAAACTACATTCTATTTCTGTCCTGCCCACTCCCCTGACTGCACCAGTGTGTGAAAGGCAGTAGTAACACTAGGGGTCAGTATGTGAATGTTAAATGGTAACAGTTATTCAATGCATCTGTGTGCTAAAGGGATTTATAACCATCGGCATCAGTGGGATTTTAGTGGGTTGTGTGTAAGTTTAAGGAGACATTGCTTTAGGCGTCACTGTCATGGAAATTTTAGGAGTTATTGTAATTGTTGAATGTGACAGAATGCATGCTGTTCATGGAAGAAAAAACAGCATCTAGAGATCAGTATGATCTTATAGGGAACACCATATATCACCCTGCTAAGACAATCAGTGAATGAAAAGGATACGTTAACTCTGTAGGTTGGTGTACTGTGTTGAACGTGACAGTAACAAGAGGCCGGAGAATTTGTGTTGAAGGGAGCAATGACCCTGGTCAGTGTGAGTGATGAAGGTGGCACAGTGGTATAGTTGTTGCCTTACAGCGCCAAAGACGTGGGTTCAATCCTGACCATGGGTGCTGTCTGTACGGATTTTTTACCTTCTCCCTGTGACCACGTGGGTTTTCTCCGGTTGCTCTGGTTTCTTCCCACATTCTAAAGACGTGCAGGTTTGTATGTTAATTGGCTTCTGTAAATTGTCACTGGTGTATCGGAGAGAACTGGTGTATGGACAATAGCTGATTGGTGAGCTGAAGGGCCTTTCTATGTTGTATCATTAAAACTAAAAGATAGTAAGGTCACAATAAGGTATCTAAAGCAGACTATGAGAGCATCAGGTAACATTAAAATTAGTAATTTTAGTAACCATACTCGTGATGGTTAGCAGAGTATTGTGAAAGGTCATGAGTTCCTTCGAGAAAGATCCTAAAATGTCCTATGCATGATGATTCATTATTTTTACCTTCAACACAATCTGTGAAATGTGTCAACATGTAATCCACAGTCACACTTTAAAAAAAAATAAGTCTTCCCCTGTGTCTCCATGTCATTCTTTACATTCTGTCATATATACAGTGAGAACTCTTTTCTTTTCTTCAGGGCTAGACTGGTCAGAGGACAGTGAGGAAGATGAGGAGGAAGATGAACGTGTGCCTCGTTGCCAGTATGCTTGGACGTTGCGAGACAAATGGTCAGATGTTCACCTAGAGTGAGTAGCATTTGGCAATCAACTAACATTGTGCTGAGGCTTTGTTTTGGGTACGGATAACTTGACTTTGAAGGCAATTTGACCTTTTTTTACTGAAATAAATCATATCGACATCATTTCCTGCCTGTGACAAATGTACATTAACAATGATATAACCTTTCGCAGCTTGTAATTAACTTTGATCTCCACTAGCTGAAGCACACAAACTGCACAGAATTTAGGTCTCCAGTTGCAAAAAGATGAACAGAAGAACATTGAAAATTAATTTGGAGAGATTATAGCAGAACCAAGAGGGTAACAGTTCAGAAATCTTTCACAGGCTAGGGCTGTTTTCTAAACACAATGCTGCTGAGTGACCTGACTTTTGGTAGGTTTTGGAAGCTGTGAAAAAGGAAGGGTATGGGGAATCACATCTATAATACCTGCATCCAATAAATGTGTCAATAGAGATGTTCAAAACTCTGAGAATTTTGTTGGGGTAATTATTCAGATGTCAGAATCCAGAGGTCACATATTTAAAATACCGTGGAGGAAATCCATTTTTTAATGCTATTATTTATTAACTGAAATGCGGGTGGAAGTAGAGTCGATGATAACCTTTGAGAGGTAATTGGATAAATATTTGCAGCTTTTGAGGATTACTAGAGAAAGGGCAGGGGAGTAATTGGTAGCTCTTTGAAAGAGTTGGCACAGACGTGCATGCTTCTTCTGTACTTAATGCTAACCTACATGATATTTTTTGAGTTGTATGTTCAGAAGCAAAGCTAGGTGAAGAATTTGGTTTTAAATTACTCTGCTTATGATGCCATTATTAAGCTACATTGCATTAAATTAGAACAGTTAAAACTTTCAGTAGGAATTACTGTCCAAGAAATGTTCTATAATCCATACCATCACTCAGTCTGGCAACATAATTTAGGGATTGAAAAAGGCATTGAATCCATTGTTAATACATCTCTTGTTGCCTGTTAATAGAAATACTGTAGGTCATTCATTCCGACTGACCTAAATTGTGGAATATGTCCCACATATTCCACCTCTGACCCGCTTTCCATATTCCCCATTACTTTTTTCACGCATGTTGTTTTCTAGCTTCCTGTTAAATTAGTCTGTTAAATGTTCTTCTATTCATCTCTTCTGCAACAGAATGTTCACAAATCCTATATTCATAGCACTCTCCAGTTATTGTTATTGAGTGTGTTTTCTTTGCTTTTCTCTTGATTTTTGCTTCACTCCACCATCCCCATCTCCCCCAACAAATGTGCAAACATCTTTGCATCAAACTCATCATTTTTCTTTATAATTATAACAATCTTTATATGGTCACCCCTCAACCCTTCTTTTCAGCGAGGTAAACCTGTTCACTTTTGATAATTTTGGCAAATAAGCCATAGCTTTGCAGTTTCGCTGCCATTCTTGTGAATATATATTTCACGTTCTCCAGTATCCCTTTTTGTAATATCAATAACTGTACACAGGACCCATCTAAGCCTTTGTGTAATTAACTTTTCTGGTTGGCTTGTTGAATCATTTTATATGGCAGTAATTGTTGTGCAACAGAAGCACCCAGTAGGTCAGGCAGCATCTGGGTAGATAAACGATGCTTCAGGTTCTTTCTTTTATTTATATACATAATCAACATGTGTTGCATATAGTAAATATTATTAGGCACCTTTGAACACTCAAACTGGAGGGAAAGTAAAGCACCTTCAATCCCAAAGGATTGCCTAGGAAGACATCTATATTACTAAAAGTCTGTTCTTGACCGGTTTTGGCCATCTGTGCTGCGATTTCCGAGAGAACGCCGCCACCTACGGCCATCACTTTTGGCCACATTGCTCAGAGCCCCCCTCCGCCGCATGTGTGCCGAGGATTTTTCCCGTCGATTAAAAATGACAGAGATATTAATGTTTTTACACAATTCCCCATTCTCTCTGCTGCCCCCGCTGGCGGCAGGGGGGGGGGGGACACACTATAAAACCAGGAAGTGGTGTGCCACACAGTCTCTTCAAGATGGAGGAAGGCAGAGGGTCACGTTTCTCTGAGCTGTGAATAACACTGAACACATGTATACTCAAATGTAAGTGCCCTTAGTGGTTCTAAAATGTTTGCAGAATGTGTCTATTGGTTCTAAAGCTAGCAGAAATATGTCTATTGGTTCTAAAGCTTGCAAAAGATGTCTATTGGTTCTAAAGCTTGCAAAAAAATGTATTGGTTCTAAAGCTTGCAAAAAAAATGTCTATTGGTTCTAAAGCTTGCAAAAAAAAGTCTATTGGTTCTAAAGCTTGCAAAAAAGTGTCTCTATTGGTTCTAAAGCTTGCAAAAAATGACTATTGGTTCTAAAGCTTGCAAAAAAATGTCTTTTGGTTCTAAAGCTGGCAAAAGATGTCTATTGGTTCTAAAGCTTGCAAAAAATGTCTATTGTAGGTGGTTCAAAACCTGCTGAAATTAGGAATCTGACCTCAGCCATTGGCGATTTTCTGTTTGAGGGGGCGGGTTTTAAAACGCGATTTTTACTAGGCTGTACTAATCGCACTGTTCAGCCTAGTTCATTAACGAAAGCTGTTGCAAAACCCGGTCGCAAAAAGGTATTATTGGTTTTTAGGCCTCGATAAATGGTTCTAATACTAAAATTACTGTCTCCCCCCCCCCTCTCCCCCCCCAGGGTTTTATAGAGCAAACAATTTTGGCTTGTACCTTGGGTGTGGCTTAAATGGGGCATATAATAACCCTGAATATCAAGTTATCTATAACGAATAGTTCATTTTGGGCTTTTTATATCCCGCAGTATTTTTCTCGGCATTTGAGGGCACTAATCCACTATGTCAACGTTCTAAAATGGTGCGTTCCACTTTGGCTTGCCGATTTAAAAAGCATTTATTTACAGCAATGCACTAACTTCTTGTTTGGCCTATATAATGTAATTTTAGATATAAAAATCATGTTATATTGTGAATTATTTGGCTTTGGATTTTTAGGCCATCTGTTAATCAGTCCTTAAGAAATGGGCGCTGACTAGCAAGTGCAGAGCTTTTTTGTAATGTCAATGAAAATCAATAGGGAACAAGATGTTATTCCGAGTATTAAAAAATGGTCATAATCTCTCTCCTGTCAATCATGAAATGAAAGTCAAATTAAACATTTTGCTTTATCTGGTGGGTGGCAGACTTGATTTTTTAAAACTCAAAATTTTGTAACATTGCTATCTATTGGTTCTAATGCTTGCAAAAAATGTCGATTGGTTCTAAAGCTTGCAAAAAGTGTCTCTATTGGTTCTAAAGCTTGCAAAAAAAAAAGACTATTGGTTCTAAAGCTTGCAGAAAAATGTCTTTTGGTTCTAAAGCTTGCAAAAAAAATGTCTATTGGTTCCAAAATGGTTCATACTAGCGCCATTTGGTAAGAAACTGCACTTGAATTTGGTGGCCTTATACCCTGCTTGAAATAGAATTTCAAGGATTAGCCGTGAGTCAACTACCAGCCCACCAGCCGTGAGTGAGTTGCCAGCACAACAGGCTTGATTGACTGAGACGCCAGCCCAAGAATCCATTTGGCACACAATTTGCATACTAGCCCTCTGGTAACCAGTCCCTTCAGCCCACAACACCCATACTAACGCTCCAGAAAGCCTCCCCCCCTCCCCCCAACTGGCCACCAATATCAGAATTGGTGGAGAGGTGGAATATTGCGTTGGATGACCAGCCCTCCTGTGTAATGCTGGGACCCAACGGGTCCCACTTAGTCTAGTAAATGTATAGAAATATCACTGGATCAGTGACCGAGGGTCATGGGTACAAACGTTTTGTACTTGGAGAGTTGGATCAGAGGGACACATCCCAGTACCTTGTTTAAAAAAAAATGTATCTTATACATGTGGATGCCGTGGATGCTGAACATGCACAGATACAACAGGGAGTGCAAGACGCTTGTTTGATATCATTTGAGCAAAATTGTACTAATAGGACATAACCAAAAGTGGGAGAAAGACACAAAGTGCCGGAGTAACTCAATTGGTCAGGCAGCATCTCTGGAGAAAAAGGGGTGACATTTCTTCAGACTAACTTCTGCTTGCTCCGCTCTTGCCCCCTTCCTCCATCCCAGTCGTTTTAGCATTTCCAGAGTTCCCCACATTGTTTTCCTCTAGGGATCGCATCTTCCCATGCCATCAATGGACCTACTAGGCTCCACCCTGCCTGAGATCATTTGTGGCTGGCCCTGATTGATCCTGGTCTTTATTCTCCTTCAGCTCTTCACCAACCATCCCCTTCTTTCAAGCTGACGAAGGGTCCTGACCCAAAACATCACCCATCATTTTTCTCCAGAGATGCTGCCTGTTCCACTGAGTTACCCAGCACTTGTGTCTTTCTTTGTTATAAACCAGCATCTGCAGTTCCTTGTTTCTACCAAATGTTAGAGACCTACTTCAACAATAGTTGAAGGGCTTGACCTTACCTGGTCTGTCTTTCTCTCAATGGCTACATTTTTTAAATTTCTGCTTTCGTGACAATTATGTAATCTTGCTGTCATTGGTTATCTGTCAGTTTCAATTATGAGCTCAAGTATAGTATAGTTCTTATTTGAACTTACAGCTTTCAAACCCAAAAGGAAATTTGTTGCCAACTGCAACAATCTTTGTCTACCCCAAATAGCATTGTCTAATTAGAGTAAGTGTTAAGATCAATAAAATAGTCAGAAATATGCTCCAACCAGCCCAATCTTTCGACCTTTTGGTGCCATGCCAAGAGAGTACTGCATTGTTCATATTCGGCCCATCGAGTCTACTTCGCCATTCAATCATGCCTGATCTCTGCCTCCTAATCCCATTTTCCTGCCTTTCTCCCCATAACCCTTGACACCCGCTTGGTGTATGTACCAACATCCTGGAGAAACATTAAACTAAACCTATCTCCTCAGTTAATAGTAGGGAATCCCCACAACACCTTTGGTAAACCTGTAGAGTTTTTACAATGATCTAACAGAACGGAACTCGCCTGGTTTATTGCTAAATCAAATTCCTTAAAGTACATTGTCATTTACCAATTGCTACTTGAAAGTCTTTTGTGTGTTCAACTTACCCACCACACCTGTACATATTACAATGGTGTTATTTGTGAAACAATCCTCAAAGTGTCTTTGGACAGCATTTCTGATCAGTGGTAAAAGTGCAGAAATATGGATGAATGCTACCACACAACAGTTACTCAGAGAGAAAATGAGCAAGTCTATATTTGCATTCATCAAATCAAATTTCATCATCACATTTATTTATAAAGTACATTTAAAAATAACCCAAAACACAATGACTCAAAGACACAAAACAAAGTTTTGTCATCAGTCTGAAGAAGGGTTTCAGCCCGAAACGTCGCCTATTTCCTTCGCTCCATAGATGCTGCTGCACCCACTGAGTTTCTCCAGCATTTTTGTGTACCTTCGATCTTACAGCATCTGCAGTTCCTTCTTGAACACAAAACAAAGATCTGCCACATCAGGGGGATTCAAACACTAATGAATAAAAATAAGTTTTGAGCCTGGACTTAAAAGAGTCGATGGAGGGGGCAGATCTGAAAGGGAGGGGGATGCTGTTCCACAGACTAGGGGCCACAGCAGCAAAGGCACTGAAATGCCATTTGTAAGGACTAGTGCATAATCTCCAATATAACTCTAGACTGGAGATTAAATAAATTAACCATGGAGGACACGTATAATTTTGCTCATCAATCTAAATTCTACTTAATTCAAGTGCTACTAGCTCTTAACGAGATCTGGTAATGTTGACTGCACACTCACTGAGCCATATTAACTTCTGGTTTCACAATGTATTTTATAAATACTCATCTTTTTAATGAAATCTTCCCACAAGCCAGTCTCTCCATTTTTCAGTATAGCTTCTTCAGACTGAAAATTCCCATGTTTATTGTGCTGCTCCAATTCTGAATTGACTTCTTGTCGTCCCAGAGTCTTCCATAACCACAGTCCTTTCACCAAATCCGATTCTATGCTCTGGAGAAAAATACAAAGTGCTGGAGTAACTTGGCAGATGAGGAAACATCTCTGGAGAAAATGGATAGGTGATGGGTGAATCGGGAACCCCCCTCATATGCTCTGGAATTTTCTCCTCAAACCTGTCTGTATTTCTACATTTCTCTTACTTTAAGATGATTCATGATGTTTATGGTCATCATTGCTCATGCAGAGCTGCCAAGTAGTACGGATTTTCCGTATTTTGTACGGAAATACGATAAGAATACACATGTATGATTTTGCGTTGTTAAATACGGGTTGTTTAAAAGTCCGTATTTAACAATGCAAAATCGACCATAGATAATAGTAAACGAGGTGCAGGGGGCAGATGGGAGTGGCCGGGATCGGCCCGACCTTCTATTTTGTTGGCATGCCAGTCGCCAATGGAGGGGTGGTGGCTCGGTGGGGTTGACTTGGGAGCTTGCTGCTTGGAAAATGCAGGGATGTGGGGGGGGGTCATGCTGTACCTCCGGGGATTGGAGCAGATTAAATCATTGGTGTTTTGGATTTCAAGATCTGGATGATTGTTTTTGGTCTGCCGCGGTGCTTGGGGTTAGGGGGCTGGGGTCTCTGTCTCGTTCTTTCTCGCGCGCTCTCTCCCTTGCTCTCTCTCCCTCTTTCGCTGTGTCTCTCTGTCTTTCGCTCTCCCTCCCTCCCACTCTCTCTCGCGCACTCTCTCTCCCGCTCCCCATCTTGTCTCTCTCTCGCTCTTTCACTCCCTCTCTCTCACCCTCTCGCCTCGGCATTCCCGGAATCATTTGCCGTTTTGCTGGGAAGGCTGCATTGCGGTTCCTTCCTGTTGGGGGGGGAGCCCTGGCCCGGGGCAGCTCCTGGTCCGTTCCCTCCGCGGGTGCCGCCTGGCCTGCTGAGTTCCTCCAGCACTCTGTGTTTTTTGTTTGGCTCTGGAGTTGAAGGTGGACACGGGGCGCAGGGGTGGCTCAACAGGGGGGGGGGGGGGTGGGGAGGGGGGGGGGCGGGTGGCATTTCGGGTCGAGACCCTTCTTCAGCCAATCACAAGTACTCTCACTGACGAGAGTTCAGTTCAGTCTGGGGAGGGGTCTCGACCCAAGGCGTCGCCTGTTCCTTTTCTCCACAGTCACTGCCTGTCCCTCTGAGTTATTCCAGCTTTTTGTGTCTTATCTTCAATTTCAGAGTTAAATAAAAAACACAGTGCTGGAGGAACTCAGCGGACTAGGCGGCATCTGTGGAGGGAATGGATTAGGAGTTGTTTCAGGTCAGGGTTCTTCTTCAATAGGAAGGAACTGCAGATCAGGCATGATATTCTTCCGATTTAAATCGGAATTCCGATTTTTTTTGTTTTCGTATTTGTCAATTTTTTGTGCCCAATTATTTGGCGGCCAATCAATCGCTATCTCTAAAGGGGTTGCGTCCAATCACTGACCAGTTTCCCTTAAATTTCCCGTCCAATCAACAAATCGGTCTCCTCCTGTCCAATCAGCCTCTGTCTCCAAGGGCATTGCGTCCAATCACATTCATGCGCTGGTCACTCGGCGGCCAATCCCCCTTACTGAAGCAGGAGAGAGAGAGAGAGAGAGAGAGAGAGATAAATACAAGAAATCAGCTATGACATATACACAATAATGTATTATAAAGCCACAGTAAACAAGCTATGCATTCTTGTACTCTTACATGGGTATGACCGCACATTAAAAAAAAAAGCAAAATCGCACCGCGTGGAAATACTGATTTTCAGGCACTAGAATACTGAAATGCTCTGACAAAACTTGGCAGCTCTTCTCATGTTGTTAACATAGTTTTTCTGATAACCCCCCAATGTGAACAATCTTGATTGAATTGAAGATGCCATATGGTAACATTGCTCTCAGTTCATTTCTCTTTAGATATCTTCTTTCTCTGAAAGCTGTTGTTACTTACTTACTTACTGCCTATTATGCCTCCTGGCATGTAGGGCAGCAACGAAGGTCCTCCAATCAGTAGTGATGATTCCTTAAGTTGCTGTTTCCATAACATATTTGTTTTACGAGCCAGGGTTGTTAACCCTGTGCTCAACCTCCAACCTGGAGGACCAGTGGATCGCTCTTCGTCTCGCCTCTACCCTTCAACCTGTCCAGTATGGGAGACCCTAACAGGCGATGAATCTCCCGCTGGCATAGCTCTAGGGGTCACTGAGACACGCAAGCTCCCCGACCACGACAAGGTTGCAATCCGTCTGAAAGCTGTGCTCTTTGTTACATTCCTGATTCCTGACTGTTCATATGTCAATCTTGGCTGGTGTAGAGGGGTTTGTGGTTTCAAAGA
Source organism: Leucoraja erinaceus (assembly GCF_028641065.1). NCBI lineage: Eukaryota > Metazoa > Chordata > Chondrichthyes > Rajiformes > Rajidae > Leucoraja > Leucoraja erinaceus. Next base: position 39,577,338 of record NC_073383.1, read on the forward strand.
CTTGAGCACCAATCTAGGCCAACACTTCAGCAGATTAATTAGCTGTGCTGGACTAACAGAGGATTAATTGTTCAGATGACATGTTAGACCAGAGTCCTCCTAGGTAGACATGTGAACTTCTGTGACTAAGCAGATTAGTTCTTTGGTAAATAAACCAGTTGGTTCTCCGAGATAATATTTATCCCTATACCTTGATCATAATTAAGATCTGCTCACTATTTCAGGATATTGCATGCACATTTGCTGCATCAATCAATCAATCAGTTTTATTCATCACATAAACATATAAGTGCAGTGAAATGAATTTGCCAGCAGCGGTACAATAAAAAAAAGAACGCACAATACGCAATAAAATTAAACACAAACATCCACCACAGCATTCTTCACTGTGGTAGAAAGCACAAAGTCCAGTCAGTCCTCCCCAATTGTTCCCCTGTGGTCGGAGCCATAAACCTCCGTAGTCGCCGCGACGGAAGGCCCGATTTACAGGCCCCTTCGCTGGGATGGTTGAAACTCCGACGTCAGGACAGTCGAACACACTCCACGGCTTGGAGGTCCTGAAACGGAGCTTTCCTACCACAGACCACGGCTTCAGGATGTTATCGGCTGTGGGCCGGCGGTCGGAGCTCTTCTCCGGCGATCCCTAGCTAAGGATCCCAGGCTCCGCAGACTGCAGCTTCAGGCGACCAGAAAGATGCTACGACTCTTTGGAGACCTCTCACGACCATAGGAGACCTCTCACGGCCCTACAGGCGACCCCTGGCAACATGTCACGGGCGACCTCTCACATAGAAACATAAAAAATAGGTGCAGGAGTAGGCCATTCGGCACTTCGAGCCTGCACCGCCATTCCATATGATCATGGCTGATCATCCAACTCAGTATCCTGTACCTGCCTTCTCTCCTTTAGCCACAAGGGCCACATCTAACTCCCTCTTAAATATAGCCAATGAACTGACCTCAACTACATTCTGTGGCAGAGAATTCCAGAGATTCACCACTCTGTGTAAAAAATGTTTCTCTCATCTCAGTCCTAAAATATTTCCCCTTTATCCTTAAACTGTGACCCTTTGTTCTGGACTTCCCCAACATCGGGAAGACTCTTCCTGCATCTAGCCTGTCCAACCCCTTAACAATTTTGTAAGTTTCTATAAGATTCCCCCCTCAATCTTCTAAATTCTAGCGAGCACAAGCCGAGTCTATCCATTTCTTCATATGAAAGTCCTGACATCCCAGGAATCAGCCTGGTGAACCTTCTCTGTACTCCCTCTATGGCAAGAATGTCCTTCCTCAGATTAGGAGACCAAAACTCACGACCATAGGATACCTCTCATGACCTCTCACGACCTATCACGGGTGCCGGCAGTCGCCTGTAAAGGTCGCGTAAGTGGGACAAGCCCTAAAGTTAATTGACAAAATTTCATTTACCAAAATTCAAAAACAGATCCTTGTGTGCACAAATTCAAATCAAGCTTTCTACCTTAATAAAAATAAAGAAAGCTGTACTTGGTGGGCTGACACTTTCATTTTTATCTTTCTTTCCTCAACGCAGTTTTCCATCATTTTTTCTGAAACATTCTTTTCTCTTTGTCTCCCGGACCATTCCCTTCTCCCTATTTATTTTTCCTTCCATCTCTCATTGCACTGGAAATGCCAGGTCAGGATTTTCATGGATAATCTCGTGTGATGCTCTCTTTTAACACATGGACTGTCATTACCTTGCAATTGGGCACTTTCTTATTGTAGAGTAGGTGGTAGAATGGCAATTAAAACTGATCACGTTTTTCAGTATCCCCCCCCTCACAGACAAATGTAAAGACCCAGTGCTGTACAGTAAATGTTGTTCATTTTATATAATCTCATTTAAATATGCCAACTGCCTTGGATTTAACTCTTAAAGGATAAAACTAAACCATTGGATTTTCAGACCCGAAGACTCAAAAGATAAATGTAATTTCTAAAACTTTGACACAAGAATGTGCTTCTCTCTTTCTTCATCTCTGGACTTGTTCCTTCCACCCCATCCCCCAAAATAAGTTAGAGAAATACCCCAAAACACAGTTATATATTTATAATAACTAGACTGCATATTTATTCATTACTTAATTAATATAAAATCCTTATCTCTCACCACATTTCTGAGGAACTGGATTCAAGTAAAATTCTAGAATGCTGTTCACGGACTGACATTCCAGTATCCTGAGGGAACCATGTATTGCTGGAGACACCATCCTTCAGTGAGATGTTGAAACAATAACTCCTGTCGCCCTCCCATCACCACTCTAATGTAGAGGTGCTCCCATAGCACCGATCATTGGTCCTTCCCAACCTAAAGACACATTGACTTATTGGTTGTGGAATCTTGCTGCTTTTAAGATCTGGCAATGTTCAAAGTGATTCCTATGTTTACCCAGATAATTCCCTGTTTTTCCGCAATAACCTATTGTAATATGTCTTTGAGAGATGTGATGAAGCACTATACAGAAACATAGAAAATAGGTGCAGGAGTAGGCCATTCGGCCCTTCGAGCCTGCACCGCCATTCAATATGATCATGGCTGATCATCCAACTCAGTATCCTGTACTTGCCTTCTCTACATACCCCCTGATCCCTTTAGCCACAAGGGCCACATCTAACTCCCTCTTAAATATAGCCAATGAACTGGCCTCAACTACCTTCTGTGGCAGAGAATTCCAGAGATTCACCATTCTCTGTGTGAAAAATGTTTTTCTCATCTTGGTCCTAAAAGATTTCCCCCTTATCCTTAAACTGTGACCCCTTATTCTGGACTTCCCCAACATCGGGAACAATCGTCCTGCATTTAGCCTGTCCAACCCCTTAAGAATTTTATAAAAACACACATTTTCAGTATTTTCCTGTCTGTGGGGATCCTGTGATTTTGGATTATTAGAAAATATGCACAAATCAAGCCAGATAACAGTAGGGCGTTAGTCACCCAACACCTTCCATAAAAATGCATAATTTTATTTTATTATGATTGCTAAACGTGACTCTGCAAGGGAATCTATCCCTTGAGGTTTGTCCATGATGATCCATTTGAGTTGGTCTGTGCAAAAGGACCTAACTTTGGGACTGTTCTCTTTGTAATCCATTGAATGGAGCCATACAACAGGAGAAACTCTCAGGCTCTTCCATTACAATAACCAGAGCCACAATTTTAATTAATTCCTTTGGGAGATATTGTCAAAAGTCTAACCCTGTGCACAAAGTGAGGTTTAAAAGAAGACTGCATTAAGTTATAACTATGAATTAACAAAGTGCCATTTAATGGGGACACGTTGGCAACTAGTAGATTGATGTCTTTTACCTGGCCAACTGAACAACGCAGCATTGTTTTCTGCATTGGCGCATTGATGATCACTCAATTTTTGTATGCATGGGTTTCTCTGGAGGCAAGGTTAAACTTTGATTCTGTTCTTTTGTGCAGGTCCGAAGATGAGTCACGGAGTACAAGAAGGTTAAGAGTGACACGACTCTGCACTTACTTGCAGCACAGATACTCGCAGCTCTGTCATGTGGAGCGAGCAGCGGCACGCCAACAAAGATGTCGGCACGCCTTCCGGAGGGCCTTGCTGCAGGCAGCCAGCAACGAACCTGATTACACCGGGCAGTTGCTTCGAGACCTCAAAACAGGACCCCCCACGCAGCCCAGGTCAGCTACTGTGCACCGCTAGGGATAAAATAGCTCTTTATCACAAGCTGGCACATTTAGTGTCTGTTATAACCATAATGGTCAAAAGTAACTATGTGATTTCATCAATCTGAAGCTTGTAAGATACGTTTATTGCTCCGGTGGTCTAATAGAGTCCCTTTAAACAGACAATACTCATTTTAAGTTTTGTGTCAAGTTTTAAGATTTCGTATTTTGCCATCTACATCAGATTGTTTGAATCTTTTAGGAAAGGGAGCTCTTTTATTTGAAAGTGGTGCTGCGGTGTATTTCTCTCTCAAACGCTTTGAAAGGTAATTGCTCCTTGTTCCCTTCGAGCTAATGGATTTGAAATTGGCAACTTCAGTTCCTGCAAAAGTTCTTAAAAGTTGAGACATTGCTGTTTGGTATTGGGCCGGAAGGTGTTTATGCTAAAGTTTTCCGGGCAGTGTTTTGTTTGGATAGTCATGGAGCTGTTTTGTTTATAGTTCCTCAAAGTGTAACAGCAATCCCAATATTATTGCCATTCATTGGGGAATTTTTCAAACACTTTTACTAGGCCCACAAAGAATGAGTTTTATTTATTTTCAAATGGAGTTGATGTAAATCATCTGGTATTTGACAATGTAAGGTCTCCTGAGCAATAGCTATAACAAGAGACAATGATCAGACTTTCCGAGCAAAGCAGAGATCATAGTTAATGTAAGAATGTCTGACTTTGGGGGCAGCAGTGGGCCACATAGCCCATTGACCCTTCTCTACTTAAGATAAAGACCAATACCGTGTTATGTTGTTTTACTGCCCATTCTTTCAAATATGTTGATTCCCATAGTGTGAAATTTATTGATCTTGGCCTTGAATATACTAAAAAAAAGAACAACCACAGTCCTTTGAAACTGTAAACGTCTGTCGTCATATTTGTAAATTCGTAAATTGTTGACGCCTTTTCACCGTCATTTCAAAGTTTCAGATTCTGTAGCAACAGGAAAAGAGCTTTGGTATCCACCTAGTCCATCACTCTCAATCTTGGATGACGCAATGCAACACAGAAACATAGAAAATAGGTGCAGGGGTAGGCCATTCGGTCCTTCGAGCCAGCACCGCCATTCAATATGATCATGATTGATTATGCAAAATCAGTACCTCGTTCCTGCTTTTTCCCCATATCCCTTGATTCTAGTAGCCCTAAGAGCTATACCTAACTCTCTCTTGAAAACATCCAGTGAATTGGCCTCCACTGCCTTCTGTGGCAGAGAATTCCACAGATTCACAACTCTCTCGCTGAAAACGTTTATCCTCATCTCCTAAATGACCTACCCTTTATTCTTAAACTGACCCCTGGTTCTTGACTCCCCTGACTTCGGGAACATTTTTCCTGCATCTAGCCTGTCCAATCCCTTAAGAATTTTATGTGTTTCTAAGATATCCTCTCATCCTTCTAAATTCCAGTGAATACAAGCCCAGTCGATCCATTCTTTCATCATATGTCAGTCCCACCATCCGTGAATTAACCTGGTGAATCTACGCTGCGCTCCCTCAATAGCGAGGATGTTCTTCCTCAAATTAGGGGACCAAAGCTGCACACTATACTCCAGGTGTGGTCTCACCAGGGCCCTGTACAACTGTAGTAGGACATCCTTGCTCCTGTACCCACATCCGAATATGAAGGCCAACATGTAATTTGCTTTCTTCACTGTCTGCTGTACTTGCATTCTTATTTTCAGTCACTGATGTACAAGGACACCCAGGTCTCGTTGCACCTCCCACTTTCCTAATCTGACACCATTCAGATAATAATCTGCCTTCTTGTTCTTGCCACTAAAGCGGATAACCTCACATTTACCCACATTATACTGCATCTGCCCACTCACCCAACCTATCCAAGTCACTGCCGCCTCATAGCATCCTCCTCGCAGCTCACACTGTCATCCAGCTTTGTGTCATCCACAAACTTGGAGATGTTACATTTAATTCCCTCGTCTTAATCGTTAAAATAATATATAAATAACTGGGGTCCCAGCACTGAGCCTTGCAGCACCCAACTAGTCACTTAGCTCATAGAGCAACCCTCTCATTCCTCAAATATTGAATGTCCATTGTAATGACTCCAGGCCAGGGTACAAAGATCAAAACTGCTCGTGGTATTCCGGACTGGAGATCAAGTCCCATATCATCTCAGCCAGGTCTCCTTATTTTTAATTCCAACTTAATACATGTGTGGTCCAAGATGAACTGGCTGATTGGATCTAAAATTGACTTGATGATAGGAGGCAGAGTGTGCTGATGAAAGGTTGCTTTTCTCATTGTGAACAGTGATGCATTGAAGGGATCGGTACTAGGACCCTTGGTCGTAATGTATAATAACATCTTGGATGCATCTTTTAGAGGTATGATTAGTAAGTTAGCGGATTACATAAAAAATAGTGGTGCTGTGGATGGCAAGGAACTTTGTCTCAAGCTACAGCAGATTATAGATTATTTGGAAAGTTGGGCAGAGTTTTGGCAGATGGAATTTATCCTGACAAGAGCACAGTAGAGTCAAACAGTTGTAGGACATATATACAATAAATGGTAGGGTGCCAAGGAATGTTGATGAATAGAGGGAACTGGGGGTTCAAGTCCATAGTTCCCTTGAAGTGGCAACATAGGTTGATAGGATGGTGTAGTCAAATGGCATGCTTGCCTTTATGGGTTGAGGTGTAAAAGATAAACGTTGGAAAACTTTAAAGCAACTTTGCAAAATTCCAGTTAGACCACACATGAATGTGCATTCCTGGTCACCAGGCTCTGGGAAGGATATGATTGAGCTTTAGGGAGTGCAGAGGAGATTCACCAGGATGATATTTGGACTGGAAGACTTCAGTTATGAGGTGAGATTGCAAAGGCTGGGTTTGGCATCTCTGGAGAGGCGGCTGAGGAGTGACTATAAAGGACTATATAAAATTATAAGAGGCGTAGATAGTCAGAATCTTTTTTCCCTATCCAAAACAAGCAGACATTGGTTTAATGTGAGGGGAAGGAGTTTTAAAGGGAATTTGAGAAAACCTTTTTATTTTCAATAGAGTGGTTGATATCTGAAACTCACTGCCAGAAGAGGCGGTAAAATCAGATATATTCACAATACTTGAGAGACATTTGGGCAATTACTTCGTCAAAGCATAGCAGACTATTTATTTGTTAAGCATACTTTCTGTTCAGCTGCTTTCCTTCTTTCAACCTCTAGGTGTACTGATCATTGGATGAGGTTTTGCTTGTTACTTAAAACCATGAATAGAATATAGTACTTGGCATGGAACAAAGCATTGTACATTTCTTCCATGGGAAATATGCATCTCAAAACATTTAGGTTTTTTTTCTTAGATTATGTAAGTCCAACCAAAGCTTTGATTAATGGTTGGGTGAGAGCCATTCAGGTTAAATGATTTGATGCATGTCCCAGTGTATTAAGCTTGTTGAACTTCCAGTTAGCATGTCTTTATTGTAGCTTTTAAACCGCTTAACATTGAGGTGGAATCCAGAAGTGCTATAGTGCATTATGTTTAGAAAGTTTCTCTGTCTGCTGTGTTAAACTACTTTGAAAGTGGCAGTTTAGTGTTTCAGGTTAGTGCAGATGTAGTGAGTTGGTAGCTCCAGTGGTTGTGTAATTAATTCATAGAAGGACCAGTTTTTGAGTTTCTAACTTAATTCTGAACAACAACAGGTGCCTGGGAAAGGATTATACATGAGTCAGGACTTCTAAAAGTTGGACATGTCCAGTTCTAGAATTTCTTCCTACTGGCTAGGACTGATTGGGGATTGTGCGAATCACATCTACCTCGTTTTTTTAATCAGGTCCCCAGAACGTCCTTGCCCAGATTCATATTGAACAGCTAGATCGTAAGCAGCACGGGGTCTAGTTGAATATCATTCTCACAGGAACGCGTGACAGTTGGTTAGGCCTTGTCCCCAGGCGAACCAGCTGTGGAGGAGCTTGAGTTTGTGACTACCCTTGACATTTGCAAACATTAAAAAACTATTAAAGATGAAATATGCTATTAAAAGTAAATTATTTCTTAAAAACACTGGAAAGCACTTAAAAAATTAACTACAATTAAATTAACTCAATTAATTCAGAGTATAAATTGTTTGTAACTTGCCAATCTGCTTTGCAGTTATGCCTCTCCATTTAAATGAATGGAATTGCTGAACTTCTGCCAGATCTAACTTGGCGCTGCCAGCTCTAACTTGGCGGTGATTCAGCAGGTGCTAGGAAACTGCAAAAATCTGCAGTCCAGCCGCAGAGCAGAATGACGGCAACCATTAGGTCTTCAGGGGGACAGGACAACGTGCACTCACAAGAGACTTCAAATTTCCCTCAAGTTATGGAAGTAAAAGTTGACAGATCCACTCACATTTTAGGTCATAAATATTTATTTTACTGCCCTTTTAATCCTTCTTCATTAATCAAGTCCAACAAGAAAGATTAAATTAAAGTGCTTAAGCTTATTCAGTGCTCTGTATATATAAATCAGTGAGGCATTTATTGAATGCATTGATATGTATGATGTTGCATTTTTCATTGAAGTGGTATGCGCACAAAGAAGTTCTACTCGGAGGCTGAGCACAGATAATTAATGTAACAGCGAGGACATTAATTAATACAAGACATCGAGTAGCTTGATCGCTGCATGCAGGAAGAGTACCAGGTCCATGAAAGGGTACACCAAAGTTTCATTAATGTGTGAACACAGTTCGTTCAAATAAACCAAAATATTATGTACATTATGTAATAGTCCACTATAGTGAAGATAGTTATGAGATGGGCTAATAGAGGAGAAGGGTTAGTTAAACCCAACACATGCATCCTTCTCTGTGGTATAATTTTTGTGGATAGCTAGTTCCAGATAGAAAACTCAGACTTTATCTTTCTCAGGGCTGAAACATCATGCCACATTAGAACTGGTGAAGAGTTGATGGTCTCAGTTCATCAGAAGATTGGTAGTGAGGCAGATGGAAACTTGGAGGTTTTGACTTGTAGGAAGAAGCAATGCTATAAGAGTGTGTAACCAAGTCAAGTTCACCAAATAGCAAATTGCAATCAAACCAGGGAGGGATAAACTAGAAGGAAGTAGAATAGATTGCAGGGGGCAAGGTGAGAGTGATCTTTTCGAGAGAAAACATTGAAGAATAGAACAAGTAAAGAAAGTGTGGGGATGGATGTAAGAGGGAGTGATACATATAAGGCTTGTCAAGTATTGACTCCAATTCTGAGCACCGCACTTTAGGGAGAAGTATGCTGGAAAGTACCAGGGATGAGAAACTTCATTTGTGTAGAAAAAGGCGCGTGAAGCTTTAAAACAACATTAATGGGGGATTTAGCATGGGTTCAAAATCTTGATGTGATAATGCTTCTGAATATTTACTCTGAGAAGGTTCCATAACAAGAGACCAAGGCTTGGTTAGTAAAAGTTCCAAAGGGTGAATTACTTTTGTTTTACCTTCTTGGTACTTTGGGTTTGAGGATGATTTAGAGAAATGGAAGAAGGCTGTGTGTGATTTCATTTGATATGATGCAGCCCCCTAGACACACTTTCACACCTGTCTGGAAATATACACTTTTTTTCAGCTCATCTCTTCTCTCCACTTTACTCTCTCCTTCCCCTCAAGTATTTCATCTTCTTCCAACCTCTTCCTTTACCGTTTCCCTTAGTCAATAGTTGTAGGAGCAGAATTAGACCATCCAGCCCATCAAGTCTACTCTGTCATTTATTCATGGCTGATCTATCTTTCCCTTTCAACCCTTCTGCTGCCTTCTCCCCATAACCCCTGACACCCATACCAATCAAGAATCTATCAATCTCTACCATAAAAATATCCATTGACGGCCTCCACAGCCTTCTGTGGCAATGAATTCCACATTCGACAATCTCTGTCTAAAGAAACTTAGCCTCCACAACCTATTCCCTTCCACCCAGTTCTCCTTCAGCTTCCTTCTCCTTCACCTTTTCCTTCTCCAATCACCCAACCCCTGCACCTTACCAGGGTCTCCAGTTTGCAGCAGCCTCCACCCTCTCATTCTCCAGTCGCAAGCCACTTCAAAGCCATCAACTATACTTCCCCCACCCTCCCATCCAACATGAGGTGATGGACTTCAATCCTGCCTTCTGGCGATGAGTGGTTCAGATTTTGAATGACTGCTTACAGGGTGGTGGAAATATATATTCAGTAGTTGCTTTGAATTGAGAACAGAGTAATTAGTTAAAAGCCAAGGAGATGTCAAGCTATGTGGGGAGTGTGGCTTTACAAATTGGACCGTCTGCATAGGCAGTTTACTGAATCTCCTCCTCCACTGCTGGGTGATTCACTTATAAAATTGGTGCAGTGCTGAGAACAGAAGTGAGCCAAAAGAATAAGTAGAATAGAATTAGAAGTGTAGATGGAGAAAGCAAGTATAATTGCAAAAAATTATGGGATAAAAAGCAGCAGTTCCATCTATTGCGTTCATTCTAGCTATAAAAGCTACTGAGACTTTCCTAGGTTTTGGTCCAGTATGAAAGTGGAAACAAATAGAATTGTGACAGTGGTGAGGGGAACAGACTGGACAGGAGAGGACAAACTCCTGTTTGCATCACAACGGGGAATCTGATTTCTGTTTGGTGGATGTTGAATAAATGGTAGCAGTCCTTTAATCTCCGTACGGTCTGGCTAATTATGTTCCTGCAGTTAAAATACCAAATACAGATTCACTGGCCATTAGTTTTCTTGCTATTTTAGGACTTTTCAGAGTTTACCTAGTAGCAGCAGCTGTCGCTGCACTCTGGAATGATGTGTGTCCGAAATCCTTTGAAAGCAAGTTGTATTCTGACTTTTGATTGGGCTGGTGTGGGCACAATGCCATAGAGCAGTTTTTTGTAGTGTTTTCTGCCTCTTAGTTTAATCAGCTCTTGATTATCTATCGTTGAACGAATTGTTTGCATTTGAGACTATTTTCGAACATAACTGCTTTAAATTGTATCAATGAGAGGTGTGGGGAAGTTATTTTGCACTTCTTCGGCCTGTACTGTCTTTTTAAGTCTGTCTGTGACCGATGTACTCACTGCAACGGCCATGCAGCTGACAACCAGCAGATGAACAAAGTATCCCAATGGCCTCCGTGTTATCACTCCTTATTGAAAATTGCCTCGCTATTCATCCCTGGTGGTACCATTCTGGGATTCTGAAGAGAGAAGGCTTTTCAACATCTGTACTCCATTGTTCAAGTTCATGGGAATTTTTGTGTGACCTGGCCTTAAGACAGCTGCAAACATTCGTACTTATCAAGGGATGACTAATCTCAGTGTTGTGTTATTTTCAGCGTGAAGCAGCCCGACCACAGAGTAGTGGAACCAGCACTGTGCACAGGAGGCATCAAGGGCCAGCACTGCCCCAACATGTCTCTTCCATACACCAGGCATTGTTTCCAACGTATCCTTATATGACTCCTTTTCTCAAACGGATGAACTGAGTTTACACTATAACTGCAAGGCAAGAGGTCTCAAAAAAGCATTGCTAGGAATCGCTGAATCATTCATTTCCATCGTCCGTTTTGATTAATGACTTGAGTACACCATGAGGATTATTCAAGCGATTTTAACGGATTTGATTGAAGCTTGTAGCACAGGAGTCCATGCAGCTTGCTATTTCTATACCGCTTTTTTTACTGGGATAATCCAAAACTAATCTCGCTGCCGCACCCTCTCCCCTACATCTTGCATTGCTTGAATTTTTATCCTTAAAATCACAATAGCCATTGCCTCAAATGTTCCCTGAGTCTTCTAAAACTCTGAAGAAAATTGTTGATGCTCGCTAGCACCATTCCTCATGATTTCACACCCCAGCCAGAATAATCTTTCCATATTCATAACTGTTCAAGAATTTTCTAAGCCTCCTTTAAATCTGATTTTCTGCTGTTGTGGAAATGGTCCCTGGAGTTTCTCAAGCCCCTTCTTATAACTAGTTTTGTATTCCTGCTGAGTGTATGCTACAGATCTCTACGACTTCTTAATATCCTTTCTATAAATAAAGCATTGAAAATTACACACAGTGGCCCAACTTTCGTCTGAGTGTTACCTTGTGTTAATTTATCATTACCCCTTTTTGTTTTAATAACATCGGAAGTGTTGTAGATCTTTGCAGTATTGATTGCCTTGCCACAAATAAAGTGTTTGATATTCCATGCTTTTCCTATTTACTCTTCAGTTTCTTTTAAGTAAGTGTACCCCACCTTCCCAAATAACCAACAGATTTAAAACACATTTTCCATGGTAGATTTTATCTGCACAGTCTGTCCAACCCACTGGCCAATCCCTGTAATATTCAAGTGCATTACAATTCTGTTTGTGGAATAAATTAATATAATTCTAGTGGACAATCTTAAAGTATTTACAAAATTAGACCCAGCAGTAACCTCCTTGGTTCCCATCCTTCTCCAATCTGCTTAGAATATTTTATCTATAACCCTTTGAAGTTAATGCATTAACCAATTTACTATTTTTTCTGCCACATTTCTTGGTCTAACATATCCTTGGAATTTTTAATAATCTCTCCATTGAAGCATCAAATTGAATATCTTTAATAAATTGTATTTTGCTCGCATGTCCAGTTTTTTCATACGTACATTTAACCCACGCATTAATTATGGACTCTCAAAGTTTACTACAATTGGCAAAAGTGATTTAACAGTACCCTGGTGTATTTTATTTAATATACAGAGGTTATTATTTATCTTCAAATTCCCTCGAAAAATCTGTATACCTAGAAATGGTTAGAACGATTGTATGATCTGCATCCACTCCGTGATCTTCCAGCAGTATGCTTGCTGTCACACACTTGTCTATTTTAATTTCTGTTTTTGTTCTTTTTACAATTCTGCATTTCTAAACCCAAGCAATATCTAGGTTATCATTACACCTGTTTTAATTGAATGCTCCTGAATTTCCCATGTATATTCTGATTTGCTTTGTGCATTCATATTCAATCCCAAATTGGTTTCATGCATAATGTTTTCCAAATGTTTTATCATTTAACTTCTGAGGTAACTTAATTTTATGGCACCGTTCTTGCCACATAGTGCCACTCAATTTTCTTGCTTTTCACTTTTGCAGGTGATATTTTTCGTAAATTTCAGTTATATGATTCAGTTATATGACCCTGATTTATTTGCCCACTTGGCTTGGAAATTGGTGTTCCAGATTGGTTTTGGTGAAGGCTGCCAGCTCAGAGTTGCCTTAAGGGCCTGTCCCACTTTCATGACCTAATTCACGACCTCTGCTGAGTTTGCCCTTGACTCATCAAGTAGGTCGGGGCATTTTTCTAGCCTGATGAAAATGTCCACGAGTAAACAAGGTTGTGAATTAGGTCGTGAAAGTGGGACAGGCCCTTTACATGCAGCATCTGTCGAGATGAATTTGATTAACTGACACTCAAATTTTTACAAAGAAAAATTCAATTTAGCAAAAATGATAAAGAAGTTGATTTATTAGAATTTTCATTGTGTGCCAGCCATGGTTCAGTGGGAATACATTTACCTTCGATTTAGGATATCGTTTCAAAACCCTAATTCAAGATACTTGAGCACAGAGTTAATCTAATGCTCAGCACCACCCTGAGCGAGTGCTGCGCTGATGAGCAACTAACCTGAAGAATGGCAATGCTTGTGGACATTGAAAAGATTTCACAGTGCCATTTGCGGAAGACCAGTGAAGTTAGTCAAGAATTTCTCAATATTTATCTTGCGAGCAGCAGCTGTTCATTGAACCTTGCTCTGTAAAATGGCTGTCAACTTTCTAATGCAATGGCAGTGAAAATTCCTAAAGTGCTTCATTGTTTGCAGACCTTCTTAGAAGCTCTTAGAAGGTTGAAACGGGGTTTGCAGTCTCTCCCTGCGGGGGAATACGACATTTTTGTCGTATTCCCCTTCTCTGCCTCCGTCTGTGCTGAGGCCTAATGGAGCTGACGACCTCGAGGCTCCGGAGGCAGAGCACCGTCAGGACTCGCCCTGAGCTCGCTCCCGTGAGGGTGGTCCGGCTCAGGGCTGGAAGGGGTTTGGGACGCTCCCGTGAGGACGGCCAGCCCGAGGGTGGAACGAGGCTCCCGTCGGAGCGGCCGAGCTCGGGAAGGTGCGGCGCTGGCAGCCCGAGGGAGGTTCGGCGCCCAAGTCGGGGCAGCCCAGACCGGGGAAGAAGCGATGCCCAAGTCAGGGCGGCCCTGTCGGGGGGAGAAGCGACGCCCAAGTCGGGGCGGCCCGGTCCGGGGGAGAAGCGAAGCCCATGTCGGGGTGGCCCGGTCCGGGGGAGGTTCGGCGCCCAAGTCGGGGCGGCCCAGCCCGAGGCTGAAGACGGCGCAGTACTCATGTGAGGGTGGCTGGGACCGTGTTCTGGCGGCGGTGGCCTGAGTCCGGGGTTCGGCCGCGGGCCAGCAGCTGCTTCTGCAGGACTGGTGGGCGGCAGCTTCAACCACCCCGGGCTGCGGTGTTTGAGCCGCGGGACTGTTCTTAACATCGCCCGGGGGGGGGGGGGGGGGGGGGGGGGTGTATCGCCCCAGCGCAGAGGGAGAAGAGGAGGGAAGAGACTGCAGACCTAAGACTTTTGCCTCCATCACAGTGAGGAGATGCTGGGTGGACTCACTGTGGTGGATGTTAATATGTGTTTATTGTTGTTTTATTGTATGGTATTATATGTATGACTGCTGCAATTTCGTTCAGACTTCAGTCTGAATGACAATAAAAGGCTATCTATCTATCTATCTATCTATCTATCTATCTATCTATCTATCTATATCTATCTATCTCCTGAGTCTAGGAAAATGCAAGTTATGTTTAATTTTAGAATGCTTCGTAATTTTTAATTTTGGTGATAAAACCCTGAGCAGCAATTCTAACTCTTACCAGACACCAATGACAGTGAACGCCTCTGCTTCTAGGCGACCAGCACCCATTTTGATTTCTTGAATATTTTAAGAGTGATTGGAAGGGAAGAACATATGGTTGCATTTAATTTGCCTTCATTCTGAATGAGCCTGGGTTTCTGAAATTGTTTTATGAGTGCAGGGAGGGAAAATTTGCTCACTCCTAGCTTTCCCTCATTGCATCTTAAGCTCGGGCTGGCTTGGTTGTTCCATTAATTCAATTATTTGCAATGATTAATTAAGATTTGTAACCGAACATGAATGATGTTAATGCAGCAATGCAAGTTGGCTGCCAATTACCACTTAGTATTTGGCATATATTTAAATTTTGCCTTGAAGGAAAGATTAATGATAAAGCAAGTAGCACAGACAGCATAAAATTACGGGGATGCTCATAGATTAAACAAGTGAAGGGAAAATTACTGCAGTTGGGTTTTAATATTTTGGACAATAGTACAGATGCAAGTATTATATAAATGATGAAAAAAAAATCAAAACAAAAATAGTAGGTGTGCCTTCACATATTACCAAAAGGCAGTGATTGGGAAAGACATTCTAAAAATGCAAGTTTAGTTTACTTTTTAAATGTTTCAAACTTAAAATATTGCGATGAAACCCTGAGCAGCAATTCTAACTCCGTCCAAAACTGTAACCAATAAAAATGGAAGAATAAAGTCTATAATTGGAGGACAAGAGTATAATGTTTGGAGGAAGTTGCAACAGCTCTAAATCACCCTTATTACACCACATTTGATAAATGTGTCACATATATAAGATTAAATACAGTATACTGCCCTTTGATTTAATGCAGCAGAGATTAACATACGTTACATGGGTTCCAATGCTTAGATTGCGAGAAGAGTTTGAATTATGAAACAAGACTTGGATTCCATGAACCATTGTAGATGAAGAAATAATTTGACTGAGGATTCTAGAGTTTTGACTGGACGATAGAATAGATGGGAAATGTTTGTCTGGAACTGTACAAGTCCTGAGTCAAACCACCCAGTAAGGCTTCTAAAAGTTGCAGCTTCTTGCAGACAGGGCTAGATGTGTGGAATATTCCCCACAAGAAGCAGTGACGGCTAAGTCAGTTAATGTTTGAAATGCATAGGATTGCAAGGTAAGGTTATAATGCGATATAGATTCAAGGCAGTGGGATGGAGTTGAATACAAATCCAGCCATGATTTTGTTGAAAGGAAGAACAAGATTGAGGAGCTGGATAGACTACTCTTCCTATTCTTAAACAACATGCTCAGCTTCTTGCACACTGTAAATCTTAGTTATCCAGAAATTATGCTTTGATTAAGTTCAGTGCCCTCTCCAACTACCTTCCGTTGGAATATGACTTTGGTATCAAACCTCCTGTTTCATTCTCACACATTCTGCATCGTACCTTGAAAGCATAAAATTGAAAACCTTTAAGAATGTTGGAATTTTGTATAAAAGCACAAAGCCTCAATACGATAACTTTGCAAGGGTTCCAGTAAATGACCATAATGGGCTAATTGCTTTGATATTTAATTAAATCGCATTTGCCGTGGATTCTATTGTAAAACAATCACTGAATCACAACAGTTGCATTGCTCTATTAAACAGGTATACTTCACAACTCGGTCCAAGGCTGATTCTGTTTCCTTGACCCTGTGCAATTCAGATATCTTGTTGAGTCACTCGCAGCAGCTGTTCTCAAGCTGCACGGCCAAGTTCGCAGATGGGCAACAGTGTTCCATTCCAGTGTTTGACATCACGCACCAGACTCCACTGTGTGAAGAGCATGCAAAGAAAATGGTAAATAAGTTGTAAAACGGGCTCATTTGTTTTCCATTTTTAGAGTGAACCGGTTGTAATGAAGATTACTGACGGAGATAGAAACCTCCATACGAATGCAATGTCAATGCACACAGATGCCGCCAGATACATTGAGTTACTTAAGTAAACATGCAGGTACAGCAGGCAGTGAAGAAAGCTAATGGCATGTTGGCCTTTGCAATGAGAGGATTTGAGTATAGGAATAAAGAGGTCCTGCAGTTGTACAGGGCCCTGGTGAGACCACATCTGGAGTATTGTGTGCAGTTTTGGTCTCCTAATTTGAGGAAGGACATCCTTGTTATTGAGGGAGTGCAGTGTAGGTTCATGAGGTTAATCCCCGGGATGGCGGGACTGCCTTATGAGGAAACATTGGAAAGACTGGGCTTGTATTCTCTGGAATTTAGAAGGATGAGAGGCATTTTTATGGAAACATAAAATTATAAGAGGACTAGACTAGCTAGAAGCAGGAAAAATGTTCCCAATGTTGGGGAGTCCAGGACCAGGGGCCAGAGTCTAAAGCCCCTGTCCCACTTAGGAAACCTGAACGGAAACCTCTGGTGACCTTGCACCCCACCCAAGGTTTCCGTGAGGTTCCCGGAGGTTTTGGTCACTTTGGTCGAAAGTGGTTTCCGCGGCTTCTTCTATGTTCCTGCGATTATTTCAACAAATTCAAAACCGGCCTTGACTAAAAATAGGTTGCCGTTTGGTCGAAGCCAGTGAAGTGGGGTTGCTATTTACTTACAGGCAGTCGAAGGCAATCTCCTTCGCTGACCAGCCATTTTGATTGGCTCATTGGTGTCTTCAGCAAAGATTCAGGAAGGATCTTTGGTTTTCAGGACCTAGAAGATCCGCCGGAAGGTAAAATGCCCGCTAACTTTATTAAACTTCTTAAAACTGTCTCCACTCCATCTCCCCCTCCCCCCCCCCCTTCTCTCCCCTTCTCTCCCTTCTCTCCCCTTCTCTCCCCTTCTCCCCTTCTCTCCCCTTCTCTCTCCCCTTCCCTCTCCCCTTCTCTATCCCCTTCTCTCCTTCCCTCATGCGCTCTCTAAAGGACTTACCGTGCTCTGTGGCGGCCGTTTACCTTCCTCTTCATCGCGCAGACAGCGCTC
Organism: Leucoraja erinaceus; assembly: GCF_028641065.1. Taxonomy (NCBI): domain Eukaryota; kingdom Metazoa; phylum Chordata; class Chondrichthyes; order Rajiformes; family Rajidae; genus Leucoraja; species Leucoraja erinaceus. The sequence continues at coordinate 39,594,853 of NC_073383.1, forward strand.
CTCCTCTGTCCCTGGCCCCCACCTTCGCGATGTGTTTGTGTGTGTGTGTGTGTGTGTGTGTGTGTGGTCGGTAGCAAAGATCCTGTAGGATCTATGGTCAGTAGATGCAGCTCACGCTTCGGTGGAGGCTTTCCAGGCGAGTGACCAAAACCTCTAGCGACTCATGGAAACCTTGGGTGGGGCGCAAGGTCACCAGAGGTTTCCATTCAGCTTTCCTAAGTGGGACAGGGGCATAAGAATAAAGGGGATTCCCCCAATGCAACTTAAAACTGAGATGAGAAAAAACTTTTCACCCAGAGAGTTGTGAATTTGTGGAATTATCTGCCACAGAAGGCAGTGGAAGCCAATTCACTGGATGAATTTAAAAGAGTTAGATGGAGCTCTTGGGACTAGCGGAATCAAGGGGTATGGGGAGAAAGCAGGCACGGGTTACTGGTTCTGGATGATCAGCCATGATCTCAATGAATGGCTCGAAGGTACTCCTGCACCTATTTTCTATGTTTCTATTGTGCAATTTATGGCTGATGTGGTGCGAGCACACAGGGATATGCTCAGCAGGCCGGGCTATACACACAGGAAAACAAAAGGATGGTTCGGATGTAGACAGGAAGAGCATGTCATATGCCATTGCAGTTCAAGGGTATTAAGGGAGAGCAACATCATGTGGAGTAAAGAAAATTAAAGAACAAAAATTGTCTATGTTGAATTGAGTATTTGCCCATAGAAGTTTACAAAACAAAATCCATTGTGCAACTGTGTCGCAGAGTTTGAAATATGATAAAATCCTTCAACCTTTACTGGCAGTATGCTTATTTTGAGGTGGTTAGGTAGAGATGGAGACAGTCATGATGAACATGAGAAATAGTGGGTTCTGTGGCCAACATTCCTCTCATAGTTTAGTTTATTATTGTCAGGTGTACCAAGGTACAGTGAAAAGATTTTTTGTTGCGTCCTATCCAGCCAGTGAAAATGATATACATGATTATAATCAAGCCATCCATCATGCACAAAATCCATTATCCATCCAGGATAAAGGGAATAATGTTTAGTGCAAGGTAAAGTCTGAAGGTCTCCAACGAGGTAGATGGTAGGTAAGCACTGCTGTCTAGTTGGTGATAGGATAGTTCAGTTGCCTGATAACAGCTGGGAAGACACTATCCCCGAACCTGGAAATATATGTTTTTACACTTCTGCATCTCTTGCCTGATGGTAGAGGGGAGAAGAGGGAGTTACCAAGGTGAGACTCGCCCTGGATTATGCTGTTGGCCTTGCTGATGCAGCGTGAAGTGTAGATGGAGTAAATGGAAGGAAGGTTGGTTTGAGTCATGGTCTGGGTTACATCCACAATGCAATTTCTTGATGGAGCTGTTCCCAAACCATGCTGTGAAGCATTTAAATCAGACTAGTCTAAGTGGGATCCGTTGTGTCCCTGTCACACGGAGGCCTGGTCCCCCACTCAATCCGTTCCCCAATGTAATATTCCACCACTCACCCATTCCCCCCAATGCAATATTACACCACTCACACATAGCCCCCAACTGTGCAGGCAAGGCTAATTTCACCTCATCCCCCAACACTCCCTCCCCCTCATCTTCACCCTTCCCTCATCTTTCCCCTCATCTCCTCCCCTCCCCAATCCCTCCCTCACCTCTCCTTCCCTCTCCTTTCCCCTACCCACAGTCACCCTCCCTCTCTCCAAAACTCCTTTCCCCTCCCTACCCCCTCCCATCCCTCTATCCCCTACACCTCACCTCCCCTATCCCTCCTGCCCACCCCCACTGCCCACCTCTCCCTCTATTCCCCACTCCCTACCGCCCCCACTCTCCCCTCCTCTCCCTCTATTCCCCATTCTCCCCCACTCTCCCTCCTCACCACCCCCGCTTTCCCCTCCCTCTCCCTTCCTACCCCCTCCTCTCCCTCAATCCCCCCACACTCCCTCCTCACCTCCCCAGGATCTTTCCCATCTCCTCCTCCCCCAATCCCTCCCGCGCCTTTTCCCTACTCTCAGCCACTCCCTCCATCCATAAAAATCTGCATCTGCAGTTCCGCCACAGGTCATTCATTGTTATCTGTGGTTTAGATCCCGCTGACTTGACGATTGGACGAGTTTGCATCGCGTGTGTGTGTGTGCAAGTTACTCAAACTCCTCGCAACCTGCTCGGCCAACCTGCAACCCGACTCTCCTTCCCTCCCTCTGCCCACTCCGGCTCAGCCGCCGCTCACCCGTCCCCATCCTGTCTGACCGCCCCCTGCTGCCACTTGGCCCCGCCCCCCCTGCTGCTGCCGCCCGGTCTGTCCCCTGCCTGCCTGCTCGCTGCCGCCGCCAGGCAGGACCGGGCCATCCCACGGGGGGGGGGTGGAGTCGGTGTTCGTCACGATGGGCACCATGAGTTTCGATGAGCTGGTGGAGAAGATCTCCGAGAAGGCCGTGAGGGTGAGTTACTGCAACGGCGGCAGCGGAGGAGACTCAGGGTGTGTGGGAGGAGGGGTGGTGGGTGGGGGAGCGAGGGGGGGGGGGGGGGGGGGGGGGGGGTTGTGGGGGGTGGGGGAGCTCGGAGAAAAGACGGGGTGTATCACGGTGGAGGGGGGCAGGAGGCCAGCGAGGAGGACCAGAGAGGAAGGGGCTGTAGCTGACGGTGCGCTGAGGACTCACAGTGGTCGTTGGACGTTCTCCTCTGCCGGGATCAGAGTCTCCGTTTTTCAACATCTTCAACTCCGCGTTGGGTTGGGTTGAGCCGGGCCACTTCTGGTCCCTCCGAAAATTGTGTCTGGTTGGAGACCAGGCCAACCACCCAGAGCCTCCCTCGGCTCCAGTAAAGACGAGATGGAAAATCCGCCGGCCATCCAGAGCGTCCCTCAGCTCCAGTAAAGACGCGATAGCGCAGGAAGGAGCGGACCGTCCCACGGAGTGAGAGGAGAAAAGACCAATCCACGCGGCGCTGATTGGCAGGAGAGGAGATCGATCTGAGCACGCGCAATATTTAAACCTCGCTAACATTTACATTAGACCCCCGATCGGAACGAAAGTTGGTGCAATCGCAGCAGAGGGGAACGATCAGTAAGCTGGTGAAAAATCGTAATGCTATCGTGTACCGTTTTTGCGCAAATAGAAAGGCCGCGCATTCCGGAAGATGACAAGATCAGAGCTTTAGTTATATTTATGGAAAGAACAATAATGAATAGCTTTAGTTATGTATAGATTGATATAGATAGATGGATGGATGGATGGATAGTAATTGTTCATCAACTCTAACGTTTATTGGATTCTACTGTGTACAGAATAACTGATACATTTGTCCAAAGACAAGCATGTAAGCTCAAACTAATTGAATGAAGCATTTGCACCTACATTCCTTTTCAAATTAGCTTACCCATCACATGACACACACTTTTAAGCATTTTTACCATTTGATTACAAACCAAACGATGACAATTTAATGCACAAATAAGTTTTCTTCACTTCCAGTTTTCCCCCCATTCTCCCTACTACGATTAGTCTGAAGAAGGGTTCTGATCTGAAATATCACCTATCCATTTTCTCCAGAGATGCTGCCTGTCCCGCTGAGTTACTCCAGCATTTTGTGTCTGGTATAAATTAGCATCTGCAGTTTTTTTTAATCATGTTATTACACTGTAGAATTATTGCATTGTGTAATCTAGGCTACGTGGTCAGCACCGAAATGGATTTTTTTCCATCGGAAAGTATGTAGAGCTACCTGTACTTTTCCAGACTGCTGTCTCTCTACCCCTCCCCCCCCTTGTTGCTCCCTTTCTTCCTCTCTCCCCCCCCTTGCCTCTCCCTCTTTTTCCCACCTCTGCTGCGCCACCTTCTTTCCGATCTTATTCTGTGGATTTGTTCTTCATTTAAGGATAATTTTTTGCGGGGTGACAGTAACCGGAAAGTCCAGCAACAGAGGAAACCCAGGAAGAAAACCAAGCCTCCAGCACTTACCAAAAAACACAAGAAGAAACGGCGAAGAGGCCCTAGGCGGCCTCAGAAACCCATTCCTCCAGCAGTACCCCAGGGCAATCTCACAATGCCTTCCAGTCTTGGCATATCAGTCATGGCTTCCCATGTCAGGTGAGGACTCGCTACTGATGGTGTGCAGGTTGTTTGTATTTTGTGTTCATTATTGTTTTTTCCATAAAAATAACATTGCATAAAGAATTGTGATTTCATTCTTATTGACAGTGTGGCAGACAGCTCTGGTTTCTCAGTGAAATGAGATATACCATTGCATCTTCAGTTTACTTCAGATGTTGGGTTTCCCTTCTCCACTGGTCCTGCTGTCTGCAGTAACTAATACGTTAACAAATGATGATTCTTGTGTTGGAGGAGATACTGCAGATGCTAATTTATACCAAAGATAGACACTAATGCTGGAGTAACGCAGTGGGGCAGGCAGCATCTCTGGAGAAAATGGATAGGTGATTTTTCAGAGCAGAACCCTGGTTGGAGGAGATACCATTGCAAAAGAGTTGTATCAGAATAGGAGTTGAGGCCAATTGAGGTACCTCTTGAGAAATGAACATGGGAACACCTTGTCTCTGTGTTCTGTGACACCACTAAGTTGGTGTTTTGCCTGCTGGGGAAGCTTGGGTGCTGTGACTAGTTTTAAATGTTGGTCAAGACCAAGTGGGGAGCATTCTTGCCTCTTCGCAGATTGTGGATTCATCTCTTGCTGCAGATACTTTGCCATGTTATCAAGAATAGACATCAGTATTTTAATGCCATACTGCCAGAACTGCTGTCATCTGAATGAGACCTAATGCCAGTGCTTTTTCTTGCACTTCCGCACTCCGAGCGGTTGTGAGAGATCCCACAGTGCAATTTGAAACAAGAGCGAGAGAGTTCTCTTCTGTGTACTGAGCAATATTTATCCTTCCCCAATATTGCTAAGGCAGATATAGCGAAGTTGTGTACAAAATGGCCAATGTGCTGTTTGGTCTACAGTAATGATTATATTCCAAATAATAAATATTGAATTAACTTGAAACCACTTTGAGATACCAGAACTGCAGAGGTATAGTAGGGTACAGTGCGTATAGAGTTAAAACTATTTCAGATGGAGAATAAGAAAGTGTTACTGTTCAGCACGACTTGGGATAGTGTACATTTTCTGGAGAAGGTATCCCTGTAGGGTAGCAGCATATTCAATTCCATTTGGACACTGGCCTGAATAATTATGCAAACTGTATAAAGGCACTTGACCTGAGCGTAATCTGACAATACCTGACGCTGATCAGCTCACTGGGTAACTTAGTAGCCAAAACCTGGTCGAAAAAATAGGTTTCAATGCCCATCAAGAAGGAAGAGTGGGGTGAAGGGCATGAAGCACCAGTCGCAAGTGTTATAGCCAGGCATCAACAAGACTTTTTGTGTGACCATAATGATAAACGGAGAACAGAAGCAATTGGATAATATGGTGAAGATAACTTTTTCAAACTCATTCTTCTTTTACTAATTGAATTTGAGTGTTTTAACATCATACTGTTTTTTTTCCCCAAACTGGTATATTTATACCAGAAGACATGGCTATATTGTATAGCTTTAAGAGGGCATAGCTTTAAGGTGAGAAGGGCAAAGAGATATGCAGGGCAAGATATTTACATAGAGTGTGATGAATGCCTGGAATGAGCTGTCAGGGGTGGTGTAGAGAAGATATAATAGTGGCAATTAACATGCGTATGGTAGGCACATGGATATGCAGTGAAATGGCACATGAATGTGCAGGCAGAGGAAATGTTTGATAGGGACATTTTAGGCTGAAGGACCTGTTCTGTGCCCATAATGTTCCATATGATGCCTGCCCCTGACCACTGTTTTGTTGAATTCCAGGGACTCTTCAACTCCAGAACTCAGTGCTGACGAAATCCCTGATGACATCACCAACGAGATCACGGATATGCCAAATGACCTGGAACTAAATCAGGAAGAGTTGGCAGAGGTTCTTCAGCGATTGCCTGATGATTTGCAGGACTTCGACCTCTTTGAAGGTGATATTACAATGAAAGTGTTTTTGTTTGAAATGATTCCAGGGAGTGTGTATGTTTTTAAAAATATTTTTCAGTGTTGACATCTCTGGTAGGGCCAGCACCTTTTGCCCATCCATAACTTTCCTTGAGAAGGAGGTGTTGAACCGTTTTATTGAACAACTGCAATCCCTCCAATGGAGGTACTTCCTCGGTGCTGATGTTCCTTATGTGGTAGTTATTTGGTAACGACTTCTCTTTTGAGAAGCAAGGAGAGGGAAGAATTACATTTCATGTTTTTCTTCACTCCTTACAATGCTATGTACGACAGTGATCGCAACTTCTACTGAAGTGTGGATGGCCGTTGGCTCACTAGAAGCTTATCCGCCCTTTGACAGGTCTTGTTTTTGGTCCTGCTGGGGGCCCACAGCCTCCTCCTCACCTGGCAAACCAGGTGGGAGAGACGGTTTAGTCGCCGACTATCCGTCCATAGAGGAGGTAGCACGGGATTACATGATACCCGTGGATTACAGAGCTCCCCCCTGACCTGACCTGAAATGATGGTACAATTTAGTTTCAAAGTCGGTTAAGAAAGAATCAGTCCTATTTGTTGTAGGCCTAGCTTCATATACTGTGAATGCCAGCTTGGGTAGGGATGGCAAATTTTCTCCCGTTAAGTGAATCAGGTGGGTGTTTGCAACAATCTAGTAGTTTCATTACCTTTTAATGTAAAATTGTAGGTTATTTAGTTAACTGAATTTTAAATTTCACAGCTGCTGTAGTGGTATTTGAACCGTCCTTTTGGGATTACCATTCTTGCTATCAATAGCCAATCTAACTACCAAGATACATGCCATTTTATGTCATCATCAAGATTAAGTTTTTTTTTTTTTTAGCTGAAATACCTGAATCATAACTGGGAAAAAATTCCAAGCAATTACACATCTAGGAAGATAAAGCCACCCCAGCCGTTGCAACTATCCTCTTTCAGAGTGTTGAAACACCTTTGAGTCTGGGAACTCTTGTCCCCATTGCAGATGAGTGGTAGTGATCATGCCTCGCTAAAGATTGTGAATTTATATCCCTTTTTAGCACATTTAAGCTGACATAGCAGGGCACTACTGATAGTGCGTTGCTTGTTGGACAAGTCATCTTTCAAATGAAATAATACCCAAGAAATAATAACCAAATAATAATCTTCTCGACAGCCATACAAGTTTTCTTGGTGTTGCGACTAATGCTAATTCCTCAAGCAATATTACTAAATCAGATTTTATTGCTGTCTATCTCATTGCTAATTGTGGGAGCTAGCTGTATGCAAATTGATGGCCATGTTTCAAACATTTCATCAGTAAGAGTATTGAGTATAGAAGCTGGGAGGTCATATTGCTGTTATGTAGGACGTTGGTGAAGCCACATTTAGAGTATTGTGTTCAGTTTTGGGCACCATGCTATTGGAAAGATGTTGACAAGCTGGAAAGGATGCTGAGAAGATTTACAAGGATGTTGCCAGGACTTGAGGGCTTGCTATAGCGAGAGGTTGAGCAGGCTAGGACTCTATTCCTTGGAGCTCAGGAAGATGAGGAGTGATCTTATAGATATACAAAATCATGAGAGGAATAGATTGAGTAAACACACAAGGTAGGAGAATCGACAACCAGAGAACATATGTTTAAGGTGAGGGGGGAATGATTTAATAGCAACCCGAGGGGTAACTTTCTTATACAAAGAGTGGTGGGTGTATGGAACAAGCTGCTGGAGGAGGTATTTGAAGCAGGTTCTATCGTAATGTTTAAGAAACATTTAGAGAGATACATGGATATGATATGTTTAGAGAGGTATAGGCCAAACGCAGGGACTAGTGCAGATTGGACATGTTAGTCGATGTGGGCAAGTTGGGCTGAAGGGCCTGTTTCCCACACTGTATGATTCTATGACTATTGTCATAGTGCCTGTTCCATCAAAGGTTCTCTTAATTGGCTGTGATGTTTTTGCAGCTCCTCTTGTGATAGAATGCAAGAGGCAGGAAGTGGATTCTTAAAATGGGGAAATCAGAAATTATAGCATGTAATGAAAAAGGCCGGAATTCAGTAACCATTAATTGTGAGCATTTATCTTGATGATATGTTGAGTGGAAAATTGTGAGGCAGAACTGAATGAACAAAGCTGGCACTTGCTTTTTAATTTGGGCGAACGTGAAGTCATCCGCTTTGGTTTAAGGAGGATATGTCAAACAGAGTACTTTCAAATTAGTGAAGAAATAGAGTTCAGATCAGCTTTGAGATATTTGTAAATCATTAAACTCAGCGATGCACAAAAATAATCAAAAAGGTTAGAAGAATGCTACTCCTATTGCATTTTCCCGAGTACAATCCGATCACCAGAACCTCTCTGGAATTCATACATCAGATTTGTTCCCATTTAAAACCAAATTCACGTCCACTTTAATGAAGAGATGATGCAATGAGCTATGGTTAACATTTTGTGAATGTTATGTTCGGTAACACTGCTTTCAGTGAATTATTATATCAATGGGCTCACAGTAAATAAACTGGTTCCCATAACTGTTTTCCATGCTAGAACTGAACTTGAAGATTAAGAATGTTCCCAGATGATTATTTGAGGCAATTTCACCACAGTTTTGAGCATTGCTGTAGTGGTTCTTCAAGGGTTTAGACAGTGCATTATTTTCTAAAGCAGAGTACGTGATTACATCATAAATAATTCCCATAACCAGACTGAAGACCTTAACCCTTTTGGTATAGTTATATAAAGTATGATGAGTGAGCAGATTGCTCAATACTCATTAATCTTTTCAATTTCCTGTTGCAGAATGTAACCATCAGAATTATATTCCATGTCTTTGCATCTCTGTATTTTGTGTATTTTGCACTTTTTCATGTACCTCAGCTCTTTTTCTTTCCATCTCAAATTTACTTCATATTTATCCCTTCTCATTTCTCTGTCAACTGTCAAGGTCTGCTTCTTATGTTGTCCCACCTGTCAAACTCTGCATTGGTTCCTAGATCTTCCTTGCTGCTTCCCATTATCGAAATGTCCCCAAAACTCTCCTATTAAACCATGGGTTGCTCGTGTAAAAATAAAATTTGTCAATCGTTGAATAATATGGATACAAGCATAGCATGTTTTATTTCATCTCAATGATACTTTCAAATTTGGCAGGGGAATCAGTATGTTCAAAGTTTGTTACAGGTAATTGTAAACCTCATTTCTTCTGCCCAGTAGGAACAGAGTAGGCAAGGGTTTAAGATGGCTGATGTCATGGATCACCGTGAGTTTCCCCCATCCCCGTGCTGAAGGGATATGCACGAAGAAACTACGTGTAGTCCTAATCTGAAAGATAAATGTTACACCTCAAACATGTCACTATTTTATCTAGCATGGTTTGAAAGCTGTTGCCCAATTGGTTTGTGGGCATGGGGCCCGTGAGTGAACATTTTAGTGGATCTAACTGATCCTGATCCCACTACTACTTTACAAATTCCTGCTTGCAAAAGACAACCTGAAATCGCTACTGCTAAATTTGACAGGCCAAGACCCCACAAGCTGGATTGATACTAGAAATGGAAAAACATTCAAATTAATATACAGGTGCACAACCTTTTATCCGAAGATCCAAATAACGAAAACCTCCGAATAGCGACATTTTTTCAGTCCTTGAATAAAGGTCCTTGAAAACGTTCACCGAGGGCGGCCCGCAGAGGTGACAGCGGAACCTCCGGTCGGTCCTCGAAGAAAGGGGAACTAAATCCCCATTCATAAAAGAGAAGGTGAGGGTATATTGCGCGGGAGGGTTAATAATTGACAATCTGCTGCTGCCTGCCCGCTGAGTTATAAAGTTCCCACGGTAGACTCACGATACACAGTGTATCGTGAGTCTTGCATGAGAACTTTTTAACTCAGCGGGCAGGCAGCAGCAAATTGTCGCTCCCTTAAGTTTCACCCCACCTACACCCCTCTGCTTCCCGGCCATGTGTGTGACCCCTTCCCTCCCCTCTCCAGCTCCCCGCCCATTGCACCGGCGCGGGGGCTTTGCACTGTCTTCACGTCGGAGCTCGTGCCAATCACTGGAGACGTCAGGACCAACGGGACACTGACCCCCAGGCCCACTGCAAGCACGGAGATCCCAGAGACCCACAGCCAGCAGCAGCCCAGCCCCGTTCCAATTCCAGAGGAACACGCTCTCCGCTGTCCCCGTAGGGACAGAAGCTGATGGCTCGGGCTGTGACGTCTCCGGCCACCCCCCTGTACAGGAGCTGAGACTGGGAACTGTGGGGTTGTTTGCAGTTGCAGAGGGAGGGGGCAAGGGCGGTAAAGTTCCCAGTCTCAGCTCCATTCCAGGGGGGTGACCGGAGACGTCAGGACCAACGGGACACCGACTGCAAGCACGGAGATCCCAGAGACTCACAGCCAGCAACAACTCTAGCCCAGCCCCGCTCCAACTCCAGAGGAACCCGGGTTGCGGATGAGGGGCCGCAGCTCGGGCTGTGGGCGAACTGCCACTTGTCGCCGTAGCGGCCCATCGGGGAGCGGATTCCTCTGGAGTTGGAGGGACAGGGAGACACAGCGGCTTTTGAGAATGGTGGGCAATCACTTCCAAAGTTCTGCCCACACAGTCAGTACACCTCTCCTACACTTGTCTCCTGCACTAAGATCATCTCGCAGAGAATGATCCCAGCCTAACCCTCCCTATTCTCTCCTATTCTGCAAGAAAAAACTACATTGAAGACTCAAACTCGCGATCGAGTAACTACCGGGATCGAGGCCCAAACTCGCGACCTTGCGGATACGAGTCGAGCACTCTACCACTGAGCCAGCCGTTAAAATCTACGCTAAAAATCTTCCATTCCGAAAGCCGAAAAATTCTGAATTACGAAAAGTGTCTGGTCCCAAGGCTTTCGGATAAAAGGTTGTGCACCTGTAGCATCTTTTATGAGACACGTTCCACTGTGCGCTACAGTGCCCTCCATAATGTTTGGGACAAAGACCCATCATTTATTTGCCTCTGTACTCCACAATTTGAGATTTGTAATAGAAAACATCACATGTGGTTTAAGTGCACATTGTCTGATTTTATTAAAGGGTATTTTTATACATTTTGGTTTCACCATGTAGAAATTACAGCTGTGATTATACATAGTCCCCCCCCATTTCAGGGCACCATAATGTTTGGGACACATGGCTTCACAGGTGTTTATAATTGCTCGGGTGTGTTTAATTGCCTCCTTCATGCAGGTATAAGAGAGCTCTCAGCACCTCGCCTTTCCTCCAGTCTTTCCATCACCTTTGGAAACTTGTATTGCTGTTTATCAACATGAGGACCAAAGTTGTGCCGATGAAAGTCAAAGAAGTCATTATAAGACTGAGAAACAAGAATAAAACTGTTGTAGACATCAGCCAAACCTTAGGCTTACCAAAATCAACTGTTTGGAACATCATTAGGAAGAAAGAGAGCTTACTAATCGCAAAGAGACTGGCAGGCCAAGGAAGACCTCCTCCGCTGATGACAGGAGAATTCTCTCAATAATAAAGAAAATCCCAATCACAGATCAGAAACACTCTTCAGGAGTCGGGTGTAGATTTGTCAATGACCACTGTCGGCAGAAGACTTCATGAACAGAAATACAAAGGCTACACTGCAAGATGCAAACCACTGGTTAGTCGCAAAAATAGGATGGCTAGGTTACAGTTTGCCAAGAAGTACTTAAAAGAGCAACCATAGTTCTGGAAAAAGGTCTTTTGGACAGATGAGACAAAGATTAACTTATATCAGAGTGATGGCAAGAGCAAAGTATGGAGGAGAGAAGGAATTACCCAAGATCTAAAGCATACCACCTCATCTGTGAAACACAGTAGTGGGTTGTTATGGCCTGGGCATGTATGACTGGCTGCTGAAAGTACTGGCTCACTTATGTTCATTGATGATACAACTGCTGATAGACATAATGAATTCTGAAGTGTATAGATACATCCTATCTGCTAAAGTTTAAACAAATGCCTCAAAACTCATTGGCCGGCGGTTCATTCTACACCAAGACAATGATCCCAAACATACTGCTAAAGCAATAAAGGAGTTTTTCAAAGCTAAAAAATGGTCAATTCTTGAGTGGCCAAGTCAATCACCAGATCTGAACCCAATTGAGCATGTCTTATATGCTGAAGAGAAAACTGAAGGGGACTAGCCCCCAAAAAAAGCATTAGCTAAAGATGGCTGCAGTACAGGCCTGGCAGAGCATCACCAGAGAAGACATCCAGCAACTGGTGACGTCCATGAATTGCAGACTTCAACCAGTCATTGCATGCAAAGACAATAGACAACAGGTGCAGGATTAGGCCATTCGGCCCTTTGAGCCAGCACCGCCATGCAATGTGATCATGGCTGATCATCCCCAATCCGTTCCCCGTTCCTGCCTTCTCCCCATATCCCCTGACTCCGCTATCTTTAAGAGCCCTATCTAGCTCTCTCTTGAAATTATCCAGAGAACCGGCCTCCACCGCCCTCTGAGGCAGAGAATTCCACAGACACAACTCTCTGTGTCCGTTATAAATGGCTTACCTCTTATTCGGGGGGGGGCACTATGTATAAACACTGTTGTAATTTCTACATGGTGAAACCAAAATGTATAAAAATGACCTCTATTAAAATCTGACAATGTGCACTGTAACCACATGTGATTTTTTTCTATTACAAATCTCAAATTGTGGAGTACAGAGGCAAATAAATAAATGATGGGTCTTTGTCCCAAACATTATGGAGGGCACTGTAAATACTATTCTGACATTCAACCTGTTCAAAATGTAGGTATTGCAGAAGACAGTTTGGACACGGTGAAATACCATTTTTAACAATGAAGCTTTAGACCCTTTTAATTGATAAAAGGCTCCCTGCCTCATGCCCCAGGAAACATCAGAACAAAATATGAGATGAGGTGAGGTTGATCATGAAGATGTTACATAATCTGATGGGCACATCCTTGTCACTGTGGTACTGGTGGATCTAGTCTGTCACCACAATACCACAGTACTCGTGGGTCAGATCTGTTACACCATAATCTGGGTACATTCCTGGTGAGGATAGGTCTGTCAGTGTATAACATGGATACAGTACTGGCAGGACAGCAGTTCACTGGGTTGGCTTGTAAGGTGCAGGCTTTCATTAGTTCAAGCATTACATATCAAATATGTAACCTATTCTGCAGAATTTCAGGTTGGATTTATGGAGAACACTATCACTGCTTTTGGTTGTTTGGTATGGTCTGTCAGCAGTGAGGTGACATTCTTTCTGCTTCTGCTGGCGTCCCACAGGTAAGAACGGTGAACTGCTGCCAACGACAGAAGAGGCGGAGGAGCTGGAGCGGGCGTTGGAGGCGGTGACTTCGTACGCCGCCTCGCTGGAGTGCCTCAGTTCCATCGGTGATCTAGCGCACACGGACGGAGACGGCGACCAGGAGCTGTCAGGCAGGGGAATGGGTGCGTTCGTCGCCGCTGCCGGCATCCCGGTTCTCAGCCGGGCCGTCAACAACGATCTGGGGGATCTCCTCAACGGCCGCATGTCCACCGAGAACTTCTCCAGCCTGGAGCTGGACGAGAACCTCCTGCCCGCCCCCTCGGCGCTGTCCAGCCCGGCCGGATCGCAGGGCGCCTATGCCTCGCCGCCGGCGGTGGGCCATGCCTCCTTGTCGGCCCTCGGCGAGCGCGCCTACCCGGCACATTTCCACGGCCTGCGGGCCGATGGCAGCCGCTTATCTCCCCGCGCCCATCTGCTGGGCAAGGCCGAGGAGCTGCTGGTGCCGCGGTCTCGCTGTGGGAGCGAACACTCTTGCACGTCCCCCTACAGCAGTGAGCAGGCGCCGTCGCCCTACAGCGACCATGTGGTCTCGCCGCCCCGCCCCCCGCCGCCAGCCTACCCCTCCGACGGTCTCTGTGTTCCCTTCTCGCCCGATGTCGCTGCCCTGCTGCCCGCTCACGTGTTACCAGCTCAGCTCGTCAACTCCAGGCCCCAGTGGGGCACCATCAGCCTGAGCGAGTCGGCCAGCTTCAGTGGCCTGATGGCGCCCGGGCCTGAGGGTCACCTGCTCTCCACCTCGCTCTCCACCTCGCTCTCCACTCCCCACTTGCCCTCCACCTTCTCCAGCACCAAGGCACCCGGCAATGCTGTCCTGCTCGCTGCACTCGGCGAGGCCGGCTTCAGCGGCAATGGCTGCGGCGCTAGTCTGGGCCCATCCTCCCCTCCAGACCTCTCCTCTTCCTCCAACCCCGCCAAGCCGCCTCTGCCACAGTTCAGTGCCGCCTTTGGGCCGCAGCTCGGCTCCCACAGCGGCATCCCCAAGGACGTTCAGCCCACCCACAGCTCGGTCGCACCTCCCAAGGGCTTCTCTGTCACCGCCGCCATCAGCACGAACAAGGTCTCGGCACCCTACAGCCCTTCGCAGTGAGTCACGGCGCAATGAAACACCACCCTGTTTTCTCCCTTGCAAGTGAGGGTCGAGATGTTTTCCCCATCTCTGATATATTCAGTGGCTTCTTGGAATTTTTCAAGGGTATCAGCTGGTCGTTTTTCTTAAAACAAACTCTTCCTGCATGTGGTAAGAGGGGTAAACCTGTAAGGGCCAAGGCTTTTGGGAGAACCTGACTTGTGACCAAACAGAGATGCCAGTGATTCCTACCTTTATTGATACAAAGGACACACATAATGGGTAATGCTCATCATTCTCGCATCCAACGTTCCTGACGTCAAAAAGGGGCACATACCTTTTGATTTTGGTAATGAACGACAGACCCAAATCTCTTTGCACACCTGTTTTCTAGGCATATTTCCCTGCTTTCTCCACCTCTAGCATTTATGAACACTGCCTCCTCTATCTCCCCTCCATTCCCAGTCCATCATTGGCATCTCTGTTGTGAGCAGCATTTTAACAAATTGGCAGCCAGACCAAACTCCTGCCAACATTTTTTTAACCAGATATCTCTGACCTGGATATTTTGCCAAGCAGCCACTATGAGTTTAGGTGACTTCCTTTCCACCTTGCTAGGACTTTGTGTGCTTTTTGAACAGGGGAATGGGTGACATTTTCCCCCCTTTTCAGGGCTAAAAGAGCTAATACATTCAATTTGAGTATATTTTTTATGTAAATACATTAGTACATTTTATGACATTGCTTATTCTATAAAACCATTAATGGCACACTGTTAAACTCGAGGTAGATGTTTGGCTCATTGAGGCTTTTTATATAATAAAATTGACTCGGATACACACTAAGTTGTAGATCAGGTGCCCACGGTCTCTGCACAGACATGCCCCACATTGCTGTGAGATTCTTAAGCTAGGTGCAGTGCTGACATCATTTACTTGCTAAAATGTAATCCTAAAACTCAGCCTAAAGTCTTCTGTGAATGGACTACTAACAAGCAAATCATTTCAATCTGCAAGGATACCTGGGTGTTTTATAAATGCCATATTTGCAGAGATATCTCCTAAGCTCAAAGCCACGAATAAGATTTATTTTGCCATCCAGCTGAACATTGCACCCTTCTCCAACAACCCCCTTCACCTCTGTTGTTCTATCTATAATCTCCAGTCCCTATGCCTGCCCCTTCTTGCAAGGGTGTTCAAAACTTAAAGCATCAGTTCTTTTGGCTCCAATTTATATATTTCCATGAGAGGCCAGTTGGAGTTACTCTTCCTAAAATCATAGGTGCTGCACCTGAGAGACCTAATACTCGCAATAAAACTTGTTCACTGAAGCTTTTGTTGCATTTTAGTTAGCTTGGATGGGAGAGAAAATAAAATAGCCTGTGTATCTTGGTGTAGGACAGCAGAGGTTGAGGATTTTCTAGGAACAGTGGGAAATTGGGTAGGGTAATGTTACTTCCATTTTTGGGAACCCTTAAAAGCTGGGCTTTTGAGGTGTCGTCATATCGTTAACAGCATCACAGCGTATGGAATCCCAATTTGCTCTCAAACCAGTACTTTTGATGCTCTCAAAGGTTAGTTCATGTGTGGTCTGGAGGTGCTGATCCCTGGCTTCTAGAGTTTGGTTGTTTATTCCACTGCCTCAAGACCTGTATGCAGCTGACACAAAATAACGGTGGCTAAAGTGTACCACCCACTGTTTTCTGCAATGCATCCAGTGTCTTATAATGCCAAATATTTTAGATTTATTTGAGAGAACTTTTATGTTAAAAGCTCAGCATGTGTATAAAATCTATCCAATGAGCTATAAGCTTGTTTTACTTGTGGAGTTTTCAGATGATATGCTACAATGGGGTTACCCCAGTTTTAACATTTTAATCACACGTACACACTCATAACCTATATTGTACATAATATACATCGTATGGAGCTCCTCCATACAACACTTATGGCATTGCCCAGTTCCCACAGCCTGGTCCTCTTATACATTTCCTGCACTCTTAGAACTTCCCATTAAAAATTGAAAGGTTAGGGAAGAGATTCAATGAAACGTTGCTTGTGAATGCTTTGTGCATTTGATTTGAAATAAGGGGCCATTCCCAGTACATCTTGAAAAGGTGTGGAGGATTCCAAGTTAGTGTTATTTGTTTCTTTGAATAAAGGTGAACTTGCTACACATTGTGGAACAGATCCATGCCAGATATGTTTTGTGGAAGGACAATAACAATTTTCTGCACACACAACCCCTTTTTGAATAAAAAAACAAATCGTGCATTCCCAATATTCTATTTTAATTTAAACATCCACATTTTGTTAAACCTGATGCCTCTCATGCATTCTAATTTTACATTGGTTGTTTACTTAATTGATTGGCATAATAAAGTGCTTCATTGTGTGTGGGTTTAAATGGAGTGTGATCTAGTTTAATAATGCTTTCTGTCAGATTAGTTTGGAAGAGAGCAGGTTTTGTCAACCATTTGCTTAATGCGGGAGTTGTTCCATTCAAGTGTCCCAGTTTCTGAGGAGTTTCTTCTGTCTGTCTCAAGTGAAAGCTTGTGAAAGAGAGAGAGAGAGAGAGTGTGCAGAAAAGAATCACAATCGCAACTTTGGTTAACTCTGTTACATAGAACACAAACATGCTGGAGTAACTCAGTGAGTCAGGCAGCAGCTCTGGAGGACATGGAGAGAACCAACCCAAAACTTTGCCGTTCAGAGTCCAGTGAAAATGTCATCTATCTTGTCCTCCAGAGATGCTGCCTGACCCACATAGTTACTCCAGCACCTTGTGTTCTGTGCACGATTCCAACATCTGGTTGCATTTGACAGGTCATACACTCCAGTTTCCTCTAGTCATGGTCTTCCTGTTTCAGATGCGGCTGAGGGACGTGTGTGGTTTTTACCCAGTGGATTATTGACTGGAGACAGCAGATAATGGTCCCCAATCAGAGAAACACTTCATTAGAGTCCCTTCTGACAATTTTAACCGTAGAAAACGACCCACAAGCTTCCCGCTCTAATTCGGGTTGGTGCATTTCTTCGGCACAAACTTACTGGTTTTACTATCTCTCATTACTCCTTGCCCCCAGTACGCGTTGTAACTCAATACATCGATCTATAGGTCTATTACACCAGTCTTTGAATGCATGCTCCCCTAACACCTTGGCATATGCATCTCTCCACCCAAAGCGCCCTGATTTGTGAGCAATTCTGCGTCCAACTCAGTCTGAACCGCCCCATCATTATCAACCTGATCTTTGAACCACTTCACCCACCCAATACCTTGATCTGTGACACTCTCCACCCCCATCACTCTGGTCTCTGACCTATTTCACTCCTACCGCCCCAATCTCTGAATCACTTTACATCTATCACCCTAGTCTCTGAACCACTTCACCCCTAATGCCCTGGTCTGTGAACCTTCCCATCACCTCAGTCTGTGAACTGTCCCTCCCCATTGCCTCAGTTTGATGAACTGCCCCAAACGTCCCGGTCCCCGAACTGTTTCTCCCTTAACCAACCTGATCTGTGAATCTGCCTACCCCTAATCCCCTCAGCGCATTCACTGTGTATATCTCCATCCTAACCCACTCTGTCCATGCTGTCCACTCTGTCCCAAACCTTGGTCTGTGTACATCAGAGGAAAGTTCCCTGTGTGTGGTATAATTCTGAGTAGCATGAGTATGTTGGTCAGGGTGTAGGTGAGAGCAGGTATTTAGGTGCAGGTTACTTTTGGGCGCTTTTGTCTATTGTGATAACACCACTATTATTAAATTTCGGGTGTTTTAGTCAGACAACCACATAGCTACAGAATTATGGTAATTTTGAGTCTCCCATCTGACTTACTGTGGTAAAAGCATGGATAAGGTTGGTCTAAGAGGGTCTGTTTCCATACTGTATAGCTCTATGACTCTGAGGTTGGAAATGTGTTTTGGAGCTTTAGTATCGTACAGCCATTTATGGGGGATCATCAGCTCACTGTGCAATGTGTTGGGACCAAGGGCACTTCTGAAGGTTTTGGAAAGTAATTCTACACCTCCAGCTATTTGTCAGAAACTTCTGGGTGGCCCATGCTGTTACAATTTACAGATTACCTTTGTATAAAGTGGGATCTTAAATTATTCCATGCCATTTTATCCTGATTTCTAGAATAACTCATTGTGTTTTGTATACTCTTTCCCCAGTGGCTTAACAGGAATGAGATATTTCTGGCTGATTCTTAGTCATTGCCATTTCTGTTTCTTTAATCTAGGGGCTTTCTTTAATTTTATGTTACAGAGGGAAGGAATATTTGGTATTTATTTCTTGCTGCACTAAGATAAGGGTTTTTGTTTAATGTTGTTACCTGACACTGGATCTGGTTAACTGCCTGTAGTTATCCCTCCTCCATTCATTGCTTTTAATTAACTAGTTTCTCGACCAAAAAAAAGAAACAGCTTTCAAGGGAGTGGGATGAGCAGACTTTACTTTTATAAAATTGATGTTACTTAATGGAAATTTATTTACTATTGAAATTCCCTCATTACTTTCAAACGCTAAGCCAGTAATGAACTGTAGAGAAACTATTAATATGAATAGTTGCAGTCTGAACCATGTTTTGTTCAATGCCTATACATCTTGTTCATTACTCATCAGCGCAGGTCTGGTCAGATTGGAAGTTGTGCTCAAAATTAGATGGGGTGTCTTTGACAGTGCTGCAACTGACGTGCACATCCTCGATGACATACAAGCAAAGGATTTGTCCATGTGATATGGTTTTGATCTGTCTTTGGTTGCTAACATAAGAAGTAACTGTGGGGATTAAAGAGTTGCACTCTCTGCTGTCGCAATGAATCACCTTTGATTTGCATCAAGGGAGTGGGATGAGCAGACTTTACTTTTATAAAATTGATGTTACTTTATTGAAATTTATTTACTATTGAAATTATAGCAATTTTTAAAGAATCCATCTGTTTCATCTGGGTTTATAACTGCTGGAATCCATATGAGTGCCCTAAGAGTTATATCAGATTGGGATTTTTTCCCTTATTATGAATTGGTCCTTCTGGTTTGCTCTCCCTGCCTCTGTGATCAGCAAGCAGAGTTGGCAAACATTCAATGGACCCAATGTTTCCTCTGTTTAGTCAGGTAACTAGATCGATAGTTATCCCAGATGTCACCAAGTTCCTCTGTAAGACCTGTTTCCCTGCTTTTATTATCTTGATGCATGGCATTTAAGGGAATGCCAGTTAATATGAACTGTGGTGAAATCATAGGTCACAAGTATGATAATAGATGAGTAAATATTAACCTCCCACCCCCCCACTACCACAACCTTCAGAGAAGTCTGCTGTAAGCCAATTAATTTCTAAATGAAAATAGAGTATTTTGCCCAGACTGAACCACTCAATAAACCATTCCTTGGATTGGTGAGTAGGAGTGATGTAATCCCAAAGTTTGACTTTTATCTGTCTGTTCCCCCTTCTTGATGACTGTGATCAAACTTGGAAGTATTGCTGGAACCCTCATTATCCTCATTAGCACATTTCAGTTGTTTTATTTGCCTTGTGCACAATATCCGCCAATAGGCAATACAGTATAATTCACCCAGGTGCTAATTGTTATCCCTCAGATTAAAAAGTACCACGGTCAGCCTGGTGAAACCATTTACTCTCGTCATTCTAGTATAAAACCACACTTTGTGGCAGAGAAGATTTCACCAAGCCAGCTCTTGACTTCGCTACATATTGTCCTGCATTGAACAATTAGGAAAAAATTTGTTATTTTGTGCAACTGTGTTTTTAACCACCCAAGAATAAAGTCTTAGCCAATTTAGGATAGTTATAACCACATTATAAGCAATGACTTATGTTGTCAGCAGCTGGTTTGAAGCATGTCAAGGCCATTTAGATGGTGGAATGGGATGTGTGATCCCAGTAGTTTAAGCAAATTGCTGGAACTGAATTCCCATGTGCATTGTTACCCAAAGAAGTGCATTGAAGAACTACATAGGAAGTAAGCCATACTGAGTTTCAATAACACTTAAGTGATCGGACATTATCTTTTACCATCCATCTTTGGAAAGGATCTTGTAAAAATACTACAAGATTCGGCACTGCAGAGATTTTTCCTTTCAATTATTATCTTTCCAATACCTGTCAAAATCCTCAGATTTGTCAAAGCACAAAGACCATCTATTGTGTATGTATATAAACAGTTTTTAGTCTAGTTGGTGCAAACTGAGCAAATTTGAGAAGAGGATTTGTTTGCTTTTGGATACAGTCTCGCGACGGTGGAAAGTGAGCAGGAGCTTAGGCAATATCCCTTCATCTTGAGGACTTAAGAACATGTTTCATTCAGATTTAAAAAAAAACCCTCTTGAAGGAGTTTGGTTTTGCCAGTGAGTTTAAACAACTTGGCCTAAAACTAACATTGTTGATGAGATCAAATTCCTCCAACTATAATAATTTTTATGGGGTAAACATGAAATGACCAGCGAGAGAGGCCATGCAAGGCACAAGTGTCGTGCAATTGTAGTTCAGTCTAATTTCCAAGACAAAGCCACATCACAATTTCTGAACAAGAGTGGTCCACCAAGGTGTATAAGAGGAACTGCAGATGCTGGTTTACATTGCAGATAGACACAAAATGCTGGAGTAACTCAGCAGGACAGGCAGCATCTCAGGACATAAGGAATGGTTGACGTTTCAGTCTGAAGAAGCTTAACTCTCAGACTGAAGAAGGGTCTCAACCCGAAATGTCACCCATTCCTTCTATCCAGAGATGCTGACTGTCCCACTGAGTTACTCCAGAATTTTGTGTCGACCAAATCATTTGAGCAAAATTTGGTTACTAATATTTTGGAACAAAAGTATGAGGGAAAGTTGATAACGAGACACCCTTTTACTAGGATTCGTGGAAATTCATTGCTGGGCAGCCGCCAAGGAGTAGAGGTCCAGGACCATGTTGCACGTCACATAAGACCAAGCAACCATCTTCTGACCAAGAAAAGCTTTAATCAATCTCTAAATGATACACACTTTAAAAGGGACTACTATCCTGCAGTGTACAAAACAGGCAATGCAGATACTTTGAACGTTGACCACATATAATAAGCATCTAATCATTGAGACATGTATCATTGTGTGGCTTATACATATCCTGATCCTTACAGTGAGCTTTATGTACTGATGGAGCTGAGAGGTTACTGCTGCCATCAGGCCATCATCATTGGTTGAGAGTATGCTTGCTTGCTGGCTTGGTGTTATTTGAATCAGTTTGAACCCAGATTATTGTGAACAGGTTGGCTAACACTTAAGGCTTGCTTTTGATAACACTCTACAGTGTGGGTTGGGAAAGGATGGAATTGAATGAACACAAACCATAATGTTTCATTATAAGTAAAGCCAAATTATGAGTTGATAAGTTTCTATTTCAATACTTTCAGCTTTTGGACCAAGTGTCAGTAGGAGATTGTAACAACGGCCACAATTAGCATCGTTTTATAAAATATATCTGTAGCATTTGGTTTCTCTTGGTATCACAGTGTATGTAGAAAAAACAGAATAAATATTATTAGCCTGCAAGTTGACGATAGAATATATGATAAAATATCTATTTTGTAGCAGAGTCTACTTTAACAGAGTCTATATGAACTGCAGTAATTAGAACTACTGGGAAGTCTCACAGCAAATGTAGAATTATTTATCTGGCAAAATAGTGAGTGGAGGGTAGTTAAATATTATAAATTATGAATGTGACGTCAGGCCAGGCAACTACTGTAGTGTTATGTCCAGGCATAATTGATCTGGAAATTAGCATAACATCTCTACTCTGCCCCAGGTTTGTGTTATTACTATTGTAGCCCTGTAATAATCCATATACGTGCAACCTTTGTTCTGTTCATAACTTGGAAGGGATGACCTGGCAATTTATCCTTTTATTAACGGGGAGAGTCATTGGTTTCTCTAATCGTGTATTTATTGATTTGTCAATGAAACCCTTTTTAGAACTTTGGGAAGTTCAAGGCAGGTGATGGTGAGTGATAGATTCTTAGTTTTCATACATAAATATATATATATATAAAATTTATAAAATCTTTTTTATTGGGAGGTAAAAGTGAAGGACTATGTTAAGCTTGTATGTTGAGCATAAGCATAAAGCCATCCTGACATTTTCCTCTTAGGTTCTCAGGTTTATATATTTTTTAAAAAAGCAGGGAGGAGAGAAAGGAAGGAAGTTAGCAATGAAATAAATATTTTTAATTCCACTTTTATTAGAATTTTGCAGGAGATAATTAGCTGCATCCCACCCAGAGATCTTTTGTAAAAAAAAAAGAAGCAGGAGCAGAACATGAGCATGGAGGCTGATATCCTTCTTAAAGGATGTGTAG
Source organism: Leucoraja erinaceus (assembly GCF_028641065.1). NCBI lineage: Eukaryota > Metazoa > Chordata > Chondrichthyes > Rajiformes > Rajidae > Leucoraja > Leucoraja erinaceus. The sequence goes on from NC_073383.1 coordinate 39,617,628, forward strand.
ACTTTTGGGATTTCTCTTGTGACGTACCAAACTTTGGGCACAATCGTGACTGGTTTCTCTTGTTGTTTGACTATATTAAACAAATCCATCAAAGAATATCATAGATTACGATAGTTAAAAGCACAAGAAGCCTGTGTCATTTTATATCACTTTCCCAAGCATGCATTGTACCCACTGGGAATACTGCCTGCTCAGTAAGTCACAGGTATGGGAATACTTGTGCACGGCTCCATGAATCTCCCGGTGTTTTTTTTAATGATTTAAGGGCATGTAGTGGCAATAGCACAAGTTGTATTTTATATAAAATTGTGCATATAATTTAAAAAAAAAGAAACTTACAACTCATTAGAAGTAGACTTAACCAAACTAGAAATGTGTGTGGGGTTTATGGCGAGAAGCATGGATTGTGTGACCGTTATCTCTTTTTTTAGGCCCTTTTTCCTTCACCAACCCCAATGAGTGGTAAAACTGCAGAAGAATGAGAGCTTGAGAATGTCTCTCCTAGGGCAAAGACTTCCATTCTACTGGGAAGGGTTGTTTTAAGATGATGAACTACTCTTTGTAATCAGTTGTGTGTCTGCTGATCGTGACCTTTGAATGAGTCGTGCATGTGTGTGGCCATCTGTCCTAACACGGGTAAAAGAAACTCCCTCCCATTTGCCTCTGATCCACTATCCAGAACTGGTTTCTTCCATGAAATTTGGGAGAATCCTTATGAATTAATGACATTTATGTCATATTTTGTAAAGTTTCACTGCTGTAAATTTCGTGGCCCTGAAGAAGAGCTTGTGCATAGAAGTTGGATGTGACGCATGCTGGTCATGTGGTTTTTAAGATTAGCTAAGCAAGCAACAAAGGCATCAGTAAAATGTTTACTATATCAATTAAAAAAACAGTTAAACTTTCTAATTTTTTTAATATTAAATTATCCCCCCACCCCCCCCCCCCCCCCCCCCCCCCCCCCCCCCCCCCCCCCCCCCCCCCCCCCCCCCCCCCCCCCCCCAAATAAACCTTCATAAAACTGATCTTTTAAAATGAGCTGTGCAATTCTGTGGAGCCTGGATATGAGTAGTTAACCCATAACCCATGTGTTTCTCGGGTGAATTACGGGAAAAATTGATTTTAGACACATTTTAGACACACATTTTAAAATTTCCACCATAGCAACTTTTGGATTCCCTGCACCTTCTATCCTTTGGATGTTGCGAATCTGAATAGGGGTCTGTCCCAAAACCAAGACATAATGGATACTGGAGATGCACCAAGATCAGGAACTGCTGGAAATATTCAGTAGCCCGTCAAACTCCAGTTAGACTGAGAGTAGTCCCCACCATCCTGTACCCCCATCTTTTGTAGGTCCTTGGTCATAGACTTCCATGTGCTTCTTTTTCTCTGCTATCTCAAAGCACTTAATTTGTTTTTATTTTTCAAAATAAATGGTGTGTGGAAAAATCTTGAAAAATGAAGCTGGTCCCTCATTCCCCTGAAGGATCTATATTTCAAATGATTTGTGTGAACAGAGATTGGTGATTACAGGTTCCATTTTATTCAACATGCTCTAATGCCTGCCCTATTATGCATCTAAAAAGGCAACATTCTTCGAAAGCACTCATTGCGCCTTTGGGACCCTCTGCTGTTCTGGCTGGAAGAGAAGGAAGATTCCATGAAATCACTGGTACCGAAAGTGTATCCAAGAAGTTAAAAAAAAAATATCCACCATGCTGTCCTAACTATACCTGGTATTTGCCTCAAAGTGCCCAGATTTAAATCCCATCTGCTCACATTGTCATTTATAATCCCAGCTCTACGAATAGTTTGTATCAGGGACTTTATGGCAAAAGAATACAGCCCATGGAAAATCACAACAGTCCTACAAACTGCTTCAGCATACAGAAACTGAAGAGGTGGCTCAAATTTCTTATACTCAATGAATGTACTGTATTTCTGTTTTTAAACGATAGGGCGAGCTAATAATTCAATTAGTCCCTTTTGTTATTGTCCTTGTTTAATTTGTTTAAGGTATTTTTTGTATACAAAAGTTTACATTTTTTATGTATATTTTTCTTGTGTACAAACTATGTAATATGTGTATAAACACTGTATGTAATATCTGTATATAGTGTGATAAATGATCTTTGTTTGGATGTATAAATAAAACTTGCTGTGAAGAAAATAAAAATTCAAGTCACATTGATAAATTAACAATCCCCTTGTCCCTTTTACAATAGTAAAACAATGCCCAAAACACTGCATGAACACTTAAAGAAAAGTTGATGGGCAAATCAGATATTAATAGATATCAAAAACGTTTTTAAACAAGGAAGAGGTATGAGAAGGGAATTCAAGAAAGTGGGGCTGAAGGCAAAACCAATAGTTAGGCTTCTGAATTTGTCATGCATAAGAGAACGTAAGGAAAACAAATTAGGAAAGTTGTAGCCTATGGACTTTATTTTTGGCATAAATAAAATATTGATAAATAATGTTTCAAAAAGTATATGCAGCAGAAAACAATGCAAAGCTCTTAATGCATTCTTTGTGTTGGTCTATACATTCAGTGATGCTGGTTTCATACAAGGTGTTAACTTTTCTGATTTGTATATAGCACCATTGCTACACGGCCCCCGAGGGTGATACCCCCTCCTGGTGTTTGAAGGGCTTCCCCCCTGGACTTAGGCTCTCAATGTGCAGTGGCAGAAGGACCTCATTTCGCACTGGCTGCACAGAGCTTCAGTCCATCCCTCAGCGTACTTCTGCAGTGTGAAATGTGCCAGTTGGCAACATTCCCTTACAGACATCTCGCTGTGTTGAAAGATCAACAAGTTTCAGCCAAATCAAAGAGAATCTTTCACTGAGTTGACAGTCTTTCAGCAGCACTCGGTCCATCTCTGAGTGTGTCCCTGGAAACAGTGCTTGAATTATCAAGTCCTCTGTTATGCAGCTGCTCGGGATGAACCCTAGACAGGATCCATGCATCTTATGCCAGGCCCCTTTAGCAATCCACAATTTGCAATATCTTAATTATCTTCACTTTGGTCTTCAACACCATACGAGTGATTTTAATCGGTTGCCCATTCCAGCAATGACGGCACTTCAATAAATAACTTCATTGGCTGTAAAGCACTTTGGGATGACATGGAGTCTTAAAGCACTGAAACAGGCCCTTCAGCCCAACTTGTCCATGCCAACCAAGATGTCCCATACTAGTCTCACCTGCCTGCATTGGCCCCTTACCTCTACACCTTTCCTATCCTAATACCTGTCCAAATGCCTTAAATGTTGTGATAGTACCTACCTCAATTACTTCCTCTGGCAGCTCTGTGTGGAAAAAGTTGCCCCTCTGGTTCCTAATTAAATCTTCTACCTCTCACCTCAAACCAATGATTTTTGGTTCTTGATTCCTCCACTCTGATTAAAAGACTCTATTCACCCTATCTAGTTCCTCGCGATTTTATACATATCTATTATTTCAGCCTCCTGCGCTCCAATAAATAAAGTTCTAGCTTGCCAAACCTCTCCCTATATCTCAGGCCCTCAAGTCATGGCAACATCCTTATAAATATGTGCTCTTTCCAACTTAATGACATCCTATAGCAGTCACCAAAACTGAGCGCAATGCTCCAACTTCTGTGTCGTCAATGTCTTGTACAACTGTAGCCTAACAGCAACTTCTATACTCAATACCCTGACTGATGAAGGCCACTGTACCAAAAGCCTTCTTGACCACCCTATCTTCCTGTGATGCTACTTTTAGGGAACTGTACCTTCACTCCTCGATCCCTCTGCTCTTCAACACTTCCCAGGGCCCTGCCATTCACTGAATGTTCTGTCCTGGTTTGACTTCCCAAAATGCAACACCTCGTTTTTATCTGCATTAAGCTCCACTAACCATTCCTTGGCCCACTTGCCCTGCTGATCAAGATCCTGCTGTAATTTCTGCTAACTATCTTCATTGTCTACGATACCACCCAATGTCATATGTAAACTTAGTAATCATGCCTTGTACATTCTCATCCAAATTGCTGATATAAACCACAAACAGCGACGGGTTCAGCACCAATCCCTAAGGCACACCACTCGGCCTCCAGTGTGAAAAACAACCTTCAACTATCACCCTCTGCTTCCATCCATGAAGCCAATTCCCTATCCAGTTGGTTACCCCTTCCTGGAACCCATGTGATCTAACCTTCCAGAGTAGACTACCATGTGAAACTATCAAATATATTGCTGAAGTCCATATAAATAACATCTATGGCTTTGCCCTCATCAGCCGTTTTGCTTGCTTTATCAAGATCTTGATGCCTCAAGATCTGAGAAAAAGCAGCATGGAAATGCAAACCTTCAAGTCTTTGATACCTTCTTTCTCCACTGTTGGTCCAGATGATGTTGCTGACTGCTCCCTAAGGTCATGCTCTGCAGTTCTATGTTTGCTGTCAGCACTGGTCTCTACCCCTACCACCTCCTCTTCCCCACCTGGCTTTTGCGGCTCCACTGACTGCCTGATCATTATCGCAGCCTGGCTGCCACAAGGAAGCTGCTTAGTTAGCAGTGATCAGGCCTCCAGATCATCCAATAACTTTTGATAGTTACCCAAGTTGTTTAAACTGGTTTAAAAGGTGTTTACAAAATATTAAATGCAGAAATAAAAGTTATCTAAAGCACTAAAGTATATTGCTTCTGTAAATTAATTATGGACATTAAGTAATATAAGCTCTCACTCCCCATACCTCACTCGTAGCAAGGACAGAGTCCCCCTTGCCCTCACCTTCCACCCTACCAGCCATCACATACAACAGATAATCCTCTGACATTTTCGTCACCTCCAACGGGATCCCACCACTGGCCACATCTTCCCATCTCCTCCCCTTTCAGCTTTCCACAGATACCGCTCCCTCCGTAACACCCTAGTCAATTTGTCCCGTCCCACCCAAACCACCCCCTCCCCTGGTACTTTCCCTCGCAACTGCAGGAAATACTACACTTGTCACTTTACCTCCCCCCTCGACTCCATCCAAGGACCCAAGCAGTCTTTCCAGGTGAGGCAGAGGTTCACCTGCACCTCCTCCAACCTCATCTATTGCATCCGCTGTTCCAGGTGTCAACTGCTCTACATCAGTGAGACCAAGCGAAGGCTTGGTGATCGCTTCGCCCAACACCTCCGCTCAGTTCGCATTAACCAACCTGATTTCCCGGTAGCTCAGCACTTCAACTCCTCCTCCCATTCTGAATCTGACCTTTCTGTCCTGGGCCTCCTCCATGGCCAGAGTGAGTCCCACCGCAATTTGGAGGAGCAGCACCTCATATTTCGCTTGGGTAGTTTACACCCCAGCGGTATGAGCATTGACTTCTCCAATTTCAGGTCGTTCTTGCTTTCTTCTTCCTTCCTCTCCCCTTCCCAGCTCTCCCACAGCCCACTGTCGCCACCTCTTCCTTTCTTCTTCCCGCCCCCCACATCAGTCTGAAGAAGGATCTCGACCCGAAACGTCACCTTTCCTTCCCTCCATAGATGCTGCCTCACCTGCTGAGTTTCTCCAGCATATTTGACTACCTTCGATTTTTTCCAACATCTGCAAGTAAAATAAACATAATCATATTGCTTTCATTGTTAGCATTCTCATTTAAATAAACAGGATTTCAACTTATGAACATTGTGTTTGGAGCAGGAGTGGGCCTACAAATCAGCTCCTGATTCAATTTAGATCATGGCTAATCTGATTGGACCTACAGCTCCGCATTCGTCTCTACCCCTGGCATCCTTTCACCCCAACGCCAGTCCATACTGCCTCCCTGAACGGCATCCAGGCTGGACCTTCTGCTGCCACTGTCGGACGACCACTGCCGCTGACCCCTACCTGCACTCCGGCTGCCCGCGGGGCCATGACTAATTAATCCGCCGATCCTCAACTCTCCCCTGGCTGCCAACTCACTTGGATTTCAGTCCCAGTTCCAGACCAGGATTCTGAAGAAGGGCCTCGACCTGAAAAGTCACCTACCTATCCATGTTCTTCAGAGATGCTTGACCTGATGAGTTACCCCAGCACGTTGTGTCCTTATACTATATAGTGTTATGTAGCGTAAGTAACAGAGAAAGTGCAGATTTAAAAAATGCAAGTCTGCAATGAGATTGAGAATTCACCTTCACTTATGGGAGGACTATTCTGTTGCCTGATATCAGAAGGAAGAAGCTAGTGGTACATGCTTTCAAGCTTTGTATCCACTGCCCAATGGGAAAGCAGAGAAAAGGGAACATGTGGTCTTGATTATGTTGGCTGCTTTACCGAGGCAGCATGATGTGTAGATGAAGTCAAGGGGAGGGGGGGTCAGGGGAGTGGGGAGGAGAATCTATTGTGTGACGGACTGGGCTACGTTCACAACTCTGCATTCTTGGGCAGAGCTGTGCTGCTTCCCAATAAGATAATTCTATGATGCATCTGTAGACCTGGGCAAGAGTCATTGGAGACATGCTTGGCTCAGTATATTTGCCTTTTGTCTCTGGATCTTTTGCGTGCTAGGATCTGACCATCTCGTATCCGTCCTCTCAGTAATGATCCAAGATCTTAGAGCTCTAAGATCTTTGGTAATGAAAGTGGGTCCATTTCAGCCCATTTCCAAGCAAATGCAACTGGCCGCCACTAAGTGGTGCTGTCACCCTGTGCAACCCGTGAAGGACTGCAGTGCAGCATTCCTTGTCAATAGAAGCCAAAAGCAGGCAGAAGTTACTAATCATGCATCATTAAGGTAAGCTCCTTAAACCGCTCTAAAGTAGGATGCCGATTTGAGTAAAGGAAGTATGCAATTAAAACTCTCAATTACAGAACCCAGCATAGTAATGAGGCTCTCCTCAATGTATCTTTCTCACAGTTGTGTCTCGTTGCTTTAATTAACATTGTGAAGTAAATGCAGAAGTGATTTGGGTCTTCAGTCGTTGATGGGAGAGGGCTGAAGATTTCTCGGCTTATTCAGTTTCGTCTGTGCAGAGTGGAAATGGTCCATATTAGCCCTCTTTGAAAAGGTTATTGTTTGGAAAGCAGGTAATATCTAGGATTAATGGTTCATCGTCAGGCTGGGCTGTCTTTGGTGATTCATAGAGATGGAATCTGTTGGTGATTCATAGAGTGATACGGCACAGAATGAACCTTTCTGTCCATCACACTTATGCTGGTTCTTTGAAAGAGACCATTCAGGCGATCAAGTCAGTGCCGGATCATGGAAAGAACTTTTCAATTAATTGATCAAGAAGGAACTGTAGATGCTGGAAAATCGAAGGTAGACAAAAGTGCTGGGGAAACTCAGTGGGTGAGGCAGCATCTATGGAATGAAGGAATTAGGCAACTTTTTGGGTCAAAACCCTTCTCCAGACTGATGTGAGGGTGGGGGACGGGAAGAATAAATGGAGCCAGTGGGCTGAGGGAGAGCTGAGAAGGGGAGGAGAAAGTAGTGACTACCTGAAATTAGAGACGTCATAGTTCATACCATTGGGGTGCAAAGTGCCCAAGCGAAATATGAGGTGCTGCTCCTCCAATTTATGGTGGTCCTCACTCTGGCCATGGAGGAGGCCCAGGACAGAAAGGCTGAATTCGGAATGGGAGGGGGAATTGAAGTGCTGAGCCACCAGGAGATCAGGTTGGTCATTGCGAACTTAGCGGAGGTGTTCGACGAAGCGATCGCCAAGCCTACGCTTGGTCTCACCGATGTAGAGCAGCTGACACCTAGAGCAGCGGATGCAATAGATGAGGTTGGAGGAGGTGCAAGTGAACCTCTGCCGCACCTGGAAAGACGGCTTGGGTCCTTGAATGGAGTGAAGGGGGGAGGTAAAGCGACAAGTGTAGCATTTCCTGCGGTTACAAAGGAAAGTGCCAGGGGAGGGGGTAGTTTGGGTAGGAAGGGACAAATTGACCAGGGAGTTACTGAGGGAGCGGTCTCTGCGGAAAGCAGACGGGGGAGGAGATGGGAAGATGTGGCCAGTGCTGGAATCCCGTTGGAGGTGGCAAAAATGTCGGAGGATTATTTGTTGTATGTGACGGCTGGTAGGGTGGAAGGTGAGGACAAGGGGGACTCGGCCCTTGTTGCGAGTGGGGGGATGGGGACTGAGAGCAGAGTCACGGGGTATAGAAGAGACCCTGGTGAGAGCCTCATCTATAGTAGAAGAGGGGAACCCCTGTTCCCTAAAGAATGAGGACATCTCCGATGCCCTGGTGTGGAACACCTCATCCTGGGAGCAGATGCGGCGTAGACGGAGGTTTCAATTAATTGAGCTTACTTCCCCAACTCCCATCACCGCCCATTCCTTTCCCCATTTCAAATGTGTATCCAACATCCTATTGAAAGCTATTGCTGAATCTGCTTCAATATGCAGTCAGACAATGTATTCCAGGTCATTAAAGCTCTCCCCACAACCGGATTTCTCCTACTCCCAATATCTGAAGATGGACACAAAATGCTGGAGTAACTCAGTGGGACAGGCAGCATCTCTGGAGAGAAGAAATGGGTGGCATTTTGGGTCGAGATTAGGGTTGCCAACTTTCTCACTCCCAAATAAGGGACAAATTCCCAACAGCCTAAAGTACAAAAGGCCTTTGTTGAGTCATCACTGACGGGCTTAACCCATGTCTTTTTTGCTTCCCATTGCTTGTTTTAGCTGCACAGTATTTTCTTTTTTGCAGGTTTATCCATATTTGCACACGTCAAACGGACCGAACAACACCATACGTTATTGAAACTTTTTGTTTTGGCAGGAATTGGCAAAATATAGCGTATAACTGATGCGCATAAGGGGGCCTGCGATTGGATGACAGGTGAGTCACTCGTGCGTAGCGTCAACAGCACATGCAGCATGCACGCACGCACGCTGTTGTATCAGATCTAGGATCTGTCTGTAAGCGTGCCCTCTGGTGATTAGATAGTACAGATGTTCCTCGACTTACAATGTTTCGACTTATGATATTTCGACTTTACGATGGTGCAAAAGTGATACACATTCAGTAGAAACTGTACTTACAATTTTGAATTTTGATCTTTTCGACGAACCAGGCGTGCAACTGATGCACGGATAGTGACAGGATGTCAACCAAGATACAGGTCGTCAACCAAGCCCGTGGCAATTAGTTGACTGACTTGGCCGTGGCTGGATGAATGATGAGTTGGCCCGGGTGCTGGACTGCACACAATGCCCAGCCGGCGGGCCTGCTGAGGATTTGTGGCCCGGGCGCCGGACTTTGCGCCTTAAAACTCCTCAGCTGGCCCGCCGACCGGGCTTTGTGTTCGGCTGCACGCAAAGTCCAGCACCCCATCCAATTCATAAACCGATGATTGGCCTTGAAAAGGAGGGGTGGTGGTGTTGGCCGTAAGCGAAGGTCCGAAGGTCAGACAGCTGGCCTGGCTGTCGACCGACGGGGCCACGAGCGAGGCGCTATTGCTGCACTCCATGGGCTGCACTACGTCGGGACTGGTGAGGCAGGGCCGGACGTGGCCCTCTGACCCGACAGTCCACTCGACCCGAGTAGTAGCAGTCAAATACAGGACAAGGGCGGTCCCATATGGGACAAACCAATTTAGCCCAATATATGGGATGACCCGGCTAATATGGGACAGTTGGTAACCCTTGTCGAGACCCTTCTTCAGACTGATGTCAGGGGAGAGGGAAATACATCGATAAAGAAGTGTAAGGTGTGAAAATAAGACAAAGGGAATGGAGATCAAGGAACATGTAGAATAGATCATTGTAGCTGGAGGAAGCTAAAACCAAAGCAGAGATAAAATGTAGTCGGAGACCGTAAGATTGGTCGGAGAAGTGGGAAGGGGAACGGATGGAGCGAGCGGGAAAGCAAGGGTTACTTGAAGTTGGGGAAGTCAATGTTCATACCACTGGGGTGTTAGCTGCCCAATGGAAAAATGAGGTGCTGTTCCTCCAATTTGCGCAAGGCCTCGCTCTATGTCCGCGTATCAATAAATGTTCCATATCAAGCCCTTTAACAATAATGAACATCTTTCTTGACTTTCAGTAAGCTTTACTGCACTGTGGAATTCCTAGCTGACAATTATTTCTGAAACAAAAGAAAACAAATTTCAGCACAATCTAATAAGTGGGGAGAAGGTTTTAAAATGAGCTGGTTTGTCCAATACAGTTCTGAGCAGTAATTTACATTTATGGAATGATAAGGTGAGATTATGAGGTAGTGGCAGAGTGGTTGAATTACTCATGATATGGAGGCTTGGGCAGACAATGTGGAAATCTGGGTTCGAATCCCACCATGGCTATGTGGAATTTAAATTCCATTTTTTTAATAAACACTAGTCATGATGACCACAGCAGCGCTGGTTTGAAGTAAACACCCATCTGATTCACTAACCTCTTCATGGGAGAAAGCCCTACCTTGTCTAGTGTGTACAATGTGCTGGATTGTTGAATGCCTTCTGTAATGGATCACTAGGTTTACTGGAAAATTAGGGATGGCCACAGGATTCAGGCCTTACAAGTGTTTTTTACTGGAGTATTACAGGGCGTGCCTGGAATTATAAATGAATGCTGCAGCTTTAAAGCAGGCAAAAACAAATTACATCAAACACAGGACAACTGAAGTGAACCAGGAAATTTGAAGAAGCCCAGTGGTTTGTACAGAATCTGTGGAGAGGGAGGTGGCGACAGTTTCACCTGCCGGTGATTTTTCAATCGGGATTCCGGTCCATCCGAATGAAGAGGCAGAAACGAGGGTAGGAATGCGGAAAAGGTGAAAGGACTGAAGCAAGAGGAACAAGTAAAGGGAACAAGAGTACATTACAGGGAAGACACTGTGAATGTCAGGATGAAACTCAGCCAATATCAAAGGGCTGACTCAGAAATAGTGGTCAGAATAGTCTCTGAGACAACATCGTCTGAGACTTTAGGAAGTTGTTATATCCTCAGGGCTGCCAACTCTCACGCTTTGAGCGTGAGAATCACGCACTTGAAAAAATTCTCACGCTCTCACGCTGATCACAGATTTCTCGCGCTCTGTCGTGAGAAATTCTGTGATCAACGAAAATGTTAAAACTCAGATAAACTGCATGGATCGCGGGTGTTGGAGAGCCGGGGCTGAGGGAGGGATGGAAGCAGAGCCAGTGGCGGGGACAGATGCGGGTTGCCGGGGCTAACGAGTGTTTGCGGGCTGGCAAGTGTTAGCGGGGCTGGCGAGTCGTTCGCTGCAGCTCTGGCCATGGAGCAGCCTCAGTGCAAGAGTCCCGGGCCGTCGGAGGCGTCGGAAGAGTTGCACTGCTGCCCTGAGAGTCTCTGTGCCAAAGGGACAGAGACTCTCAAAGGGAGGCGGAGAGAGAGAGGGGAAGAAGACAGGGAGGGGAAGACAGAGAGCGGGGGTGAGAAGAGATAGAGGGGAGAGACAGAGGGGGGGAGAGAATGGGGAGAGGGAGAAGGGGGGAGAGAGGGGAGGAGAGGGAGAGCGAGAAGGAGAGAGGGGAGGGAGAGCGAGAAGGAGAAGAGAGATGTAGGGAGGGGGAGAGAGAGAGAGGAGAGGGGGGGAGAGTGAGATGGGCGAGTGGGGGAAGAGAGAAAGGGGTGAGGAAGGGGGAGAGAGGGGGAAAGAGGAAGAGAGGAGCAAGGGAACAAAGAGGGAAGTGGAGAGGGAGGAGAGAGGGTAGGAGAGAATAGGAGAGGGGAGAGAGGGGTGGTAAAAGAAAGGGGAAAGAGGGAGGGAGAAAAAGAAACGGGGAAAGAGAGAGGGGGCAAAGAGAAAGAGGAGATAGAAAGAGAGGGGAGAGAGAAAGGGGGAGAGAGAGGGGTGTGAGAGAGAGGGAGAAATAGGGGAGAGAGGGAGTGAGTGAGAGGGAGAGAGATAGGGGGAGAGAGAGAGACAGAGAGAGAGAGGAGGGAGAGAGAGAGAGGGGGAGAGAGGGAGGGAGGGAGGGAGCGGGAGGAAGGGGAGGAGAAGGGGGGGAGAGGCGAGAGGTGAGAAGGGGGAGGGAGCTGGGGGAAAGAGAAGAGGGGAGGGGGAGAGGGAGGGGGAAAGTGAGGTGGAGGGAGAGAGGGGAAGAGAGAGAGAGAGAGGGGAGGGAGAGGGGGGGAGAGAGAGAGAGAGGGGAGGGAGAGAGAGAGGGGAGAGAGAAGAGAGAGAGAGAGAGAGAGAGAGGGGGGAGAGAGAGAGAGAGAGAGGGAGGGTGAGGGGGATAGAGAGGGAGGGCTGCCAACTCCCATGCATTGAGCGTGAGAATCACGCATTTCGCCAAATTCTCACGCTGATCACAAATTTCTCACGCTCTGTCGTGAGAAATTCTGTGATCAATGAAAATTTCAAAACTCATATCAACTGCATGGGCCATGGGTGTTGGAAGCAGAAGCAGCGGCGGGGACAGATGCGGACGGGGAGCGGGGCTGGCGTGTGTTTGCCGGGCTGGCGAGTCGCTCACTGCAGCTCCGGCCATGGAGCAGCCTCAGTGCCAGAGACCCGAGCCATCGGAGGCGTCGAAGCGTTGCACCGCTGCCGTGAGAGTCTCTATGCCGAATTTGCCCAGGTGACCGGCATGGATTAGGCTGCGGCTCGGTGCATCCTGGAGGACAACCAATGGCTGCTGGAAGTAAGTACCAAGCACTGGGTAGATACGGTGGAAGATAGTGGACTTCAAATGAGGGTGGTTGGAGAAAGCATCCTGCTTGCCTGCTAGATTTTCACTTACTGTAACTGCAGGAAAAATGTTCCCGATGTTGTGGGAGTCCAGAACCAGGGTTCACAGTTTAAGAATAAGGGGTAGGCCAGTTAGGACTGAGATGAGGACAAACTTTCTTCGTGCAGAGAGTTGCGAATCTGTGGAATTCTCTGCCACAGAAGGCAGTGCAGGCCGATTCACTGGATGTTTTCAAGAGAGAGTTACATTTAGTTCTTGGGGCTAACAAAATCAAGGGATATGGGGAAAAAACAGGAAAGAGGTACTGATTTTAGATGAATAGCCATGATCATATAGAATGGCAGTGCTGGCTCGAAGGGCCGATGGCCTATTCCTGCACCTATTTTCTATGTTTCTATGCTATATATATATGGCAATAAAACTCGATCACTTGATTTTGAAGCATTCATGCATGGTGGAGGTATAATGTAGTCATAGAGTGATACAGTGTGAAAACAGGCCCTTCGGCACAACTTGCCCACACCCGCCAACATGTCCCAGCTACACTACCTGCTTTTGGTCCTTTCCTCCAAACCTGTCCTATCCATGTTTCAGTCTAACTGTTTCTTAAATGTTGGGATGGTCCCTGCCTCAACTACCTCCTCTGGCAGCTTGTTCCATACACCCACCACCCTTTGTGTGGAAAAAATTACCCCTTAAAAAGTTACCTCTTAAAAATACTTCACACAAAAAACATTGAAATCATACTTCTTCAATGCACTAAAACATGATTTTAATACATCAAATTTCAAAAAGTCCCTACCCTGGGAGGGGGGACATCCTAATTCCACATCCTCTCCCCACTCGGTTGCTCCACTCCCTCACCGGGTACCCCCAAGGCCAGTGATCAGTGATCGCACATCCTCCCCCCTTTCAAAAACGCTCCGTGGCCCCTGGTTCAGACGGAGACCACTGCCAGATGTGAGCGGGGAACTGAGGCCAGTTGTCCATGATGTCTGGATCCCAATGCTCAGTGCTTCATGTTTCGGAGTTGGCTAATGTTATTGATTTGTAATTAGCCTGATTTGTAATTAGTTGACAAAACCTTAATTTATTAATCCGGAATATCCAGGGGGATGGGATAAGTGTAATATTAAAATGACCTGCAAGGTGCCAGGCTGTCTGCCACAACATACAGCCCTAATAACCCATTATTTCCTTCAGTTAAATATTGGGAGGGTAGCACTATTGTCATTTGCCACTCAATTATTATGTTTGTTTACCTCATTGACTATTTCTAAACCTCCCCCCCCCCTCAAATTCCTTTGACAGGTTGAATAGAAATGTCCCCAATCTCGTTGTTTTATTAATTGAACACGTAGATGAACATCCTCAAGGAGTGTAATCAGATGGAAACTGATTCCGATGCGTTATTTAAGAGCTTGTTCAAAGAAGGGGCATATTTTAAAGGAGTGACAGAGACAGGGGAATGTGTGAGGAGATTATTATTTGTCTTTAGTTTTAGCTTGAACCAGGACTTCTGAAGATGCAATACAACAATCAATCAATCAGTTTTATTCGTCACTTGCACAATAAAGTGCAAGTGAAATGAATTTGTCAGCAGCGGTACAATGAAAATGAACGCACAAAAACACAATAAAAATGTAACACAAACATCCACCACAGCATTCATCACTGGTGGAAGGCACAAAATTTGGCGAGTCCTCCTCCATTTTCCCCCGTGGTCGGGACCGCAACCCTCTGCAGCCGTCGCTGCGGGCGTCCAGATGTGCAGAGACAAGGTAAAAAGTCCAGGTAAGTCCTGAAACGGTGCCTTCCCTACCGGAGACCGCGGCTTCAGGGCCATCTAACGGAGCGCTCCCCTCCGGCGAGCCCCGGCGAGGGATCGCCCGCTCCACGCCGAGAGTCCAAGCTGCGCCCGCCACTAAAGCCCCAGGCGCGTCTCCGGGAAAGGCTGCTCCGATCCTCGATGTTAGGCCACGGGGGAGGCAACATGGCAAAAGTCGCCTCTCTGTGGAAGAGGGGACCAAAGCGGTTTCCCCCTTACCCCCCCACACCACCCCCACACAAGACACACAAAGAACCATTAAAAACATACATTAAAACATACTAAAAAAAACAAAAAAAGTAGAAAAAACAGACACGCTGCTGACAGGGCTGCCGGCTTGCAGAGCCCCTTCCAACACTTCAAAGTTTAATATAGTAATTGTGCTGAAACTGACCCTAACCAACCATGTAATGAATATCATCCATTCTGGAGGTTTTACTTTTATGATGCCATTTAAACTTCACTTGGATTTCAATCACTTAAATGTAAAAGTAATTGGGAATGGGGAGCAATGGAACATATATTTGCGCTCGGTACATATTAACTATAATGTAATAATGAATGCATATTGGTAGGTGCAATCAAAACAAAGATCTTTTTATCATTGTTGTGTTATGAATACCACAGAAAATATTATGTACTCTCAAAATCACATTTAATAGAATAATATTGCTTAAATATATAGTTATTGGACTTTGCATTTCGGAAAAGTCCCAGCTGAGAGGAAGACAGCAAAATACTGAAAATATTGGGGGTGAAAATGACTACAGGAAAGTATGTTAGGAAAATGAAAGAAATGGTAACAAAATACTTATACAGCTGAGTGAGTATAACTTTATGGATGAAAAATTGTGTTCAACCAATTGATGACTTCTTTGACAAAGTAACTAGCATGTTAGATAACAAGGAAGCCAATGAAGGTAGCAAATTTTGTTATCCATAATTTAGTCTAACCTTATTCATAGCTAATCGAATTTAAAGCATATATAATGCATTCAAGTGTAAGTTAAAAGACTCGTTACAGTATGCACCATATTGCACAATTTCAAGCTGAAAAATGCAAAAGTTCCATGTCGCTATGCTCCCTCAGGCTTGGTCTCTCGCAATTTCTCACTCCCAACTTTCACCCAATATTGGCAGCCCTGTATCCTTAAGATGAACTTTTAAACCCAATTGCTCCTTAATCATTTTAAAGGCAAGTCTTGGGGACAGGAGTTGTGATGCTGAATCCAGAAGGTTGTAGTTTGCTGAACCCAGAGGGGAGCTGATATTCCGGGGCAAGACAGCAAACAAAATGGCCAGTGAATGCAATGTCCCGGTCATTTTGGCACACCAAGGTAGAGCTGCTGCCTCACAGTGCTGGAGACCCAGGTTCCATCCTGACCTCTGGTGTTGCCTGTGTGCAGGTGGAACATTCTCACTGTGATCATGTGGGGTTCCTCCCACGTTAACTGGCTACCGTAAACAGTCCACAGTGTGCAGATAAATGTGTGTGGGGGGGGGGCAGTGGGAGGTGGCGGAGAGAAGATGAGGAGAATGTGAGCAGAAAAGTATGTTAAATCCTCTGCTCTGGGCCAAGGCAGGAATCCCTTCGCACATCCCTGCAAGATTGGCCAGTCCCACACCTTTCAATACCTTGACTTCCTCTAGGGCGGCATGGTGGGGCAGCGGTAGAGTTACTGCCGTACAGCAAATGCAACGGTGGAGATCAGGGTTCCATCCCTAGTTCGGGTGCTGTTTGCACAGAGTTTGTACGTTCTCCCCGTGACCTGCGTGGGTTTCCGAAGGGCTTGTTTCCGCTCTGTATCTCTAAAAAAATAATCATTTAAAAGCTATCCGTATAATTATGCTTTGACCAAACATTCCATCATATGTGTCCCTCCCCTCCCCTTCCATGACACGGAAGCAGGTTTTATTTGACAACACTTCTGTGCCAGGTCTCGCGATGTTGAGGATGTGTTGGGAAGAGTGCTACTTGCATGGAGCTGGGTTTGCCAAAGGTTCCGTGGAGTCAGGCAGTCAGTCAGGCAGCATGCTGCACCAGGCTGCACCAGGCTGAAGCCCAGCCCTGCCGACAAGAGTGTTTAATTCTCACATGCACTGGGAATGGAGGAATGAAGTTCTTACTTCATTACAGCCCCAAAAGATGCAACAAATAAATATACTATAAACAATAATACCATAAATCATCAGTAATACTAAGTAACCAGACCATAACAGTACAAGCCGGGAAACATAATGCAAACCTTATACAGGTCCACCACTAATTTTCAGACAACCGATGGTCTGGCACCTCCTTTAATCCGGACAAAATTACGAGAGCGGATTTGAAATCTCCCGCAGAAGTCCCCCCGAAAATGTGGCATCTAGGCCGGGTGAGGCGGTCGATCTCGACCTCATCGGGACTTCTGCAGCAGGACTTCCTATCTACTACACTGCTGCATGGGGGATGTGTCATGTATCTGATACAGGACTTGTTGATGTTTACAGTCTTTTCCTCAAAATAGAGACATCTAAAACTAAAGGGCATCATTTTGTGAGAGGGGAAAGATTTAAAGTGGACGTGAGGGACAAACTTTTCACAGTGCATGGTGGGTAAATGGAAAGAGCTGCAAGAGGAATTGGTAAAGGTGGGTACATTGAAAATAAAAGTTTAAGGGAATATAGGACAAATGCGGGCACAATGGGAATACCTTAGATAGGGATCTTGGTCAGCATGCTTGAGCTGAGCTGAAGAACCTGTTTCACCTGCTGAATTACTCCAGCATTTTGTGTCTACTTTCAATTTAAACCAGCATCTGCAGTTCTTTCTTACACACGGGCCTGTTTCCATGTTGTATTAGTCTATTAATCTAAAAATTCTCCCATTGGCAAAGCCAAAGACACCGCCTACTAATCCCTGGTTTAGAGCAATGCTGTCCTCTTCCCTTTGTACATTTCAGATTATAGTCTTTTTAGCTTTCTTCTTCATTTAACCTGTCTTTGCATTTTGAAGCCACTGAGCCGAGAGCTGATTTGTACTTTCATCATGTGTTTGCCTCACAGACAGACAGACAGAAACAGCCCTTCTAGAGAGCACCAGCGGAGCTTCCTTTGTTACGGGGCACGGATATATATCCAGTCTCTCTTACGCTTTGTGCGCCAATTGCTATCTGACCTTCCATCGTTGCTATTTTTTGAGCAGAAAAATAATCTTCACCCAGTTCCCTGTGAGGCGTAAGTTCAAAGGAATAGAAAATTATAGCTGATGATACAGGACCCAGAGGAATCGCAGTCATTTTGAGTTATTTATTTTTCTTTGTGGTTTCGTTGTGCAGATAATCATAGTTTCCAAAGAGGAAAAAATGGCATTACTTCCTGTGTTATTACAGTTTTTTAAACTGCATACTTATTTCTGCCCAGAGAAAGTATCCCACAATTTCTTCACATGCGGCAAGCTCGTTATTCGTGGAAGCAGCCTGCAGGTCTACATACCCATAGCTGGAAGATGCTGCATGGGATAGGTAGCTAGCACAGATATGATGGGCCGAATGGCCTCTTAATGTCTAATCCATCTCTCTACCTCTCAGCAATTCTAGGCAACTCTGCAGTCCTGGTGAATGAGATGGATCTTGGCTGCACCAGATTGTGGATGCAAGGAATCACCTGGCAGAGGAAGTCTGAAGAAGGGCCTTGACCCGAAATGTCGCCCATTCCTTCTCTCCATAGATGCTGCCTCACCCGCTGAGTTACTCCAGCATTTTGTGTCTACCTGGCAGAGGACGCTGAGCGATTCTTTCCCGGAGATTCCGCCAACGTAAACCACATCACCAATCAAATACATCGCATATGTCTAAATTGGCTGGTGCATCTCCTTTACATACAGCGCTTCAAAAGTATTTCATTGAGCCTTGATGTGGTGAAAGGCCACCAAAATCTAAAGGGAGGTCTGATTAGTTGCAACTCTCCATCAAACAGTGAGGGCTGTGTCATCTTGCTGGTTAGCTGGCTGTGATTATAAAGGCAGCAGCAGATTTTGTTGTTTAATGTTGATCGGAAACAAACTAAAACACCAAAGAGGAAAGCTTAATCTTTGAAACCGAGTTTAAAAAAATGTGCCTTTTTTTAAAATGTCTTGAATTATTTTTACACAACCGGGATGGTGTATGTTTTGAGAAACCACAAAAGCTGGGACTGGTGCCTATACATTCAGTGGATGAGACAGATCTCACTTCAGTTTACACATGGAAATGAAAATCCATACCAAAGTGACCATTGGCAAATTGTTTAATAATGGTTTGCTGCATGCTGTTAAAACCCACATAAACTGCACAACTTCTGGTCCAAGTCTGTCATCAGTCCCAGGGTAACAGACTACTTTAGCCACACCTTAGTGACATCAAACTAAGACAGAGAAAATGGTGGGAACTATAGGCCGGTGAGCTTAACATCTGCAGTTGGTAAATTACTGGAGATTATTCTGAGGGATGATTAGAGATAGTCAGCATAGTTTTGTATGTGGGACGTCATGTCTCATAAATCTGATAGATTTTTTTGAAGACATGACCAAAAAGGTTGATGAGGGCAGAGCTGTAGATATTGTGTACATGGACTTCAATAAGGTGTTCGACAAGGTTCCGCATGGTAGGATGCTCTGGAAGGTTAGATTGCGTGGGATCCAAGGAGAGATAGCTGAATGGATAGCAAATTGGCTCCATGGAAGGAAGCAGAGGGTAATGGTGGAAGGTTGCTTCTCAGACTGGATGCCTGTGGCTAGTGGTGTGCCTCAGGGTTCAGTGCTTGGCCCGTTACTGTTTGTTATCTACATCAATGTTTTGGATGAGAACATACAGGGCAAGATTAACAAGTTTGCTGGTGATACAAAAGTTAGTGGTTTTGCAGATAGTGAAGATGGTTGTGAAAGATTGCAACAGGATCTAGATCAATTGGCCAGATGGGCGGAGCAATGGGTAATGGAATTTTATACAGAAAAGTGTGAGGTGTTTCATTTTGGGACGTCGAACAAGGGCAGGACCTACACACTAAATGGTCAGCCTCTGGAGAGTGTTGCAGAGCAGAGGGATTGAGTGCACGTGCATGGTTCATTGAAGGTCGAGTCGCAGGTAGATAAGGTGGTCAAAATGGCTTTTGGCACTTTGACCTTCATCAGTCAGAGTATTGATATAGAAGTTGGGAGGTCATGTTGCAGTTGTATAAGGCGTTGGTGAGACCGCATTTAGAATATTGTGTTCAGTTCAGGGCACCATGTTATAGGAAAGATATTGTCAAGCTTGAAAGGGTTCAGAAATGAATTACGAGGATGTTGCCAGGACTAGAGGGTGTGAGCTATAGGGAGAGGCTTGAGTAGGCTGGTTCTATTCCATAGAGCACAGGAGGATGAGGGGAAATCTTATAGAGGTATACAAAATCATGAGAGGAATAGATCGGGTAGATGCACAGTCTTGTGCCCAGAGTAGGTGAATCGAGGACCAGAGGACATTGTTTCAAGGTGAAGGGGAAAAGATTTAATAGGAATCAGAGTAGCAATGTTACAACATTTTGAGATTTAAAAAATCTATTCTGTAATTTATCCCATCAAATAAAGCATAAAAATAAGTTTATTTTGACACATAATTCACTTTCATATCTTCAGTATTAAAAAAGTTATGGCCATTTTTATACTCGGAAATTAGCATCATGTTCCCTATTGCTTTTTCATTGACTTAACACAAAAGCTGTGATCGAGGACAGTCAAAAGCCCATAACTCTCTTAAAAATTAAGAGAACTGAAAGATATTTTCAGTTATTATAGATTGAAGCATTCTGAAACAAATATGAAACAATCTTACTTAGATGACTTGAAATTAAAGCATATAATTAGTTACCTAATTGTAGCTATTTACAAAATTCAATTACTAGATCTAAACATCTATCAATTTCTTAAGAATAGATTAACATTTTTAAATAGCCTAAGTGTCCAAATAACATTCACACAAGAATTCACAATATAACATAATTTTTAAATCTCATTGTCATGGATTTATAGGCCAAATGGAAGGAATTTAATGTTTAATACCTGTAAATTAATGGCCATTTAAATCATCTTGCGAGTGGGTTTTTCTGGAAGGCGATCATTTGGAACGTTGCGGTTTGCGGTGAATTTATACCCCCATATCGGCAGCAAAAATACTGCCAGTTCGTATGGTGACTAAATCACCGTTTCGCAACTTAAAATGTGAACTAAAGGCATCTTAAGGACCACTTTTATACATAAAATAAACGGCTTTCTTTTACCTGTCCCGTATCTGAAATCCGTCCCCGTTGTCGGCGTTGACGGCTTTAGAAGCTGATTTTAAAATTACTCCAGTGCTGAAATTGTCGGGCAATTAAAAAAAAAATACACAGAACGCCCGTCGGAACGATTCTTCAGCAAAAGCTTGCACTCCAACCAAATATATTCCAGGACAAGGTAGGAAAAAAACGCGTTTTAACCCCGTTCCCCCCTCAAAGGCGCCAAAATCGCGCACACGGCCAGTGGCAGAATTGCAGCGCCGCGGAAGGTAAGTATTGTAACATACCTAATCAGAGGGGTAACTTTATCACTCAATGGGTGGTGGGTGTAAGGAACAAGCTGCCAGAGAAGGTAGTTGAGGCTGGGATTATCCCATTGTTTAAGAAACAGTTAGACAGGTACATGGATAGGACAGGTTTGGAGGGATATGGACCAAGCACAGGCAAGTGGGACTAGTGTAGCTGGGACTTTGTTCGCTGGTATGGGCGAGTTGGGCCGAAAGGCCTGTTTTCACACTGTTTCACTCTATGACTCTATGACACTGTATCTTACAACTGCTCCCTCTTCTTTTCAGGGGATCTCACTTATCTGGATGTTTTGTGTTATGTCCCTGCTGCCATTGAGAGATATAGCTTAGAAACAGACCCTTCTGCCCACCGAGTTCATGCCGATCAACAACCACTTATTTCTACTAGTCATACATTCATTCCATGTTTTAGTCACCCCACTTTCCCATCAACTAACCACCCCCCTCCCAGATTCTACCACTCATCTACAAACCAGGGACAATTTACGATGGCCAATTGTCCGACTGACCGCATACCTTTCGAATGTTGACAGAAACCAGAGCACCCGGAGGACACCCATGCAGTCTCTGGAAGAACATGCAAACTACATTTGGACAGCATCAGTGGTCAGGTTCGAACCCGGATCAAAGGAGTTATGAGGCAGCTGCTTTACTGCCACTGTGTACACCCACACTGTATCTGTATGCTGAGTCACCTCCTGGAATAGATGCAGGCTTCTCTTGCCATGATGTAGACTGTGCAGCTCAGCTGTGAAGCCATTCACTGCCTCAACAGCCAAGGTTTCTCTGACACTCTATGTTCAAGCATTGCTTTGTCTCCGTGTATCTGCACACACAGTTTTCCTATCAAGTATTTCATTTCTGGACATTACAGTGATTCAGGAGCACTCTGAGCCCAGCCTTACCCCCCAATGTGATGAATGTACAGTGCCCTCCATGATGTTTGGGACAAAGACCCATCATTTATTTATTTGTCGCTGTACTCCACAATTTGAGATTTGTAATAGAAAAAAATCACATGGTGAAAGTGCACATTGTCAGATTTTATTAAAGGATAATTTTATACATTTTGGTTTCACCATGTAGAATGTGATTATATATACATAGTCCCCCCATTTCAGGGCACCATTATGTTTGGGACACATGACTTCACAGGTGTTTGTAATTGCTCAGGTGTATTTAATTGCCTCCTTCATGCAGGTATAAAAGAGCTCTCAGCACCTAGTCTTTCCTCCAGTCTTTCCATCATCTTTGGAAATGTTTATTGCTGTTTATCAACATGAGGACCAAAGTTGTGCCAATGAAAGTCAAAGAAGCCATTATGAGACTGAGAAACAAGAATAAAACTGTTAGAGACATCAGCCAAACCATAGCTTACCAAAATCAACTGTTTGCAACATCATTAAGAAGAAAGAGTGCATCTACCCGATCTATTCCTCTCATGATTTTGCAAAGGGCCTGGCAGGCCAAGGAAGACCTCCACTGTTGATGACAGAAGAATTCTCTATAATAAAGAACAAACCCCAAACGCCCCGGGAGCCAGGTGTGGATTTGTCAATGACCACTGTCTGCAGAAGACTTCATGAACAGAAATACAGAGGCTACACTGCAAGATGCAAACCACTGGTTAACTGCAAAAATAGGATGGCCAGGTTACAGTTTGCCAAGAAGTACTTACATGAGCAACCACAGTTCTGGAAAAAGGTCTTGTGGACAGATGAGACGATTATCTTATATCAGAGTGATGGCAAGAGCAAAGTATGGAGGAGAGAAGGAATTGCTTAAGATCCAAAGCATATCATCTGTGAAACATGGTGGTGGGGGTATTATGGCCTGAGCATGTATGGCTGCTGAAAGTACTGGCTCACATATCTTCATTGATGATACAACTGCTGATGGTAGTAGCATAATGAATTCTGAAGTGTATAGACACATCTTATCTGCTCAAGTGCAAACAAATGCCTCAAAACTCATTGGCCGGCAGTTCATTCTACAGCAAGACAATGATCCCAAACATACTGCTAAAGCAGCAAAGGAGTTTTTCAAAGCTAAAATACTGTCAATTCTTGAGTGGCCAAGTCAATCACCTGATCTGAACCCAATTGAGCATGTCTTTTATATGCTGAACAGGAAACAGAAGGGGACTAGCCCCCAAAACAAGCAAAAGATAAAGATGGCTGCAATACATGACTGGCAGAACATCACCAGAGAAGACACCCAGCAACTGGTGATGTCCATGAATTGCAAACTTCAAGCAGTCATTGCATGGAAAGAATATGCAACAAAATACTAAGCATGACTACTTTCATTTACATGACATTGCTGTGTCCAAAACATTATGGTGCCCTGAAATGGGGGGGGGGGGGGGGGGGGGGGGTGAAACCAAAATATATAAAACTCTGACAATGTACACTTTAACCACATGTGATTTTTTTCTATTACAAATCTAAAATTGTGGAGTACAGACACAAATAAATAAATGATGTGGCGTTGTCCCAAACATTATGGAGGCACTCCATCATCTCTAGAATCAAGGAACTTGATACCACTATCAAAAAGCAGGCTCATCTCGTCAAGCCGAGGATATTGTTCGATACACAAGTATGATGAGGTAAAAGTACAATGAAAATCTTGCTTGCAGCAGCATCACAGATACATAGACACAGATAACACACAAACACATCAATTATACATAAATTGCACATTTCTACAAGAGAGTGAAAACAAAACGATTGTGCAAAAGACAAGATATGAGTGCAAAACACAATTAGAAAACAAGTCCAATGGTGGTGTGACAGGAGGTCCATAGTGTTCCATTGCCAAGGTGGAATTAGGATTGTGTAGGTTGGTTCAAGAACCTGATGGATGGAAGAAAGTAGCTGTTCCTGACACTGGTGGTGTGGGACTGCAAGCTTCTGTATCTCACTCACTGTAGCAGCGGGAAGAGGACGTGACCTGGATGGTGGCAATTCTTCATAGATGCAGCATTCCTGAGGCAGTGCCTCATGTAGATGCTTTCGCTGGTGGGCAGGATCCATGATGGGAATGGGCTGTCCACCACTCTCTGTAGCCTCTTGCATTCCGTTGCATTAGAATTGCCAAAATAGGCCATGATGCGCCAGCCAGGATACTTTCTGCAGTGTATCTATAGATGTTTAGTGACAAGCCAAATCTCATTAAACTTCAAAGAAAGTAGAGGCACTGGTGTGCCTTCTTTGCTCTCTTCACTGGTGCCAGTGTTGGTGGGCACCAGTGCAGCCCACACACAGTGGATGCTCCGTGGCTCGTGTGGACTGGGTGTTGATAGGTTGTATGTGAGGCGTTATTTGAGGAGAGCTATGCTTGCGGGCTCCTCGATACTGGGGTAACATTCCTTTTGACATTGTGTTTTGGGGCCAGGCTTAAGGAGATAACAGACAGTGATCAGTCTAACAGTCTTTGGTGCCTGCAGGGCAAGGACGATGCCCACATCCCTGTGTCTTTCACCCCAGCCATGAAGCAATCCAATCAGAACTGTGATGCCTTACACTTGTCCCTCCGATAAAATAGGTTAGGACAAAACTACGCTCCAAGCACTGTGTCAGGAACAGGACCTCATGAAGCCAACCTTACATGCACATTATGCCTTTCCAGGGTTGCATCTTTCATACGGCATCAAACTGCCCCGGGAGGGTTGGGAATCAATCATTGTGGTTTATCTGCGGATTGGTGAAGATCTCTCATCACAATCACTTCACGGTGTTTTGTGAGCAGTCTGCATGTACACACATCTCCCATTGCTTGTACTGGTGGAACACCTTAAGCTTAAAAATCACAGCCAACGGCTGCTTGGCAATTTGGACATGATATTGTACAATTGTTAACACTTATACTGACAACTCAAGCTTCTCCATCATGTCATAGGAACATAATTAATACATTAATATATGATGGCCCACTGTCCATCTGAAATTGAACTTCTCCTACTCTCCCATGAAGCAAAGATCTGTGTTGATACTTGGCCTCCTGTACCCTGTCCACCTCTTCCATTCCTCTCTTCTTGGGTTCAACGGCACAACTTTGTTCTCACCATGCCCTCCCTCGGACAGCTCCCAGGAAGAATCGTCAGTTATCCAACTGTGAACGGCCCTCATGCCTTCACTACCACTCTTGCCTTTTCTACCACTTTCCATTCCCTGCACAGCGATGAAAAGTGTTTATCCTCTTGCCTTTGTGGCATTCCTTCCCATGAGTTGATAGGCTCTCCTGAATTTGGCATATCTTCATTGGCTTTTACCAGTTTCTATAGATGCACCATAGAAAACACCCTATCGGGATGCATCATAGTATAGTTTGGCAACTGCTCTTTCCAAGACCTCAAGAAATTGCAGAGATGTGAACACAGCCCAGACCATCACACAAACCAGCCTCACCTGACAGACTTCATCTATACTTTATGCTGCCTCGGGAAAGCAGCCAACATCATCAAGGACCACCTACACCTTGGTTATTCTGTCTTCTCCCCTCTCACAGCAGGTGGGATATACTTTCAAAACATACCACCAGATTCAAGAAAAGCTGCTTCCCTGTTGATATCTTACTCCTGAATGGTTTTCTTGCAAGCTAAAGAAATGCTCCCGATCTTCTAGTCCACCTTGTTGCAGCCCTTACACTTTTTTAAATTTGTATTTTCTCTGCAGCTGTAACACTGTACTCCGCACTCTATTTATTTTTGGTTTTGCACTACCCAGTGTTCCCATATATAGAGCAATCTGCCAGGAGAGCATCAAACAATTTCACTGTATAAACCAATATTATCTGGTCAGGTCGGGGGGAGTTCCCCCCCCCACCGCAGGTACCATGTAATTCCATGCTACCTGCTCCATGGTCAGATAGTCGGTGACTAAACCGTCTCCCCCACCTGGTTTTCCAAGTGAGGAGGGGGCTGTTGGCCCCCAGCAGGACCAAAAACAAGACCTGTCAAAGGTCGGATGAGCTTCTAGTGAGCCAACGATCATCCACACTCAGTAGAAGTTGCGATCACTGTCGTACATAGCATTGTAAGGAATGCATTATAACGCACACACATCAAAATCCTATACTTCCAGCGGCAGATGTTCGCAGGAACTGGAGGACAAAGATGTGTGGTGTGTCCGTCACCGTTCCCGTTGGAAACCAGCACCACTGCGTCGCTAATGTTTTCAACGATGATGAATGAATGTTAATACCAATTCAGTCTTTTGTGTTCCTGCCTACAGTATTTACATACTTTAAACTGTTGTCCTTTCCTACTGGTTGCACGGACAGAAATGTAATGTATGATATTCAGTTCACTGCCTCTGGATTTGGTTCTGAATAGTTGTTTGAAGTTCTTGGCCAGGACTCTGTCCATTTCTCTCAACGAATGTTCCCTCAAGCCTGCAGCTTGAAGGCTGCACACAAATCCCAAGTGGATCTACAAATCCTCCAGTCACAATCTGCAGCCAGCAACTGCAATTCTGAGATGAATTGGATCTCCTCTCGCATGGCATTCTCTGCAACGCTTGAGTCCAAGCATCTTCTCCTTTCATGGTGGGTTGCAGTCAGACCACAGTCAGACCACAGCAGGAGAACATTTGGCCCATTATGTCAGTACTGCACATAAAAGGCCTAGTTCCATGTTCCAGCACCAGCCCTGTAGTTCTGCAGGTCATGGCTCTTTAACTGTGCATCTGAGTACAAGGTAGACATAAAATGCTGGAGTGACTTAGCGGGACAGGTAGCATCTCTGGAGAGAAGGAATAGGTGACGTCACCCATTCCTTCTCTCCAGAGATGCTGCCTGTCCCGCTGAGTTACTCCAGCAATTTGTGTCTATCTTCGATTTAAACCAGCATCTGCAGTTCTTTCCTACACATCCGAATACGTCCTCCCTGGATTACAAGGGTCTTGTTTATGGACAACGGAACATATAAACTAGGTACAGCAGTCATGGTCTGGGCCGAGCAGACAGAACTGAGCAGACTCCGACGCTGACTCCCTGAGTCAGTGCCGCTGGCTGGGGGCTACTCTACCGGCATCTGCCTGCTCTTCCAACACAGCTGTTTTTGTGAACCCCTCGATCAGACTGTTTATGTTTATTTCTGACCAGCAGTTCAGGTTACATACGTTCTCATGAACACAACCCTGTCCTTACCTGGGGACTGCCGAGTTGGCGTAAATATGATGAAGCTTTCTGCTCCTCGTATCCTTTCATTCTCTCTAGATTTCTGC
This sequence comes from Leucoraja erinaceus, assembly GCF_028641065.1. NCBI lineage: Eukaryota > Metazoa > Chordata > Chondrichthyes > Rajiformes > Rajidae > Leucoraja > Leucoraja erinaceus. Next base: position 39,644,873 of record NC_073383.1, read on the forward strand.
CTCCCTTTCAGTAAAGAAAAAGGTTTTCATCATCACCTTTGCAACCCTCCAATTACTTTAAACTACTACCCCCTGATTTTCACCCCTCTCCTAGGAGAAATCACCCCGATCTGTTTATTGTAGTCAGACTCTCACTTTTTCATACACCCGCTCTCAGTTTCCCTTCAGCCTCCCGTGTTCCCAGCTCATCCAATCTCCCCCTTTGACTAGAATTTTCCAGTCATAGTATAATCTTCATATATCTCCTCAGTAGTGTAGTCCCACCTCACTTGTGAAGTGGTGACCTGACCTGGTGTGATGGGAAGATGTGACTTGTGGTGGGATCCCATTGGAGGTGGCGAAAATGTTGGAGGATTATGTGTTGTATGCGACGGCTGATGGGGTGAAAGTTAAGGACTAAGGGGACTCTGTCCCTGTTGCGACTAGGAGGAGGGGGAGCAAGGACGGAGCTGCGGGATATCGAGGAGACGCATGTGAGGGCCTCATGAATGATGGAAGAGGGAAATCCCATTCCCTAAAGAAAGAGAACATCTCGGATGTCCTGGTACGGAACACCTCATCTTGGGCGCAGATGCGACGTAGACGGAGGAATTGGTGGTAGGGAATATAGTCTTTGCAGGAAGCAGGATGGGAAGAGGTGTAGTTGAGATAGTTGTGGGAGTGAATGGGTTTGTAATAGACGTTAGTCGATAGTCAATCTCCTGTGATGGAGACGGTGAGACCAAGAAAGGGAAGGGTGTCGGAGATGGTCTAAGTGAATTTGAGTGCAGGGTGGAAATTGATAGTGAAGTTAATGGCTGCCTCCTGACCTGCTGAGTTACTCCATCACTGTGTCTTTTAATTTTTTTTATTTTCTGGATCTAATTTGTCTTGCTGCCTTGGATTTAGTGGGGTTTTGCATTTTCAACCAGTTTGACAAAAGAAATCTGTTCAATAGTCTTGAAAAGATCTATTTCCATAATATCGAACACCCTAATTGATCCTTGCTGTTGGCTCTTCAAAAATTCTCGTTGTTAGACAGGACTTTCCATCACCAAATCCTTGATCAATGTCCCTGGTTAATTCTACAGAGAGGTTTGCAATGTCACTAAGAATTAATTCCAATGATTTGCTCACTACTAATTTTAAACTAACTACCCTGTAATTACTCAGCAATGCTATTTATTGTGTGCAGTTCTATTCGAGCCATTACAGGAAGGATGTGGAGGCTTTGGAGAGGGTGTGGAAGATGTTTACCAGAAAGCTGCCTAGATTAGAGGGTATTAACTATAAGGAGAGGATGGACTGAATTGGATTGTTTTCCCTGAAGCGTCAGAGGTGGAGGGCAGATCTTATGGAAATAAATACAATTATGAGAGGCATAAATAATCTAGGAAGTCAGAACCTTTTCTCAAGTGGAAATGCCAAATACTAGAGAGCATAGCTTTTAGGTCAGAGGGGGAATATTTATAGGAGACACGTGACGCAAATGAATGATTGGATTAATACACTTATTGGCCAAGTATACTCACATACAAGGAATTTGCCTTGGTGCTCCTGAAGTGGCGGCTTGTTCGTACTGTTAAGTGCATGTTTTGATTGTAGTTAATATATTATTTTTAGCTGTGTATATGTGGGGGGACGGAAACTTTAAAACCTCTTCCCTGTACAGGGGACCCGGCCTTTTCCCTGTCGGGTCTCTGTTGTCATTGAGGCCTAGCAGCGTGGAGCGTCCTCCAGCCGGAATGACCTGGGGGCTCCAGTCGCGGAGCCTGCGGACTCACCATCGTGGAGCTGGCCGATTTTGGAACGTGGAGAGCTGTGGTGACGCGTGGCTGCAACCCGACTTCGGAGCTTGGGGGGCTCCAGCCGCAGGCCCGTTGGACAGTGACATCGGGAGCTCGCGGGTCCCTGGTAGGAGACCGCTTTTCGGAGCTCCCGCAACGGCAACATCTCCCACCCGAATCGCGGGATTGCAAACGACCCGGAGCGGGGCCTTGCATCAGCGCCAGCGCGGGCATACCATTCGCCTGGCGCGGCCTTATTGGCCGCGGGACGTACCAGCGCCCGCCGGGGGCTTAAACATCGGGAGAAGAATAAAGTACAGGGGAGAGACAAGACTTTGCCTTCCATGACAGTGAGGAGGTGTTCGGAGATTCACTGTGATGGATGTTTATGTAAATTGTGTTAATTGTGTGCCTTGGTTTTTTTTCCTGTTTGTATGACTGCAGAAACATAACTTTGTTTGAACTTAGGTTCAAATGACAATAAACGTTATTCTATTCTATTCTATTCTCCACCCGCAAGTGACAAAATGACATTTAGCGACAGCTAGGAATGATATATAAAACATTAAACATTAATAATAAAACATTATTGATTAAACATGTGAATTAAATAAAATACCAGAGCAAAAGGAGCCTACAGATTTTTGGTTATTGAGTAGAGCTACTACTCGTGGAAAAAAAGCTGTTTTTATGTCTGGCTGTGGCAGCTTTGACAGTCTGGAGTCGCCTTCCAGAGGGAAGTGATTCAAAGAGTTTTTGGCCAGGGTGAGAGGGGTCAGAAATGATCTTACCCGCTCGCTTCCAGGCCCTTGCAGTGTACAATCTTTTACACAGAGGATAAATGCCTGGAACCCGCTGCCAGGTGTTGTGGTGGAAACAGAAATGATAGTGGCGATTAAGTTATGTTTAGATGCAGCAAATGGAGTGATCTGGATCAACTGCAGGCAGAGGAGATTAGTTTAACTTCACAGCATGTTCAGCACAGACATTGTGGGTGGAAGAGTCTATTCCTGTATGTACTATATGTATGAAAAACGTTGAGAACTTCTTCCAATGTCCCTTTTGGAGACCTGGTGACTAAAGCGAGCAGTCTGGCTTTGTGGCCAGCCCAGTTAACCTTGGTTCTTTCCTCCTTATTAGCCACTGCTAACTCGAAGCAGAGGAACGTTTGCTCCTCCCACTATGCTTTACATATTTGGGTAATTATTGCCTCAAAGCCTGGCTCAGCAGAGGATTATCCAATACAAGGAATGGCAGGCTGGTGTTTCTAGTCAAATGTCCATCTGCCTAGCAAGCGTTCACTCGTGGGATTGCATTTATCCAGCATTTGATTACATGCCACCAATCCCTCATCGATGAATCCAAAATATGTTTCCTATTAGCCTCACCATACAATTTATTTCCCCTACAGTATCACTGCAGTATTTTCCAATAGCAACCACTCAGTGTTCGCTCCGTAACTGATTTGCGGGAGCACCTCCGCTCTGTTTGCAAGGGTTACCTTAAGTTTTCGGTTGCATGCCCTTTCAACTCTCTTTCTCCCCTACTCCCCCCTCCTCCCACTGACTCGCCCGTCCTCAGCCTTCATTTCTACAGTGATCAAAGTCAAATTGGAGGAACACTCTCCGATTCCATCTCAGTATGGACTGCTTACAACACAATGGTATTTATTTTGATTGTTCCAATTTCAGGTAATCCCACCCCTGGTGCTCTCCTCCCAAGCACTCTCATCCGTCCATCTAGTTTACTTGCCCCTCTGTTCATCTCTCCCATCCCCTTCTCCCACCTAGTTCCATCTGCTCATCATCCTCTCCCCATCTAGTTCCACCCAACACCCACCAGTCGCTGTCCCCTCCCTCAGCTGTAGCTTTATACTGTCAATCTTTCTGCTTCACTCTCAGTTCCTGATCCAGAGTAAGTCCTGATCCAGATCATCATAGATGTTGCTTGACCACGTGAGTTCTTCTAGAGTTCTGTTCTTGTTCTAGATTGCACCAGATTCCAGCACCTCAAGCTGATGTGAGTAACTCTGATGCACACACTTGCCCGCATGCTTAGTTATTAGTGTTTCCCCTCATGCTCTTGGTTCACATGAATAAAATAATAATTTATATGACCAAAACATTCGTGAACCATTCCTTCACCATTCCCAACACACAAACCTTTCTGAAGTTTAAGTGGAAAAAGAATGACATTTAGGGCAGCATAGTGGCACATCTGGTAGAGCCGCCATCTTGCATTACCAGATACCCAGGTTGCAATTTGACCTTGGCCGCTGTCTGTGTGGAGTTTGCAAGTTCTCCCTTTGATCCCCTGGGTGCTCTGGTTTTCGCCCACATCCTAAAGTCATTGGGTTGGTAAGCTAATTGGTAATTAAATTACCCATAATGTAGATAAGTGGTAGAATCAAGGGATATGAGGAGAAAGCAGGAACGGGGTACTGATTTTGGATGATCAGCCATGATCATATTGAATGGCGGTGCTGGCTTGAAGGGCCGAATGGCCTACTCCTGCACCTATTTTCTATGTTTTTATGTTTGTAATCTGACGTTAGTGAATGGGAAGGAGGAGAGTAAAAGGTGGGAATTCACATTAATTGGCGCGTGATGAACAGCATGGACATAGTGGGCAGAAAGGCTTGCGTTAATGCTCTATGACTCAGTCACTCAAATGAGAAATAAGAGGAACAGTTGATGAAAAATATTGGTCTTGAATGGTCCAGAGATGAGCATGGAGATTGTGAATTTAAAATAGGAATCATACGTGCAGCAGTGAGAAGCTGTCGGATATCCACTGGAAGCTTTGGGAGTCCCACAGGGGAAATCAAAAGATATACTTTATCTCGGTAACAGAAATACAAAAGTTAAATGCAGCTTATTAAGTCTCATAGTGTAATGTGAGTATTTCAATGAAAGACTAACTGTCGAGAGGCACAGTTTAGTTTAGTTTAGAGATACAGCACGGAAACAGGTTGTTCATCCCACCAATTTTACATCGACCAGTGATCATCTCACACTTGCACTATCCCACAATTTACAATTTTGCCAAGCCAATTAACTTACAAACCTGTACATCTTTGGAATGTGGGAGAAAACCAAAGAACCTGGAGAATATGGGGAGAGAAAGCCCACGCAGGATATGGGGAGAAAGTACAAACTCCGTACAGACAGCACCCGTAATCAGGATCAAACCCGGGTCTCTGGCGCTGTGAGGCAGCAACTCTACCGCTGCGCCACCGTGCCACCCCTAAAGCGGGTGCAACTGGTAGCGTCACTGCCCCACAGCTTCAGTTAACCTGGTTTGATCCTGACCTCAGGCGCTGTGTGTGTGGATTTCTCATGTTCCCCCTGTGACTGAGTGAGGATTCTTCCGGGTACTCCGGTGGGTTCCTTTTATTTTCCAAAGATGTGAGGGTCAGTAGATTGCTTAGCCACTTTAAATTTATTGTGGGTGAGTGGTTCAATTTGGTGATGCAGAGGAGGTGGATGGTTTGGTGTAAAGGGTGGTTGATGATTGATGCAGACTCACTGTGCCAATGAACCTGTTTCTGTACTGTATCTCTCTGACACCAGGACTATTCCACCAGTCATAAGATCATAAGTGATAGGAGCAGAATTAAGTCATTTGGCCCATCAGGGCTACTCCGCCATTCAATCATGGCTGATCTATCTCCCTCTCTCCTAACCCCATTCTCCTGCCTTCTCCCCACAACCTCGGACGGTCGGATGGTCTGGGCTATTTACACAAGCTTCTGTTTCCATGGTTACCTATAAGCAGGGAATGCTGAGCATGCCCAGAGGAGGAGAGTTTCCAGGACAGCAGGAAGCTGAGTAACAAGGTCCTGATCTCAAATGATTTTAAAAGGGCCTTCAGCGATACATTCACTCCCAATGCAGACCATACTCCCCTCCACTGACTCCATCTACAATTTATGCTGCCTCAAAAGAGTAGCCAACATAATCAAAGACTTGCCGCTCCCTGGTTATTCCTTCTCCTTGCTCCTGTCGGGCTGAAGGTGCCGAAGCTTGAAACCGCGCACCACCAGATTCAGGAACAGCTTCTTCCCCTCTGGTATCAAGCTTCTGAACGGTTCTCACATAAACTAGGGTACTGTTTGATTCATCTCCACCTCATTGTGAACATTGGACTATCTTTATGGAATTGACAATGCTGAGAACTATATTCTGCATTCTGTATCCCTTTGTACTTGAGTTTGTCTAGATTGTACTTAACGTATGTATTGTATTATCTGATCGGTTTGGATAGCATACAAAACAAGGCTTTTCACTGTACCTTGGTACCTGTGACTATAGTAAAATCCAAACCTAAACCAGTGCTGAGGAAGTGTTGCACTATCAAAGTTGCCAATGAGACATCATCTACCCTTTCAGACAGATACTAGAAGGCGCATTGACAACTATCTCCAAAGGTTTGCTCACTCTCATTAGTGGCCTAGATCAGTGAATAGGATTGTCTGCTTATTTATCTCCTTGCAGACCATTCTCATTGCCATGGGGTCTTGCTGTGTTTTCTGCATTGTAACAGAGGTTGCTGGGTTTTCTGCATTGTAACAGTGTCACAACAACTTTGTTGGCCGTGAAGGGTTAAGGACAGCCCAACATGGAACTCTAGGGTACAGGAAGCTGGTTAACACCCTCCTCCCAGAGTCCTCTGAAGGACCCGCCTGAACCCAATCATTCACAAGCTGTCAGGACTTTTTGTTTCCAGATAATCTGTTCTTCAAAACTCAGGCTTGGTGAAAGACAAATGGATGCTGCTAGTTTCCCAGGTGAAAATTATTCCATGCGTTGGCTTGTTCTTCTCAGGAATCGTGATGAAGGATTGTCCCAGTGGACTGTTGATACCGAACAGCTTTATTAGACAAGCACAGGCGCAAGACTGGGCTGTAACCCACTCACTGTTAAAGTAGCTGGCAGATGCTGTGACCAGGGTAACGTACGCTGCATACTAACTATTCCCATGATCTGCCTGGCATACTAAGTATGAAGCTTTTTTAAAAAATGCTCCGGTTTTGCATTGAGGGATCCAGAGCGTTAAATATCAGAGTAAATGCTGCAAAAACAAAAAAATGTCTTCCGTTCAGCAGATATAATTACCAACTTCAAACAGCACCTTTGCAACCTGCAGCATCCAGCAGCACAGCAGAGGGAAGAGCTGCCTTCTTCCATCCCCACACCCCTAGTCATTGCCAAAGCTGAGATAGATGGGCTTTGGCAGAATCAAGGGGAATGTGGACCAGGCAGCTCAGTGCAGTCAAGGTCAGATCAGCCATGTTGTGGAAATACTCCAGTGTCCTTGTGGGCAGTTCCTGCTCCTGTTTCTTATGTTTTGGTTCTGTTTTGTTTGCTGTGGATACTCCCATGGTGTTGTTTGGACAGAGCTCCAGAATTTAGATTAACTGGCAAGGAAGGAGCAGCAATGTGTGGGTTGGAGAGGGAACCTGAAGGAACCTGGGAACTTTCTCAACAGCAGAATCAAGGATTTTTGGAACGTGCTACAAAGAAATGTTGGCGAGTTGCAGCAGCACATTTTGTTGTGGATGGTCAGTGAATTACAGACCAGCATAGAGTCTGAACATACGGTGTGTATGGAGGCAGGAACATGAATGTATGAGTCACCAACATTGGCTGCAGCACTTGAGGTGGCAGAGGGAGTGAGGGAGGGAGGGAACGGTTGGAGTGGGCATGGGGATTAGTTCTTGGCTTCGAGCTTCCTGAGTACAGTTGGCACTATGCACAAAACTGTGTTTGGCTTTGAATTCCTAAAGACATTGCCGAGAACTTGTATTCTATATAGGTTCAACATTACTAGCAGACTTGGAGTACTCAAAGAGTTGTACAGCATGGAAACATGCCCTTCGGCCCAACTCATCAATGCTGACCAAGGTGCCTACCTGCCTACTTCCTGGACTTCAGGCCTCTGTTCTTAATGTCCAAGAAATCCAAACACTCTACTGTACTCTTCTGCCACCTTCAATGATTTCCTTATGTATCCCACCAGTAAAATGGTCTTGTGAAGGGAGGAACTGCAGATGCTGGTTTAAACCGAAGACAGACACAAAAAGCTGGAGTAACTCAAATGGTCAGGCAGGAGAAAAGGAATAGGTGACGTTTCAGGTCGAGACCCTTCTCCAGAACCATTGTTGTCTCATTTTTGGTAATTGGTATTGGTTTATTATTGTCATGTGTACCAAGATTCAATGAGAAGCTTTGTTTGTGCATTATTCTCTCAAATCATATGATACATCTCTTCCCACTGCTTCTCCTCCATTCCAATGTGCACACATTTCTCCCACCATTTCCCACCACCCTAGACACCCTGCTACTTTCTCCTCCACCTCCTGCTCATCTCCCACCCAATGGTTCAATTAGGGCAGCATGGTGGCCCAGCAGTAGAGTTGCTGCCTTACAGCGCCAGAGACCCGGGTTCGATCCTGACTATGGGTGCTTGTCTGAACGGAGTTTGTACGTTCTTCCCGTGGCTTGTGTGGGTTGCGTGGGTTTTCTCCAGGTCCTCTGGTTTTCTCCCACATTCCAAAGATGTACAGGTTTGTAGGTTAAATGGCTTGGTAAAATTGTAAATTGTCCCTAATGTGTTTACACCCCAGTTTATGGGAGGAGTCTTTAGTAATCTGATACAAAGCAGTGAGGAGGCTGTTCTTAAAACTGGTGATACACACTTTTAAGCTTTTGTACCTTTGCCCGATGGGAGAGGGGAGAAGAGGAAATGACCAGGGTGAAACATGTCCTTGACTATCTTGGCTGTTTTTCAGTGTCAGTTTATAGATGAAGTCAATGGTGGGGTGGGTGGTCTGTGTGTGATGGACTGGGCTACCGACATAATTCTCTGCCGTTTCTTGTGGTCTTGGGCAGAGCTATTAGAAAGCTGTGATGCATCCCGATAAGATGCTTTCTACAGGGCATTGAACTTGGTTAGAGTCATTGGAGACATGCTGGTCTTTTTAAAACTTCTGGGAAAGGAGTCATCCATTCCTTCTCTCCAGAGCTGCTGCCGGTCCCGCTGAGTTACTCCTGCATTTTGTGTCTATCTTCAATTTTCTTGGCACCGCTCTGGGAGTAGGAGTGGGGGCGGCTCCGGACCGCAACGGCCGCGAGCCCCACGCTGAGTTTGGCGATTGTTTGCCTGCTTCTGCTGCTGTTGGAGGTGAGCCAGGGTCTTGGGCCTGTCCCACTTTGGCCGTCGGTTCCGTGACAGGCCGTTGGCGCGCGAAGATTTAGTTCGCTACAAAAATTTCAGAGCCCCGTGCGATGTCGCGCACAACTACATACCCCTCAGTGGGACCGGCCTCGCGCGGCCATACGATGCCCGTGCGCCTAAACGCGACCACGAGGTCGCATAATTTGCTTGCCAAGGACACGTAAGTGGGACAGGCCCTTAAGAGCCTGAGTACACACCTATCTGGGGTACAGGTGTTGAGAACTGGTCGCAAATCCTCCCTTGTTTTGGTCTGTGGGTCAGAAAATCAAGGGTCCAGTTGCAGAGAGGAGTGCTGACTCCTCGGTCCAGGGAATTGGAGATGGGTTTGATTGGGATTGTGGTGTTGAAGGCGGAGATGTAGTTCATAAATAGGAGACTGACATAGGTGTCCTCATCTTCGTTTGATGTATCAGCTTTAGCCGGAGGTGAATTTCCACAAGACTGGAGGGTGATTTATGTCACACTTTTATTTAAGAAAGGCAGCAAAGCCAAGCCAGGGGACCGCATGCCGGTGAGGCTAACATTAGTGGCGGGGAAGTTACTGCAGGGGATTCTGAGAGACAGGATCTACCATCATTTCGTAGACAAGGAATGAATAGAAATAGTCAGCATGGCTTTGTTGCATGTGAAATCATGTCACACAAATGTGCTAATAGTTTTTTAACGAGGTAACTAAGAGAATTGACGAGAGCAGGGCAGTGGAGTTAGTCTGTATGGACTTTAGCGAAGCCTTTGACAAGGTCCCACTTGGCAGGACAGTCTGGAAGGTTAGATCATATGGGATCCAGGGAGAGTTAGCTAACTGGATATATAATTGTTTTGATGCTCGGAAGCAGATGGTGATGGTGAAAGGTTGTTTCTCGGACTGGAGGCCTGTGACTAGCGGTGCGCCTCAGGGATCAGTACTGGGTCCATTGTTGTCTGTCATTTATTCAAATGATTTGGATGAGAATGTATAAGGAGTGATTAATAAGTTTACAGCTGATATTAAAATCATGCCATTGTAGACAGTGAAAACAGTTGTCGCAAATTACAGCTGTGATGTGATCCGCAGGCTAAGAGATAGATGCAAAGTGCCATGGAATTGCAAATGGCATTCGATTCAGTTAAGTGTGAGGGGCATTGCTTTTTGTGAAGCCAAACCATGGTGTGACTACAGGTAGTGAAGTAAGTATTTGGCATGCTAGCCTTCATCAGTCGAGGTGATGAGTGCAGGTGTTGTGATAGATGCAAAGTGCTGGAGTAACTCAGAGGGTCAGGCAGCATCTCTGGAGAACATGGTTATATACTGTTTTGGATCGGGATCCTTCTTCAGACTGATTGTCATTGGGGAGAGAAAGCTGGAAAAGAGGTGTGGGGGGGGGAGGGGTGGGGGGAGCAAAGTGAAAAATAGACTAAAGGAGACAACAATGCAACAAAGGGACAAAATGATCATGAGTGAAAGAGGCCTGAGGGAGGGATATAGATGGAATGAGACAGGGAGAGGAGGGAGGTGGGATATTGGGAGAGTGGGTGTACACAAGGTCAGGAAAGTGGGGCTGGGGAGAAAAAGAGAAAAAATATGGTGAGATGTTTCCTAAAATTGCAGAGTTCAATGTCGATCCAGTTAGGTTGTAAGCTCCGCAAGTGGAATATGGGGTGCTGTCCCTTCAGTCTGCATGTGACCTCACTCTGGCAATGGACGAGGCCCAGGACAGAAACTTCAATATGGGAATGGGAGTTGAAATGTTTAGCAACAGCAAGGTCTGGCAGGTCTGGATGGACTGAGCGCAAGTGTTCAGCGAAACAGTTGCCTATTCCACGCTTGGTCTGTCCGATGTAAAGGGATGCACCACATACAGTAGATGTGGATAGGAGAGGTGCACGTGAAACTATGTCTCATCAAGAAGGGCTTCTGGGGTCCCTGGATGGAGGCGTGAGGATGTGTAGGGGCAGATGTTAGATCTCCTCAGCTTCTAAGGGAAAGTAGCCGGGGGAGAGGGCAGAAGCAGAAATAGACACAAGGTGGAGTAACTCAGGTAGCATCTCTGGAGAAAAAGGATAGATGACGTTTCGGGTCAGGACCCTGTTTGGGTTGGAAGGGATGAACCCACGGTGTCCATACCAACCATTGATCACCCTTCGCTACACACTAGTTCTATCTCATGCACTTACTAGACGCTAGGAGCAATTTGCAGAGGCTAATTAATCTACAAAGCTGCATATCTCTGGGATTTGGGGAAACTGGAACACCCAGAGGAAATCCACCTGATCACAGGGAGAATGTTCAAACTCCACACAAACAGTTTCAAATCTGGGACTGGCGCTATGAGGGAGCGGCTTTACCACTTACGCCACTGGGCTAATGGACAGACAACAGTCTGAAGAGTTGCAACCTAAAATGTAATCTGTCCATTTCCCCCCCACAGATGCTGCCTAACTCGCTGAGTACCTCCAGCAGTTTATTATCTTTTGCTCAAGTTTCCAGCCTCTGCAATTCCCTTGTACCTTCATTGAACATTGTCAAGTGAGTTGATCGAGGTGTTCAGATGCACAAAGGGACCCAGAGCTGGAGGGGTTGGAATCAAAAGGCAATTAAGACAATTCAGTGTCAAGGCAACAAGGGTAATTTTTTCCATGCAGTGAGTTGCGATCTGATTGCAAGGTCGGTTGGAGCAGACTCAATAATTATTTTGCTTGGAAGCATTGTAAACGTGTGGTGACAGTAATGGGCCTGTCCCACTTAGGCGATTTTTCAGGCGACTGCTGGCGACTGTGAAGTCGTTGCAGGTTGCTGAAAAAACGGCGGCTGGAACGGTGACTGTCAAAATGGAACACACACACACATATACCCAACGCTTCCTTCACCAGCCAGTTATGCAGGCGGGGGACAGGGCAACCGGGGGGAGCGCTGTCTGAGTGAAATTCACATGGTGCAAAGCCAATGCGCTACAGACACACACCACGATGAACAGGAAGGTTGGCGATGTAATTAAGACGGTGAAAGCACAGTGTACGGGACGGGTCACTTAAGTCCTTTAAAAGAGGGTGTAGAAGGGGGAAGGAGTGGAGACAATTTTCAAAAGCCAGAGATGCACGGCTGTGAAGTTCGGCAGACATTTAACATTACCGGTTGGTTATCCTTGGTTCTGAAAACTACTGTTTACGTATTTTTCCCCCAATGAGCCAATGAAATTCACCGGTCAGCACCGGCGACAACCTACGAGAACCTACGACCTCCTGGCGACCCACTACCACTGCACCTACGTCACGAGAATTCTCGCTGCTATCCATGGCATCGAAATTCTGGTCGCCGCTAATTTTTCAACGTTGAAATATTAGCGGTGACCAGAATGAGCCGCGACTAGTTACAAGAATGCGGAAACTACTCACCGGCAAGGAAGGCGACTCCCCGGCTACCTCCAGCGAACTTGTGGCGACCTCATAGTCTCCTGTAGTCGCCTAAAAAGTCGCATAAGTGGAACAGGCCCATTAGAAGAGCCCACTTACCTCCCACTGAATTTTCATAACATTGAACCGTATCCAATGAAACTCAACCACTTGGAAAACGACAAACAAGAATGTTTTTGTGATGGGAAGCAGCTGATGCGGTGAGTTATTGAACTGCCCTCTGCCAAGTGTGTTTCATTCCAACCCACACCCGCGGGATGCAAGTTTCTTGTCTTCAACAATCTCTGCCCAGATACTTGTGGCTCTGCACAGCTCTGAACTCCGCAATGATTAGAATCACATTGGTTACAGTGTTCAGAGAGCAGGAGCTGGATGATACAGCGAAGGGAATTGCAGTGGGGATCCAGCTGGGAATACTCTAGGATACTCTCCTGCCCTCAATGATCGATCCTGGGATTAGTTTAGTGTAGTTTGGTTTAGAGATACAGTGCGGAAACAGGCCTTTCGGCCCACCAATCCCAGCACACTAACACTATCCCACACAGACTAGGAACAATTTACAATTATACCAAGCCAATTAGCCTATAAACCTGTACGTCTTTGGAGTATAGGAGGAAATTGGAGAACCCGGAGAAAACCCACGCTGCCACAAGGAGAATGCACAAACTCCGTACAGACAGAACTCATGGACAGGATCGAGCCCAGGGTCTCTGCGCTGTAAGGTGCAGCTCTACCACAGCGCCAACGTGCTGCTCATTTAACCGACACTGTGCTTGATCTTGACAGTCGAGCCAGGCTTTGGAATTCAAACTAGAGTCTGAAGAAGGGTTCCAATCCGAAATGCCACCCACCCTTCTTCTCCAGAGATGCTACCCGACTCACTGAGTACCTCTAGCACTTTGTGTCTATCTTCGGTATAAACCAGCATCTGCAGTTCCTTCCTACACAGGTTGCGGGGGGAGGGTGGGGGAGCTCGAAAGGACCACAAGGGCAGCACAAGCCAGCAAACAATCAGTGGCAAGGCAGAGCCTCACAGCCAGCCCCAACACAATGTATGCAGAGTTTATATGTTCCCACAGACCGTGTGGGTTTCCCTGGGTGCTCCGGTTTCCACTCACATCCCACTTACTGGTTTGTACGGGTTTGTAGGCAACATGGCTGCTGCAAATTGCCCCTAGTGTATAGGTGAGAATGTGGAGAGAATAAAAAGAATGAGATTTATGCAGGATTAGTGTAAATGGGTGGGTGATGGTCAGTATGGATTCAGTAGGTGGAAGGGCCTGTTTCCGTGCTGTGTCTCACCATGACTCTGGGACTGAGGAGATAATCACCCAGCCTCTCCAACACGTCCTGCCTTTCAGTCATGGCCAAGTTCGGATCTGTGTCTTTATTCCCTTGGCTCAGCATCAATGCACTTACCGTAATAATCAAGCTCAGCTTGAAGTTATCAATTGGCCCCCAATTGTTGTAAATAAGTTTCAGTTTTCCACTTCCTTTTATGTGGGGAAATGGTTACAGACATCACCCTGAGCAGCTCAACTCCACTGTGCTGGGGTCCTCCACTAAACAAGTTAGTGTTTCTATCTCCAACATCCAACCCACACACCAAGCGACCTCTGCACCTCACCTGCTGCTTAAATTATTTTAATTTTTAATTATTTTTCTATCCAAGAGTTTAAAAAAATTCTGGTTTTCTTAAGACACCGAATGCAGAAACAAAGAACTGTAGGTGCTGGTTCATACTAACGATAGACCCAGAGTGCTGGAGTAGTCAGCGGGTCAGGCAACATCTCTGGAGAAAAAGGATGGGTAACGTTTCCGGTCAGGACCCCACTTCAGGCTGATAGTGTAGAGTGTTGGGAGTAGTTGATAGAGAGAGGTGAGGTAAAGGGGTGGGGCAAAAACTGACAAGTGATAGGTAAAAAATAGACACAAAATGCTGGAGTTACTCAGTGGATCAGGCAGCATCTCTGGAGAAAAGGAATAGGTGACGTTTTGGGTCGCGACCCTTCATCAGGCACGGACATCTGCAGTTCCTTCTTACACATGTGATAGGTGCATTTTGGTGAGGACGGATGACTGGCAGATGGACAGAGCATGTGTAAGAAAGAACTGTAGATGCTGGTAAACTCGAAGGTAGACACAAAATACTGGAGTAACTCAGCGGGTGAGGCAGCATCTATGGAGGGAAGGAATGGCTGACGTTTCAGGTCGAGACCCATCTTAAGACTGATTTTCGGGTCCCGACCCAAAACGTTACCCATCCTTTTTCTCCAGAGATGCTGCCTGACTCGCTGACCACTCCAGCACCATGTGTCTATCATTGGTATAAACCAACACCTACAGGACAGAGCACACTGATGTAACTATAAATAAAGCACATCAACGCCTCTACTTCCTGAGAAGATTACGGAGATTTGGTATGTCAGAGAGGATTCTTGAACTTCTACAAGTGTACAGTAGAGAGCATAGTGACCGGTTGCATCGCGGCCTGGTTCGGCAACTTGAACACCCAGGAGCGATGAAGACTGCAAAAAGTTGTAAACAATGCCCAGTCCATCACCGGCTCTGACCTCCCCACCATCGAAGGGATTTACTGGAGTCACTGCCTCAAAAAGGTAGCCAGCATCATCAGAGACCCACACCATCCTGGCCACACACTCACTTCACCCATGCCATTGGGAAGAAGGTACAGGAGCCTGAAAACTTTAACGTCCAGGTTCAGGAACAGCTTCTTCCCTACAGCCATTCGGCTATTAAACACAACCTCAAATAAGCTCTGAACTACATAGACTATTATTATCACACTATTGCTGGGGATTTTTGTGTGTACGTATGTGTGCGTGTATATGTATATATATTAATATATATATATATATATATATATATATATATATATATATGTGTGTGTGTGTGTATTTGTGAGTATATATACACATACTGAACTTTTTTTTCTCATTCATTAGATTGTTTACAGTGTACTATGTTTACATATTCGGTTGTGCTGCTGCAGGTAAGAATTTCATTGTTCTATCTGGGACATATGACAATAAAACACTCTTGACTCTCTTGAGATAGTAACATAGGATGGAGATGAAGGATACCAGAAGGGTCTGAAGAAGGGTCACGACCTGAAACGTCACCCATCCTTTTTCTCCAGAGATGCTGCCTGAGGCACTCCAGCACCACTTTGTGTCTACCTTCACAAAATACATGTATCTTCAGCTCTGTCTGAAAACTGGCTCGATCCAGTCGTGGACTTTACTACGGGATGCCTGCCAATTTCCGCCATTCCGAGTTGAAGCATATCGCCTTTCCTTCAATATCTCTGGAACTTAGTCCCAAGCAGCACCTCCATTGCAAAGAATGTGTCAGTTCAAGGTGGCAGCAGTTCACACACACCTTCCCCAGGGTCAGCAAGTGCAGCAATGCTTATAGCCAAATAATTTATTTTTAAATTTTATAATGTTTAAATCAAACTGTTCATCCGTGTACTGTGACTCTTTTGGAATTTGTTCTTGAAATGAGAGACAAGGACTCCCTGGCACAATAGATATGCAAGGTGAGACTTTGAATCTCACCCCCTGAAGTTCCCAGTTGATTCGAACCATTGAGTTACACCACTGGTATCTTCACAATGGCCACAGTGTGACTTTAATAAGTGTGAATTGGAATAATTTTGCAGCAGGCTCCATCTGACCACTTGGCTTTGATACATGTGTTCAGCTTATTAATGATCTGGCAAATGACAGCCTTCTGGGGCAGTGCTGCATTGATTTCTCCAGTGGCGCAATGCGGGGGCGTTTCAATTAGACTGAGGACACTGACCTTGTTTATGAATAGAGGGGAGATTGGTTTTCAGATTTATCCCTCCTACACATTGAATCAAACCTTCCTAATGTGTTTTTTCAGTACACCTTACTTTACTCATTTACAGCCGCAAGATTGTTGTTATCAGCTTCTTCCGCCTCATTAGACATCCTGCTTTCCCCCATACAAGAACGTCTGAGTTGTAACCACCCTCAGCTCCAGTTCCTCCTCCTCCAGAATGTGTCATTTTGTCGTTACCCATTCCAGTGATGGATTGCACCCGTCTTCCAGAACTCCCTTCTCATTCCGTCAAGTTGCTAGCTTTACACTCTTCTCCACAATAACTTGCATTCACATAGCATGTTGGCATCTGCTGAATCATCTGCATCCATCGGAAGGAATCTGTTGCTGAGCTGCCTTAAGACATACTCTGACAGGTGACGTAAACTTAGGTTAAAAAACATGAATTTTGAGCACTATCTTAAAGGAGAAAGGAAGGGGAGTGGGCCAGAGGCAGGGTGTTGTCAGGTAGAAGGGAGAGTGGACACGATATCCAGGTCAGGTATGGCTGTTACGCTAGAGCAGTGCTTCTTAAACTGTTTCAGTGTCATTCACCCTTGAGTCTTTATCACAAAATTTAATTCACCCTCGACTAAATTTTCTAATGTTTTTTGTAATTTTCATCTTATTCTCCCTTGTGTATAATTTTATATATAATTTTTTTTGTCACATGAGCAAAAAAACATAAATTAACTAATTTCTTACATGTTTATTTTATTCAACTTTTTGAACATCCTAAAAATACCTAAAGAAAGCTAGGAGTGAAAAATAAAGTTTATTGACCACTTGAGTTGGGAAATCATTCTATTAGATTGATAAAAAAACCATTCCAACGTCTAAACTGGGCTTCAGCTCCATTCTACCCTTTCGGGCTTTGATTACTGCAGTTTTTTTCTTGGAAAACTAGCTCAAAATATAGCTAGAATTCATGTTGCTTGATGCAAATAAGTGCTAGTAGATTGAAGTACAGTAAATATATATAGGATTCTAGTTCTAGCAGAAAAGTAGCTGAATTGGCAACACTCCAGGGTTGCCATTTATAAAATTATGATCCCACAAGCTCGTCTGGTCTTCCCTAAAAAGTGATATTACAGTAAATATCCTGCTACTTTGAAATTAGAAAACCATAGACCATACGTCGAGAGAAAAAAAACATCTCAAATTTTCCAGCTCCACTGCCATTAAAACCCAATAAGAGCTGACTAACCTCTTTAATGGCAATGCCTTTTTTAAGTATAGAAAAAAAGATATAAATATCTGAATAAATTAAGTCATTCACCCTTCATTCGCCCCTCTAGTTTCACTCACCCCAAAATAATTTCATTCGCTCTTGGGTGAACCATTCACCAGTTTAAGAAGCACTGCGCTAGAGACACCAAATCTCCAATTTCAGCACAGTGGTGCAGCGGTAGAGTTGTGACCTTACAGTGCTAGAGACCCAGGTTCAATCCTGACTACGAGTGCTGTTTGTACGGAGTTTGTACATTCTCCACGTGACCTTGTGGGTTTTCTCCAGCTGCTCCGGTTTCCTCCCACTTTCGAAAGACTTACAGGTTTGTAGGTTAATTGGCTTCAGAAAAATTGTAAATTGTCCCAAGTCTGTCAGATAGTTCTAGTGTACGGGGTGATCGCTGGTTGGCGCTGACACGGTGGGCCAAAGTGCCTGTTTCCATGCTGTAACTCTAAAGTCTAAAGTTTAAAGTTCAGGTTAACCCTCTCCATCACCCCGTTTACTCATCTATCCAGTTCTGCCCTGCCCTGTCACCTAGTTCCTTCTCCTCCTTCCACTCACCTCCCATCCCTCCCTACTTCAAGTCCCTCATTTTATTTTTATTTCCCTCTCCTCACCACGTCCCAGGCCACCCATCTGCCACCCACCAGTATCTGCCATCTGCCAGTCATCACTCCTCACCTATCACTTGCTACTTTTTTCCCTATCCTTACCCCTCACCTCTCTCTATCAGCACCCGCATCCCCTCTACTCCATCGGTCTGAAGAAGGGTCCCGACCCAAAATGTAATCCGTCCAGTTCCTCCACAGATGCTGCCCGACCCATTGAATTCCTCTAGTACTTTGTTTTTTGAACAGGTGCTGAACTGGTACAACGGCAGATGGCCAGGGTTGGAAGAAGACTTGTTAGGAAGGAACTGCTGATGCTGGTTTAAACCAAAGATAGGCACAAAATGCTGGAGTAACTCAGTGGGACAGACAGCATCTTTGGAGACAATGAATGAGTGATGTTTTGGGTCGAGAACCTTCTTCAGATCTCTTCCTGGCTTTTGCAACTTATTTCTATTTCCTCAACATTCCTGCATTATTTTTCCTTCCCTCCACTCTCCAGCCCCAATCCCTCTGCCTGTCACCATCTTGGTTCCGAAGGATGCTGGGAGAACTGCTCATATGGGAGGAAACCAGAACCAATGGCAACATGATTTACATGGTGTATTACCTCTTATTACATTTCTCAGCCATCTGATTCCATTTCTCACCTAACGCTTCCCATTATTACCTTTCTTAGTTCAGTCTGAGGAAGGGTCTCAAACCGAAATGTCACCCATTCCTTCTCTCCAGAGATGCTGCCGGTCCCACTGAGTTACTCCAGCATTTTGTGTCCATCACTTTTATTTCAGCACTAATAGGCTTTGAGCTCCTACTTATCAAACTGCAGTCGCTGTCTCCACCCCTTCACCCATTCTTCCCTGCACCGACTCCGATTACCCTTGTCTGCTTCCACCTATTACGCACCTGACTTTGTCTTTTAATGCCACCCTCCTCCCCCCCCCCCCCCCCCCCCCCCCCCCCCCCCCCCCCCCCCCCCCAGCCAGCTCATCTGCCTGTCATCCATCACCCCACGTGGACCACATATCACTGACCGGCCCCTGTCCCAACCCTCTACCCCCTTTCTCTTTACATTGCTATCTCCTCTCTCAAATCTCAGTCCTGATAAAAGGTCTCCACTCAAAACGTTGACAATTTATTTTCCCCCACTCTTCAGCAGATTGTTTTATATGGTCCATTCATTTCCTGGAAGTGCTTACAGTCAGTTACATACTCTGTCAAGGTGCAGTTTCTGATGATGTGAGGTGAACATGGAAGCCAGTTGTGAAATTTAAATCCCCCAAAACATGTCCACAAGTCAGGAATGTGATAGAATATTCTCCACTTAAGTGCACAATAGGAATAGGTCGGCTAAATGCACAGAGTATCTTTCCCAGAGTAGGGAAATCAAGAACCAGAGGACATAGGTTTAAGGTGAGGGGGGATCTCATAAGAATCTGAGGGGTAACATTTTCACAAAATGGGTGGTAGGTGTATGGAACGA
Source organism: Leucoraja erinaceus (assembly GCF_028641065.1). Taxonomy (NCBI): domain Eukaryota; kingdom Metazoa; phylum Chordata; class Chondrichthyes; order Rajiformes; family Rajidae; genus Leucoraja; species Leucoraja erinaceus. The sequence goes on from NC_073383.1 coordinate 39,664,460, forward strand.
GCTGTCAGAGGAGGTAGTTGAGGCAGGTATTAGCGCAACTTTTGGAAACACTAGACTAAAGGGCCTGTCCTACTGTACGAGCTAATTCAAGAGCTCTACCGAGTTTAAAAAAAAATCAAACTTGTGGTAAGCACGTAGAATGTACGTAGCGGGTACGTCGGAGCTCGGGATGTCTCTTAGCGGCTCGTAACGCTAACGGCAGGTACTCGGGAAATGCGGTAAGCTCGTGAAGACTCGTGAAGATTTTTCAACATGTTGAAAAATGTCCACGAGAGCCCCGAGTACCTACCGTAATTCTCCGAGTTTGAATCAGGAGAAACTCGGGAGAACTCTTGAATTAGCTCGTGCAGTGGGACAGGCCCTTAAGTGGGACCTGTTGGGTCCCTGTCACACAGGAGGTTTGGTCCCCCAACGCAATATTCCACCACACATCTATAGCCCCCAACTGCATAGGCTCAGCTCATTTCCCCTCATCTCTCTCCCCCTCCTCTTCACCCTCCATCTTCTTTCTCCTCTCCTCCTCCCCTACCCCAATCCCTCCCTCACTTCTCTCTCCCTCTCCTTTTCCCTACTCTCAGTCACTCCCTCCCTCCCTCCATCTCCCACCTCCCCCACTCCTCACCTCCCCCTATCCCCCCCACGATACCTCCTTACCTCCCCTCCTGCCTTCCTCTCTCTATTCCCCCTCCTCCCCCCACTTTCCCTCCTCACTTCCTCCCTCTTCTTTTCCCTCTCCTTCTACCCTCATCTATCCCTCACTCACTTCTTCTTTCCCCTACCCTCAGTCACTCCCTCCCTCCATAAATTCTCTCCCTCCCCTACTACCCTCCTCTCCCTCTATCCCCTCTCCTTCCCCACTCTCCCTCCCCAGGATCTCGAGGTGGCCGCTCGTATTCCTTCTTGCATGCCCCGGAGGAGCATCAGCCATCGTCGTCCATAGAGCCAGGCCTCAGATCTTCAGATCGGCCCGGAAGCAACAGCACCTACAGCCATGCCGGCGTATCATGGGGAAGGGGCTGGAGCTGCGGGGCGTTGCGATGGTGGTGCGTTTGGGACTCACAGCGGGCGTTGGATGCTCTCCTCCGCTGGGATCAGATTTACCACTTTCCATTTGGTGACCACTCCCGGGCCGCGCCGTTTCCAGTCCCAATCCTGACCCCTCCGAAAATTGTGTCCGGTTGAAGACCTCCGCCGGCCACCCACAATGCCCCTCTGCTCCAGTAAAGATGCGATGGTGCAGGAAAGGGCGGACAGTCCCAGGGAGTGACAGGAGAAGAGACCAATCCGTGCGGCGCTGACTGGCAGGAGATAAGATCGATCTGCGCCCACGCGGTTTTTAAGATTTTTATACCTCGCTAACTTTCACAATATACCACCGATCGGAACGAAACTTGTTGCACTCGCAGCACAGAAGAACAGTGAGTAAGCTGGCGACAAATCATAGCGCTATCGCGTACCGTTTTTGCGCAAATAGAAAAACCGCGCACACCAGAAGAGCACAAGGTCAGAGCATTAGTTATGTATAGATTTAGACAGGTGCATGGATAGAACAGGTTTAGAGGGATATGGGTCAAACGCAGGCAGGTGGGATTAGTGCAGATAGGACATGTTGGTTGGTCAGTGTGGGCAAGTTGGACTGAAGGGCCTGTTTCCATGGATAAAGACTCTATGACTCTAAGTGCAGCCTCAACTACACTCAAGAAGCTAGACGCCATACAGAATTTAGCAGCTACTTGATAGGCACCTCTTCCTCAACCATTCACACATTCCAATACTGAGGCACAGTACCAACTGCTGTACGCTCTGCAATAGCTCACCAAGACTCCTCAGACAACACCGTCCAACCAACCACCTCCACCAGCTAAAAGGACAAGGGCTACAAAAACATGGGGAAACTCTCCATCTGTTAGCTGTCCTCGAATCACACACCATCCAGACTTGGAGATGTATCGCTGTTCCTTCACGGTCACTGGGTCATAATCCTGGAACTTGGCCGCTAACAGCATTTAGTTTATATCACACCACAAGAACTGCAGCAGTTCAAGATGGCAGCTCACCACCACCTTCACAAGGGTAACTTTGCTCAGCCTACAGCCTACAGCCTACAGCTCTTAAATAAATAAATAAATAAATAAATAAGAAAAAATCCACGATAAGTTGTTTTAGAAATGGTGATTAACTCACTAATATATTGCTGTTTATGTCTTCTAGAAAATAACAGAATGGGATCTCATACAAGCTTCTGGGAGTGTAGGCTGGTCCTTGGTTTAATGTCTCCTCACACAGCCAGTACTTGCAACAGGACGGCATTCCCGCAGTACCACTCTGGGCTTAGGTATGTGGGAAATGAGCTTGAATCCTCTATTTTATTTCGAAGTCACGTAAGTGACTATGTGAAGAGCCCGCCAGTCCGCAATGCGGCGAGTCGGAGCAGTTCGCAACTGCTCTGGCAGGTAAGTACATTTTACTTTCAGCGGGCCGCTGCGACAGCAGTCCCGGAGTAGCTGATGGAGGCGGCCGCTCTTGGCGGCTGCCACCATTGGAGCTTCGAATGGGAGCAGGCGGCCGATTTTGGAGGCCGCCGTGGAAGCTCCATAGGAACTCGATTTCGTTATTACCTGCTGGCTTTGGGCCCTATACGGGAGCAGGCGGCTGGATTTTTAGCCACCATAGAAACTCCATTAGGAGTTGGGGCTGCCGGTGCGACTTGGGAGCTCGCTGCTAAGATTAGCAGCAGACAGTGTTTAAATATTGCCGCGGCTAGGTTTCGAATTGCTGCTAAAGTTAACAGCGGCCAGTGTTAGCCGTGGCCAGGGCAGCGAACGCTAGGTAACTTCAGCTGCCATAGCGCTTATACATTTTTAAACATAGAAATGCTGCTGAGGCAGCATACACTGGCACCAGCATATAGAGCGTGCTCTATTCGTAGGGGCATTTTGATATATTACACACAGTTCTTTAATTTGTCAAAATCTGAAGAACTGATTAAGGTAGTTAAAAATAGAGCTGGCAGTTTTTAATAGCGGTTGCTGTTCGGTCACGCTTGCGACTATCGCAGCAGATAGGACATTTATTATCATACACCATATGGTGTAGAAAAATTTGACTTGCCATTTCGTCACAGAATGGGACTCCACTGGCTATTCTGAGGAACTCTATTGAGGCTCCAGAAAAGAGCTCCTGGCTTGGGAAGCCTATTTTCAGCTGTGTCTATTAGACACCTGTGGAGCTATACCTAGTGCAGGGGTGCGTCATGATAATTTCCGCTCAGTTGAGGGGACTGTTGGAGATCCTTCATAAAGACCCCACCCATGGGGATCAACAAAGCAGTCGAATCTTTGATCCAATGGGGCTATGCTTCTGCTTAAATCATATGAACTGTGACAACTGTTGCAGTATTTCTCCCACTCTGTCTAGTACAGGGTTGCGCTCTATTTACTCCCTGAAATACTTCGTTGAGGCTCCAGAAGGGTGGAATGACTCGAAGTCACCAGCTGGTGCAACCTGTCTGGTAAATATAATGATGATACCGACAGAGCACCGATCTGCACAGCTAGTCCCGGTTCGGTTCCTAGAGGGAACAACCCTGAATCGGGGCAAAGTCAAAGCCAAGTCTGTGGGGCAAGTCCTGTCAGACGATTTGGGCCAAGGGACTTCTGTCCCCACATCTATGCCAGATACGATTCAATTGGAACATCTGATGAATCAGATGGTGGCACGAGAAATGCTCCATGTTAAGGAGGCATGTACCGGCAGTTTGAATCATACGCCTGAGGCAGCTCCTGGTTCAGGGTTGCAATATTCCTCCCACTCGGATGAAAGGAGTGGTGAAGATGGTGCCAAATAATATGCTCCGTGTTATGGAGGCATGCACAGGCAGTTCAAGTCATACGCTTGAGGCAGCTCCTGGTTCAGGGTTGCAATATTCCTCCCACTCAGATGACAGAAGTGGTGGAGATGGTGCCAAATAATATGCCCCATATTACGGAAGCATGCACAGGCAGTTCAAGTCATATGCCTGTAGCTACCCTTGGTTCAGGGTTGGAATATTTCTCCCACTCGAAAGACTATCGGAGATGGTGTCACAAAATATGCTCCGTGTTATGGAAGCATGCACAGGCAGTCCGAGGCATACGCATGTGGCAACGCCTGGTTCAGGGTGCACTATTTCTCCCACTCTAAGAGAGTGTCAGAGATCAGTATGGAACTGACTCCGGACATAACTCCGAATATAATTATGTGCCTGAATCCCATGCTTTAATGCATGATGTACGAGAGTCGCATAAGGTGAGAGCTGCCTGCTCTTGCCTCTAAATTTGTTGTTCCCTCAGGGACGGACAAGCCACTACAAGACAATGATGATTAAATTGTATTGTATTGTATTGTATAAGAGGAGTTGGCCAGCGGCATCAACTATCTAACATCACACCAGCTGAAGAAATGACAAGCATGACAGACAGGTCATCTCCCTTGTCGAGAGATTGATGGTGACCAGGGCTGGGCTGGTCAAGAAGAGGGTCACTGGCTGAACAACATCGGGAGAATGCTTTAGGTACAGGATCAGGAAGAGCTGCTGGGTGTGGCCGCTACGTGGCTTCACCACGAGCGAGATGGCCTTTCAGTCTTCAGTCTCCAAGACAGGTAGCCATGAGGCGTTGGATTCATCACGCCTCCCCTAAATTGCATTTACTCAAAGTGCCCACCATTATTGGGGGATACGTTGAGCAGGGCATTTTAAAACCCAAATATCTTAAAATTGCATTTGATACCCTGACGTCGGCTTTCATGTTCGCATGCTCATTCCAGAAGGGCAGGGTATTTCACCAGGTATACCCACTTATGGAATTTGTAACTACTACCATGGATTCCAAGGATACTTTATGTTAGACATCGACTTTAAAGATGCATACTATTCAGTACCCTTTTATATAAGATTTTGGATATACCGCAATTTACCTGGATGGGGCAACCATGGCGAGCATTGCCACTTTTCATTCACTGCACATCTCGCATGTGTATGTGACAAATAAACTTGACTTGACTTGATTTGAGTTGACTTATTATTGAATTGGCTTATATGAGCCGAAGCTATTCCAGAATTTCAAACCAGTCCTGACACTTAAGGAACATTTCGTCATGGCATGTCTATATATTAACGACAGACTATCCTTGGATATAGCTATATCGGCTGCATTAGCTACTAACTTATTTTAGCCTGGGCTCTGTCATCTTATCCAGATATCTACGTTGACCCCATCCACAACATTGTCTATCTGGTATTCATTAATGCTATCCGTTATGGTAACATTTAACCACCTATCAACTACGTGGCAAAAGTAATTGGGATAGTAGCAGCATTACCAGCTACTGAACATTGTACCTTTCCAATGAGCTGAGATACTAGTGTTCAAACTATATCCCATACCTAGAATATGGTGGCAAAGGGACTAATCTGGAGTTGTCATCACTATAGACACTGGGCATTAAACCTAGTTAGAAATATCGAGAATGTTCTATTGAGTATATTCATCGGACTGGCTGCAAGGCCACAAATGGGCCTACCTCGGGGGTTTTCAGAGGAAGAGGACTTAACATTCTGGTGCCTTTCCCCACAGTGGAAATGTGATTCTGCTGTGGGGTGGGTGGGGGGGGGGGGACGTTTTGTGTAGAACTCTATATGTGTTGAGTCCATTTTCTTTATTTGTTAACCTTTTTCTATGGTATGCAAACGTATTATCTATTTTTGTAAAGCAATTTGGTGTCAATGCGAGTTGACTTAAAACGTGCTATATAAATAAAACTTACTTAATATTGGGCAAGCATAGAAACATAGAAACATAGAAATTAGGTGCAGGAGTAGGCCATTCGGCCCTTCGAGCCTGCACCGCCATTTAATATGATCATGGCTGATCATCCAACTCAGTATCCCGTACCTGCCTTCTCTCCATAACCTCAGATCCCCTTAGCCACAAGGGCCAGAGAGTTCCAGACATTCACAACTCTGTGTGAAAAAAGTTCTCCTCATCTCGGTTTAAAGGATTTCCCCCTTATCCTTAAGCTGTGTTGTTGGAGTCCCCAACATCGGGAACAATCTTCCTGCATCTAGCCTGTCCAACCCCTTAAGAATTTTGTAAGTTTCTATAAGCCCCTCTCAATCTCCTAAATTCTTTTGAGTATAACAAGTCTATCCAGTCTTGTCAATAAGACAGTTGACATCCCAGGAAAACGTGCTATCTCTGCACTCCCTCTAATAAAAATCTTCCTTAATATTTGGGACCAAAAACTGCACGCAATACTCCAGTAGTCTCACCAAGACCCTATTTTGCAGTAGTCCCTGCTCCTATATCAAATCCTCTTGCTATGAAAGCACAGTAGTGGCACTCATATTGCCAGTAGTGCACCATTTTGCATGGTTTATAAATAAATCGATCACAGTGGTGGCATATGCCAAACCACTTGGGCGGAATAAAATCGATATTATGTGACAATTTATTTAACAATTGGTAAACGTATGTCGTCAAACATGTTTGACCATCAGTAACTTACCTATCAGGTGAGCTAAATACTGTAAACGAACATTTAAACCAAAAGTATTTGCTGAGATTACAAAGCAATATGGACACCAGATATCGATTACCTTATATTCCAATTGAATCGCCACGTACCAATGTATGTCGCATGAAACCAACTCAAGACAGCGGCATGGATACATTTCCGCATATTGAGGTGGGGGGGAAACTAATCTCTATGTTCTCCCCTTCTTTCTACCTCATCAATAGGTACTACGGTCTCATCAGTCGGGTACTATGCAAAATACAGTGGACTAAACCCACAGTCATGGTTCCCAATGGTCCTCGACATGGTCATCAAAACCCTATGATTCCCAATAGCCTAGGCTTATCAACCCACCCAGTTCAGACATAAACCATCCATGCCACGATAAACTACTAGGTTGCAGGAAGAAAGGGCCTGGATTACAGAATTGGGAAGACCACTGCTGGGCCTGGATCAGACAGCACTATCAACATGATGACAGCATTCCGTCGCATATCCACTAGGGAACATACCTGGGAAGAAACTGCTCAAACTCAGGAACTACACATTCAACTACAACAAAACCTGTACTGGAGTTCCTGGCAGGCCTTCACCACAATGAAGGACTCAGCTACTGCGCCATCAATATAGCCAGAAGTACTCTGTCAGCCTACTCAACTCAGGCACCACGACAACAGGGCAAGGGTACCACCCACTGGTGATCAAATTCAGGAGAGGTATATTCAATTCCCATTCCCCAGAACTAGGTACACCCAAATTGGGAAGTCAGTGAGATCCTGACGTACCTTAGGGGATGATCACCAGCCAGGTCCCTCACCCTGGAACAGCCTACCCTGAAGATGGATATGCTGGCGGCCTTGCCTCAGCACAAAGACCCAGTCCTTCCAACTACTGCGATTGGACAACATGGTGATAACACCAGATAGTGTCACATTTTCCATTCAGGGGCTGGCCAAACAGAGCAGACCAGGAACATCAGGTCCAGTCATGGAATTCCGGGCATACCCACCTGAACCACGGTTATGTGTCATGACCCACTTAATGAACTACATTGACACAATAAGAAATACCCGAGGGAGAGGAAAAAGCCTTATGGGTCAGCCACAAGAAACATCATGGTCGGGTGACGAGCTAAACTATCTCTAGTGGCTCAAGCAGGTACTGGGAGTTGCTGGAGTAAATACTAACGTGTATAAATCTTATTCCACCATGGCAGCTTCCACGTCAGTGACTAAGAGGATCGACGTGCCTATGGACCACATCCTGGCCAGCGGGGTGGTCTAGGGAGTATACGTTCCAAACTTTGTAACAAGCCGCTGGCAAAACCTGTATCGGTTGCAGAAATAACATTAGAATCTGCAAATATATAATTTAAGCCCGGGGGAGCATTTTTGTCTTGTTATTGTTGATAACACCATTTTTGTTTTACAAACAGATTCATGGTTGATTACGATAACATACTTCCTCCCTCGAATGACTTCGGCAGCGAGTGAAGTATGAACTGTTACACGGTTTGAAATCACAGAGCTTTAAAATATTCACGTAGTCACTCACGTGACTCCGAAGTAAAATAGTAAGATTAAACGAGAACTTACCAGTTTGATGTTTGATCTGTATTTTATGAGGAGTTACGATGAGGGATTACGTGCCCTCCGCTCCCACCCTCAATAATAGAGATCAAACTGGTAACTAAGCTCTCCTTTTCTTTACTATATTTATTTCAATTACTGTGTCTGTCTGTGATTCCACACCGCTGCTTTGAAGTATGTCGCGCATGCGTGCTGGACGGGTTCTTCACGTAATCCCTCATCGTAACTCCTCATAAAATACAGATCAAACTTCAAACTGGTAAGTTCTCGTTTAATCTTACTATTATATGTCATCAGCGAAATGTATGAATAACGAGATAATGCATCTTCCGCGAGCCAAACATTTTCTGTCCGTATGGTCAATAGAGGAACGGTGGTTCCGAGTGGAATCAGTGACATCTCATCCAAGGATGAGTGGTCTGGCCAAGGGCTAGAGGGGTATATTTCTGATACTTCTCAAGATTACAGAAACATGGTACAAGCCGAATCATGTTAGCATTTGGCTAATCTGATCATGTGTTTAGTTACCCAGTTTAAGATGGATGATTGGCTTTCAGCAATTTAACTGATTCAGAGAATCGATCTTGAAGTTGCATACTTTGCCATATCTATACACATGAGGCACAGAATATCTGGTGGTTTTGATAACAAAGCCAGTGGTGGAAGCCAATGCTGCCCTTCTCAGACATAAGGGCATTGTGGCATCAAGTTTTAGATAACTGCAAAATTTTGCAGCTATTAAAACTTGAGGATTATCAGTAGATACCTCTTGCGATGTTAAGTATGAGGCAACATGAAATTTAATAGTGCCAATTTTGCCTATTCATTCAGGCCATGGTAAGGCGGTTGAAGCAACTCCTATTTACTCGCTCACGAGTAATGGCTGGGGCAGCCTGTCTTCTCGGGCAGCTAGCTCTGCACGATTGTATGGGAAATTTGTGAACAAAACATGCAAGTTATTTTTCAAATGAAATTAACAGAGGTGTGTGTGGCTTTCAGTTTGAGCCTAGAGAAGCGGTTATGTGATAGCACAATTGACACTGCTTGTGCTACTTTGTCATTCTCTATAGTACCATACGTGGGACAATAAATGATTGGTTATTCACCAGCTGTTCACTAACGTTATGCAGGGTGTCTTTTATATGACCACTCTAGCCTACACTTATTGTCGTGAGTGGTGTATATCAGTAAATTATTATGCAAATATTCTTCTACTATATTCCTAATGGGAGCAGTATTTTTAAGATGATTATGCTTTCAGCAACTTATCTCAGCACAAAGAACACAGCCATTACTCAATCTCCGGCTCGGTCTCTGGGTTATAACTGACATTAGGGTACCTTGTTATGGGAATGATCTCATAAGCAAAATGGGCATGATTGTGTACATTTGAAGTTGACAGCATACCCACCAAAGCAGAGATTGGGGGTGTCATTCGGTATACAAGTGCACTGAGCTTGCTAGTACCTATGAAATGAAAGATAGTTTCTTTATTGTTATTCAATTGTCTCAAGATATTGCTGATGGCTCATTAGCAGCCAATAGAATGGATATTTTCCCTTTCATCATACAGCAAGAGGCTTACATAGTGCGTGTTAATAAATTATAAAATTTGGTTGAATATGTCGGGATATTTGCGGATAGATTTCTACAGTGTTGCATGAGTTATTGTCTAACTCAAATGTCTATTGGGACTGTGGTCCAGTTAAGAACAATGGCCATGTATGCAAGTTAGCATCATGGCATTAATAACACACGTTTTTTCTACCATTAATGGTTTATCTGTTTAAGTGTTTCACACACAGATTGGGTTACTGCATGAAACCACAGAGTTTTGAAGTCTTCACGTAGTCACTCACGTGACTTCGAAATAAAATAGAAAGATTAAACGAGAATTTACTGTTTGAAGTTTGATCTTTATTTTATGAGAAGTTGAAGTGAGGGAATACGTGCCCTCCACTCCCAACCCTACTTCTCAAAAAGACCATTCAGTAGTTCTAAGCTCGTTAATCTTTCTATAGCTTAGGTCAGCAACTATTCTGTGGTTTCATACAGCTGCTCTAAAGTGACCCGCATGCGGACTGGCGGGCTCTTGATGTATTCCCTCACTTCAACTTCTCATAAAATAAAGATCAAACTTCAAACGGTAAGTTCCCGTTTAATCTTTCTATTTTTTACTCATAATCAAGAGTAGCTGGATTGATTCAAGACTAATGCTGAGTTATAGAGAAGCTGCTGTGTGTACATGTAATGAGATGTTCAGACTGGCAATAACCCAGATTACTGCATTTTCACACAATAATATTCTAGATTAAAAAAGAACACTTCAATGTGCAAATCTTCTCATTTCAACATTTTTATGATGACTTTTTTTTATTGAGGCATTTATCATATGGAACTATCTCTTCAGTAATGCATTCAGCTTGTGGAGTAGCTATTCCATTACAATGACTTTATTAAGACAGTATTTTCAAATCTACAAGGCATACGGTCATTTACGTCATCACGGGAGACTGGGTATGTGGATACCTCCAGCATTGATCTCAAGTCGTTGCTGCTCTTTCCCATCAGTTAGCAATGGGAACTCAGAGAAGACCAGCTAAATGCAAATCCCTTGTCAGAGAAAAATCTCCTCTCCTACAGGGCAGGAGCAGCTTTGACGATCCATCCAATAATGCGGGCAAGTGCCACCACCCCACTTGCCCCTCCTTCTGTCCACCGTTCAATGGACTGCCGGGAAGGCACTGAATGCCCAGTCACGTGGAACTAGATACATCACCTCAAACACACCTACGCAAGCACGCTCACTCATATACACACAAGCATCTGTGTACGAATGTATATATGTATGCGGACTTCACACACTGAGGTGCACACACAGACGCATACACACTCTGTCGCGCACACGCAGTCACGCAAACGGCCATTCACACACACACACGCACGCACGCACGCACGCACACACACACACACACACACACAAGCACGCACATATGCACCTGTTTACATGCGCACGCATGCGCATGAACACATATACACGCACATGCACCTATGTACATGCACATGCATGGACTCACACGTGCGTACCCACACACACATACACACACACACAAACAAACACACTATTGGCAGCACAGTTACAATTTACATATGGGTCTACAATCCAGCTTGAATGTAAAATGGCATCATAAAAAATATACACACACAGTGGCACACAAGAAATGGTAGAAATACGTAGCACTTACAGCACAAGAACAGCCAATGTGGCCCTACAGATCTGTGACATTGTTTAATGTTTCTATCGAGCACCCACTTTGCTTTATCTTATCCAATCAACACATCCCTATCCCTTAATCCATCCTGTACATCTAAAAATTTCCGTAAAGACATTTGAACAGCGTTTCAGCTTCTCGCTGTCGGAGGATTGAGCGCATACTCAGCATTTCCCGCTTGTTAAGCAGCGAGATGCCAATCCACTATCGCATTTTACACAGCCTTTTGCCTCTGATGAGTTTACACAGAGCAGGCCACAAGGTTTGGTGAGGTTCAGTGAATCAGGGCCAGGAGACCATGAGTGAAAATTAGCACCATAATGCCTGCACCATCAGATGTGGTGTGATGGCTGTGTTCATGAGTAATGGACAGTAGATGTGAAATGGCCATTTCAGGTATAAACTGTGCACTATGGATATGTAAGAGATACAGTATAACACTGTACACAGTCTCATAAACACGGATGTGTAAGACGTACATGATATAATACACAGTATAGTCCAGGGAAAGTGTTGTGCACAAACTGAATCTTTAGATGCCTTACTGTGGCAACAATCTTTGAATAGGGGGGGGGGGGGGGGGGGGGGGGGGGGGGGGGGGAGATGGTATATTAACCGCATGTGTCTGGGGACCTGTGTTACAATCTCCTTCCCTTCTGATAGGACAAATGATAACTTTATTGGTTCTACCCAACAAAGGTTTGGCTCTCCACACACACTTCCCAATGGGCTGGGCTTATTCATTGGCCCTGGAGTATTTACTGGTACACTCTCTATTTGACCAGATATTGTGTCTGAAGGTCATGAGAGACATGCTGGAAATATCTCCCTATAACCTGCTACAAAGACTAAGGCAGCTGTGCCAGCTTCTTCTCTGATACCAGCATCAGCTTGACTCGGAAATCCAAGTGCCTGGGTCAATATCCTGGGTGAGTACCCTGGACCGTCCAGCCGAGCAGCCTAGTGAGGGCATCCACCAGAGTTGTAACCCAAAACTGAAGATGACTCACCACCATTTTTGTCAGTGGATAGTTGGGGCAGGCAATAAATGCTATCAGTATTAATGATACTCCTAATTCCAGAATGTGTACATCAGTGTCAGGCTTGTCTTCCAAATTCATTGACTGGTTTTCTACTGGTTGTTACAAATGAAGGTGGTGCCTGGGCCAAAACACCTAAGGAGATGCTGGTGTCTGTGACATCAGAGTCTCTTAAAGAAGCGGAGGTTAGAGAGGAGTTGCAGATTTCTAATAAAATCGTGAGTCAGTGAACAGTCAGCATTGTACAAAGGAATGCACAAATATACCATTCGACAGTGGGTTGTTGAAAGATTGTAACACTGATGCCTATTCAACCAAATATAACCCTGTAAACCCTGCACAACCTCATTTGAACCAACCTTGTAACACTATTATCTTACAAGACCAATCTTACAGAAGCCAGCAGTCTCTTCCTATAAAAGGCCGATTTTACTTTTCTGGGTTTGAGGCCTTTGCCTTGTGATGAATGAGGGTGGCTGGGCCCATTTTGTGAAGAAGGCCTGGTGAAGTGTAGCATTCAACTCTGCCCAGAGCCATCCATCTAAGCCCTCCAATCTTGCCTCAGATTAAAGCTTCTGTAGTGTGTTTTCTTTTCCACCATATGACCTGTTCCCAAAATGTAATAGCCCCCACCCCCTTCCCACCTCACAGCCCTCCTCCCCTCTCAAAGCAGACAGAAACACCGTCTGGAATGTCAATGCACTGTATATTAAATAATAATAGATAAAATCTTCTGACCAGGCACTGCATAAACATCAAGGCAGCGCCCAATAAAACACTCTTCTGTCCCGGACAGGAAGAATGTCAAAACTATTTTGCCAAAGCTAATAGATCACACTTGTCTAAAGGCACTCTGCATATAGTCCACAATTTCTTTAAGCTGCTTAAATGGTTGAGGTTGCTTGACACCAACGAACCATGAAGTTGCAGGCAATAGTGTACATTCCGGCCTGTCGGGTCCCAATGGTAAACTTGAGGTGATGGCCGACTTGAATTCTATTCCAGTTAGGACCCCCACCAAAGCTTTGCAGGCATCAGCCGTTGGGTCGGAAAGTTGAAGGGCGAAAGCAAAGCACGAAAAAGCTACGTGGCATAACAAGCCAACGTTGCGGCTGGTTTGAAAGAAATGATGCTTCCCTTTGCAGCACAGAACAGAATTAACCTCTGTTAACAACCAATGTCTAGTTGGCCCACTCTTACGTCACCTCAAAGGTCACAGTCAAGGCAGTAACGATGGCTCATATCCGTGGGAAAATAGTCAAGTTAAGGCTCTTTAGTGCTGACCAAGTGTTAATTAAATAGACCCCACAATCAACAGGGGATAATGTGACTTGTTCTGGGCACGTCAGAATGTAAATGGTTACGATTCAAAGGCAGTTCTTCACTCACTGCACCTTTGCGTTCGTTGGTTCCAAGTTACTAATAACAACAAGGCCTTCTGCTGTGAGGTGGATTAGGCCTCGGAGCAGCACTTCTGCTGGTTCATCTTCACTTTATGCTTGATCCCGTCGTACAGTTCAAAGTTGTAGTTCTCCAGGGTAGTTGAACTCCGGCTGGAGAGGCCAGCGTAGGAGCAGGTGCAGTACAGCAAGAGCCCGGCACAGACCGCTCCCAGGAGAACCCCCACAGAGCTCATGACGATAATCGTGACCAGGATTGGGTCCAGGGAATAGAGCCAGTTCTTGTCTCGTCCTAACGTTGGCGTGACCGACATCCCATTGGAGGGTAACATCGTGCTCGCGTCTCCTTCAAGCCCCATGCCTATGAAGCAGCAAAAGTAATGTTACGTTTTTATATAAACAATAGAATGCATGGAGTCATAAAAATTAGGAGCTATTTACTGTATCTAATCCTTCCAATTCAATACCATCATTACCGATTCAAATTCACTCCCTTCTTCCTGTTTCTCCCCACATCCCTTGATCTCTTTAAACATTAGAATTACTGTCTATCCAATGCCTTTTTGAGTCCATTTGATATTTTGTCATTAGATATCTTCTGTACAAGGAAATCCCACAACTTCAGCATTCTGTGGTGAAGATGTTTCTCATTCGAGTTCCGTATCCTCAGGCTGTGATCCCTTTCCTCTGGATTTCATCTCCATCCCACATTTGGTCGGTCCAGTCCCATCAGAATTTTATCGGTTTCAGTGAGAATCCCACTCATTCTTCTAGTTAGCCCAATTGTCCTAATCTCTCTCCCTACATCAGCCCTGTCATCCCAGGCATCAGTTCGTTGGGCCTTTCCTGAGGTATCGGCATTGCAAGAACTTCCTTCATCAGATGAGAGGACAAATGCTCAAAGGCGTTGCGTGATAGCAGCAAGATATCACTGCTCCACTGTTTAATTCCTACTACAACGAACGTCCACATGCCATTTGCCTTTAAATCCCTTGAGCCTTGCCTACAATTCAATAGGATCCGTGGCACTTTCCTCATCCATATCCATTGATTCCCTTTGCATCTAGAAATCCATAAAACTCGCTCTTTAGTACACTCAGTGACTGAATCTCCTGGGCCATCTTCACTCTGCCCAATCTTTGCATCAGTTATGGATCCAGCCAAGTAATTGAGCTGGTCTACCTATCACAGTTTCTCTTTTAAAATCTTTTGCTGGTCTACAGAAGTGGATTGTATTGACCACCACTTGGAAGTGCAGAGTTTCAAGGTGAGTTTACCTTTCCTATAAATGTTAAAGTCAGCCTCCTCATTGGGTTCAAACCGGGTCCCTTCATCCACGGATATCATTTCTTTTGCTGTAACACAAAGAGGGAAGTGGAATATTACATAAGGGTCAGGCTAGGTCATGGAAATATCTCCATCTGAAGTCATATCCAGAATGCCACTCAATTCAGAACTATTTAATAGGAACGGAGGATTTTAAAAAACTGAGAGGTTTCACCAACCATCATCTTAACAAATAGTTCACATAAATAAAATGAAAAAAGCTGCTTACACTCTTTGTGTTAGACCATGATCTTAATGAAATCCTTTGATCAAATTCATAATCTTCATTGAATCCCTCACCCGTTAAGCAGATTATAGTTTTTATTCCACCCATTCACTTTGATTTCACATCTCTCTCTATAGTGAGGATTTGCCTCCAAATTCCCAATCCTAAACCCTGGAATCCTTTTAGCATAAGTTTCCAAAGTATCATGTCCTTAAAGGTGGTGGATTGGTAGTAGATGTGCTGTTGAAATGCCAAAACATAATCTGATCACAAGCCAATGTACTTGAGAATAATTCCAAGGAGGGGGAACAACATGAGTGATGGTGGATTCAGATCGACACTGTTCCATCATTATTTCTGCACCTTTACTTATCCATCTTCAGGCTTTGCTAATGGTCTTTTTTTCTTCCAATAATCCACGTTCTCCATGCATTATTTCTTAATCCATTTGATTAGTTGGCCTCAATCTTCTGGAGACTCTTAATCCCCAGAACAATTAACATTTGGCCTCATATGTAGTGGTTCCATTGGCCAATGAGATAAACTGTTTTTATTTGTTGATTAGAATGGATGCAGTTCTCTGTCTGATCAGTGTTCTGCCATGAACTGCAAAACACACAAGTACAAATTTGGGATATTGAGATATACGTTGACATCTGTTAGTTGGCATGGGCTCGAGAAGATGGACCCAAGTAATCATCAATGTACTGCATATCAAACACACTTATACGCAAGCTTTAGGTGACATGACTCACTGTGTCTTAAATCAGATTAATGTTCAATGTATTGCTCAATGCATTCACCCCTCCCAAAAGCTATGTGGATTGCTTAGCTGCAGTTTCAATCAATGCGAACTTCTAGTCTGGAGTCTCAGTAATATCATCGGAAGATAAAATCAGTCTCAGGATCTCATTTTCCATTGGTTAAAGACATTGGAAATTAAATTTTCAGGCTGTGCATTGATGCGAACTTACGAGCATGAATGTGAAGGACACTGGATGCTCCAGAAGGAAAAAGTGGAAGGAAATTGGGAATAAGTATTCTTGCTAAGCTTCATCTGTCATACTGAGTCCAGCCCTGAGTGTGACAGTTTAGGAAGAATATTAACGCCTTGGAAAGGGTGTGGGAAAAATATCACAAGAGGTCCTCGGGATGCAAACCTTTCATCACATGAGCAGAGTTGGATGAATGAGGCTTATTCTCCTGCAAAGCAGAGGACATGGAGAAATTTAATTATAGTGGCCTACTGTGATTGAAAAAGTAGGAATTGTTCCCAGGGTAGGAGCATTGTGGAGACACAGTCTGCTGGAGATGCTGGAATTTGGATCAACAAACTATCTGCTGGACGATCTCAGTGTGTCTTCGCTCTCCACCCTCAGCAGAGTGGTTGAATCCTGATGCAGGGTGATTAATTCATTGATGCAGGGTTTCGACCTGAAATACAGATCATTCCGTTTCCCCTACAGATGCTGCAAGACCCAATGAATTCCTCCAACAATAATATGGAGACACAAGGAAACGCCAATGCTGGAATATTGAACAAAACACTAAGTGTTGGGGTAACTCAAGGGGTCAGGCAGCATCTGGGGAGGGAATGTAGAGGTGATGTTTTGGGTTGGGACCCTTCTTCAGGCTCCAGACTGAAGGGCCCTATCTATCTATTCCCTTCACAGATGCTGCTTGACCCATTGTTACTCCAGCACTTTGTGAATTCCTCCAGAAGATTGTTTTTGTAGAAAACCAGATGAAACAGTTCAAGCAAAAGAAAAGGCTACCCATATATTTTCTGGTTAAATTACACAAAATACAAACATAATCTTGTCCAGATACTTAATGAGAATGCCGAATAGTATAGCCGTTATGCCAAGTTGAGTCATAAGGACTGAAACAGGAGGTTCCCTCAGGTTCAGTCGGGCCAACTGTTGGTGAGCAGTTCTGGCAATCAGGGACATTTATGAGCCAGCAGTGAATTTGGCAGAAAACAGCGATCTCCTGGCTAGCAGGACACGAAGACTTCCTATTCACGAGATGTCTCTCCATGTGGATCCTGTTTCTCTGATGGCTCGATTGGGTTGAGGAAACATATTTCTGGAAGGGCGTGACAAAGCAAAACAAAGATTGGATATGCTATACCTGAGCTGAGATTTTGTGGGATGGACTAATGTATGGAATTATAGATGGTGTGAAGCACGACTTTAATACAAGGCAACTTTGGGCGATGGAAATCCATAGATGGCTGAAATAAGATGACATGGGCACAACAAAGAGTCGGAATCACCGACCAAGCAACTGAGTTCGATTAGTGCACATATACTTGACCCAACTTTCAGTAACCTGTCCTGTCCAGAAGGATCAGGACAAAGTTTGCTTCCCAGGCCCGTAAGAGATATTAGACGGCACATCATTTGTATAAAAAAATAGCATCTTTATTCCATTCCACACAGTACATCTCCAGGGCAGCCAACTTACATTCAAAAACACAAAGAAACAGACAGAGCAGCCCCGCCTGCAGTGTGAGTACATCATGATGCACAGGCACTAAAAACACCATTTCACTGTAACATTCACATTCACAAGCACGGAACAGTCCCAATCGCAGGAGCCCAAAGTAACATGGACATAGGGAAGTGAGGGTGGGGGAGGGGGGGTGGCTGGGAAGGTAAGAAGGATGCAGCATTGGGAGATGGTGGGGAAGGTTCGGCATGCTGACTGCACACTGGTTGTGAAGGTCTGGGAGCAAAGTCGGAGTCCCAAATGACCAAGAACCACATTAAAAGAGGCACAGTGCATCCCAATTTATGTAAGAGCTTCAAGCTCCTCACCTCCTTGGGTCAAGGCTTTTACCACATGTAGCTTTGCAAGGATTGCATGACACTACTTCAACGGAGAGCAGAGAGAGTTCTGCCCTGTTGCCTCCGTCCACATCTCCCAACCAACATTTTCACAGCAACACATCATCATTTCACTGTTTAAGAAGGAACTGCAGGTGGTGGAAAATCGAAGGTAGACAAAAGTGCTGGAGAAACTCAGCGGGTGCGGCAGCATCTATTGAGCGAAGGAAATAGGCAACGATTCGGGCCAAAACCTTTCTTCAGACTGATTTTCAGACTAATTTCACTGTTGCTGGTAAGAGTTTGCTGTTAACAAACTGGCTGCTGGATTCCAGTAACATTACTTCGGATAAAGTATTTCATTAGCTAGAAAGACCTTTGAGACATTGTGGAAGCCACATTATAAATGCAAGCTTTTCTTTTACTTATGGCCTTTATGTCATCCCTTGTTGTGTGGGAAACACTCGAGCACCCACACAACTTCTGTCTTGCTCAGTAATTGGCGGGATCATCCCGAAGGAGCTGCACTGGCAAAGAGACAAGACCCCACATATGTTTCCCACCCCACCCCATTATGTGCAAGGCTATCATCAGGGGTCAGAACGGTGAACTATGGGGAGTGTAGCGCGATTGTTAATCAGGGGTAACTAGCCTAAGGGAATCCAGAGTACTTACTTGGGTTATTGGCAGGACCAGTAACAATTTTTTATCTAGAGGTCTCAGTTGTGGACTCTTCGCACATCAGGCAGCATTAGCTCAGGGACCCAGCAGAGGAGTCACATTAAATACTTTCCACCTTAAGTAACAGTCTAGAAGGCTTTAGATCGTTAAATGTCATCAAAACGCACACTGTTATTTATAAGGATGTTACTAGTGACAATTATCAATTTCAAATGGACACAACCTTTTAGATGAAAAATATTTTCACAACAATTTCCTATCAAAAGATTATGGTGGACTCCTGT
This sequence comes from Leucoraja erinaceus, assembly GCF_028641065.1. Lineage (NCBI taxonomy): Eukaryota > Metazoa > Chordata > Chondrichthyes > Rajiformes > Rajidae > Leucoraja > Leucoraja erinaceus. The sequence continues at coordinate 39,683,664 of NC_073383.1, forward strand.
TATGCAGCATTATATTCTCACAGAGAAAGGCTCATTAGTTGATGCCAGGAATGATCCAAAACAACACATTGGAAGGTGGTTAGGCCATTTAGTCCTTCAAGCCTGTTCCACTATTCAATCAGACATGACTGACCCTGGCTACACACCTCCTTCACTTCAGGAAAAATCTACCAAACTCGCTTTTGAAAGCATCAATTAACCTCACACTCAACAGCTTTATAGAGAGATAAGGCATATAAATAAAACATTTAAAACCCTTTGGCCACACTGACCACCAGTCACCCATTATGTTAATCCTGCTTTATCCTCCACCTGTTCTCATCAACTGTCCCACCCACCCCACAGACACTACATTCACCTACACGCCAGAGGCAATGTGCAATGGTTAATCGCCCTACCAACTCACCGTCCTTTCAGATGTGAGGGAAATGGAGAAAACCCACGTGGTCACAGAAAGAAGATGCAGTACCTGAGCCTAGGATTGAACCCAGGTCTCTGGTGCTATGAGGCAATGGCTTTAACAGCTGCACTACTCTACCAGATGGCTTCGGGGGAGTGGGATGTGAGATTCAACCTTTCACCGTAGCTACGTAACTTGAGTATTCTCACGATCTTTACGTTACCTTGCCTCTAATTTTGAGGTTGTGCCCCTTGTTCTGACTTCCCCCACCATAGTAAATAGCTTACATTTACCCTTAATCTCTGGACCTGAGGGAAAACAAGACTGGTCATTGTGATCAGCTCTTGGTAGCCTCACCCCCCGCTCCCGCCCCCTCCCTCCACCCCACTCTCGAGGGAAGTGACAGTGCGAGGTGAGAATTGAGTGTAAGGTTAAGAGCCCAGAAATTACTGTTTTGACAAGTGATTTGCACATTCTTACAACATTCTTCCATATTTCCCTTTTAGCAAAAGTTAACTAAATGGATTTAAAGCTGAGTTAAAAAAAAGGAGGTGGGATTTCGTAAAAATGCGTTAAACATCATCCGCAGGGAATGTCAAGAGTAAATTCCAGGCAACTGTAAATGATCGAACAGCTCTTATGTTGGAATTAGGGGCTGCAGAATTAATGAGAGTGTCAGCTCTCCTGTGGTGTTTTAATCAGCTCTTTCTCCATCCTAATGTAAGCCCCTTTCAGATCGAATGCTGCAGTCTGACATTTGAATCTAAAGCTTTAATTAACTCTGCTCTGCTATTCCGTCATAAAACCTGCTGTTTTAAAAAAAATAATCATGTTGCACACTTCTATCTATCTAGTTCCATGCCAGCTGTGGTCCAATTCAGCTGTACGTAACACACACTTGGTGGACACTAAAATAGGCCAAAAGCTGCCCACTCTGGGATCTGCAACATGTCAGTGTTAGAGGATCGGTGGTGCTGCCCTTCAGATGACGGTGTTGCGGTTCAACCAGAGTTCTGGATTTCTGAGTCAGAGATGGATTCAAATCCCACCATGGTAGCCGTGTACACAATATAATTACGCCAATCAGAGAATGAAGCTAATCATAATTCTGACCATAAAACTACTGGATTTATATAAAAATCCATGCATTTCACCTGTGAGAAAGGAGATCTATCCTTCCCTGGTCTGGCCTATGTGGAACTGCAGACACACTGATGTAGGGTACTCTTAACTGCTTCCTCAGTTCAGGGGGGATTAAAGATGGTCAAAAAATGTTAGCATTTCCAACAATGTCCACTCTATTCAATAAATACTTGCTCCTGTTCTTGGCAAGACATGTTAAGACCACCTGAAGAAAAGTAACCTGTTCAGGTTGATCAGCTAACCCAGCAATGCCAAAGAATGAACCACCTCCTGGCTATAGCATCAGTGTGTGGATAGGTTGTACAAGGTGAACATGAAGAAGCAGAACAGCTTCTTCCCCACTGCTATCCAACACCTGAACCAGAGAATTCAGAAGGTTTCTGACCCAAAATATCACCTATTTCTTGTCTCCAGAGATGCTGCCTGACCCGCTGAGTTACTCCAGCATTTGGTGTCTATCTGAACCAATTACCTCGTTCACATCCTGTTCCTGGAGCTGCTGTGACCTTCTCATATTCTTAACTCGATACCTCATTCTGTTATTCCATAACTATAGTTTAATATTCTTTTGCACCAGTAAGATTTTGCACTACAACGTTGCACCTCTCTGCTGCTTTGTTCTCATCATTGTATCTATTGTTGTATTAATGTATGTTTGCTGTGAACTTCAGATAAACAAGTTTCATTGCATCTGGTGTATGTCAATAAACTCATCTGAGACATGGGACATCCTGAGATAACAGAAGGTACCAAATTAATGCACAATGCCATTTCCTACCAGTTTACCCTATTTATCCCAACATTCCCATCAACTCCCACATATTTCATCACTTACCACTTACTGCATCATTGGAGCAGGTTGCAATGGCCAAATAACCTACCAACCCTCATGTCTTTGAGATGTGGATGGAAACGGGAGCACCCACATGGGAAACCCACACAGTCACTGGCAGAACATGCAAACTCCATGCAGACAGCGTCTGAGATCAGGAATTAACCCAGGTCTCTGGTGCTATGAGGCAACGGCTCTACCATCTGTGCCACCATGGCCTATTGATGTCAGTTTGAAATATTAGGAAACTCTCAAGCGAAATGTCAAGTTTTATCTTGACCACAGCAGCAGCTTAGAAATGCCAGCAGTCAAGTCTGACTACCAGAGATGGGACATGGTTTCACTGCTGAAAAGAGATATGAGAAGGGAACCTGTAACTTGATGTATGGTATTTAAGCCGAATTGGCTGGTTGACCACAGATGCCGGTTGACTTGCTAAGTTCCTCCAGCTGATTGTTTGTTGCTGAAACTTCCAATTTACTTCTGCCTAGATGTTCCATGTAGACCACGCAGTCCTGACCCTCATCCTTCTGCACAAGAAAGAAAGATGGAGGAAATGGTGCTTGGACAATATTCTGATTAGGGACCCCCAGGATTGGCTCTTAACATGGAGGATGATCCCATAAGGCAAGATTGGTGGACAGTTGACAATTGCTGGATATGTATGAGATAAGAAAGTGAAAAATAGAAAGGCATTTACTATGAACATTAAGTGTCGCAATTGCAAGAAGCATTCTGCTGGAGGAAATCCGTGCGTCAAGCAGCATCTGTGGGGGCAAAGGAATAGTCAACGTTTCGGGACAAAGTCATTGTATGAGGGCTGAGAGGGGAAATAGCCAGTCTAAAATGGAGATGGAGAGTGGTGAGACAGGAGCCAGAGGGAATTGGCGCACTAAGGAGTCGTGAAGGGTGACAGGCAGATGGGGCCTTGTAGAAGAGGGGGTTGGGTGTAGTTGGGAGACAAAAGCAGGTGGATGATGGATGATGACCAAAAAAGTAGGAAGACTCATTTCTCCTTTTCTCTGTCTGCCTCCATCCATCATTTATCTGCCTCTGTTTCCCAACTCCACCTCTCCCCAACCACTACCTGCCTTGACCTACACATTACCCCTCCCCTATCCATTAACCACGTCTGGCCCCTGCCTCACCCCCTTCCCCTCTCACCTCTTTACACCAACTATCCCTTCTCTCCACTGACAGTCCTCATGCATGGTTTCGACCTGAAATATTGACCTCCAGCAGGTTGTTTGTTGCTCCAGATTCCCGCATCTGCAATATCTTGTGTTTGCATTTTACCAAACGAATGCAATAGCAGAGATATTTACAGGTATTGTGTATCTTAACATAGAAACATAGAAAATAGGTGCAGGAGTAGGCCATTCGGCCCTTCCAGCCTGCACCGCCATTCAATATGATCATGGCTGATCATCCAACTCAGTATCCTGTACCTGCTTTCTCTCCATACCCCCTGATCCCTTTAGCCACAAGGGCTATCTTAATGTCATCTTAAGAGTAGAATCTCTTTAGAAAACCAGGTATCAAATTTTAAGTAATTTGTCATTGTAAAGCTGGCATACTCATTCTTTAAGCACCAAATAATTTTCAATGTTTAAGCATTTGGACGTTTACTGCACATTCAAGTGCTTTCCCATTGCTTTGAACGTTGATCCCTTAAAGCACTCCCCCAACCCACACTGGGATCACCTTTGCACTGTAAACTAATTGATGGGGATTGATTGCTCCACTGGTGAATGATTGTTGTCTTTCTCAGCAACCACCATGAACATTTGGAAGGGTGTATTTTTTTCCACTGAGCATGTGCCGCATGTTGCAGAATATCAATGGGGTGCAATTAAGAAATCTTGTCTATTGTACAAACGTGGCCTGGGATTCTGGCAAAAGTGGAAATATTGTGTGATGTAAATCTCTTTAGGGTTTGTTGGAACAGATCATGTTGAATTCCCTATCGCAGCTGAGAGCCCACCATTCCCCAATGGAGTTTTCTGACATTACACGAGCACTATGTCACCTGGGCTATGACATCATCACAATGACATCATAGAACAGGGGCAATGGCATAAAATAGGATACTGTCCTTGTGAACTAAAACAGGCATTGGGGTGCATTAATTTGAGTGAATGTTTAAGTTTCAGGAGACTTGATATACCATGCAAATGCATGGGCCAATGCATGCAAACACAGCAGCAATCCCTCTCACAAGCAGTCACGACTGTTTAAACACAGATTCGATTTTAAATCTCTTATAGGAGAATCAACCACAATATCTAACTCTTAAAGTAAGGATGCCCAAAGTGTACCGTGACTTCTGATTTGCCTGAATCGCTGCGTGCAGCACTAATTTAGTGAATTAAACATGCATCAGGATCAGTTGCAAGGGAGGTGCACTCAACAAAAAGTAAAAGAGGTCAGGGCATTAGAAGATGAAAGATCTTATATTTCTATAGTACCTGTCTCATCCTCAGAACATCCCAAGTCACTTTACAGTCATATTATATTGTTTTATAATATAGCCATGGCCAAAATATAGGAACAGTGCATTGCAGGATGTCATGGACCGAGGTGTGATGAAGCCCTGGTTCAGAAATGTTGTTGAGGGCTGAATGTTGGTCAGGACATTGGGAAGAACCAAAAACTCTGATGGTAGATGTTCCACACCCCTCCATGACAGCAGACACTAGTTTAGTGTTAACATTTCATTGAATAAAGTCACTTTACTGACAACGCAGCACTTCCTCAGCACCTTCCACACCTGGAAACATCAATACACTGTACTCTGAAGTCTCAAGGGCCAGGATCAAACCCACAACCTCCTGACTCAGAAGTAAAGAGTGCTACTGTGCAGCCACAGCTATCAGGCAGGTGAGGTTGAATTTGCACAAATATCTCCCTTATCTAATGCTGATGATTCTGTGGCAATCACATGATGAGTTAAAGTATGGAGAATATGAATAAATGTGATATTTGGATTAAGACCGTTTTAGAAAGCACATTCGAGAGTGAAGGATCATCCACTTACTGTGAGTAGTGATTGATTGCCAGGCAGAATCATTAACGGCCTTTTGTCAATGGATGGCAATGTCACACTGCTCGCTGCAGACTAAAATTACAGACAAAATGCGGAGCTGCAAGCGTTTTAAATTCTTTGCTTTTCCTCTCCCCTGGAGTATATGATTACCATTAGCACAGAGCAAACTCCTCTTCTGGTTAATCGCTGGCAAAATCCTGTTTCAATCAAGCCTTTCCCAAGACCATCTTCACGTTGACATTTACTTCTTGTCAAAACTGAGTCAGAGTGACATCATCATCTGGTGACAAAAGGCTGGGGAACTGTATTGCCAAGGCACGAAATGGGTGCACTTTGCAAGCAGCGAAAATAACTAGCTGTGCCTGTATGCATACATGTGTGTTCTGTCTGCCTACAGGTGCATTTATGTCTGTGTGTGTCAGTGATGTGCCTGTGGTATGATGTGTTGCTTTGTGTGTCAATGGATGCGTATATCTGCTTATATGTGTGTGCATCTGTGTGTCTGTCAGTGATGCCTGCGTGTGTGTCTGTATACAGATATATGATTGTGCAGAGGAACCTAGGAGTACAAATATAGACCCCCATGATACTAGCGTCACAGATATTAAGGGAGATGAAGAAGGGATTTGGCATGTTGACCTTCATCAGTCCGGGCACTACGTACAGGAGTTGCGGTTGTACGAGATGTTGGTACGGCCGCACTTGGGACCATCATGTCCGGTCTTTGTTACCCTGCTATAGGAATGACATCATTAAGCTGGAAAGAGTGTGAAGAAGTTATACAAAAATGTTGCCAGGGGTCGTGAGCCTGAGTTGTAGGGAGAGGTTGGGCAGGCTAGGACTTTATTCCTTGGAGCTTAAGAGACTGAGGGATGGACGAGTTGGAGCCTGTTTTCATGCTGCACTACACTACAATTCTATACTGTTGCAAATAAATAAAAGATCTAAACCTGTCCTTAGAGATTAACCTTTCCGTTCTGGCACCAGTCTAATGAATCTTTGCTGCAATCACTCCAAATTCCCTATACCCTTATTCTAACCCAGAGCCAGATCCAGACACTTGACTCCAGAATAGGTTTACCAGAGCTCTGAACAACTGCAGAAAACCTTCCACCCCACCCTCCATTACATATTTAAATCTGTCGCATTTCCTGCACTAGTGCCTGGTGGGGCGGTTTGAGGAAGAACATCAGTTTGTTGATTAGCATACAGGTCATCCCCAGGTTACAGACACCAGACTTACAGACAGTTTGTACATATGATCGGGCATTTGGGAGACCAGAGGGATGGCAGGGCATGGATTTATGGCTGTTCAGGGGCTGAGGGCATCTTCTACCTGGGGGAAATGGGACATTTCTATGCGCTTTCCCCCCTCACACCGAGCCACAACAATCCGGGCCTGGGTTGAGCCGCGCAGAACTGAGAGGCTGAGCAGACTCGTTCGCTCACTCACTGAGTGTCCTGTGCCTGTTTGCTCTCCCATCCCAGCTTGGGCAGCACAGTGGTGCAGCGGTAGAGTTGCTACCTTACAGCGCCAGAGACCCGGGTTGGATCCTGACTATAGGTGCTGTCTGTGCAGAGTTTGTACATTCTCCCTGTGACCGCTTGCATTTTCTTCAGGTTCTCTGGTTTCATCTCACATTTCAAAGACATACAGGTTTGTAAATTAATTGGCTTTTGTAAATTGTAAATTGTAAATTGTCCCTAGTGTGTAGAATAGTGGTAGTATATGGGGTGATCGCTGGTCGGCATGGACTCGGTAAGTTGAATGGCATGTTTACACGCTGCATCTCTAAAGTCTAAAGTTGTTTCTGTGTTCCTCTCTCACACACAGTTTTATTTCATTTCCAAGTGTTTGGATTATGAATGGTTTTCAGGAATGGAACCCCGTTCTACCCTAGGGGCTGCTTGTACTGTGCTGTGTGCAGTGCACCCTGCAGACAATGGATTGGCCTAAGCAGAATAACTCATTCTCCTTTCCAAACTGTGTGAGGAGACGGCAGGGAGTTCCCCAGTCCACCTGGGCTGCATTCAAACAATCTCTCACAGGTGACAGATCTGTCTGCTGGCCTGACCTGTCATATTTTTCTGATGTGAAGGAGTTAAATAAATAGCTTTCCTCAGCCTGTCAAACTCCGGACTCTTGCAAATGCTTAGTTCCCTTTGTATGGCAGCTGTGGGAATATTGGGGAATTTTCTTCCCCACCTCTTTGACCAAGTTCTCATCAAACTGTCAAAGCATCTGGTCGTCAAGGTTTCTTTGATAATACTCCTGCGTAACTCATAACATTTTTCCCTGTCAAAGGCACAGTGTAAGTGTATGTTTATGAACACATGGAGCCAGCAGTTAATGTTCCTCACTAACTGCCCCTGAGGAAGATGCTGTTTTTGACAGGAATTGAGACAAAAACTCTTGCAGGGAACGAGTAACACTGAGAGAGACATGGTCATTATAATCTGGTTTGTTGCTGGTGTTAGATTGGAGGTCAGATTGAAGTGGCACTGTGGCTATGTGACACAGCTGGTGGGGCTGCTGCCTCCCAGGGTCAGAGACCTGGGATCAATCCTGATCTCAGGTACGATCCATGTGTGGTTTGGATGTTCACCCCTCACTTGGCTGGGTTTCATCTGGAGGTTCCAGTTCCCCCTTTCATCCCAAAGATGTGCAGGATGGTAGGCTAACTGCCTGCTGTGAACTGGGCCTAGGATGTGGATGAGTAATTGATTCCAGGAATTTGTGTAGAATAAAATGAGATCAGTGTAAGTGGGGGGATGATTGTCAGTACGGACATGGTGGACCGAAGGACCTGTTTACAATTTGTTTAACTTCATGAAGAAGGCTTTTATTGCTTTCTGCTTCACACTGATGCACAAACGGCTGCTGGAATTTTTGTAGGGTCGATGGATACCCCATGGCTCAACTTTGACACAGAAATCGAATGGTAGGACAGGCATGGCCGAAGAGGGAATGGGCTTTCTTGTTTCGACTGGGGTAGCCTGTGTTGTTCTCCAGAGTGTCTGGGTGAAAATATACCCAATGGAGTTTAATTTGTCGAAGTGTGAGGGGATACACTTGTAAGAGGAATCAAATGGAGGGAAACTGCAGATGAGTGAAGAACAGAGGCATCTAAATGTTTAAGTTTAAATTTTAAATTTAAGAGATACAGCGTGGAAACAGGCCCTTTGGCACACCAAGTCCACGCCGACCAACGATCCCCGTACACTAGCACTATCCCACACACTAGGGATGATTTACAATTTTTACCAAAGCCAATTAATCTACAAACTTGGGACGTCTTTGGAATATGGGAGGAAACTGGAGGATCCGGGGAAAACCCACGCGGCCATGGGGAGAATGTACAAACTCAGTATAGTCAGTATCCGTAGTAAGGTCTCTGGTCTTGTAAGGCAACAACTCTACCACTGCGCCACCGTGCCGCTCTCTAATGCATGTTCTAATGCATGAATCGCAAAGTCCAACCAGCAGCTGAAAAGGCAGACTGCATTTCAGCCTTTACTTTGAAAGGGCTGGAGTTTAAGATTAGGGATATTTTGTTGTGGTTATCCAGGGAGATGGCAAAGTCACACTTGGACTACTGCGCATAATTTTAGTCCTCAATCCTAAATAAGGATATAGTGGTATTGGAGGCAATCCAAGGGCGATTCACCAAGTTTGGTTAATTCCTGAGATGTGAGGGTTATCCTATCAAGAGAGGTTAGACTGTTTGGGTCTATATTCTTTGTAGTTAAAAGAAACCAATGAAGATTTACCTTATTCACACATTTAAGTTCTCAAGGGCGATGAATTGGGTAGATATTGAAATGTTTTCACTAATATACGAGTCATCAACAAAGAGATATGGTTACAAAATAAGAGACTGGTCATTTAAAACTGATAAGTATAGACATTTCCTCTCTCAGAATTTTCTCTGGAATTCTGTGCCCCTGAGAGTGGTGGAGGGAAGGTGGAAATAGACATTTATTTGAAAGATTGAGGTTATAGGGGACCAGCACAGAGGAAGAGTTGAGGCCAGCCAAGGTTAGTTATGATCACATTGAATGGTAGGGCAGGCTTAAGGGACCTGGTTTCTTAGGCCTGCTCCTGTTTTCTTGCATTTTTGTATTTCCTGTTGTTGGACGAGATCAGGTCGGGGAGAGTTCCCCCCCCCGCCGCGGGTACCATGTAATCCCGTGCTACCTGCTCCATGGTCGGATAGACGGCGACTAAACCGTCTCCTCCACCTGGTTTGCCAGGTGAGGAGGGAGCTGTGGACCCCCAGCAGGACCAAAAACAAGACCTGTCAAAGGGCGGATGAGCTTGTAGCGAGCCAACAGCCATCCACACTTCAGTAGAAGTTGTGATCACTGTCGTACATAGCATTGTAAGGCACCATGTTTTCAACGATGATGATGATGATGTTGTTGGGGCAATGAAGGTTGGATGGAAATTTAGACAAACTTAAACTGATTTAAATGGAGAGAGGGAAGCTGCTCCCATTAGGAAATGGTTTGCAGACCAGCAGACACAAATTTACAACCTGGGGCAAGGGATATGAGGCAGGTGGAGCTGTGAAGGAAAGTTATTTCCGTGGTCTGTGCTATAGAATTTATGACTCTAATTTTATGATTCTTGAGGCCTACAACTGTTTGTACTGACCTACATTTGAAACTGGGTTTTTTAATCCGATGAAACCATGATATCATATTACAGGTGGACTTCAGCAGCTCCTACAAAAGCTAACACATGAAGCTGCATTCAAGTCAAGTCTGAAGAAGGGTCCCGACCCGAAAAGTCACTCATCCATGTTCTCGCGGGTTGCTGCCAGACCCACCGAGTTATTCCAGCACTTTGCGCCTTTTTTTGTAAACCAGCATCTGCAATTCCTTGTTTCTACAAGCTGTCTTACTTCCTGTTCTGAGTTTGTTCTGGAAGGCAGGGGTACTTCGGGCAGGTGTGTTCCTTTGCCTTCTCAACATTGCACAATTCAGCCTGACTACGTCTTTCAAAGACGTGCCTTTCAAAACAATCAAGCACAAGAGTGATCTCCTTTCAAACATCTGAAGCATTCTTTTAAACATTTGCAGCAATTAAATGTGAATTACTATCCCCTCCAAGCAAAACCCAAGTCAGGTCATCATGTTAATCATACTTCCTGGCTGGAGACTGGAATTTGTCCAACCCCTGCCAGCCACGAGCTTGAGGTTTTCTATTTTCCTCCAGCAAAGGTACCATTCAGCCCATCGGGCCTGTGTGCTCCCATCAGTCCCATTCCCTTAGTTATTTCCCTGACCCAGTCTCTCTCATGCAAACCAACTACCCACTGATTCTCCCACCAGCCCCCTACACTAGGGGAAATTCACAGCAGCCAATTAACCTTTGGGAAGTGGGAGGGAGCCCGAGTACAGGGGAAATCCAGGCAGAAACAGGGAGAACATGCAAACTCCACACAGACAACACCCGAGGTAAGAACATTTGTGTCTTATGCTTTATCTACCAGCAGCCCTCCGTTTTTAGACAAATTTGACAATGTCTTCAATGGATAGGCTTGGATTGTTTGTTCTGGAGCATAAGAGGCTGAGACTAAAACTAGAGGACAAAGGTTTAAGCTGCATAGGGATATATTTAAAGGAGATCTGAGGGGCACATTTTTCACACAGAAGGGGATGGATATTTGGAACGAGATGCCAAAGGAGGTGTTAGGGGCAGGTACACTTACAGCATTTAAAGACATTTGGACAGGTACATGGATAGGAAATGTTTAAAGGGATATGGACCAAACAGGAAAGATGGGCATCTCGAAGGGCCTATCTCCATGCTATATGACTATTAACTCAGTGTTCCATTATCAAATTGTAAGGCAGGTTACCTCAATTGTTTGAATAAGCTAAAGTTGCAATTGTGCAGCAGGAGGTTGGACAATGAACACATTTGTCCAGTCAGAATTCAACAATAAGCAGCACAGATCAAGACAAACTTTTCAGTTCCTTTAAACATGAAGATTTTCAGAGGCTGAATTGTCCAGGTATTAATGGGAGATGAATGTCAAAATACATGATTCCCACAACGGGAGAGAGAATAATCAGAACCAGGCATGGTTAGAAAACAATTGGATGCACAAAGATGTATGCAAGTTTGCACGCAACATATTTTTGTAATCTATGGGAGTTAGATACAAGCTTTTGATCAGATATGAACAGGCCTTTAGTACAATGTCCCAATCTGCATCATATCCCGCACTCCCTGAATAAGCATCGTGAATTGCTTTGGAGTGTAGGTAAAACCAATCTCATGAAAAACAGCTAGTTTTTGCCTGACTAGTTACCCAGCGATGATGGTGTTGGATGAAGGGATGGAGGGAACAAAAGAGCACAACAGATAAAACAGTTTTATCAATTCCTAATGTTAGAAAGTTAGAAGAGGTAGTTTATAAAGGCTTGTGAAAAATTAAGACAGAGATAATGAATATCGACAATCATGGAACCCAGCATGTATTGCCTAGAATTACCCCGCATTAAAGCAACCACTTTGCCCCATTGTCATTAAATAAAATTTCAGCCTGTCCCTACAACAAAATGACCTCAGTGGGAACTGTGATGCACTTCCTTGCTTTCTTAAAAAATACTTTTTCATAGATTATGATGGCTGGTTCTTTTCCACCCAAGATTACAGAAGTCTTCACAAAGCCATTCCTTCCCAGAGAAACACAGAAGGGTTGTCCTTCCAGTCTGCCTTGCATGCTACTTGTGGAGATCTTGCATAACCAGTTCTCTCGGAAGAAAGGGAAAATGTACACGATATTTCAGATCGTCACTTTCTTTCTTTTCTATTTATAATCCACAAGCGCGATGTTGAGTAGAGAGAGAAAAAAAGTAGCGGTGTTCCCATGGCGATTGCAGTGGAGAGTGCAAGTAGAGCTGGCAATATGATTAACCTTTCTCGGTTTGTTTTTTGTTTAATTTTAATGGGTACTCACTCCTAGCAGTGTGTTCTCTCAGTTTGAACTGTAATCTTCCTTTCCCACTTTTATAGTGAGCCTAGGCTCCACACCCGTAACACAGCCGTTGGGGAAATGGACGTTTACCGAGTGAAGGCTCTTCTTGGCTGCAAATCCATAGCGTTGGCGGTACAGCACCATGCTCAGAGAGAAACAGAGCAGCACTATCAGAGCACCTCCTCCTGCCATAATGTAATACCATAAATTGGGTATGGGTTGTGCTGACACGGACTCCACCGTGGGTTCACTCCCCGCAGGGCTCCCCCCTGGTGGAGAGACACAAAATAGCACTGGGACTAATCTCATTTGACTGACAAGAGCATGCTCAGCGGCCTGGTGCATCATGGGAGTATGCCGTCACCAATCATGGCGTCCTTGCCAAGGTGGAATGGGAAGGATGGAGATTTGGAATTAAGTTTCCATTCTTTGGTGGCCACCTGACTCTAAATGCAGCAGGTCGCGCTTGCGTGGGTCGCGAAGTGTTACCCAGCTCATCTGATCGCTCAAAATGGCTGCCCTTCAGCTGGGCAGAGTTCCAGGGTGATGGCGGTAGTGGGCCTGGGAATCTCCCAGAATCCACCGCAACCACAGCAGGCAGTGAGGCCAAGCAATACCCCATGATGCACAATGGCTTCACTTCTGTTGTTTCTGTGCAATGTGATCGATGACATTATAAAAGCACATCCTCAAGCACGGCCACAAATAATAAAGCAATCAGAAAACACTCTGAGATTAAATTTACCGTGGTAGGCCAATCAATCAGAGCCTTAAGTACAGAAACAACGCTATGCTGCACACAGTGAGTGTACAAACACTTGGTGTACTTTGCTGAATCTCCTCCCTCTGCTACTTTTCACAGGGAGCTAATCTTTTTTTTTTAATAAATAGATTAACTGCTCATGTAGAGATGGAGCGAGGAGGAAAATTTCAGATAAATTCATCAAGTGCTCGGCCCACAGAGTAATTTGAGAGCATTCCTTTTTTGTCAGTTCCAGATTACTTTCCACTTTTGCAACTTTATGTCAAGCCTAAACAGGCCAAGGAAAAAGCTTTTGGACATGGAGAAACAGCCCTTACATTTGCTCATGCATTTCCGTGTGGTTAAATATCTCCAACTGGCCATTGTCTGAGAGTTACAAGTATCTAGCAACCTCAGTAAGAATATAACACACTCACCTGTTGGTGTCTCACTAGTGGGGATTCCAGGAAAGGCACTGATGGGCTCTGTGAATAAAGTATAATAACAGTTAACCTTCTGGGTACCCTGCGATACTTTGCTACAGAACTATGAGGCCAAATGACCAAGAGATTAACACAGGTAGGAGACATGTTTATGTCCAGGAATGGCATAATGGGGCAACTGGTAGAGACCTGGATAGATTGCCAGAGACTCGTAGTCAATCCTGACCCTGGGTGCTGCCTGTGTGGAGCTTGCAGGTTCACCTTGTGACAACGTGGGTTTTCTCCTCTCACCTCTATCACCCTCCAGCAGCTGTCTCCATGGTGACTCTTCCCTCTACCTACCTGGCTTCATTAGCCTATTTTTTTATTATTTAATTTTCTTCCATCTATCATCCGCCTGCATATTTCTCCCGACCCACATCCTCCCCCTCCCCTTCTTGGCTCTGTTGGCCCATCATCCTTCACCAGTGCTTTGTTTACCAATCACCTCCGCCTCTTGTTCCACCACTCCCACGATCCTCTTTGCACCAGCTGTCTCCCCTCTCCACTCTTAGTTCTGATGCAGGATTCTTTCCCCTCACAGATGCAGTTCGACCCGGTGGGCTCCTCCAGTATACAGCTTGTTGCTCAAGGTTTCAGCGCCTGCTGTCTCTCAGGGTTCATCTCGGGGCCCACCAGTCTCTTCACAGAAACCAATTGATGAGAATTTGTGGAGAATAAAATGGGATTAGTATCGGATTAGTGTAAATGTGCATGGTTGATATGGACCCAATGGCTGAAACACCTGTTTCCACACTGTATCTATGGATTTAAGAGAGAGTTAGACAGATCTCTAGGGGCTAGTGGAGTCAAGGGATATGGGGCGAAGGCAGGCACGGGGTATTGATAGGGGACGATCAACTATGATCACAATGAATGGCGGTGCTGGGTCGAAGGGCTGAATGGCCTCCTCCTGCACCTATTTTCTATGTTTCTATGTTTCTATCTTTGACCTCTACAGTGCTGTCGTCGTCATTATTACAACAGTGGGAATAACCAAATACAATATATTGGCTGACTCTCGAAATGAGGTACTGTGGGAGTGCTGTACTCTTGTCATTGAGACATTAAAGCAAAGCCCCATCTGCAGTCAGACAAGCATAAAAGATTTCTGCAGTACATCACAGTAATGTTAATCTCTCAACCAACAAAATGAAAGAACGGACTCTCTGGTCTTAACTTCACGGCTAACCGTGTGATCGTGACACATACAGGCAGGTTGCCATGTTTCAGATGTTAAGATGCTCATTAAAACTAAAGGTGTTTGCAATCTTTCTACATGAACTTCCAGCTCTGTCATTCACAAGACAATTCCCATGCCCTTTTAATAATATGTTCATTCCCATTTCGTGCCCTAACAGTGTAGCATTTCTCTGGCTTGTTCTCGCAAAGCAGAACACTCTTATCCTGTGTGAGTACAGAGTATTGTGACTGCAGGTTGTATCCAGCCAAGTTACCCCACGCAACCCATCATATCATAACAATGATATTACTCATATTGTTGGAGTTCAGAGACCTAAGGAAAAGAAGCTAAGAAGGGATGTACAGATGAGCCCAGGTCAGGGGGTGTAACAAAGTATAAAATTAGTTCATTCATCAATAATAAACTATTGAAAATGCTCTGTTTTTTTCATATTCAATTATGAAGGTGGCCATTCAGCCCATTGAGTTTATGTGTTCTCATCCATCCATCCATTCCGCCTATCCTTTTATGCTCCTGTAACTTTTTCTCTCTCGCATATGCATCAACTGCAACCTAAACTATGGGTTGTTGTTTACAGTGGTGAATTAATCTACAAACCAGCCCATTTATGAGATGCGGGAGGCAACCAGGACATCTATGGTGAAAGGTAGAATTTGCAGACTCCACACAATCAGCACCAGAGGTCTGGATCTAAACTGGGATGTGCAACAATAAACCTATCTACTGAATCGCACTACTGCCCTTGATACATTAGCTTACAGAACCTACTAACCCCGTAATGTTTTTCCCTTTCTCACTCTTTCCCTTTCAGCCCATAGGTAACAGGAGCTAATTTGCAGTTGAGGGAGAGACTCAGGTACTTACGAATGCATTGGTCAAGCGAGACATGAGATGCGATGGCAATGTCATCAATGGCCATCTCTCTACTCGCATTTTTTCCTACAATGCCTTCAATGATGACCTAGGAGGAGAAGGGACATACAATAATGGAATTTAATGAAACAGAGAACTCCTGGTAATGCACTGTGACTGCAATGTAAGTGGCAGGTTACCTGATAGTCACTGTTATATCCTGGTAGGATGATCCTTCCCTCTTTCCACTTGTCGCCCTGATCTCCTCTCAATGACCAGAGCATCACATCATCTGTTTTCTTCCTCAGCAGTACCCTTAGAGTACCTACATTGTCACCGTGCATCTGATACCCAAACACCATGCAACGGTGTCTATTCAGGGGCGGCACCATGGGACTAAGGAGCCTGGCTCGCTGCCCTTCCAGCATCTTATAGGTTTCTAAGTGCAGGTAATTCCATTTATCTGAAAAAAAGGGGATATGTATATGAAAGATTCCATGTGACAACAAATTTCTTGCAACCAGTTCACAAGATATTTGGACAAATTAGGTTGTTTTTACGTGGAAAGAAAGAGGGGTATGAAGGTGCAATGGTTGAGAGAAAGGATACCAATGCTTCGGTCTTTGGCCAATGATGAGGGATAAAGACTAGGGGATACGCGAGGGTTTAGAAATGAAGTAGTGTAAAGATCCCAGATGATTGTCAAAGGTTGCTGAGTGATTAAGGGAGAAGAGCATAAAAGTATTCAGGTACAGCTTATGGCCTAATATCAGGCTTGGGAAGGAGAAAGTCTAGGTAGACTTTGTGACCGGTCTCTTTCAGGACATTCTGGCATTGGATGATGGAAGGCTGGACAAGAGCAGGGTTGTCTGAGCTCTGCTGCATCTTCAATGCATTCATGGCAGAGACAAGAAATGTAAGGTGAGAGGGTAAGGCACAAACCAGGCTGCTGCCCAACATCAACAGCAAATGTAAACCCTGACAACCATTAGAAATCAGTGAAGAGCGGGAGATGGCTGCGCTCTAAGTGAAGATACCCTCACTCGCCTTTATCTCGACTTACCTGCATGGTGGTGGGAGTTGAGCCCCAGGTCTTCAGTCGTTGGACTCCCAGAGTGGACAGTCCATTTTGTCAGGGCTGAAGAGTCAGGTGACCAGCCACAGAGCTCACTGCCTTGTAAGTCCCCAAAACTGCAGTTGAAGCCGTCGATGCTGGGATTGATTTCTGCAAAATAATAAGCCACTCCCTCATCAGGTGATGTATTAATTCCCTCCTGCTATCTCTACAGCTGATCTACAACCTTTGCCCTGAACAGCATGGAATGAGGAAAGCAATATTGTTGGCGATAAGGTACTAATACCTCACCGCTCCTTCTCGACCATGTTAAACTCGTCTTCTTACCCACTGAGAGGAACAAGGTTGATTAAGCGACCACAGATCTACAGGGAAGGGAGTGGAATGGGTGCAAGGAAGCTGGATATGTTTGTGAGGGAGATGGGAACAGGGTGAGAGAAATAACATGTGGCAACATCTGTGGAACATCAACACCATTTCTGTGCCATAATTTCTACAATTCCATGAGCCAGACTCTTTTTCTACTCTCTCTACACACTCGTATGCTAAGGATATATTCCCAACCTTCCAATGTATCTCTGTCTGAAGAAAGGTTTCGACCCGAAATGTTGCCTATTTCCATCGCTCCATAGATGCTGCCTCACCCGCTGAGTTTCTCCAGCATTTTTGTCTACCTTCCGGTGTATCTCGTTGTGGCCCCTGCACTTTATTTATCTTCATTTTCACTGCAGTTAAATTGTGAAATTCCGCAGGTAGACACAAAATGCTGAAGTAACTCAGTGGGACAGGCAGCATCTCAGGAGTGAAGGAACGGATGACATTTCGGGTCGAGACCCTTCTTCCATCAGTCTGAAAAATGGTCTCAAACCGAAACATCACCCATTCGTTCTCTCCAGAGATGCTGCCTGTCCCATTGAGTTAATCCAGCGTTTTGTGTCTACCTTCGATTTAAACCAACTTCTGTAGTTCTTTCCTACTCGTGAAATTCTGCAGCCTGGTTATTTTCCTTTATGCAACTACCTAACGTACTCATGTGTGGTTTGATTGGACATTTATGGAATGATCTGTCACAATGATCAGCTCGCAAAACAAAGCTTTTCACTGTATCTCTGATTGCATGATAATTTAAAAAAAAACAATACAAATACTAAAGCTCTTTGCTGGCCAGTAGAATACCTAAAGCTCCCTCTTCCTTACTCCAATGATGCACAGCAGCCCAACAGTGGAAAAGGCAACTCACCCAGTTTCTGTCCGTGATACCAAACCACAAAGTGCAAGAGGAACTCAGTGGACCAGGAGGTATAGGCAGACAGCATTTCATGTCAAGACCCTTCTTCTCCTCCCGACCTGAAATTGTCTCCTGTCCAATTCCAACAAAGATGCTCCCTCCAAAAGATGAGTTCCTCCAATAGGTTTTGCTCAAGATTCCAGCATCTGCAGTTCCATGTGTCTCTATTTTCCATATGGCTTCATTTTCAGTGGGAATGCCGGATCCACCTCAAGGAAATGTTTCAAAGCAGCCCCCCAATGAAATAAACTAACATCTCTCCAACGAACAGGAACAGAAAATGCCAAGCAGTTCAGAAAGTTGATAAACTTTTAAGGACACAAACTGCTGGAGTTACTTAGCAAGTTAGGCAGCATCTTTGGAGAACATGTTATCCAGAGATGTTGCCTGACCTGCTGAGTTACTCCAGCACTCTGCTTTTGGGTATGAACTAGCACCTGCAGTTCCTTGTTTCTAGCTCAAACATCCTGCTAATAATCATTTGTTTTACCGGTCATTGAGAAATAAACTATCATCCACAACGAATTCTGAGTCTCACATTACTGCTCTTGGAAAATACCATTAAGTGAGAGTCTCCCCAGGAAGACTATTTAATGTGACACCTTGAAAGGGGAACATGATCATTAAGAGCTCTTAATGGTAAAGCTCTCTCTTCAGCAAAGGTCTTAGTCTCTCAGGAAGTGCATCTATGCAGCCAATCTCTCTTTCTCTTAATAGGTATTGCGTATATAATACTTCCCTAGACTGCAAATCCTTTCACAGTTACCTTTTAAGATTTGACCTTAAATATGCAGAAAGTGATCAAGCAATTATTATGGGAAACCTTGCAAACACAAAGCAAACAGGGTCCATGCTTATGTACTGTGTGTAAGTCAATACAAGAAGTCTGAGTGGTGAAGGAAAGGAGAGCGAGAGAGTGACTAAGACCAGCAGGGGGGGGGGGGGGGGGGGGGGGGGGGGGGGGGGCAAGGGGGGGGGTGCAAAAGTGGAAGGGGCACACAGTTGTGACATAGAGTTTGAGAGGTAATACTCACAGAACGTGAGAGAGAGAAACCATGTCAAAGTTCAATGCCTCCTGCTGTCACCATGGTAACAGAGACAAGGGAAGCAAAATGTAGAGAGAAGAGTAGTGCTGAGAGATCTTGAGCTGGGGAAGGCTTTATCTAGTCAACAATGAGAGACGGAGTTAGTAAAGCAGGAAAATAGAACCTCCCAGGGGAGAAAGGGAAGAGGCAACAAGGCCTTCCTTTCCCTTCCTTTGAGTGGCTGACGGAGATGTGTCTGGACAGGGGGATGGTCGCACCAAGCCCAGCCCTGAATGGGGATGGGCCACTCATGGGAATACCTGCAGAACAACAGACCCACCCTGTCATGTGTTTCCCTCGCCTCCCTTGCATGTGTTGTTTGCCGTCACTGACAGACCCGATTTATGTTAGTTGCAGTCCGCTCAGGATTCACACAGGCACCTGACGGACACTGAGCTTGTCGGTGAGGAGGGACAGGGCCCAGAGCTGAGGAGGAGTCGGGGAAATGCCAGGAACACCGATGTTACGGTGTACTGAATGACAGCAAGGAGGGGAAGACAAGGAGGATTAGCAGGAGGGGTGCTCCAGTGGGAACGGTGGTGTTCTGAATTTCACACTGAGGGTTCTGAAGTTGACTGGATATTGCTTTTCTGACCTTGCTTGTGGTCAGGTGAACAGTGGTCTTACCCACATCCCCCATCGCCCAACCTGGCCATTCACATCCCCCTCAATCTACGCTCCCTGTTGAGATTTCAAACGTTTGTGGTTACGACTTAAGTGGACAACCCAGTTCCATGACTTTGTTTTATCCTGATGGATATTTAGATTGGTTGCACTCTTGGACCACTGAATTTGCTGGATTACCAGCCCAGTATCTGTCTGATTCTGTTAACTTCCTTGATCGACTTTCCGTGATTTGTTTGGAATACTGGCCAGAGTTTCTTATTTTGTTATCCCCCTGGGCTATTGCCCAATGTGATTGTGAGTTACTGGCCCAGCACTACTGTGAAAAATTGGCCTTGTTTCTCCTGTTTATCAACAAACATTTCTCCGGATTACCAGCCTTGATTATTGACCCAGTCTTTCTCTTGTACACAGGCCAATATTTTACTAGACTTAAGGTCCAGTGTTCCTCAGGATGCTTGGCTCATTGATTCGTGAGGATTTGTCTGATCCACTTGACTGTAGCTGGCATTATATTAATTAATTGGAAGGAGACTGCATTGCATTCTTTATTTCCTGCCACATCGTTGAAGCTAATGCAGACAAAAGCATCAATGCATTTTGTTGTTGTGATACTGAGATACAATAAGTCGTACTATACAAGAGATACAATACAATACTGAGTTACAATATCACTCACCGAGAACATGGGAGCCGACCATACATGCAGGGTCAGCCTCGTCCACACAAGGAGCCTCCGTGGCATTCTCAACAGCCCACTGTGTGGATACAACAGTGGCAGCAGACGTGGTGGTTGCTGGAAAGACAGAATGCTCGGTGATCTAATTGTCAACTTAACATTGCTTTTTTTTTAACCGTACACAAAACCTTTGCACATTTTCCCTGTGAAAACCGCTTGAGTTTTCTCCGGGTTATCTGGCTTCCTCCTATATCACAATGACTCATAGTTGGTAGGTTAGAAGACAGCTGCAAATTGCACTCATGTTACATTGTTACATTGGACATAGAGAAGTACAGCACAGCAAAGGCCCTTCGCCCCATCTTGTTTAATCTAATTATTCTCATCTGCCTGCACATGGCCTGTATCCCTCTGTTCCCTGCTTGTTCACGTGTCTGTCCAAATACTGTACATCTTAAATGGAGGAATTGGAGGAACACAGTGATCTCTGTGAACAAAGGAGGTTGCATCATTGAAAGAATATGTGCTTCAATCAATCATTGTTTGCCAACTCGCAGCGTAAGGATTTCTCATTTTGATTAACCTTTCTGCAAATGCATTTTATATAAACCCAGCTTGGAGTTTATACTTAATTATGTTATAATAACCCCCCGACAAATTGACAAATGATCACCACTTTGCAATAAAGTAAAACTCTTGCAAATCTGCCCAATATGAAGTTGTTATGAAAAGACCTTCTGCAAATGCATGTGCTATTTGGAGATAGTTATTACACACTCACAGAAAACAAAATCTGTGACTAATTTAAAACACAATGAACTCTGTTAAACATTTGAATTTATATTTAAAATTAATGTGCCTGGTCTGTGTATGAACCTCAAGACGTGAAGGGTGGAAGGAATTTAAAGACCAGTTTGTTTTCTGGATAATGTTTCATGTTTCATATTAGAACAACTCTATTATAAATGTGAATTAATCTCTTTATTTCATTGTCCAACTTGGCATACATTCAAATATTGTCTGCACCAAATCATTTCATGATCACAATAGCTTTTTTAAAATGCCTCAGAAGCTTTGCATTAAATCACTGCTAAAAGCTAACTTCTGCCAATTTCCCAGAGTATCTGGTCTGAATTTTATAACAGAGGTTACATATCCTAATAAAGCAATGAGAACGAAATTACAGAAGACTGTACAGCTTGTCTAAAGGAAGAGAAAATGTAAACTGACACTTCAGTGCCAAACTGAGAACTTACGTTTCAGAGCTGAGGTCTTCTGGATTAACCATTTTCATTTTCTTATTTACAGATATTTTTGACAAAGGAGGAGGCAATTCTGCTTATAAAATCCATGCAACCCCATAAAAACAATTCCTGAGCATTTCCGTTAACCTTCTCTCACTCACATACCCTTGATCTCTTCTCCCATTCTGCCATCCACCTAAAGTAGTGATGATTTTATAGTGACCAATCCATCGACCTCAGCAACAACACTTTGTGCGCAAGACTCAAACATTTGTGTACAAAAGACTGGAGGACTTCCCTCCCGTGGAGCTGTAGGTGGATTAAGGTTTTCATAGGGACAGTCCATGTTAGGTTCAGGGATGACCTTCAGGGATGTGTTTCAAGTACAGGTCAGATTTTCCGTTGGGGAGACGGTGATGTTGGGTGATTGCCATCACTGTCAGGTTTAGCCACCAAGACATCGAGGCTTGCCTGGGAGAGGTGATATGGTAGCCTGGGAAATTAGGAAATTAGGGGTCTGCTGATGTATCCATAGCAAGGGACGGAGCATGGGGAGCAATGGGCGAACGAACATCTTAAAGCAGAGAATCCATGCACTGGGAACATCATTCACTGTCAGCTAAGGCAGATCACTTTGACTTTCTCCAACACTTTGGTGTTGTTCAGGTTTTGTTTCAGTTAAACAATATTGGTTGCATTGGTTAGGAACAAAAGCAAATGGTGAACTCCCTACTCTTCTGTGGACAATACCATGGGATCCACCTGATCAGACAGATTCCCTCATCTGGAAGACCATGATAATAATACAGAACACCCTCAGCACTGTTCAATTAGATAATGTCTTCCAAGTCCTAATGCAAAATTATGAAACTTGCATCTAATGTTAAAATGAGGATGGCTGCTGCTAGTTCAATTAGATGTAGGTGGGCCACTCATAAAATCATGATGAATGTGAATTTAACAAAGCTATATTAAGATTTATTCCCAGCACGTTTAAAAATGAATATCCTATCCACCAAAGAATCAGGCCATGTTTTAAAATACATATCCTCACGTTAAACTTCCTCCTTGGCCTCTGCCCCTTCCTATCTCTATAATCCCGGAGTGTTAAATCCTTAACATTTCTCTAGTCTGACCTCCTCAACATCTGTCTTTTGTGTCATTATTGGTGGCCCTTGCTTAAATCATCTCTATCCCAATTTCTGGAATATAGTTCCTAAATCTTCCAACCCATCTAAGATCCTTCGTGAAGCCTCTCTTTGACCAAGCATCTGACAGGTGGAATTGATGGGCTGATGGCCTCCTTTGTTGTCCAGAAATATGAAAAATATTCATTCTGACAGGATCAGAGGGTTTGGAATCGAGGGGAGAGAAAACAAGGAAAATGCAATTCTGTTTGGTCACGAGAGACTGCAGATCCTGAAAACCTGAGTGAAAAACAAACTGCTGGAGGATCTCAGGAGATCAGGCAGCATCTGAGGAGGTAAATGAACAGATGATGTTTCGGGTCGAGACAAATGAAATCTTCAGAACTTGACAAAAGCTTCTTTCTAAAGAAAGATCTCCACCTGAGACATTGTCTTTCTATTTCGCTCCATAGATGCTGCCTGGCCACTGAGTCCCTCCAGCACCTTGTGTTTTAGGTCACAGGGCAGGGCATCTGCCCAGCTTCACCTCTCAACATGGATCCTCAGCTGTGTTGAGCCCAGTTCAAAGAGGTGACCTTAGCTTCCTTTTTACCCGCGACTAATGGAAACATAATTACTGAGCGGGAGGGGATAGGAAGCAAGGAGTACGGGGGCAGGGGGTGGGGGGGAGGTGGGTAGCAGGGGATAAAAGAGAAGAGGAGACGACAGAATGTAAACTGATGAAAGAAAATAAAAATAACTAAGAAAGGGGGAAGAGGATGGGGGTGTGGGTGGAGGATTACTCCAAGATCTGACGAGCTACTACTGAAGTCTGACAATGGGGCACAGTGCTATTGTCTCACATAATAACAAGCAGATGGCTGGGAGTTATCGCCAAAGGCTAATTGAATGAAACCACAAGGCAGTGGCCCGTTGCGGGTGGTGTTGCTTTCATAACAGCGTGCAGGGATAAATAGACTGCCCGCACTGGTGCCCCAGCTGCAACCTGTCACAGTTGAACAGCCTACATGCTGGCTGTGCAGTGGTAGAAGTGGCCTGAAGGGACAGAGGGAAACGTAACTGGTGAATCAGGGGTGACAATCTTGTAGCTGGAAAGCTTGTTTGTGGAGTGCCTATCCAACTCCGTGCCTGATTAGGAACAGACTCTTTCTCTTGATGACTTCCTGTACTGGAAACCAAGAGCCAAGTGCTTGAGATTTTGTTCCACACCCAAACATCTGGAGCGCAGCCCCAGGCATAAACTGTTTTTTTTTTTTTAAGTATAAATTGCCAATTCATAATGCAGCTAGCTGAACTTCAGAGTGAAATATAAGGGGAAGAAAGTTGCCTTATTATGCTTTTCCAAATATGATAAAGGGCTGCACATATTTCTCATCTCCAAATATCCATGACACCAAATTTTGGAAAGCAACTTAAAATCCACACCCACCACAGCTTTACATGTTTAACACAGGCAGCCAAGAACAGTTGTTGAATCCTCCTCCACCATTCAAATTATTAGATTCATTCCACACACCCAATTTCTTTGAAAAGTTTTGTATTAATCAAAATGCCCAATCCCCGCAACTTAGTTTTTAAAGATCGTTTTGGAAATATTTTTTACTACTTGTAAGAAAGTAAGAATGTCCAAATTATTGTGTCAATTTGGAGGTAGCCATCAGTCAACTGTCCACAACCAATCCTCTCTCTCTCTCCATCTCTCTATTACTGGCAAGAGAAATGGTGTGTAGGGAAAATTAGAGTGAGTGGGATTGTTTAGGTTCATCTAGTATACATTGAGTTAGATATATGGCGAGTAATACTGTGTATATGTAGGACTTTGTTGTTGACTGTGAGCTTGTGTGCATTTTAAGGTGTGAGTTTGGCCGTGAGTAGGAGATTACAGTGAATGAAGATGTGTCATTGGGTTTACAACTCTGAGTGCAATTATTTAAGTGTGTGTGTGGCAATGAGTGACTTTGTGTCTGGATAATACTCCTGGGTTTGCTTTCAGGTGCACATACTATATTGAAGGATTACAATGTTGTGTGCAAAGAAGAGTGAGATCCTATGTGAACACATTGCATTGCTCTTGATGCTAACTGAGTTGTGTGAGCAATTACTGAGACTGCAGAGCTAGAGAACTTGTCAGTGAGATTGTGTAAAAATGTGACTGTTATCGATCAAGATTCTTGTCTCCACACAGATGAAATATGTCAAGATTGTAAACTGTTATTTGTGGCTTAACCTGGGGCCACTTGTTTCTGCTACTTTGTTAAGCAGTTTGAACTACTAAATGCTGAATCCTGTGCGGAAAACACACACAGATGCTCCCACATGCAAACATACATACACACACATACCACGCAAGCATGCGTATATATACACACATATGTCTACGCACATCTGCACAAGCACACACACAAACACATTCGAACAAGCATAAATAAGGTTGTTTAAAGTAAAATCTAAAGTCTCAGTCTAAAGTAACGTCTAAAGTATAAAAATATGCACCTATACATAAGCCAACAAATGCAATATATGCTAACATGCATGCACAAACATATGTACATGTTGAAGCATGTACGTGTGCACACACACACATTCATGCAGCAGGGTTCACCACACGTCTGGGGACATCTCCCCAAGGCACCTACCCAGTAAATCACAGCCCTGCAACTCGAAACGCATCCCAATTCCAGCAGGAGACCACCTCTCCGGATACACTCGGACAAACCGTGCAGGCACAGGATCAAATCGTCGAATCTCGGGAGTGTCATAATTTATGTTCCCTTCAAACATCTGAGGAGGAGGAAGAGAGGCGGATTAAGGGAGAGTAACCAAAGCCCCACCATGAGTCTCTACTGAACCAGCTAATCTACTGTTGAAAGACATAGGTTAATAGAGGGACCCCTGAGCTGAAAAAAAAGAACACATTTGTTTTGTACCATTCATTTGCTCAGGACATCCCAAGCATTTTACAAACAATGAAGAAATGTTTTTTGAAGTAAACATGACTGCAATGAAGGAAGTGGATAACTAATTAAACTAATTTGTAAAGGAATATGTGACCAGATAATTCATTGGTTGGGAGAGGGAGAGGGTTAATATTAGCCAGGGCACTTGGCTAATCACTTATTCAGAAGTGGTGGCCAGTAATATCAGGTTTGTGCCAGGGAGGAGCTGTTGCGGTTCAGTTTAACATCTGAGGCACTCCCTTGGTCTGGCCTTGGAGTGTTGGCTTTGATCAAGTCTCCAAGGCAGCAAGGATCACCCCCAATGTTCAGGCTGGTGACTAAACACTGGAGAGACAACATCACTGAAAGTAATAGCTCTGGTCACAATCGGGTTGCTTTGGGTGGAGCTGCACCTTCATCGCAGCACAGATTGCAAGATGCAAAGGGTTTTATAGCTTGGAAGACACTTAGTGGCATCTCCAGGACATTGAGCTTGTCGCTTCTTCCTGCCTTTCACTGTTGCCAGCGGAGAGTTTGCAAACATTATCATCTCCTCTGGATGTTAGACTTGCAACAAGTTGAAAGTTTAATCAATAAGCGGTAGGTTGAATGAAAACAAATGTTATAATTGATTAATCAGCAAAAATAAGGTAACAAGTAGGCTTATTTCTCCCTGGTACAAAATGCCTTCATTTTTAATTGAGAAGGGCATTTTTCTGCTTGCTACTTTAATTCCCCCTCTCTTGGTGATGTTGCCCCACAGTCACCATGTCCAAGCCTTTTATGACTTACTGGTCTTGAAAGCACTTTGGTAGAATGATCCAATTAATCCCGCTGGTAAACAAAAACGCTGGAAAACTCAGCGGGTGAGGTAGCATCTATGGAGCGAAGGCAATAGGCCTATTTCCTTCGCTCCATAGATGCTGCCTCACCTGCTGAGTTTTTTGTTTACCTTCGATTTTCCAGCATCTGCAGTTTCTTCTTAAACAATTAATCTCGCTAACATGCCCTCTCCTCTGCCAATATTCCCCAAACACTATAACTAATTCCATTATAGGAGTTAGTGTTGGGGAGTCTTTATCATTCTTTGGAGACCAAAGTCTGGTGCAGAGATACCAGGATGATTCCTAAATTAGAGAGTATAAGATATAAGGTTGGACTAACTTGGATTGTTTTCTCCAGGGTTGGATGCGGAGAGGAGACCATATAGAAGTATATAAAATAATGAGAGGCATGGATAAGGTGGACAGTCAGATTTTTTTTCCCAAGATAGAAATGACACATTCTATAGGTGTGAGGTCAGAGAAGGAAAGTTTAAAAGAAGATGTATGGGCAAGTGTTTTTACACAGAGAATGGTGAGTGTTTGGAACACGCTATCAGAGGTGGTGGTGGAAGCAGATACAGTGGTGCCTTTTAAGAGAATTTTATTTGGACACATGGTTATGCAGGGAATGGATGGATATGCATCAATCCACAGGCATTGATGTCACAGAGTCATAGCATCATAGAGTCTTACAGCATGAAACCAGGCCCTTTGGCCAAACATACCCACACATACCCAACATGTCCCATCTACCCTAGTCCCCCACCCTGCCTGCGTTTGGCTCATAAACCTCTAAACCTGTCCTATCCATGTACCCGTCTAAATGTTTCCTAATTGTTGTGATAGTACTTGCCTCAACTACCTCCTCAAGCAGCTCGTTCTATACACCCACCACCCTTTGTGTGAAAAAGTTACTGCTCAGGTTCCTATTAAATCTTTCCCCCCGCACCTTAAACCTACATCCATTGGTTCTTGATTGCCCTACTCTGGGTAAGAGACTCAGTGCGTTTATCTCAATCTATTCCTCTCATGATTCTGTACACCGCTATAAGATCAGCCCTCATCCTCCTGCGCTCCAAGAAATAATAGTCCCAGTCTGCACATCTGCTCCCAATAACTCAGGGCCTCGAGTACTGGCAACATCCTTATAAATCTTCTCTGCGCCCTTTCCAGGAGACCAGTTTATTTTGGCAGCATGTTCAGCACAGGCATCATGTACAGTAGGGCCACTTCTAGTGCTCTACTGTTCCATGTTCTTCTTTAGAAGATGTCTCATTTAATCTCTATCCATCCAATGTAAGGAGAACATCTCCAGTTTCTCCAGCTCCTGAACAGAACTGAGATCCCTTAGCCCAGGTTCAGCTTGGAAATGACCCTTTGTTCCTTCCCCCTCCCCCTTCCCCCTTCCCCTTCTCCTTCCCCCCCCCCCCCTCCCCTTCTCCCTTCTCCTTCCCCACCCCCACCTCCACCCTCTCCCCCCTCCCCACCCGCTCTCCCTCCAAGATCCCCACATTGCAAGGCAGACCAGCACATTGTGAAAACACACTGCCTCGATTCCCAAAACAGCTGTTTCTGCCCCAGATCGATTGCCTGTAGATTTTAAAACCCAGCATATTATTTTAATTATTATAAAGAGGTAAAATCACTCAGGTTAAAATTCCAAGTTGCCTCTTCACTTAATGCTCAAATTACTTGAAATTAATTTAATTATGAAGTGCTTTGATAGAGTAATTAAGGAGAATCTGCTTCCACTTGTAACTGGGTTGGTAACCAGATGACACAGATTTAAGATAATTGGCAGACGAAGCCAAGGAGATTTTTTTAAATCTGGAAAACATCGATTGAAAGAATGGTGGAAGTGAGTACAGCATCCTGTGACATCCTAATCAAGTATAGGATCCAGAGAGCATCTCTTTCCTGGCAACCAGTAAATTCAGCAAAGGTGAGAGATGGGTCCATAAGCTGTCCCTGCATTACCCCACCGAGAGAAGCTAGTGAGTTTCAGGTAGGTGAGGATTCACCATAGTTTATTTTCCAATAAATGCTGTCTATTTAAATAGAATTGCTATGCAATCTGTTTGGTGAGCAAGCCCGAGTCATTTCAATAGACAACAGATGCAGGAGTCGGCCATTCGGCCCTTCGAGCCAGCACCGCCATTCAATATGATCATGGCGATCATCCACAATCAGTACCCCGTTCCTACCATCTCGCCAAATCCCCTGACTCCGCTATCCTTAAGAGCTCTATCTAACTCACACTATGATTCTATGAAGTACAGCAAATAGAACAAATGCTGAATCCATAGCAGATTTTCCAGATAAATGCGGGATAGTGTTTTCAGTAAGATGCAGTGAGCGCAGGATAGCTTCATACTTTACATTAAGTGTGTCAGTAGTCACTTACAGCAGGCCTCCAGCCATGCATCCAATCAAATTGTCATGTCAATGGGTGTAATTAATGGGTGGGCAGGCACGCAAATACGTGCAAACACAGATGCACGTGCACACACACATGCATGTATTCAGATAAACAAACACACATGAACTGATGCATACACACACACATGCATAACACACACAGCCACAAAGGCATAAACACACACACACATGCACAAACATGCAAACACACACACACCAGACCCACACGCATGACATGCACGCACACCCACACCCACACCTACACAGACACAAAAAGGCGTACACACACTTTCACATGCATGTACCCAGACACGAACACACATCCACACACACTTGCACAAAACAGGAAGGGGAAGTGGATAGAGGAGTGTACCTTGTGCCTCTGTCCTCCGGATTCCTTGACGAAGGTCCAGTTGACTCCGTTCATGCTGTAGGTTAATTTAAACTTCCGCACAAAAGCTTTATTGTCGCCGCCCATCCCACCACCTACGGACGATGCTCCACGTGCCCCCTGGATGATGACGGCACTGACGGCCTTGGGGGTGAGCAGGGCCAACTGAATCCACTCTGTGCCAGACACAGGGTGAGGTTGCCGTGGGTACCATCCGGAGCGGCTGGCAACGAGCCGGGCACTGCCTGATGACCAGTGATAGTCCCGCGTGGAGGAGGAGGTGATCATTGAGTCAGGGATGAACCCAGACATCATTCCCAGCATGTCGGAGCAAGGTGCATCTAGAAGAAGAGAGAAAATCTGTTAAACTGTAGCATTTTCACAGGGTTTGCACAGTCTGCATTGGCACAACTAGATCAAGGGAAAATGCCTCTTCATCCCACTTACAAATCGAAATCATGGCTGATTATATCTTCCATCTGTCTCCTCAGATCCTGGTGAACTTCTACCGCTGCACCATCGAGAGCATCCTTACCAACTGCATCACAGTATGGTATGGCAACTGCTCTGTCTCCGACCGGAAGGCATTGCAGAGGGTGGTGAAAATTGCCCAACGCATCACCGGTTCCTCGCTCCCCTCCATTGAGTCTGTCCAAAGCAAGCGTTGTCTGCGGAGGACGCTCAGCATCGCCAAGGACTGCTCTCACCCTAACCATGGACTGTTTACCCTCCTACCATCCGGGAGGCGCTACAGGTCTCTCCATTGCCGAACCAGCAGGTCGAGGAACAGCTTCTTTCCGGCGGCTGTCACTCTACTCAACAACGTACCTCGGTGACTGCCAATCACCACCACCCCCCGGACACTTATTATTATTTATTCAAATCATTTGCTATGTCGCTCTTCCAGGGAGATGCTAAACGCATTTCGTTGTCTCTGTACTGTACACTGACAATGACAATTAAAATTGAATCTGAATCTGATTCTGAATCTTCCTTATCTTCATCATCAACCTCCATTTTCCTGCTTTACTCCAATTGCAGACGCTGCAGACCTTCAGCATGTCTCCAATGATTCTTACATTTTTTTTACAGATACAACAGAGAAAGTGTCCCATCAAAGTGCATCACAGGTTGGTTCAGCAACTGCTCTGCCCAAAACCACAAGCGATTAGAGAATTTTTATGGATGCAGCCTAGTTCATCACACACCATCCCACCCACACACCCTCCCCCATCGACTCCATCTACACCGCACTGCCTTGGGGGAGCAGCCGACATAATCAAGACCCACTCATACTCCAGTCTACCCCTATTCTCCCGTTAGGCAGAAGATACAAAAGCTTGAAATCACGTATCACCAGATTCAGGAATAGAAACGTCGAAAATAGGTGAAGGAGTAGGCCATTCTGCCTTCAAGCCAGCACTGCCATTCAATATGATACATTGTGATCAAGGCTGATCATCCACAATCAGTAACCCATGCCTGCCTACTCCCAATATTCCTTGATTCTGCTAGTCCCTAGAGCTCTATCTAACTCTCTTTGAAATGTATCCAGTGAATTGGCCTCTACTGCCTTCTATGGCAGAAAATTCCACAAATTCACAACTCTCTGGGTGAAAAAGTTTTTTCTCATCACTGTTTTAAATGGCCTCCCCTTTATTCTTAGACTGTGGCCCCTGGTTCTGGACTCCCCCAACATTGGGAACATTTTTCCCTGCATCTAGCTTGTCCAGTCCTTTTATAATTTTATATGTTTCGATAAGGTCCCCTCTCATCTTTCGAAATTCCAGTGAATTCAAGCTCAGTCTCTCATCATATGACCGTCCCGCCATCCCGGGGATTAACCTCGTGAACCTATGCTGCACTGCCTCCATACCAAGGATGTCCTTCCTCAAATTAGGAAACCAAAACTGCACACAATACTCCAGATGTGGTCTCACCAGGGCCCTGCACAACTGCAGAAGGACCTCTTTACTCTGATACACAAATCCTCTCGTTATGAAGGCCAACGTGCCATTAGCTTTCTTCGCTGCCTGCCGTACCTGCATGTTTACTTTCTGTGACTGGTGAACAAGGACACCCAGATCTCGTTGTACTTCCCTTTTTCCTAATCTGACACCATTGAGATAATAATCTGCCTCCTTGTTCTTGCAGCCAAAGTGGATAACTTCACATTTATCTACATTATACTGCATCTGCCACGCATCTGCCCACTCACTCAACCTGTCCAAGTCAACCTGTCACCTCCCAGCATCCTCTTCACAGTTCACACTGCCACCCAGCTTTGTGCCATCTGTAAATTTGCTAGTGTTACTTTTAATCTCATAATCTAAATCATTAATATATATTGCGAATAGTTGCAGCCCCAGCACCGAGCCTTGCGGCATTCCACTCATCACTGCCTGCCCTTCTGACAGGGATCCATTTATTTCTACTCTTTGTTTCCTGTCTGCCAATCCATGTCAATACCCTACCCCCAATATCATTTGGTCTAATTTTGCCCACTATTCTGTGGTGGGACATTATCAAAGGCTTTCTGAAAGTCCAGATACACTATATCCACTGGCTCTCCTTCATCCATTTTACTTGTCACATTCTCAAAAAATTCCAGAAGATTAGTCAAGCAGGACTTCCCCTTCATTAATCCATGCTGATTTGGACCAATCCTTTTACTGCTATCCAAATGCAGTTATTACTTCTTTAATAATTGACTCCAGCATCTTCCCCACCACTGATGTCAGGCTCACTGGTCTATAATTCCTCGTTTTCTCTCTCGCTCCTTTCTTGAAAAGTGGGATAACATTAGCTACCCTCCAATCGATAGGAACTGATCCTGAATCAAAAGAACATTGGAAAATGATCACCAATGCGTCCACGTTTTCTGGAGCCACCTCCTTGAGTAACCTGGGATTCAAACCATCAGGCCCTGGGGATTTATCAGCCTTCAGTCCCATCAGTCTACCCAATACTATTTCTCGCCTAATGCAAATTTCTGTCAGTTCTTCTGTCTCCATAGATCCTCTGTCTTCTAGTACATCTGGGAGATTATCTGCGTCTTCCCTAGTGAAGACAGAACCAACTTATCTGTTCAACTCTTCAACCATTTCCTTGTTCTCCATAATAATTTCACCTGTTTCTGCCTTCAAGGGACCAACATTTGCTTTTACGAATATTTTTCTCTTAACATATCTAAAGAAGCTTTTACTATCCTTCTTTATATTCTTGGCCAGCTGCCCCTCGTATTTCATCTTTTCAGCCCGTATTGCCCGTTTTGTTACCTTCTGTTGTCCTTTGAAAGTTTCCCAATCCTCTGGCTTCCCGCTACTCTTTGCTATGTTAAGAACCTTTTCTTTTAGTTTTCTTCCATCCCTAACTTCCCTTGGCAGCCACGGTTGCCTCTTACTCCCCTTAGAATCTTTCTTTGTCTTTGGAATTAAAAGATCCTGCATCTTCTGGATTATGCCCAGAGATTCTTGCCATTGCTGTTCCACTGTCATTCTTGCTAGGATCCCTTTCCTGTCCACCTTGGCCAGCTCCTCTCTCATGCCTTCATACCCCCCTTTGTTCAACTGCAACACTGACACTTCTGATTTAATCTTCTCCCTCTCAAATTGCAGATTAAAACCTATCATATTAAGGTCACTACCTTACCTTGAGTTCTCTTGTTAAATCTGGTTCATTAGACAACACTAAATCCAGAATTGCCTTTTCTCTGGTCAGCTCCATTACAAGCTGCTCTAAGCATCCATCTTGAAGGCACTCTACAAACTCCCTTTCTTGGGGTCCAGAACCAACCTAATTTTTCTAGTCTACCTGCATATTGAAATCTCCCACACTATAACCACAGTGGCATTACTTTTGTTACATGCCAATTTTAACTCTTGCTGCAACTTGCACCCTATATCCAGGCTACTGTTTGGGGCCCTGTAGATAATTCCCATTAGTGTCTTACATTTACAATTCCTCAATTTTATCCATCGTCAGTCCCTATGTCACCCCTCGTAAGGGACTGAATTTCATCCCTCACCAACTGAGCTATTCCACCTCCTCTGCCCACCTGCCTGTCCTTTCTATAGGACATATGACCCTGAATATTCAGTTCCCACTCCCGATCCTCCTGCAGCCATGTCTCTGTAATCCCCACAATGTCATATCTACCAATATCCAACTGAGCCTCAAGCTCATCCACTTTGTTTCTTATACTTTGTGCATTAATTTATAATACTTTTAATCCATTACCTTTCACATTGATTCCTATTTCACTTGGCCATGCTCTCCCATCCCTTCGTGAGCCTTTTGTCCCGTTAATTCTGGTGTCTTTCTTAACTTTTCCTATACTCTCTTTCCCTTTAACTCCATTCTTGTATTTCCAATTTGTCTCCTCCCCCCACTATTTAGTTTAAACCCACCCGTGTAGCAGGCATATAGTATGATTTGTTGGATAGCACATAAAGCAACGTTTTTCACTGCAAATTCTAATTAGACAATAATAATAAACAATGACCCTACTTTTCTCAGCAACACCTACTTGGCTGAAGTTCCAGTTGTGATGCCATAAAAATTTTATGTTGATTGATAGATTGAACTCCTATGTAACTCCTTCCTTGAGCTTCGTTGCCTCTCTACTGCTCCCTCATTTCTGAAATTGTGGCAGCAAACTCGCTTGATTAACAAATCATTTGGCCATCCCCTTGTGTACTCTGTAGTTTAATTTATACTTTTGTCAGGCACTTCAAAATCCTTCACTGTTAAATCCTCCAGAGGCACATACGATAGTGGTGTTTGAGAGGCTCTGAGATAGGCACATGGATGCACAGAAAATGTAGGGGTATGGATCACGTGCAGGCAGAGGAGATTAGTTTCATTTGGCATCATGCTTGGTATTCACATTGTGGGCCGAACGGCCTGTTCCTATGCTGTACTGTTCTCTGATCTAAATGCAATTACGTTTTAATTCTGGGCCCTCACTGAACAGACATGCTTGGGAATCCAAATTGAGTTTAACTTTGGCCATGTTTTTGTTGAGTGATAGCCCTTGGGAGAGATACAATACTGTAATCCTCATTAGGATGTTGACAAAGTCAGGACAGGAGATCCTGAAAGCGAAGGCAAACCCCAGTCCATTCAAACGTCTCCACATCATTTTGTAACATATTTGCTTTGATTTAACGCAGAAAGAAAATCTGGAATTCATGATCTCAGAACATTGCGAAGTGATTTACAGCAAGGAAATACCTTTGAAGTTTAATGCTATGATTTCTGCCTGAATGATGTTGACACTATGGGATAAGTACTGGAGAGAACATCAGCAAGAACACGAACTAAAGACATTAGCTCTCCCCAGCTGAAAGGTCACTGGCGGGACACTGGATGTAGTGAAGGGTCGACCTACTTGTCATCTGGCAGCCGTAGACTTCAAAACGCAAGGAAATGCCGTTTGTCCAGACCTGAGGCCTAATACGAACAAAGCGAGCGACCACAGGCGGGGTCAGCGTGTTCAACACCACCTCGTTACCATCCGTGTTGGCCGCAAATAACTGAGGGGAAAAGGGTATGCGTTAGTCCACTCATAGACACAAAGTCACCCTTTCCTTAGCTGGTTCTAAATCATGGGAGGCATGCAGCACACAAACAGATCCTTCTGCCCATTGAGTCCATGCTGACCCATTTACACAAATCCCCTTTAACTCTTCCCCCCGTTCTCATCCGTTCGCCTTTCCCCACCTCCCCATTTCTATCACTCACTTACTCACTAGGAACAAATATTATCAAAGAGCCACACCACCCTGGCCATTCTCTCATTTCACTTCCACTTCCACCATTGGGAAGAAAGTACAAGAACCTTGAGAACTGTTACCTCCAGGTTCAAGAACAGCTTCTTCCCCTCATCCAACAGGCTCATGAACCACCCTGCACAACATTAACCACAACTCTACCTCAGCACCAATGTATGGCACAATGGTAGAGTTGCTATGTTACAGTGCCAGAGATCCGGGTCCGATCCTGACCACGAGTGCTGTCTGTATGGAGTTTATATGTTCTCCCTGTGACTGCATGGGTTTACTCCACCACACACTCCCCACACTCCAAACACGTGCGGGTTTGTAGGTTCATTGGCTTTTTCACACATAGAGAGTTGTGAGTTGTGGAATTCTCTGCCTCAGAGGGCGGTGGAGGCCGATTTTCTGGATACTTTCAAAGAGCTTGATAGGGCTCTTAAAGATAGCGGAGTCAGGGGATATGGGGAGAAGGCAGGAACGGTGTACTGATTGTGGATGATCAGCCAAGATCACATTGAATGGCGGTGCTGGCTCGAAGGGCCAAATGGCCTACTCCTGCACCTATTGTCTATTGTCTATTGCTTCTGTAAATTGTCCCCTGTGTGTGGGATAAAACTAGTGCATGGGTGATCATTAGTGGAAGTGGACTCAGTGGGCCTAAGGGCCTGTTTCCACGCTGTATCTCTAAAACTAAAACTACTACGGACATTACACTGCTAAGGTTGCACTATGACAGACATTCCCAAGGGAATACTGTATGGTGGGTTTAATCAAGCACCTGGAACCCCTCAGGTCCAGTTTGCCCTTTACTAAAAATGTGGCGCAAGGATCTGGGAGTGCTGGTGCCTCATGCACAGAGCATCAGCAAATGTGATGACTGGTATTTTGTCATGAGGGTATCAGTAAGACATCATTGACCAAAGGTGATGGAGTTGAAGGAACAGCGTGCTCCAGAGTACACACACAGGCTGTTAGAAGCAGAGATCTTGAAGAAGTGGTTTTAAGTAACACTAGAATTGATGAGTTCAGTTGAGTTTAGAGATACAGCGCGAACAGGTCCTCGGCCCATCAAGTCTGTACCGACCAGCGATCACCGCACACTAACGCTATCCTACATACTATGGACAATTTCACAATTTTACCAAAGCCAATTAACCTACAAATCTGTATGTCTTTGGAGTATGGGAGGAAACCAGAGATCCCGGAGAAAACCCATGCAGGTCATGGGGAGAATGTACAAACTCCATACAGACGGCACCCGTGGTCAGGATCAAACTCAGGTCTCTGGCGCTGTAAGGCAGCAACTCTACCACTGCACCACTGTGTTGCCCGTTAGTTGGTGGGCGGTAGAGGTTTGGTGGGGGTGTGTGGGCTGGGGACGGAATATTAGAAAAGGTGCATGATTGGTGGGAGTAGAATGGTTTATAGATTGGTGAGCTCAGGAAAAGTAATTTTCTGATTATGTTTGACAATGTTTGTCTTCCTGATGTCTCCTTGTTGTGGGCCCCAAGGAGGTTTACTAATTATTGAGGCCTTCCTGATGGTGGGATCCATTGCATGGAGGATTTCTCTTGACTGTGGTATGGGGTGTCCAGTGGCAGTTGAAGAACCAACAGTGATTGAGCTAAGCAGGTGGTGGTTAGGATGGGGGAGGTGGAGGATGGGTGGTTCGGAAGTTTAATGGAGGGGGTGTCAAAGGTTCTGGAGGTGAGTTAAGGGAATTGGAGGTTGGATACTAGATAGCTTTTTGAGCCTGGAAGAAAGACAGTCCTTTCCTTCTCCCTACACTATCCCACAAGTAGATGAGATAAACTTCCAACAGTGTCATTGGATATCTGCATATCAAGAGAAGTGTTATGGGGAGAGATCAGGGAAGCAGAGATTAGGTAGATCTTGAGGAATGGCAGAGCCAGCTCAAGAAGCATGCACCATACTCCTGCCCCTGTTTCATTCTCACTGTTTCCCTTCACCACCATGTGAAGGAGAGGTTCCGAGTTCATGAGAGGTTGGCAATGTCAATTTTATTGGGTGTACACAACCAATTGAGTAACCGCAATGGGTGACAGATGAATCAGGATGGCACAGGTTGGATTAGCTTGTTGAAGTGGGGTGGAAATGGGACCATCCTGGAGAGGGTGGTAATCTCCACTGCCCACGCAGTTGCAGCCCCATTCATCCCCTGCTAACTCACCCCCCACCAATAACTGAGCTGGAATGAGAAGGGTAAATTGAAAGTCCATCGCTTAATCGACACCTTATACAAGTACGATTTTCTCAGCTAAGAGTTAAAGGACGTATGACTTTCTAAACGCACAGCGCCCGTTTTGTTTTGTCTGCCGCTGGTACCATTTATGGGGAAGAGTGAAAACATTACAGCTCGTGGTCCCAGTAATTAAACTAACCTCTGCTTTTAGGGAGCAGTTAATTCAGGGTTGGTTCGAGCAGGCTGTGTGAATATAAATGGACTAATTATGCATTTGAATGCTGCTTGAACTGATGAATTTAACTTACAATTCTAACCTTTCCAGCACAGTACCTCTGGGGATGAAAGGAATTCAAGGAAATCTCGTGGAACATTAGTCTTATTCAAACGAGCAGGGCTGAGGTTAGCCAGCAGTGAGATTTACTGACTTTTCCTTTTTGTTTAAACTGTAACTAGAATGTGGCGCAGAGGAATTTTCCATGAGA
This sequence comes from Leucoraja erinaceus, assembly GCF_028641065.1. NCBI lineage: Eukaryota > Metazoa > Chordata > Chondrichthyes > Rajiformes > Rajidae > Leucoraja > Leucoraja erinaceus. The sequence goes on from NC_073383.1 coordinate 39,721,537, forward strand.
AGTTCTAACCCAGCCCCCACTGTACATGCTCTCTCTACAAAGGGCAATCTACCTCTGGTTTCATTCACGTCCTTGACAATTATTTTAACCTTTCTGAAACCTGGGATGAATTGAACCTTTGCTCTGTATGTTGAGTGATTGGTTTCTGGTTTTACACTGGTCTTAGCATTAGATGTATCACAGAGCTAGAATGATGTGCAATTGGATACTCTTCTTCTCCCTCCCAGGCAGTCCCTTGGGATCAAGCACAACTTGCATCAGCTCCAATTCTGCAGCGACTGAGGTGGCTGAAGTGATCACTGTGAAACCACAGGCTCATTGGTGATACTGCACTCGGAGTATTGCGTACAGTTCTGATTGCCAGGCTGTAGGAAGGCTGCCACTAAGCTAGAAAGGGTGCAGAAAAGAATCGCAAGGATGCTACAGGACAGAATGGCTTAATTTATAAAGACACCCTTACTTTGATTAGTAAGGCTGTCAGGGGTTATGGGGAGAAGGCAGGAGAATGGTGTTGAGAAGGAAACATAGATCAGCCATGGTTGATGGATCGATTGGCCTAATTCTGCTCCGAGAACTTATGAATTTATGAGAGACTGTTTTGGCTGTGATTTTTTTCCCTGGAGTGTAGGAAGCTAAGGGGGGATCTTATCGAGGTAGATAAAATAATGAGGGGCATAGATAATGGCACAATCTTTTTCCCAGGGCAGGGAATTCTAAAGCGGACATAGATTTAAGGTAAGAGGGGAATCATTTAAAGGTTGGTGGTTATGTGGAACTAGCTGCAGGGGAAGTGGTAGAGGCACGTACAATAACAACATTTGAAATATACCAAGACAGGTACACAGATAGGAAAGGTTCAGAGAGATATGGTCCAAATGGGACTAGATCAGATAGACATCTTGTCAGTCTGGATGAGTTGGACTTAAGGGTCTGTTTCTGAAATGTACAGCTCTATGACTCTGCAACAGACGGATAGTGGATGAGCAATTTCTGAGATGGTATGCTCTTTATTCCACTCATACTGGCTTCTGTTCTCTTAGAGAATGAACTCAATATATTCACTGCCATTTTCAATGATCCTTCTCCCTTTATGAGCCAAGGATACTACTGCCACTGACTGCCGTTAAAATGATGCAATTGTACCTGCCTCTACCACTTCCTCTGCAGCTTGTTCCTCATGGGGACAAATATTTAAATGCAGTAGGTTGGCGGTGGGTGGGGGGCTTAGGCAGTCCTCCCGAGATAACGTAGGAAGTCTCACCATCAGTACCACAGTTTAAAGAGGTGATCTCACTATTGTGGCGCAGCGGTAGAGTTGCTGCCTTACAGCCCTAAAGCAGCAATCCTGACTTGTCTGTACGTTCTCACTGGGCTTTCTCAGAAATCTTCAGTTTCCCCCCCACATTCCAAAGACATACAAGTTTGTAGGTTAATTGGTTTGGTATAAATGTAAAAATTGTCTCTAGTGTATGATAATGTTAATGTGCAGGGATCGCTGGTCAGTGCAGACTCGGTGGGCTGAAGGGCCTGTTTACCTGCTGTATCTCTAAACTAAACATGACATCACCTTCCTGATCCCCTTTCAAAGGGCTGAATTCAGCTTCCAAAATTCCAAAGTAAGAGTTAAAGACATCACATGGATCCTCAAATGGATGGGGTGTTCATCATTCATGCAACATCCATTCCCACCACAGCTGCTGCCTGACCTGCTGAGTTCGTCCAGCACTTTGTATTTTGCTCTACATTTTTTCACTTGTTTTCAACTGAAGATTAAGCAATGACAGTAATATTTTACATGGAGCACTCCCAGAACACTTCAGTGGATCGTGCTCATGTCTAGTCTAAAAATAAAGCACATAATTAATTCAGCTCCATGGGAGAGGAGATGTGGTTTACCCCCGAGACCTATTTTTCACAAGCACCTGCTCCAGTAAAGGGGTGTCAATGAAAATTGTGTCATGAATGAAATCTTGCTGCCTTGTGTACAGATGTCCCTGGTTACCCAAGGTATTTTGCAACATGTGTGCCAGAAAGCTTTGGCATTTAGCCTGATCCTGCCTTTAGGGTCTTGTTTGGGTCATGTTTCAATGGACTGTGCTCTGATTCCACAGCTGCCCCAGCTCTATCCTCCCTAACCCAGAACACTCAATCCAATTTAGTTCAAATTATTTCCTTCTATGTTTTAATTCCATAGCATGTTACAGTGGCCAGTTACAAGGTGGTGCAGCAGCAGAGTTGCTGCCTTACAGCGCCAAAGACCAGGTTCGATCCTGATTACAGGTGCTGGCTGTACGGAGTTTGTACATTCTCCCTGTGACCTGCATGGGTGATCTCCTGGTGCTCTGGTTTCCTCCCACACTCCAGAGACGTACAGGTTTGTAGGTTAATTGGTTTCGGTAAAATTATAAACTGTCCCTTGTGTATGTAGGGGTGTTAGTGTACGGGGATCGCTGGTCAGCGCGGACCCGGTGGGCCAAAGGACCTGTTTATGCGCTGTATCTCTAAACTAAACACTAAAAAACGAAACTACAGTCAAGGCTGCAGTCTAATGTACGTAACCTGGCCTCTTTAAATTAGAATTTAGATATATTAGGAATTTTGAAAGAATTGACACTAAACCAATATTGCAACAGGAAATTGAGGGATACACTTACAATATATATATGGGAAGGAATCCCAAAGGGTTCCCAGTGTAAAAATCCACTGAAAGCTGATTACACTTCAAATCATCTGTCTCCCCAGAGAATGGAGTCTCGGTGTCAATCTCCATGATGTTCCCCCAAGCAAAAGCCCAGAAGGAAAAAAAATCCAGTAGAGCTCATCATTTCTTTGAATCCTTTTATTTATGACGATTGAAGATTGAGGTAGTTTGATGAACACAGAACGGTGGGGAGACACATGCAGATTCTTTGGAGGGATGGTAGGTGGGTGGGGCGTAAAGTAAAAATGGGGGATGTGGAATAGGGATGGGTGAGTGACACCAAGTAGAGGGGTGGTGAAAGGGAATGGGAATGGGTGATGAGGGCAGGGAGAGTGTGCAGGGTGAGTGAGGGGCAGCTGGGTGTATGAGAAGGGGATGAGGTTACCTAAAATTGCCAAATTCAATGTACATGCCTTTGGGTTGTAAGCTACCCAAACGGAATATAAATGCTGTTCTTCCAGTTTGTGTGTGGCCTCACTCTTTAATGGCAGAGGCCAAGGATAGACAGGCTGATATGGTAATGGGAAGGGGAGCTCAGCTACTACCTATCCACCTCTCCTTATTCTGGATCCTGGGCCCCCATTTTACTTAGTTCATTCCAATCTACCCACTATCCCTCCCTTTGGTTTTACATTTCATTCCCCACCTTCCTTTCTTATCATATTCCACAATTTGCTCCTGCAATCATCTCTGGTCATAACTTCTCCACTTATCACCTGCAACCTTCGTTACTATCTCCATATTTCCCTCCCCCACTTGACTCATCCGCCAATCAACTGCTCCACCCAGATCAATTTATCATTTGTGTAGGAAGAAACTGCAGATGCTGGTTTACACCATAGACACAAAATGGTGGAGTCATTCAGCGGGCCAGGCAGCATCTCTGGAGAGAAGGAATAGGTGGCGTCCCGGGTCAAGACCATTCTTCAGACCCTTCTCGACCCGAAACTACCTATTTCTTTTCTCCAGAGATGTTGTCTGACCCACTGAGTTACTCCAGCATTTTGTGCCTATCTATATTTATCATTCACAAGCTTTTGCCCCAACCTTTCCCCTCACCTCTTTCTACCAACCATCTCCCCTCTATTCCGTCAAGCTGATGAAGGATCAAGACCTGAAATGTCGTCCGTTCACTTCCCTCCACAGATGCTGCCAGCCCTACTGAGTTCCTCCAGCATTCTGCTTTTTGCTGAAATATTAAACTGGATTGTGCCCATAAGCAGAAAGGGCATTTTTTTTTTTTTTTCCCTTTTCTCACTGATTTGCTCTCGTATCTTTGGTTTTGCCCTTATACTTTCCTGCCCCCCCCCCCCCCCCCCCCCCCCCCATCCTTCGCACAATAGAGGACCTGTATCCCACAGTCAGCCAGGTACACTGTGAGGGGCTGATTGTGAAACATTACTTGCTGATTTTGACAGAGAATGGCTGCAAGGAGGCCCCTTGTGTGAAGTGATTGCTCCCTGGTGCATTGCTACAGACAGAGATTACCAGATCATTATCACAGTGCAGCTTTATAGGAGCTTGCCACACATAATTTGGACATCTCATCCCCTGCACCACCACAAGAACTATTCCTCCACGAGAATCCCAACAATTTGACACGTTGTATATAGAAATTCAGGATTTATTTTCCCTTTTACCTCTCGTCAGTGATTTGCTGTTGTGTTCCTCCAAGGTCTCAAATGTCACCGGGGTAGTGTTGACAACCGCACATTAACAATGAGGTGGGCTTCCCATGGGGCCTAAAGCAAGTGCAACTCTAAGTAATATTCCAGCTGCCATCATTTAATCAGGGACATTACCGCAGAGTACCTCTCCCCGCTCCCTCGATCTTTGACCTCTCACCCCATCCACATGACTCACTGCAAACTCCAGGTCGACACCTACCTCTCAATACTCTTGCACTCTGCAGAATGAACGGCAGGGAAGGCAGGATTAACACTTTAATTGGGAATGTGAGAGAAACAGCAGGTGAAGTTCTACATTTCACATGCCTCAAACTATTTACCGAGCTATATTTCTCAAAGAAATCCTCATTGTCTAGACGAAAGATCAGCGGCACAACTTTATAATTCCTGCTGTGTTTTGATGCTTGTAATATTATCTGGGACCCTTCGGATCCAAGGAAAATTCTCATCCTTGTAAGGTGACTCAAAAATCAAACAACTAAAAGGGAATGTAAACAAACTTCTCACATCTCATTCCTTATTCCCGCTTAAGTTGAAAAGAATGATTTTTGTTTAGGCGACTGTAGGGATTGATTGATTGTTACTGAGCTAAGAAAGCGAACTAACATCAGCAGAAAAAAAGTCCATGGTTAACTGTCCTTTAGTTTTAATTTAGAGATGGAGCAAGGAAACAGGCCCTGTGGCTCACTGAGTCCACACCGCACATCCATCACCTGGTCACTAGTTCTATATTATCCAACTTCATTATCCTGTAATGTTCTATGTACTATGTTCCTCTCCTTTCTTGCCAAGCACCACTACTGAAAAACAAAATGCAGGGCAGAACAGGTTGGAACAGGACACTAATCACCCTTTCCAACTGATCCACACATTCAGTTCAGACGATGAGAACGCATTATAGCCGCCTCGGCCTCACCTTGTGGTTCTTCCCTTGTCGGTAGGTCATCCAGTCCTCACCGTTGGAGCTCACATCCAGCTTGTAGCTGCTGACATAGTAGGTTTTGGATGTATCCACAGAGATCGCCCCCTGGGTGGCAATGCCAGTCAGGATCTTTAGAATCCCCAGGTCCACCTACGCGAAGAAGGGAATCAAACATCAACATGTTAAACAAAAGAAAAACACATTCTTCTAACCTCCCGGCATGTTCATAGACAACAGTGAAGACCTGATGCCAAGCTGTTATCGTTTTGCACTCACTCTATCAGATTGTCTTATTCTCCTGTTCCCCTTTATTAATCAATCTAGGACCTTCAAAATAAGCTATTCGGAAAATAAACCCAATGGTTTTAGGCTTAACTAGTCACTAGGGTGTTAGGCCACAGAGTCGCAAATAGACAGTCTGGATATCCGTAGTGCTTTGGGAACCAAGACTAGTCTGGTCTCTCAAAGAGGCGGAAATAATGATGGATCAGATCACTTACCTTGATCTGAAAGCGCTCGACTAATATGGAGATTGAAGATCTCCCAATGAACCAACCCCAACCCTTAACACAGTTATATGAAGATGGCCAGGACAGAGTAGGGTCCATTATTAACTGGACTTCTCCCTATCTCAGCACAAGGCCAATATCATGGATATAGCTACATCCAACTTTTGGGGCCTTGAGAGAGACAGAGGCAAAATTAGATATTTTGAGCTATCTCCATTCAGTTTTCGGCAGCACTGTGGCAGGATTCCGTCCACACCCAACAAGGTACAGCGGCCACTGGAGGAAGGATGGCAGGATGCGGAAATACCATGAATCCCACCAGCGGTTAAAATGCTTACGCAGGCAATTATTAGCAAACTAGCTGGAAGCAACACTTGAGCAAACCGACATCTGAGACTGTACCAAAGTTGAAACAATTCATCAACAGCAACTCACAAATAATTTTGTCGTAAAATGTTGGTGGGTGGTGACGGGGGAGGGGGAGGAGGCTGCAAAGTGGAATTATTAAACCACACCTCTCACTGGAAAGCCGAGTGGTGCAGTTAATAGAACTGCTGCCTCACAGCAACCCCAATTAACCAGGTTCAATGCAGACCTCAACTGCTATCTGTGTGGACTTTGCACGCTCTTGCTATGTAATAATGTGGGTTTCCACCGGGTGCTCCAGTTTTCCCCCACATCCCAAAGATGAGCGGGTTGGCGGGCTAATTATCCATTAGTGTGTAAATGAGTATTAGAGTCGGCGAGAATGTGCGAGGAATGTGCAAGGGATTGGAGCCCTGCAGTTCCACGAGCTGTCCAACACCAGGAGCATTCTTCACCTCCTGGTCATGTCTGCTGACGGCTAGTTGATAAGAGTTTGGTTGCTACAACTATCTGATAATTCCAGGGCTGGGCTGACTGTCAGGACGGTGAAAGTGGACCGGACCCACCTGGTGCTATTCAATGAGCTGCATGCATATATTGCTCTGCAGGAACTTTGGTCAAACACTTCCTGCCGTTTACCAATGAATGAGATGAACACACACAAACACAAGCCACTTAGTCCAATACGTCCAGGATGCTACATATGTTGCATCCTAATCTCCTCACCATGATCGACATATCATTTCTTTCTTTTCTCTCGTGCATATATCCCAAATCCTTTCAAAACTATTTTCCCTGGCTACACTACATTATGCAATGAATTTCCCATCCTATTGTTCTCTGGATAAAGAAAAGTCTTCTGCATTGCTAATTGGAATTATTAGTCACAATATATTTGTGGCTCCTAATCTCTGGACTCTCGTGCAAAGGGAACATCATTTCGCTGTTTATCCTTTTGGAATCACTCATAAACTTATGGTCGTCCCTGATAACACCTCTCTTCTCTGTTATTCCCAACACTTAAAGTACCAAGTTCCATTACTGCAATATCAAATTCAACTCACAGCTTTAAAATTATGGGTTAAGAGATACAGGAGTTGCTGGCAAGGTCAGCATTCATTGCCCGTATCTTACTGTCCTTGAGAAGATGGTGGTGAGCAAACTTCTTAAATCAATGCGGTGGGTGTTGGTTCTGCTGGAGGTACTATCGGGGAGAGAGTTTCGGGATTTTGATGCAAAATTGTGGATGGGTTCTAAATCTTGGCGCTCACTGTCTTGCAATGGAAAGTCTGACGTGTTTAAAGTTGCATGCATCAGCTATCTCTGCCCTTCAGAGTGCTGGAGGTTGTGGGTTTGGCAGACTTCAAAGAAGTCTTGCCAAGTCGTGCATTGTCCAAAAATTAATCTGCAGTGCAGCTACAGTGCAGCATGGAGTGGGGGAGCGATGTTGAGAGAGGTGAGGGAGCTGATGCTTGGAGTAGTGGGGTGGAGGGGGGAGCGGTAATGAGGAGGGGTGCAGTAATAGGGGGAGGTGTTTGAGGTATTGTGCAGGGGTATGGAGATGGGGAATGGTGAGGAGATGGGGAGGGGTGTTCGAGATAATGGAAAGGGGCGAGGTGATGGGCTGGGGTGTCTCAGACAATGGGGAGTGGGAAATCTGAGGCATGGGAAGGGGTGATTAAGGTAATGGGGAACAGGGGGGCCTTTAAAGATGTGGGGAGGCGTAGAGCTAATTGGGGTGATGGAGAGGAGAAAATGGATGGGGTGAATGGTGGAGAATGGAAGTGTTTGAGGTGATGGTTGGTGATGCTTGAGGTAGCAAATGAAGAAATGCTATTGTACGGGTATTTTACGATCGCTGTTCAGAGCGGACTCGGTGGGCTGAAGGGCCTGTTTCCATGCTATATATCTGAACTGAATTGAACTGAGTAAAGGTTGAGGTTGGGAGGTTGAGGTGATGGTGATGATAGGAATGTAGCTAAGGCCCAAACATATCTCAAGGCCTTAGGGAAGCTGAGATTCGCTATCACCATACTACACGAAATCAATTTTATTGGTGATTTCTAGCCAGCTTTAGCTCCCTATGCACAAGGCCCCTGAATGGACCAACTATGACTTTGGCAGAGGTAGTAATCTTTGGAAGACGCAATGATGAGACAACATTTACATCTGGAAATATCACTGGACGTACAACCTCCAGCCCCAGCTGCATGCCCATCTTTGGCCACCCAACATGTCCTCCCTCCCTAACACCTGCCGTCCTCAAGCTGATTGGTGAAAAATCACTCACTTTCCAACCTGAATGGTTGTATCTTAACAGTCACTCAAACTGAAATTTGTTTCCATCTATTTTTCTAACCAATGAACAACATTTTACAACTTTTATTTTAAATCCTAGAGATTGGCCGTTAACTGCACGGTGATCCAGTGGAGCCAGGAGCTGATAGGAGGTGGGAATGGAGAGGGTAAGAAGTGGGTATGCTCAGCCTACCTGATGCTGATTCACCCTGCCTGAGAATAGAGTAAGGACTTCAAGATCAATACAAGAGTAGATTCAGCAAAACAAATCATTCAGTTTAAAAGCTGCAATGAATCTTTTGCCAGTTTGCACAAAGCCCACAGTCTGGAAGTCCTAAGTACTATTGGTTAATGGAAGTGGATCAATGCTAATTTAAATGCTCTAATGGATACAGCATCACAGGAAAAAAAAGAGAGAGAGAGAGAACGTTGGAGGAAATCTGAATATTGGGTGGGTGGGTGGTGGTGGTGGGGGGGGGGGTGGGGTGGGGGGGTGGGGGGTGGGGGGGGGGGGACTCATGAGGTCACAGGGAGGATGTGCAATCTCCTCACAGACAGCACTGCAGGTCGGGATTGAAGTGGAACTGAGTCAGTGAGTGCACCACTGTGCTGCCCATCTAAACACAATGGATAAACACACACTTGTGATAGGTTTTGTTAAGAGAGTTGGTGTCCAGAGATTCATGTGCAACAATACCTCTGCACGGCCACGAGCACAAAATGGTTTGTGTTTGCACTGTGTGGCCTCTATAAACCCCAGCTCTGGAAATGTCAGTATGGTTATTTATAGTCATGAAGTCATACAACATGGAAACAGGCTATTTGGCCCAACTCCATGCCGACCAAGATGCCTATCTACGCTCATCCCATATGTCCACATTTGACCCATATCGTACTAAACCTTAGGGGGCACCGTCCAGTTGTGTATGGCTGCCCTACCTGCAGCTCTCTGTTTGTCCGCTTCTTTTTTTAATCTTTAGTATGTTAAATAGTGTTTGTTTTTGGAGGACTAGACTTTTTATGGGGGGGGGGAATGGGGGGGAGGGGGAAACTGCTTTTCCTAGTCCGTACCTGGGCGGAGAGGCGGCATTCCTCCTTCGACCCGTCCTCGCAGCCTACCATCGGGTCCGGAGCGGCCTTTCCTGAGGGGACCGGCCAGAACCACGGCTTCGGTGGCGGCACAGCGCTGGAACATCTTCACGGAGCGGAGCGGGCGATGCCTTGCACGGTTCGCCGCGCTGGAGCTTCGGCATGCTGAGGCCGCCGATTGAACATCGCGATGCTGCGGGTCTGCGAAGTGGCCAGCCGTAGGCGGCGGCGCTGACTTTAACATCGGGAGCCTGGGATCTCGTGCTGAGATCATCAGTGGTGGAGCTCCGTCCAGCGCGGTCTGTCGGCTTCGGAAGCCGCGGTCTCCGGTAAGGAAGCGGCCGTCCCAAGTGTCCCAAGCCGCTGAGAGGGTTCACCCGACACTGGAGCACCATCACCCAGTGAGAAGGGCCTGAAACATCGGCCCCATAGGACTGCGGAGGCCTCAATAGGCTCGACTGTGGGTGGACAAGGGGATGGGGGCTGGACCTTGTGCCTTCCCTCACAGTGGGAACCATTGTGGGGGGATGCTTTTATGTTTTATGTTAAACTTCTTTATAATGTTGTGCTATATTCTTATTAATGTGTTGCAATGGCAACTTGAATTTCACTACAACAATTGGTGTATGTGACAATAAATGAACCTTTGAAACCTTTCCTATCCATGCACCTGTCCAAACGTCTTTTATGTTGTTATAGTATCTGCTTCAGCCACTTCCTCCGGCATATTGTCCCATATACCCACCGTCCACTGAGTGAGGAAGTTGGGCCTCGGTTTCCCCTCTCATCACTTGTTCTTGATTCCCCAACCCTGGGGCAAAGACTAGGTGAACCCACCCTATCCATGCCAATTATTATTAAATAATTAAAGTAAGGAATTTGACTTAAGGAAGCACCTTTCATCACTGCAAGACATCCCATAGCACCTTAACAACTAACGATGCACAGCCATTCATGAAGGGTGGGTAACATATCAATTTGCTGCAAACCTTCACACTGATAGTATCAAGGGCTGCTGGGTGAGGAATAATGTTGGCTGGGAATCTAGACAAACTCTCTAGTTCCTCTTCGAGTATTGCCATAGGAATCTTAAATCAACATTTCAGATTTAAGTAATGTCTTCCCTGAAAGGACAGAGTCAACATCAGACATGTTGAAGTCTCTGGAATGGGATATGAACATTCAGCCATCTTACCATAACCCAAATAGTTCTCAAATTGGATGTGTGATTGTAATGTGAGCTCTTACACAGCAGAAGACACCTGCAGCCCCTTAGCAGCCAGCAGGTCCATTCCTGCAAGTCTTCCAAACATCTGTTCATATGTATGGGCTGTGCATAAGTTGGGCGTACATAAACCGGGAAGACCTACTGTGTATACTTAACATTGGCAAACACAATACGATCTCAATGTGGTGGGAGTTCATTAAGTTGGGTTGTCGTCTCAATTGCCTGTCCTTCACTGGGATCTACGACTGTTTCATTCAACCAGCTCAGCAACCAACATGTTGAGTAGATCATTGGTCAAGGAACATTATCTGTCCCTACATTAAAGATTGTGTTGGGTTTCTATTCTTCAATTGGGTTCCTTGACCTACCTGGATCCATTCCTTGGTGGTATCTTCGGCTGGTGTCCAACCGTTGATGTTGTGATTGAGTCGACCTTGGCTTGCTTCCCAGTTCCCAGACATATAGGAGGACGAAGCCTTGATCTGCATGTTGCTGATCTGACCAGATTCCATACCCAGCGGGCTGTTGCACTGGGAGGCTGCAAATACAATGAAACAACTGTAACCTTTGTCCCGGCGTGTGGCTGAAGTTAAGCGCTGTGGACTAATGGACATCCACGAAGGATGTCAGGAAACTACTTGGTAAACTGCAATCACGTGAGATGGCTAATGGTGCCTTAAAATTACATTATTTGCATATGTGTGGGCCAAACGGGTTTTATAACAGTTGCTCCATTTGCACCTAAACACTAACCATTTGACATTAAACTCCTTACAGAGTCAATAAGAAAGCCCATCAACCAAGCGCCAGTTAGGTTGAGGTCTACGCTGTTGAACTTCACCCTGGGCAGATTACTTTGTTAGCACCCCCCCTACCATGCAGTTTAATCATGTCAATGCCACATGCTCGACTCACAATCCTGAGTTTCTTTCGTGGTGATGTTGTACTCAGCCGAGAAGCCGTCTTTCGCCACAGCCATATCTGTGTGGAACGTCAGCGACATGATACCAGTATCAGAGCGGATCACAGCTGGGATCTTTGAGCCACAATAGCGACCGATCAGAGGACTCACTGTGGGGGAGGTGGAGAATAAAACAGATGAAGCAGCTTCCAAAAATTATTTCCTTTCTGCACTTGAAACCTTTTACGGATGCCAGAAATGCACATCAATTTGAACTGTAAAACAGGTTAACACATCAGGTGAGATCCTTTGAGGCATCTATTCTTTGGCAGGGTGGAGCGGGCGTTAAACTGCAAGTACTTTTTGGAAAGAATCAAAATGAGCAGTTTTCACAAGTTGTCTCATCTTCCCCCAACCCAACCCAACCAGCAATCTATGTTTAGGAATGAGTCGGAAAGAACTGCAGATGATGGTTTACACCAAAGATAGATGCAAAATGCGGTACCTCAGCGGGTCAGGCAGCATCTCTGGAGAAAAGGAATAGGTGATGTTTCGGGTCGAGATCCTTCTTCAGACTGAAGGGTTTTGACCTTAAATGTCACTTATTCCTTTTCTCCAGAGATGCTGCCTGGCCTGCCCATGTGTTACTCTAGCATTTTGTGTCTATCAGCAACCTATGTTACTCTACAGCCAGTCCCCAAAGTGACCAATCTCTACTGACCCTTCACCTTTGCACACCCAAGGAGTTACATGTGATTGGCTTTCCTTGCCTGGGAAGCTGAACTTTAACCCTTCACCTCACCATAGCATTGCAGCTGAGATGTTGAACCCATGATCCCCAGTTTTAAGGGGTAGGGGTAGTAATGGATGTAACTACAATTCTTTTTTTTAATTTAACAATATTTAAACAGAAGCGTAAGTGGACAACGTAACATTTTCTGCTGTTTCTTTGGCTCTTCTGTGACCACCAACAAACACTCTTACCTTCAGGAAATCCATCCCAGATAGCAAGATGGTCATATTTACATTCGGTTGGCCCTATCTGTAAAGGGTCAAACTCCAGGTCAAAGATCAGCATGGTGAGGGTCACCTCTGACCTGGGCGGAGCCAGGATGATGTAAGTGCAGTAGAGGTTGTGAGGGTACTTGTCGGGAAAACTGGGAGACTCGATCACACCACTGAGAGCCGTGAAATTCTTGGAGCAATCATCTGACCCTGCAAGAGAAAGTAAAAATCAGGCAACTACTCAGAATGTCATTGTACCAAATAAAAACAGGCATTATCTCTGATATCTCCAGACAACATCAATGATTTTTCCCATCGAGTCAAGAGTTGTACAGCACAAAAACAGGGCCTGTGGCTTGCCATGTCCATGTCAACCTTTCCACCCACAACATCCATCCTGTTTGACAGCACTAGGACAGTTCCTTCTGTGCCTTGCATATCTAAGTGCTTGTCTATATGCCTCTTAAATGCTGTAATTTTATCGGACTCCACCATCTCCTCGGGCAGCACCTTCAATCACTCTCCGTGTAAAAACATCATGGAGCCTCAGGGCACTAAGGCCAAATTACTCAACTCAAATGGCCTATGTAACTTGATGATGGCCAGCTCTTCCATGTCAACTTGGTCTGAAGTCAGACCAGCTTCTAATACAATTAATTATCAAGCTGGACAATTGCGGCGAGTTCAACATTCCAATGCAGTGGGTTCCCCATTTACCAGGCAGACACTGCGGTGAGGTGCTACAGAGTCACAAAAAGACACAGCATTGAAACAGGCCTTTCAGCCCACCGAGTCCACACCAATCATCTGCCACCCAGTGACACTCTTCTTACGTTAATTCCACTTTTTATTTTTTGCCGCATTCTCACCAACTCCCTCCCTACAGATTCTGACACTCCTCTACACACACCAGGGACTATTTACAGTGGCCAATTAACCTACTGACCCACATGTCTTTGGGATGTGGGAGGAAACCGGAGCACCGGAAGAAAACCCGTGTGGTCACAGGGAGGATGTGCAAACGCCTCACAAACAGCGGCGGAGATCAGGATTGAACCTTGGTCTCTGGCGCTGTGATCCAGCAGCCCCATTAACTTGCCCCTAGGTCGGGTGTGCAAAGCTGGCAACATGGTAAACTGACTAGCAAGGTCTGGCAATTTGCAACCTGCAACGTGACTCCCTGATGCCTGATTTGAGCATTAATGACAGGCAGCATCACGAACAAGCTGTTAGTTTGCAGCAAGACACAGTCCATTGACTTTGCAGCCCCACCTCCCACCACCTCCCACATGTTAAATACAAAATGCATTTGTCTGGCAGCCCAGCAATGTTGTGTCTCATTGACTCTTAACAACACAAGAGTCTGCCCCATTGTCACAGCATATCACCATAATTGCCACTGATCCCCCAGGATGTACAGTTAAGTGTGTTTGAGTTGAAACGTTGCACAACACAAAGGAATTGAACCCTTTATAAATGACACCAGCTGGCTTGGATCTTGGATCTGGTAAGAGTAGCAAATCACTGACAGTTCAGGCGACTTACAGACCAACTTGAGTTTCAGGCTTTATGGCCTGGATACTATTCCACAGACTTTTGTTTTGCTTTTGACAGATCTTCCTAATAGTGCAATAATAGTAATAATACTGTTTTGAGTGACCACAATATCACATACACTAACACATACACACGCAAGCAGCAACACACACTTATACCCACACAGGCACAATTTATGAGATCTCCATCTGCGTACATTTGGTAGTTATTAGCTCACATGCATGGCAACATAACAAGAGCAGGCCTATTTCCTGCTGCCGGTCTCTCCCTGGTGACCCTTGCTGGGAGTGTGTTTGCCTGAGCCCTGGAAATGGTCAATAGCAACAACCTGTTCTCCACTCTGCCTTCACCAGTGTAATGTCTCTCATGGGGTATAGATCAGACAAAATATAACATCAGATCACGCAGAAGGGCGGCTGACAAACTTGGTCAATGAGATGGGTTTTAGGCAACATCCTGAGAGCGGAGAGAGACAAGGTGAGGGATTTACAGTAGGTGGGATTTCCAAAATCTTAGGTGCTGGCCAGCTGAAGGCACGCTGCCAGTGGTAGGGGGATTAATGGGAGGTCCAAAAAGTCTGACTTGGAGAACTTCCAGAGACAAATGCCTGGAGGAGGCTTCAGGGTGAAGCAGGGAGAGGCCCTGGGTGAAAGTGAACACAACAGTGTGGAGTTTAACCTCTGCAAATCAAGTTAGTGAGCAGAGGGGAACATTTCTTGACTCTTGTTGAGAGCTGGGGCAGGATTAGCCTTGGTTGCAACACTTCCCATGGTCTTGTTTGGAGCAACTCATACACGCTAGGAGGTAGCATTGCTGTGGAGGGTGGTGGATGAGAATAGTTGCCTGCCCCCCCCCCCCCCCCCCAAATCAGCCAGTGCCCCCCGGATACTCTCCATTGTTCTAACCCCCCCCCCACCCCCCCCCCCCTCCCTATGCTGTAAAGATATGTGATTCATTTTTGAAAGTGGCAAAGTACTTTTGTTTCAAAATTGGTGTGAAACATTTCCACTCTCTCCTCACTAATCCGTCCCTCCTCTCTCTATATCTGTGTATTAATGCCTTTCTGTTGTGAAGAAACATGGTTCATTTCTGAAAACGTTGCTTTAGTCTCATGATAGAGATGTGATCTCTTTCCATTCTCTCCCTCTCTCCTATTGTCTGTTCCTCCCTCTCTCTACCAATGTGGATGTGTTTTCTTCTCCATACATATCTCTGCCTTTATCTCTCTCTGATTCTCCATCTCTCTCTAAAAGACAACAAATGGTGGAGGAACCATGTGTCGGGCAGTATCTGAGGAGGGAATGGACATGACATTTTGGGTCAAGACCTTTCCTTAGACTCTGAGGACCCCGCTCAGATGCTGCCCGACCTGTTGCTTTCCTCCAGCATGCCTAAGATTTCCGCATCTGCAGTTCCTTGTGGCACTCTTTCTCTCTATCCATCTATCTGTCTGTGCTCTCTGCCTGCCTCCCCCCCCCCCCCCCCCCCCCCCCCCCCCCCCCCAGCTGTTCAGCTGCTCTTCCTATTCCATCTGCTATGGGCTGATTTTCACTCTTCACTCTTACTGTCGCTTAGTTTTTCTGTAGAGGGGAATGTTTAGAAATAAATAATGATTCATATGTCTTGGCTGCCAATCGGCTGCAGAACATAAACTCAGAAGTACAAGAAAATTCAAGGAAAAGAAGCATGAGATGTGTTACATATTTATCCCCCTCACTAATGGCGGTTCCACGATTACTTAAACATAAGCTATGTTCTTGGCTTACAGGGCTGTCCCACTCGCGAGTTTGCCCTCGACTCATACTCAGGCAGTATGGTCGTAACACGAGGTCCTAGGAGGTCTTTGTAACTCTCCTTCATGCTCGAGAGTAGTCCCCGTGTATTCGAGGCCTCAGCTAGGTCGCGGCGTATTTTTCAACATGTTGAAAAATGCCCGCGAGTAAAAAAGGTCGCCTTGGAAAATATATACTTTTTTTACTCGTAGTCGAAGTAGATTGTAGAGGTTGGCATGTTATTCGTAGGTAATCGAGGGTAGTCGAAGGTAATCAAAGGTGGTCGAAAGTAGTCATAGGCAGTCTTTAACATAGTCGAAGGGAGGTCGAAGGAGGTCTTCTACCTAGTCGAAGGAGGTCTTCAACATGACATTTTTTCAAACTCTCCTAAACTCTTCTAAACTCGCCAATTAGACCCCTTTAAGCTTCAAACACTGAACAGACCAATGAGTAAATCCAGCACTTTTGACTGGCCTGATTTGTTTATAGTCTCTCATGACAGGCACAATATACTGAGCTTTCCAAATATACTTTCTGTCGATTGTCTCCCCCTTTGTTTCGTTCCTGCCTTGCAGAGCTTACAACCTCCTAGGGCGCTGTACTGTTGCCAGTCTTTCTAGTGGGCGACACGGTGAGCCAGTGGTACAGTTGCTGCCTTTAAGTGGGACAGGGGCATTACAGCACCATGTTTACTGTACATGTTCAGTTGTGCTGCTGCAAGTAAGAATTTCATTGTTCTTTCCACGACATATGACAATAAAACACTCTTGTCTCTCTTGACTCTTGACTGCTCACTCGCAACCAAATGCTGGCCGAGAAAGATAGTCACTGAACCTGTGACCAGTGGTATGGAGTGGACCACCAATCCAGACACATGTTTCTTCAAATCCCACTGCAGCAGCAACGGAGTTAAAATTCAAGCAATCAACTAAATCTTGAATAGATAAGCCAGCCCTGATGTCAATATACATGGCACCGTGGTTGAAACCCTGTTACGTTCCCAAATGTCCTTCAGGGAAGGAAAATCTCCCATCCTCACCCCACATTCTCCTAGCAACACATTCTCCCCACAATCAGATTCTATCACTCACACATATAAAGGACATTAAGATTAGTGAGCCAGGAGAAGCAATTCAATCCATCGTCTTCAAGCTGGAGAAATCTGAGCTCTTTAGAATAGTCCCAGTTCTCGGTTCTAACTTTTCACCCTGCATAAATGTACATGTCCCAACGACGACTGTGGAAGATACATTGCCATTAGAATGGTTCCTCACTAGCTGGTGGTGAGGATGGGATGGCACCAACAGAAGGATTGCTGAATGCCCCTCATTGCTTCACAACTTCACAAGTTTAAGTAGAATTAGGCCATTCGACCCATCGAATCTACT